>NW_024080625.1:5007141-5607141 GCF_014754425.2 Oryx dammah
AAGAGTTGACTCATTGGAAAAGACTCTGATGCTGGGAGGGATTGGGGGCAGTAGGAGAAAGGGATGATCGAGGATGAGATGGCTGGATAGCATCATGGACTCGATGGACATGAATCTGAGTGAACTCCAGGAGATGGTGATGAACAGGGAGGACTGGCGTGCTGCGATTCATAGGGTCGCAAAGAGTCGGACACGACTGAGCGACTGAACTGAACTGAACTGAACTGAAGGTATGGAGCGTCTCCGAGTGTACCGTCAGACTTTCATGGCCGGCCTCAGGGCAGCCACCAGGAAACCCATGAATTTATCTAAGGTAAATCTGATAAGACAGAGCCCGGCAGCCTTCTTAGAAAGGTTAATGGAAGCCCTTAGGCAGTATAAGCCCATGGACTCCCAGGCTGATGAGTCACGTGCAGCAGTTCTGTTAGCTTTCGTGAACCAGGCAGCTCCAGATATCAGGAGGAAGTTACAGAAGATAGAAGGGCTGGGGGAACTGTCAATACAGGATCTGGTAAGGGCAGCTGAGAAAGTGTATAATAACAGAGAGACCCCTGAGGAGAGGGAGGAAAGAATTAGACGGGAAGAAAGAGAATATGAGGAACGGATTAGACGGGAGGAAAGGGAATATAGGGCTGAAGAAAACCGGAGAAATCAAAAAGAGCTGGCTCAGATCCTTTTTGCCGGGACGAGAACGGGGCCTGAAGTTCCAAGAACTAAAGACACCCGGTCGGGAGGAAAGGAAAAACCAGCTAGATCAGCCCTAAAGAGAGACCAATGCACTTACTGCAAAGAGCAGGGACACTGGAAAAATGAGTTCCCCAAAAGAGATCTGAAGAAAAAGACTGTAAGAAAGGAGGAATCTTCCTCGGGGACCCACGTCTTATATGCAGGGGAAGATAGTGATTAGGGGGGTCAGGGCCCGGCACCTCTCCCCGAGTCCTGGGTAACTATTAATGTGGAGGGGAAACCAGTCGGCTTCATGGTGGATACAGGAGCCCAATATTCAGTTCTCAATCAAAAATTTGGGCTGATATCCAAAAAGACTCGCTTGGTCCAGGGAGCCACCAGGACAGAGAGATATTACTGGACTACTAAACGAGAAGTGGACTTGGGAGCCCAACGGGTGTCCCACTCATTTCTGGTGATCCCGGAATGTCCGGCCCCTTTATTAGGAAGAGACCTATTGACCAAAGTCAATGCGCAAATTCACTTTGACTCTGAGGGGATATCAGTTACAGACAGGCTTGGACAACCAATTCATGTTTTATCCCTGGCACTGAGAGATGAATACAGACTATATTCGCCAAAGCCCCCTGCAGCTGTGGATCCTGCGATGCAACAGTGGATTCAGAAATACCCTCTGGCCTGGGCAGAGATAGCGGGAGTAGGACTGGCCAAAGACCCACCATTGTTGTTGAATTAAAAGCAAGTGCTACTCCTGTGAGGGTGAAACAGTATCCCATGAGCCAGGAGGCCCGGCAAGGAGTTATGCCACACATCCAGTGCCTCCTAAAGGCAGGAATTCTCAAAAGGTGCCGGTCCCCATGGAATACTCCCCTATTACCTATGAAAAAGCCCGGGGGAACAGACTTTAGACCAGTCCAAGATCTTTGTGAAGTCAACAAAAGGGTGAGTGACATTCATCCCACTGTCCCTAACACATACACCCTCCTGAGCCGCTTGCCACCAGACTGTCTGGTATACAATTTTAGACTTGAAAGATGCCTTTTTCAGCTTGCCTTTGGCCCCCCAGAGCCAGGAAATCTTCGCCTCTGAATGGGCTGACGAGGACGGCCAAACTGTGGGGCAGCTGACCTGGACTCGCCTCCCACAGGGATTCAAAAACTCACCGACGTTGTTCAATGAGGCTCTAGGCGAAGATCTCTGTGAGTATCGAACCAGCTACCCCGAAGTCATTCTGTTGCAGTATGTAGATGACCTAATGCTGGCTGCTGCTACTAAGGAGGTATGCCTAAAGGCCACAGGCGATCTCCTCCAGACTTTGGGGACATTGGGGTACTGGGCAAGTGCGAAGAAGGCCCAAATTGCTAGACAGGAAGTCATCTATTTGGGATATAAAATAAAACAGGGACAAAGATGGTTGACTCAGGCTATGAAAGACTATTCTCGGATCCCCGAGCCAATGACTCCCCGGCATGTGAGAGAGTTTTTAGGGACTGTTGGGTACTGCAGGCTATGGATCATGGGGTTTGCTGAAAAGGCCCGGCCTCTATATGAAGGAAGCAGAGAGAATAAGAACTGGACTTGGACTGAGTCAATGAGGCGGGCATTTCAGGAACTCAGGTGTTACTAGAAGCCCCAGCCCTTGCTCTCCCTGACCTGGCTAAACCATTTCAATTGTTTGTGGATGAAAAGCAGGGAGTAGGGAAGGAAGTCCTGACGCAGCAATGGGGACCTTGGAGACGGCCTGTGGCATATCTCTCTAAACGACTGGATCCAGTAGCTGCGGGATGGCCACCCTGTCTTCGTATCATCGCGGCCACTGCTCTCCTTGTCTATGATGCTGACAAGCTGACTTATGGACAGTGTCTCCTGGTCTATACTCCTCATGCCATAGAGGGGATCCTCAAACAGCCACCAGGTAAGTGGATTTCTAATGCTCGCTTAATCCATTACCAGGCCCTGCTGCTGGATGCTCCCCAGATACACTTTCAAACACCTTGTTTTCTGAACCCTGCCACTTTGCTACCCATCCCAGAGGAGGACGGGCCCCTCCATGACTGTGTTGAAGTGTTAGCTGAGGTAACCGCCATACGAAAAGACCTCAGCAACTTGCCATTAAAAAACAGTGAGCTGGTATGGTTCATGGATGGGAGCAGTTATATAAAGGATGGACAGAGAAAAGCGGGGGCAGCCATAGTAGATGACACTGGGAGGATCATCTGGGCTGAGGCCTTGCCTCCTGGAACATCTGCCCAAAAAGCAGAACTGATAGCTATGACACAAGCACTAGAGAGGGCAAAAGGAAAGAGAGTCACTATTTACACTGACAGCCGATATGCATTCGGCACTGTGCACATTCAAGGCCCCATATATAAAGAGCGGGGGCTCTTGACGGTGGAGGGAAAAGAGATTAAAAACATACCTGAGATTCGCAGTCTCTTGGCAGCGGTCCACTTGCCCTGGGCAGTATCCATAGTGCGTGTCCCGGGACACCAGAAAGGAGAGGATGCTAGAGCCCGAGGCAACCGTGTTGCCGATGCAGCAGCCCGTGAGGCAGCTGCTGGAGACCACGAGGCCCATATACTGACTGTGGGATTGCCACCGCTGGGGATGGGAACACTTCCCCCAAGCCCCATGTACTCCTCCTCTGATTTGAGCTGGGTGCAAGATAATACCACCCGTCCTGCTGGCAAAAACAGATGGTATTGAGACCAAGAAGACTTGTTGCTTCCTGCTGACCTGGGCAGACGTCTCTGTACCCATTTACATCAAACTCGCATTTGGGAGACAAAAAGACTTGACACTCCTACAAACAGCGCAACTGCGGTTTCCCCAACAGAAGAAAACCATCCAGGATATAGTCCGCTCCTGCAAGGCCTGTCAGATGATGAGACCAGGAAAAGGACAGCACACAGGTGTAAGATATCGGGGGGAAAGGCCAGGGCATCATTGGGAGATAGATTTTACAGAGGTAAGGCCAGGCAAGTATGGGTACCGTTACCTGTTAGTTTTGGTTGATACATTTTCTGGGTGGGTAGAAGCTTACCTCACTAAGAAGGAGACAGCAATAGTAGTAGCTAAGAAGCTCCTAGAAGAGATTATACCTAGGTTTGGGCTGCCGGCATCTATCGGCTCTGGTAATGGACCTGCATTTGTGAGTAAAATTGTTCAGGGACTGGCCTCAGCCCTGGGGACCAAATGGAAGTTACATTGCGAGTACAGTCCCCAGAGCTCAGGACAGGTAGAAAGAATGAATCGGACCCTAAAAGAAACTTTAACAAAACTGGCAATAGAGACTGGCGGGGACTGGGTGACCCTCCTTCCCTTCGTGCTTTTTCGGGCACGAAACACCCCCTATAAACTGGGTTTGACTCCCTTTGAAATTGTATATGGAAGTCCGCCCCCCGTTTGTCCAGCGTTTGAGGGAAAGACCAAACCACCTCTCTCGCTATGCGCTTTCCAACAGGAGATGCTAGCTTTGAGTAAAGTGCATAAACATATCTGGTCATTGGTACGGGAAATTCATGAGGGCCAAGATGAAGGAATGATCCCGTCTCATAATATAGGCCCGGGAGATTGGGTTTGGGTTAAAAGACACCAGTCGAGGACCTTAGAACAACCCTTATGTTCTTCTTACCACCCCTACTGCCCTCAAGGTAGATGGAATTGGACCCTGGGTACATTGCAACCACGTGCTACAGGCCACTCCAGAAGAACAAGAGAGGGCTCAAAGAGAATGGAAGTCGACACTGCATCCTTCCAATCCCTTAAAAATGAAGCTCGTCCGACAGCAGATCTCAGATGGATCACTCTGACTCTCCTGATGATGGCTGTCCTCCTCGACCCCGGAACTGCCAGCACTGACCCACATCAACCTGTCATGATAACTTGGAGACTTCAAAATGGGCTGATGCGAGAGGTACTCAATACGACCACTGAGATACATCCTCCGAACACCTGGTGGCCTGACTTATACTTTAACCTCAAGGACTTAGTGGACACCCCTTGGTCAGCATCTCTGACCCAATATAGAGGTCTTTGGGCATGCCCTGGTCATAAAAGTAACGGGGAAACTTGTGGGGGCATACAACATTATTTCTGTAGGTCATGGAGCTGTGTGACTTCAAATGATGGGGTAAGGAAATGGAAAACTAACAACTGAGATTTAGTCAACTTCTCCTTCACTCAGCCTTTGCCAAGAGATGAAACCGAATTCTATGATCAGGAAGATGAGATACCTAAAAATGAGATTGCTCAGGTAAAAATAACGTTTAACCAGAAATTGGCTATGCAGGAAAAGTCTTGGGTGTCTGGATTATCTTGGGGCTTCCAGCTACGGGCCGAGTGGTTCGGTGTAAAACCTGGGGGAATCCTGATTATGAGTCAGATCATAAAACCTATCCAAACCCAAAGTGTGGGCCCCAATCAGATCAAAAATCCAGGCCCACAAAGAGTGTTTAAGGCAGATCCGACTCAGAGGGCTACAATTCTGAGCCCTATGACCTCCGTTTCCCGACCAGGAGACCACCCTAATATAGCAGAGGCACTTGACCCCTTGTCCCTTACCTCCAACCTAGAAACGTCAGACCCATTATGGGATCTAGCTAAAGCAGCCTTTAAAGCCCTAAACCATTCTAACCCCAGAGCAACTCAATCCTGTTGGCTCTGCTACACTCTTCACCCTCCCTTTTATGAAGCAATAGGTTTAGATGTTTCTTACAACCTGTCCACCAGCTCAGGTCCACCTCAATGTCACTGGAGAAAACATAGGGTTGGTCTCACTATGAGAGAAGTTTGGGGAAGAGGACTTTGCTTAGGTAAAGTTCCACTTGAAAAGACTCCCTTGTGTGCCCAAACAGTCAATCTCACAGAACTAGACCAAGTAAAATGGATTGTGCCAGAGGCAGGGGGATGGTGGGTCTGTTCGCATACCGGGCTGACTCCGTGTCTATATGCATCGGTCTTTAATCCAAATAGAGAGTTTTGTGTATTGGTGACTGTAATGCCCAAAATCTTCTATCACCCTGAAAAAGCTATGTATGACTACCGGGCCAAGGAGACGATAGATCAGTTAGGGAAAAACAGAGTTAAGAGAGAGCCTATCACAACCATCACGCTAGAGAACATGTTCAGTCTCAGGATTGCCGGGGCAGGGACAAGAATAACATCCCTGACTATGCAAAATCAGGGATTCACTTCCCTACGAGCGGCAATAGATAAAGACATTACCCGTATAGAACAGTCAATCAGCCACCTTGAAGAATCCTTAACTTCACTGTCAGAAATGGTTTTGCAAAACAGAAGGGGCCTAGACTTGATCTCCCTACACCAAGGCGGATTATGTACGGCCTTGGGAGAAGAATGTTGCTTTTATGCAGACCACACTGGGGTGGAGAGAGAGTCCATGGCAAAAGTGAAAAAAAGATTAGCATAGCAGAAGAGAGAGCGAGAAGCCCAGCAGGGATGGTTCAAGTCCTGGTTCCATCAATCTCCTTGGCTAACAATGCTAATTTCTACCCTACTCGGACCACTCATTATACTCCTACTCATTCTAACTTTTGGCCCATGTATTTTAAATAAATTAATAACCTTTGTAAAGGAACAAATCAGTACCATTCAGGTAATGGTACTGAGGCAACAGTATCAGGCAGTGTCTCATAATGGAGAGGAAGATTCCTCTCAAGGATAAAAAGACAGGGGGGAATGTTAGGACCAAACAGGTGCCATGACAGGCTTCAGGGGGCCAAGGTAGGCCTAAGTCTCCTTTACAGAGGGTCTGAGTTATTGCCAAGGAGGAGCTGAGATCATCCTCTGCCGGCACCAGGACTCGACCAGTCAGTGTATTCCCTGTAGCCTGGTTCAAGCTTATCAGGACGAGAATGAAAACCCCCTAAGAAAACCTGCGCACGAAAATCTAGCCAATTAGTAGATGCTAAGGAACGCTTGCAACCAATCCGCCCCGCCAACTCCCTGTCTTTGTCTTAAGCCTATAAATAGTGCTGTAATTCAGGGCTCGGGGCCCTTGTTCCACTCCACTGCGCTGGATGTGACTTGGGCCCTGGTTCGAGCTAGCAATAAATTCCCTTTTTGTGTTTGCATTGCTGTGGATGTCTTGTTCTCTCAATTCTGGGGTTTGGGACCTTGGGCATAACAAGACATTTATTTAAGTTGCAAAAATCCTTTTTCTCACTTTGGAATCTTAGAATGTTTAATCAATGACTATTGCATTTTAGAAAAGCTTGTCTGAGTCTTCACTGGATGTCTGACACTAATTCTTCAACAATTAGCAAGAATGTAGATAGTGTGAAAAATTAACTGTACCTGGTTAAAGTCTTCCTATGAATAATTGGAAAAAAGTAAAATTTTACTAATTCTTCCTGTGCTAAAATAAGAACCCAATATATTTTTGCAGGAGGTTGTTGAAACTAAGACCAGTTGTTGACCACTAAGACGTAGAAAACTGAGCCATCTAGTTATGAAACATTAGACCTTTCATCAAAGGAAATAGACTGTGTTAGGATTTCTCCAGAGACAGAGAACCAATAAAATATCTTATGGGGCTTCCTAGGTGGGTCTAGTGGTAAAGAACCCACTTGCCAATGCAGGAGAAGTAAGGAATGAGAGTTTGATCTCTTGGTCAGGGAGATCCCCAGAGGAGGGCATGGCAACCCACTCCGGTATTCTTGTCTGGAGAATCCCAGGGACAGAGGAGCCCGGAGGGCTACAGTCCATGGGGTCATAAAGAGTTGGACATGACTGAAGTGACTTAGCATGCATGCACAGATATATATCTTACAGGAGGAGATTTATTATGCAACAGGGAAGAGCAAAATCTGACTCTATATTGGATCTTTTTGTTGCTTTTGTTATTAATATTATAATCACTAAAAGGATACTGTCTATAGCTAAGCGTATATAATGATCTGCCTCAAGAAGCCCTGCCCCTCTGCCTGAATGTTTTTTTTTTTTTTTATATATTTGATAATTTAAACTGGGTCATACCCAGAGTTTTTTTTTTTTTTTTAATTAAATTTATTTATTTATTTTTAATTTTTTACTTTACAATTCTGTATTGGTTTTGGCATAGATTGACATGAATCCACCACAGGTGTACATGCGTTCCCAAACATGAGCCCCCCTCCCACCCCCCTCCCCACAACATCTCTCTGGGTCATCCCTGCGCGTCAGCCCCAAGCGTGTCATATCCTGCATCAGACATAGACTGGCATTTCGATTCTTACATGATATTATACATGTTTCAATGCCATTCTCCCAAATCATCCCACCCTCTCCCTCTCCCTCTGAGTCCAAAAGTCCGCTATACACATCTGTGTCTTTTTTGCTGTCCTGCATACAGGGTCATCATTGCCATCTTCCTAAATTCCATATATATGTGTTAGTATACTGTATTGGTGTTTTTCTTTCTGGCTCACTTCACTCTGTATAATCGGCTCCAGTTTCATCCATCTCATCAGAACTGATTCAAATGTATTCTTTTTAATGGCTGAGTAATACTCCATTGTGTATATGTACCACAGCTTTCTTATCCATTCATCTGCTGATGGACATCTAGGTTGTTTCCATGTCCTGGCTATTATAAAGAGTGCTGCAATGAACATTGGGGTACATGTGTCTCTTTCAATTCTGGTTTCCTCAGTGTGTATGCCCAACAGTGGGATTGCTGGGTCATAAGGCATTTCTATTTGCAATTTTTTAAGGAATCTCCACACTGTTCTCCATAGTGGCTGTACTAGTTTGCATTCCCACCAACAGTGTAGGAGGGTTCCCTTCTCTCCACATCCTCTCCAGCATGTATTGCTTGCAGATTTTTGGATCGCAGACATTCTGACTGGTGTGAAGTGGTACCTCATTGTGGTTTTGATTTGCATTTCTCTAATAATGAGTGATGTTGAGCATCTTTTCATGTGTTTGTTGGCCATCCGTATGTCTTCTTTGGAGAAATGTCTATTTAGTTCTTTGGCCCATTTTTTGATTGGGTCGTTTATTTTTCTGGAATTGAGCTGCAGGAGTTGCTTGTATATTTTTGAGATTAGTTGTTTGTCAGTTGCTTCATTTGCTATTATTTTCTCCCATTCGGAAGGCTGTCTTTTCACTTTGCTTATGTTTTCCTTTGTTGTGCAGAAGCTTTTAATTTTAATTAGGTCCCATTTGTTTATTTTTGCTTTTATTTCCAGAATTCTGGGAGGTGGATCATAGAGGATCCTGCTGTGGTTTATGTCGGAGAGTGTCTTGCCTATGTTCTCCTCTAAGAGTTTTATAGTTTCTGGTCTTACATTTAGATCTTTAATCCATTTTGAGTTTATCTTTGTGTGCGGTGTTAGAAAGTGATCTAGTTTCATTCTTTTACAAGTGGTTGACCAGTTTTCCCAGCACCACTTGTTAAAGAGATTGTCTTTACTCCATTGTATATTCTTGCCTCCTTTGTCAAAGATAAGGTGTCCATATGTGTGTGGATTTATCTCTGGGCTTTCTATTTTGTTCCATTGATCTATATGTCTGTCTTTGTGCCAATACCATACTGTCTTGATGACTGTGGCTTTGTAGTAGAGCCTGAAGTCAGGCAAATTGATTCCTCCAGTTCCATTCTTCTTTCTCAAGATTGCTTTGGCTATTCGTGGTTTTTTGTGTTTCCATACAAATCTTGAAATTATTTGTTCTAGTTCTGTGAAAAATATCGCCGGTATCTTGATAGGGGTTGCATAGAATTTGTAAATTGTTTTGGGTAATATACTCATTTTCACTATATTGATTCTTCCGATCCATGAGCATGGTATATTTCTCCATCTATTAGTGTCCTCTTTGATTTCTTTCATCAGTGTTTTATAGTTTTCTGTATATAGGTCTTTAGTTTCTTTAGGTAGATATATTCCTAAGTATTTTATTCTTTTTGTTGCAATGGTGAATGGAATTGTTTCCTTAATTTCTTCTTCTACTTTCTCATTATTAGTGTATAGGAATGCAAGGGATTTCTGTGTGTTGATTTTATATCCTGCAACTTTACTATATTCATTAATTAGCTCTAGTAATTTTCTGGTAGAGTCTTTAGTGTTTTCTATGTAGAGGATCATGTCATCTGCAAACAGTGAGAGTTTTACTTCTTCTTTTCCAATTTGGATTCCTTTTATTTCTTTTTCTGCTCTGATTGCTGTGGCTAAAACTTCCAGAACTATGTTGAATAGTAGTGGTGAAAGTGGGCACCCTTGTCTTGTTCCTGACTTAAGGGGAAATGCTTTCAATTTTTCACCATTGAGGATAATGTTTGCTGTGGGTTTGTCATATATAGCTTTTATTATATTGAGGTATGTTCCTTCTATTCCTGCTTTCTGGAGAGTTTTTATCATAAATGGATGTTGAATTTTGTCAAAGGCCTTCTCTGCATCTATTGAGATAATCATATGTTTTTTATTTTTCAATTTGTTAATGTGGTGAATTACATTGATTGATTTGCGGATATTGAAGAATCCTTGCATCCCTGGGATAAAGCCCACTTGGTCATGGTGTACGATCTTTTTAATGTGTTGTTGGATTCTGATTGCTAGAATTTTGTTGAGGATTTTTGCATCTATGTTCATCAGTGATATTGGCCTGTAGTTTTCCTTTTTTGTAGTATCTTTGTCAGGTTTTGGTATTAGGGTGATGGTGGCCTCATAGAATGAGTTTGGAAGTTTCCCTTCCTCTGCAATTTTCTGGAAGAGTTTGAGTAGGATAGGTGTTAACTCTTCTCGAAATTTTTGGTAGAATTCAGCTGTGAAGCCGTCTGGACCTGGGCTTTTGTTTGCTGGAAGATTTCTGATTACAGTTTCAATTTCCGTGCTTGTGATGGGTCTGTTAAGATTGTCTATTTCTTCCTGGTTTAGTTTTGGAAAATTGTATTTTTCTAAGAATTTGTCCATTTCTTCCAGGTTGTCCATTTTATTGGCATATAATTGCTGATAGTAGTCTCTTATGATCTTTTGTATTTCTGTGTTGTCTGTTGTGATCTCTCCATTTTCATTTCTAATTTTATTGATTTGATTTTTCTCTCTTTGCTTCTTGATGAGTCTGGCTAATGGTCTGTCAATTTTATTTATCCTTTCAAAGAACCAGCTTTTGGCTTTGTTGATTTTTGCTATGGTCTCCTTTGTTTCTTTTGCATTTATTTCTGCCCTAATTTTTAAGATTTCTTTCCTTCTGCTAACTCTGGGGTTCTCTAATTCTTCCTTTTCTACTTGCTTTAGGTGTAGAGTTAGGTTATTTATTTGACTTTTTTCTTGTTTCTTGAGGTATGCCTGTATTGCTATGAACTTTCCTCTTAGCACTGCTTTTATAGTGTCCCACAGGTTTTGGGTTGTTGTGTTTTCATTTTCATTCATTTCTATGCATATTTTGATTTCTTTTTTGATTTCTTCTGTGATTTGTTGGTTATTCAGAAGCGTGTTGTTCAGCCTCCATATGTTGGAATTTTTAATAGGTTTCCTCCTGTAATTGAGATCTAATCTTAGTGCATTATGGTCAGAAAAGATGCTTGGAGTGATTTTGATTTTTTTGAATTTATCAAGGTTATATTTATGGCCCAGGATGTGATCTATCCTGGAGAAGGTTCCATGAGCACTTGAGAAAAAGGTGAAATTCATTGTTTTGGGGTGAAATGTCCTATAGATATCAATTAGGTCTAACTGGTCTAATGTATCATTTAAAGTTTGCGTTTCTTTGTTAATTTTCTGTTTAGTTGATCTGTCCATATGTGTGAGTGGGGTATTAAAGTCTCCGACTATTATTGTGTTGTTGTTAATTTCCTCTTTCATACTTGTTAGCATTTGTCCTACATATTGTGGTGCTCCTATATTGGGTGCATATATATTTATAATTGTTCTATCTTCTTCTTGGATTGATCCTTTGATCATTATGTAGTGGCCTTCTTTGTCTCTTTTCACAGCCTTTGTTTTAACGTCTATTTTATCAGATATGAGTATTGCCACTCCTGCTTTCTTTTGGTCTCTATTTGCATGGAATATCTTTTTCCAACCCTTCACTTTCAGTCTGTATGTGTCCCTTGTTTTGAGGTGGGTCTCTTGTAAGCAGCATATAGAGGGTTCTTGTTTTTGTATCCAATCGGCCAGTCTTTGCCTTTTGGTTGGGGCATTCAATCCATTTACGTTTAAGGTAATTATTGATAAGTATGATCCTGTTGCCATTTATTTTATTATTTTGGGTTTGGGTTTATACTCCCTTTTTGTGTTTCCTGTCTAGAGAATATCCTTTAGAATTTGTTGGAGAGCTGGTTTGGGGGTGCTGAATTCTCTCAGCTTTTGCTTGTCTGTAAAGCTTTTGATTTCTCCTTCGTATTTGAATGAGATCCTTGCTGGGTATAGTAATCTGGGCTGTAGGTTATTTTCTTTCATCACTTTAAGTATGTCTTGCCATTCCCTCCTGGCCTGAAGAGTTTCTATTGAGAGATCAGCTGTTATCCTTATGGGAATCCCCTTGTGTGTTATTTGTTGTTTTTCCCTTGCTGCTTTTAATAGTTGTTCTTTGTGTTTGATCTTTGTTAATTTGATTAATATGTGTCTTGGGGTGTTTTGCCTTGGGTTTATCCTATTTGGGACTCTCTGGGTTTCTTGAACTTGGGTGATTATTTCCTTCCCCATTTTAGGGAAGTTTTCAACTATTATCTCCTCAAGGATTTTCTCATGGTCTTTCTTTTTGTCTTCTTCTTCTGGGACTCCTATAATTCGAATGTTGGAGCGTTTCATATTGTCCTGGAGGTCTCTGAGATTGTCCTCATTTCTTTTAATTCGTTTTTCTTTTTTCCTCTCTGATTTATTTATTTCTACCATTCTATCTTCTATTTCACTAATCCTATCTTCTGCCTCTGTTATTCTATTATTTGTTGCCTCCAGAGTGTTTCTGATCTCATTTATTGCATTATTCATTGTATATTGACTCTTTTTTATTTCTTCTAGGTCCTTGTTGAACCTTTCTTGCATCTTCTCAATCCTTGTCTCTAGGGTATTTATCTGTGATTCCATTTTGACTTCAAGGTTTTGGATCATTTTCACTATCAATATTCGGAATTCTTTCTCAGGTAGATTCCCTATCTCTTCCTCTTTTGTCTGGTTTGGTGGGCATTTCTCCTGCTCCTTTACCTGTTGGGTATTCCTCTGTCTCTTCATCTTGGTTATATTGCTGCATTTGGAATGGCCTTTTTGTATTCTGGTAATTTGTGGATTTTTCTTTATTGTGGAGCTTCCTCACTGTGGGTGGGGTTGTATCAGTGGCTTGTCAAGGTTTCCTGGTTAGGGAAGCTTGTGTTGGAGGTCTGGTGGGTGGAGCTGGGTTTCTTCTCTCTGGAGTGCAGTGGAGTGACCAGTAATGGGTTATGAGACGTCTAAAGTTTTGGAGTAACTTTGAACTGCCTGTATATTGAAGCTCTGGGGTGTGTTCCTGTGTTGCTGGAGAATTTGTGTGATACGTCTTGCTCTGGAACTTGTTGGCCTTTGGGTGGAGCTTTGTTTCAGTGTAGGTTTGGAGGCATTTGATGAGCTCCTATTGCTTAATGTTCCCTGAATTCAGGAGTTCTCTGATGTTCTCAAGCTTTGGACTTAAGCCTCCTGCTTCTGGTTTTCGGTTTTATTTTTACGGTGGTCTCTAGACTTCTCCATCTATACAGCACCAATGATATAGCATCTAGGCTAAAGATGAAAGGTTTCTCCACATTGAGGGGCACCCAGAGAGGTTCACTGGGTTACATGGAGAAGAGAAGAGGGAGGGGGTTGTTAGAGGTGACTGGGATGAGATGCGGTGAGATCAAAAGAGGAGAGAGCAAGCTAGTCAATAGTCACTTCCTTATGTGCGCTCCATAGTCTGGACCTCTCAGAGGTATTCACGGAGTTATACAGGGAAGAGGAGAGAGAGGAAGTAGACAGAGGTGGCCAGGAGGGTAAGAGAGAGGGATGAAAAGGAGAGAGACAGGTCCAGCCAGTAATCAGTTCCTTAGGTGCTCTCCACTATCTAGAACACACAGAGAATCACAGAGTTGGATATAGGAGAGATGGGGGGAGGGGGGGGGAGAGACAGGGGCCACCTGGTGGAGAAAAAGTAGAGTCCAAAAGGAGGAGAGAGTGGTCAAGCCAGTAATCTCGCTGTCAGGTAAGATTGGGTTATGAAATGTACAAGATTGACAACATAAACCGAAAAGCAAAGATTAAAAACCTAGAGTAGAGGTTAGATTTTCAAAAATACAATGTTAAAGAGATGAAGCAGAAGGAAGAAAGAAAAAAAGAGAAAAGATTAAAAAAAAATAATTATATTAAGAAAAAGAAATAAGGAAAAAAAAATAAGGAAAAAAAATATATAAGAAAAAAAAACCAAGATTAAAAAAGAAATACCAACAACAACCATGCGAAGACTATATATGGTGTTTGCTTTTAAAAAGTAGAGTCTTTTTTTTTTTTTTTGAAAAGTAATAGTTATAGAAATATAAAGTAGAGAAATAGAAGACTTAACAGTTTAAAAAAAAGTTTGAGAAAAAAAGCAAAAAAAAAGCAAAAAAAAAAAAAAAGAAATGATTGTAAAAATTGTGAAGATATATCTGGCCCTTCTCTGATGTTGTGGGCCGTGTTTGTCACTTCCAAGGCGTTTCCCTCTGTTTAACTTCTGTTTGCTGGTCTCTTCAGGGTCTGAATTCCATCCTGACACATGGGGGCGGTGGTGGACACTTTTTTTTTTTTTTTTTTTTTTAGGCTCACTAGTTCAGTCGCGCTGTGGGGAGGGGGGGATGCTGCAAACAAATAGCACTGTCGTGGGCACACAGCGTCTCAGTCCCGCTGGACCTGTCTCCCCCCACGACGCACAAACCGCTCCGGCTCCACGGAGCTCAGCCGGGAACCATCCGAGGCCGGCCCCAGGCTTTGCGCACCTCCCCGGTCCAAGCCGCTCGGTTTTGGCGCCCAGGTAACCCTCAGAGGCACAAACTTGTTTGGGACTGTGCTCTGCGCCCCTCCCGGGTCCGAGCAGCTCGGGAGCTTGGCGAGCGCGGGAGCTTGGCGAGTGCGGGAGCTTGGCGAGCGCGGTCGCCGGGACTTGTCCCCTTCTCTGTTTCTACTGCTCAGTTTTCTGGGTGTACTGCTGGCACTCCTTGTGAGGCGGATGGTGACTGTCCTGCATCCCCTGAAGTCTCAGCTAAGAAGCCTGCCTGCCGCTTTTTAGGTGGTCTCTCCGGGGCTGCGATTGCCCCTTTCCAGCCCTTACAGCTCTGGCTGCCTGTCCCCGGCGGGGGATGGTCTGCAGCCGGCTATTTCCGTTCAGTCCTTTGTTCTGTGCGCGGTCCTGGCGGGGTCTTATGTTCGCGCTTTTCGCGTGGTAGCTATCCCCTAGCCTGGTTTGCTCGCCCAAGTTCGATTGCTCTGGTTACGCGTGGGGCGTTTCTGCCCGCTTCTTACCGAGCACGGCAGCCCGCGCCTCCCGCGCTTCCCTGCCCTGCCCCCACTTGCTAGCGGCGGCTGCAGGCGTCTGCGCGGCTTTTCCGCTGGGGGAGTTACTGTTGGGCTCGTAATCTGTTGGTTTTAATTATTTATTCATTTTTCCTTCCTGTTATGTTTCCCTCTGTGTTTCCAAGGCTCGCCTTAGACTCGGCAGGTAGAGTGTTTCCTGGTGTTTGGAAACCTCTCTTCTTAGAATTCCCTTCCCGGGACGGGCTTCCCTTCCCGGGACGGAGCTCCCTCCCCACCTCCTTTGTCTCTTTTCTCGTCTTTTATATTTTTTCCTACCTGTTTTTGAAGACAATGATCTGCTTTTCTGGTTGCCTGATGTCCTCTGCCTGCATTCAGAGGTTGTTTTGTGGAGTTTGCTCCGCGTTGAAATGATCTTTTGAGGAATTTGTGAGGGAGAAAGTGGTCTTCCTTTCCTATTCCTCCGCCATCTTGACTCCCCCCATCTGCCTGAATGTTAAAGTGCCTTGTTCAGCTCACAGAGGAGCCGTTGTGACCCTGCCTACCTGTGAATGGCTGCAACAAAAGAAGAAATTAACACATCCCCTTTCTGAGTTTGACTAAGCTGGAGATACTTTGCAAAACTTATGGTCTTTTTACTTTACATCCTCACCTCCTCTCCATCTCTGTTCTATAAAATAAACTGGCATCCAGACCCTCTGTATCTTTTAGCCATAGAAGACTCTTGAGAGTTCCCTTGGACAGCAAGGAGATCAAACCAGTCAATCCTAAAGGAAATCAACCCTGAATATTCATTGGAAGGACTGATGCTGAAGTTGAAGCTCCAATATTTTGGCCACCTGATGTGAAAAGCTGACTCATTGGAAAAGACCCAGACGCTGGAAAAGATTGAAGGCAGGAGGAGAAGGGGTCAACAGAGGACGAGATGGTTGGGTGGCATCACTGACTCAGTAGACATGAGTTTGAGCAAGTTCTGGGAGATGGTGAAGGACAGGGAAGCCTGCCGTGCTGCAGTTCATGGGGTTGCAAAGACTCAGACACAACTGAGCAACTGAACAACAATCCAGACTCTAAGATGGTGCTCTAGGACATTAGTCTGCCATCTTCTCGGATGCACAGCTTTCCAAATAAAGTCTCTATTCCTTGCCTCAACAGCTTGTCTCCTGACAATTGACCAGTCCTGCAGTGAGCGTACCCGAACTTGGGCTCGATAACAATTATAGGAATTGGCTCATGTAATTATGAAGGCTGAGAAGTCTCACAATCTGCTGTCAGCAAGCTAGAGAACAGAAAGCCAGCAGTGTACTCAGCCTGAGAACCAGGAATGCTGCTGACTGAGAAGAGATGTTCCAGTTCAAGCAGAGGTAGCAAATGAGTCTGTCCTCTGCCTTTTTGTTGTACTCAGGCCCTCAGAGGACTAGATCTTGTGAGGGCCATTGACTTCATTCAGTCTGCAGATTCAAATGCTAACCCAGAAGTGTTTTAACTAGTTTTACCACATCCCCTAGCCTAGTCAAGTTGACACATACAATTAGCCTACACAAATATACCCTTTAACTTCATTGTGAACAACCCCCAAAGCCCTTATCTGTTCATCCTAAGTGTGGAGTGTCCTTTGGTATCTGAGCACTTCTCAGGTACCACTACAGGGACCATTCTGATCCAAACCACCTTCATGTCTCTCTATATCTCTGTTCCAACTTCTGATTTGTCTCCCAGCTTCAATCTGTGCCCTTTGCAGCCTATTTGCACACAGTAGCAAGGGTGTTCGTGATCTCACTGAAGTGGTGACATGAAGTGAGACCTTAATTCCCAGGAACTGAACCTGGGTAGCCTGGATGATGGAGTTCCAGTTGAGCTATTTCAAATCCTGAAAGATGATGCTGTGAAAGTGCTGCACTCAATATGCCAGCAAATTTGGGAAACTCAGCAGTGGCCACAGGACTGGAAAAGGTCAGTTTTTATTCCAATCCCAAAGAAAGGCAATGCCAAAGAATGCTCAAACTGCCACACAATTGCACTCATCTCACACACTAGTAAAGTAATGCTCAAAATTCTCCAAGCCAGGCTTCAGCAATACGTGAACCGTGAACTTCCAGATGTTCAAGCTGGTTTTAGAAAAGGCAGAGGAACCAGAGATCAAATTGCCAACATCTGCTGGATCATCAAAAAAGCAAGAGAGTTCCAGAAAAACATCTATTTCTGCTTTATTGACTATGCCAAAGCCTTTGACTGTGTGGATCACAATAAACTGTGGAAAATTCTGAAAGAGATGGGAATACCAGACCACCTGACCTGCCTCTTGAGATATGCAGGTCAGGAAGCAACACTGAGAACTGGACATGGAACAACAGACTGGTTCGAAATAGGAAAAGGAGTACGCCAGGGCTGTATATTGTCACCCTGCTTATTTAACTTACATGCAGAATACATCATGAGAAATGCTGGACTGGAAGAAATACAAGCTGGAATCAAGATTGCTGGGAGAAATAGCAATAACTTCAGATATGCAGATGACACCACCCTTATGGCAGAAAGTGAAGAGGAACTAAAAAGCCTCTTGATGAAAGTGAAAGAGGAGAGTGAAAACATTGGCTTAAAGCTCAGCATTCAGAAAACAAAGATCATGGCATCCGGTCCCATCACTTCATGGCAAATAGACGGGGAAACAGTGGAAACAGTGTCAGACTTTATTTTTGGGCTCCAAAATCACTGCAGATGGTGACTGCAGCCATGAAATTAAAAGACACTTACTCCTTGGAAGAAAATTATGACCAACCTAGATAGCATATTGAAAAGCAGAGACATTACTTTGCCGACTAAGGTCCGTCTAGTCAAGGCTATGGCTTTTCCAGTAGTCATGTATGGATGTGAGAGTTGGACTGTGAAGAAAGCTGAGCACCGAAGAATTGATGCTTTTGAACCGTGGTGTTGGAGAAGACTCTTGAGAGTCCCTTGAACTGCAAGGAGATCCAGCCAGTCTCCATCCTAAAGGAAATCGGTCCTGAATATTCATTGGAAGGACTGATGCTAAAGCTGAAACTCCAGTACTTTGGCCACCTCATGCGAAGAGTTGACTCATTGGAAAAGACTCTGATGCTGGGAGGGATTGGGGGCAGGAGGAGAAGGGGACAACAGAGGATGAGATGGCTGGATTGCATCACCGAATCGATGGACGTGAGTTTGGGTGAGCTCTGGGAGATGGTGATGGACAGGGAGGCCTAGCGTGCTGCGATTCATGGGGTTGCAAAGAGTCAGACATGACTTAGCGACTGAACTGAACTGAGCCTGGATGAAAGCCAGGAATCCTAGCCACCAGACCAGCAAGAGTGAGAGGTTAGAAGCTATTTTTCCCTAGATCTTTGCCCCTAGTGAAAAATGCATTTCTCACAGAGGCAAAACTGTAAATGCAGGTACAAAGTTCATTATTAGAGACATAGCACAACAACAAATGAGAGCACACAGAGAAACTGTTTTGCTAAGATAGCAGCAAAGCAGAGATGCACATCTGGAGAGAAAGGGTGTGTGCATCCCCCCAGTGAGCAAGAAAAAGAAAGAAACAAAGTGAAGTCACTCAGTCGTGTCTGACTCTTTGTGACCCCATGGACTCTAGTCTGCCTGGCTCCTCTGTCCATGGGATTTCCCAGGCAAGAATGCTGGAGTGGGTGCCATTTCCTTCTCCAGGGGATCTTCCTGACCCCCAGTGAGGAAGAGTACAGTGAAGAGGTGGTTAAATCATTTATATAGGTCAGTTCTTTTGGGTCTTTACCTTTAACCAATTAATCTGATTTCTTTTTCCACCACTGATCTGCCCTAGGACCCTCCTCAGCAGGAGTGTGGGACATTTTTCCAAGATAGATTCTAGCCCAGAGGCCTATGGGATCATGTATTGAAAATGAAAGTGAAGTGGCTCAGTCATGTCTGACTCTTTGTGACCCCGTGGGCTGTAGCCTACTAGGCTCCTCCCTCCATGGGGTTCTCCATGTAAGAGTACTGGAGTGGGTTGCCATTTCCTTCTCCAGGGGATCTTCCCGACCAAGGGATCGAACCCAGATCTCCCACCTTCCAGGCAGACACTTTAACCTCTGAGCCACCATCATGTATTAGCATTACATATTATGGGGTGGTGCCCCCTCCTTCTGACCACAAAGGAGTCTTTCGCTCAGTTGTGTCTGACTCTTTGCGACCCCATGGACTGTAGCCTACCAGGCTCCTCCCTCCATGGGATTCTCCAGGCAAGAGTACTGGAGTGGGTTGCCATTGCCTTCTCCAGGGGATCTTCCCAACCCAGGGATCGAACCCGGGTGTCCTGCATTCCAGGCAGACGCTTTAAACTCTGAGCCACCAGGGAAGCCCTAAGGAGTCTTTCTACACATGTGAAATGTTTCCTTTGCTCGAGGTATGTGTGCTCCCTCCTCTTTTAACAGAGCTTAGTCCCACTCTGTCCGTGCCATAAAAATGCCCAATATCTGATTATTTACCCTATTGCTGTTGCTGTTTTCTGAAAGATATGTATTTATCTCTTTGACTGAGGTGGGTCTTAGTTGTAGCACATGGGATCTTCTCTGCGTCATGCAGGGACTTTCATTGTGGCTCCATATCATGTGGGATAGTAGTTCCCTGACCAGGGATCAAACCCACATCCCCTGCACCACAAGGTGGATTCTTAACCACTGGACCACCAAGGAAGTTCCTCTTGCTGGTTTTTATATTGAAGTGTAGATCTCAAAATAAAGACCGGAATCCAGTCATAAGGATGTAGTCCTGGAGTCCATTTGTCTCTTGCTTCAGGAAAGGTAAACAAGAGGCTGATAATGAATGGACAGCCTGGAGCTCATCTTCTTACTCCAGGAGGAGTGACTAGGAGGCCAGTTGTAAACGCCTAGTTTGGAGTCCCTCTATCTTCTGCTTCATCACTATTCAAATAAAGGCCCACATGGTCTCCCTAAGATGATGTCTTGCCAATGGCTCAAGCCCTGATTCCGGGCTACTCCTCTGAGCTCATTACATATACCATTGCATACCAGCTCACTCTGAACTCCAGCTCTCACCCTTCCTCAAACATACGAATACACTTCTGCATCATGAATTTTTCACTTGTTTTTTCTTCCTAGATCACTCTGCGCTCTTTGCTTTCTGCTCCTCTTCCCTTCCTATATGTTGACACGTTAGCAAAGCCTTCCCTGACCACCCTGTATAAAATCACACTTTCCCATTCCCTGTATGTCCCTATCTTCTTAACGTGCTTTCCCCCCTTCATAACACTAATATTCCATTTATTTACACATTTATTTGGTTACTGTCTGTCACTCCCTGCACAAACCCCACACTGCCTTGAAGAACATAAGCTCTGTGAATAGGGCTGGGACTTAGTTTTTTGTTTTCTGCCATACACCTAGTGCCTAGAATGGAGCTTGGCATTTGGTAGGTTTGTTTAAAAGGAATGTTATTTTGTCTCCAAAAAACAATGAGCATTTATGGTACAGAATGTAAAAATACAGAAAGATACAAAGAAAGAATATGCACCTCCACAAAAGATATCTATTATTAACATTTTCTTGAATTCCTTCCAGGTTTTTCTAAAAAAATATTTTTTTCTTTCTGAGAAATCAAGATTATTCTTTATTTAAATCCAGCCTTTTAATAAACTATATTGTGATCATTTTTACATTATGCATGGTTTTTTGTTATTTTCCCTACTAAATTATACAATTTTTGGTTCTATTATGTGTTTTTCAATTGTTCATATAACTTTTATCAAATAATAATTGTATATGTGCATTTATAGCTAAAGGATATGCCGTGATAGATGCCACATGAAGAAATCTGAAATAGACATTCTACTCATATGACAATAAATACTTGAAGTATTAAAAAGAAGTCCATGGTGGCCAACATAATTTCCTAAGGGGATAATTTTCTAGATGAAGGTTACTGTGTTGTCATGTCAATATTTCAGGTGCCAAGATTGCTGAATTTGTGCTAGGATACTTTAAAATTGCTTTATATGCAGTCTATGGATTGTTGAAATAGCAGCTTGCTTTTGGTTACCTAGAAAAATGTATGTCATTAAAATACTCTTTATATGCAACCCTGGGAACATATCCCATGCATAATGTATTCATAAAAAGTTCATTTTATTTACAGCTTGTCACATTATATGGTATAAGGAAGCACAGTTCTGATGTGCTTCAATTGAATTATGCTTCTCTTTTTGACAGAATAGGGAAATATATTTGTAAAAATGAATAAACACACCTTGAACTGCCTGCCTTTTGAGAAGGAGGCAGAGACAAACACATTAACATTATTCTGTTATTAAACCATCTATGGTAATAGACATTTTGGACATTTAATAGCTGCTTGTTTTCTAAATTGGGTGCCTGAAATAGTTTATGTCAAAATCTGATGACAGTGACTTGAAAAAGCAGTAAACTCCTAGAAAAACATTTTCCAGAGTTACAGTTTTATAACTGCATGGAATGAAAAAAATCTGTTGTTACCTTTTCTGTCATTTAATCCTTTGATGTTTAATTCAATGTAATTCAAAGATTACTTTTTATAATTGACCGCTGTGGCAAATTCTCTGTTTCACATAATGATATAGTGCTTATTTTTGTAGGACAAAATGTACCAGTGCAGTATTTGAGCAGTTTTTAAAATAACAATATTAACAAAACATCCAGTCAAATAAATTTTCTTCCTTAACAAATTCATTAATTTGTAAATCAATATCTTTTATGCAATGTAGACTACTAAAGTGAGACCAGAGAGAAGATGGAAGTACTTTAAATACTTTAAGATGAATATCAGTGTCCATCTATTAGACAATTTGAGGTCTAACAAGGTCTAAATTTTAGTGTATTACATGTAAGGACTATTTATTACCCTTTGCAATTCTTGGGCCATTAATTAATTACCATAGCATTTACCTCCTATGTTGATATTCTGAAAATACATGCTCCTGGTTATTTGGGACTCCAGAGGAGTAAAACAGTTGGACCAGTGGAAATCCATTACTATTACAAGAAAAAGAAGATGGAAAGAAAAAACTAAAGTGCAAAGCTCTAAGCACATGTCCTTTTCACAGAGCCTAGGTGCAGAGACCAGCACCAGGTGAAACTGGCAGGGGTCAGTTAGGTAGGTTGACCCTCCTACTATATGCCTTCCCACTGCTGGTTCTGGCGTCTGTAATTAAAGATGAGGCCACACATCCGTATAGAAACCAGAGGTATCAGACATGCAGATGAAAGTTCCAGTTAGACATATTGACTACATGAGTGGGAAAATGTTAGAAAGATAGGCTACCATCTGATATTCATGAGAACTATTAAACATCAGTGCCCAAAGTACAAAACACCGCAGGTTTAGGAGCAGTAGATTTTTCTGGGGCACCTCACATTTCACCAGGTCTGGTTCTTACTGGTCTGGAGTCTGGATGGATCCTGACAGAAATGTCAGATTTTATCAACGGTAGCTGGAGACAGCACTGAATACACCCAGAGTATCAGAGAGTCCAGTTGTATTAAGTTAAATAAAAATAAAAAACAAGCACAACTTCCTTTATCAAATAGATTCTGTTTTTGAAGCATCGTCATACCAAGCACTATTCCTTTTCCAAATAAGGAAACTGAAAATTAGAGATCAAATACTTTATTCATCATATCATGCTAGTAAACGGCCAAGCTGGAATTTGAATACGTCTAATCTCAAAGCCAGTATATATTATATCTTATTATTTTCTAATTCTGACATACAATTTTCCTCCTTCAGGGCAACATATTTGGATACGAGTAAAAATTTCTAGGTGGGAATTTGTTTCTCGACTAAGCAAGTCGGGCATTAGTGATCCAGAAGACATCTTCACCTAGCTTCAAATAACTGAGGTCCATCTCTCTATGTTCCAGTATTTCAGCCTCAGTGCCGGATGCTGGCTGGTGTCGGCAAGTAAATTTCATCACAGCCCTGGAGCTGTTTCCTTCCGCGACCCCCAGAGGGCAGCGTGCATTAACGACCCCCCTGAGTCCTCTAGTGGTCAGTTAGAAGCGCTAACTTTGCCTCGGGGGATCTATGTTCCCAGGAACATTCTCAAAGCTCCGCTGTTGTTGCCCAGGGAAGAAAGGCTGTGTGACACCACCTAGAGTCACCCTCCTACTTCCCTTTGGCTGCCTTCTGGGGTATGTCCACAAGCACTGCCCCAACTCAAGATGACTTCTCAAACCTGCCAAGTGTGCACTTTCGGATGCTACAGGGTAGATTCTATCACTAAATTTCAGGAAGAATCCAATACAGGTATCTAGACGATGTGGCAGCAAGTCCAAAATTTATTTTCTTATGTCCGTCAAAATGCACAGGGTAGTTTATTTAAATTGATTCCCAGAAGCAGCTCTGAACATCTACTTCCCCAAGGTAAATATTTGAATAGCTCTAGTGACACCCTTCGATTACATAGGGTGGTATAATTATGATTTCTGGGATATCTTGGGGGTGTCTTTATGGGGTATATTTAAAATAACATTGGCAAGCCTTACGTGTTCTAATGTAGGAATGTAAAATTTCCCTTGATTTTAATATAATCATGATGACCTAGTACAGTAATTTCCTTATTATTAACTTAATGGCTTCTCATGTGGCTCAGTGGTAAAGAATCCACCGGCCAAATTCAGGAGACATGGGTTCAATGCCTGGGTTGGGAAGATCCCCTGGAGGAGGAAATGGCAACCCACTGCAGTATTCTTGCCTAAAAAACCCCATGGACAGAAGAACCTGGTGGGCTACAGTCTATAGGGTCACATTAATTTAATACAGTAAATTAGATTATTCTTATTATTTTGGAACATAAACATATGTCTATTTAAATATATGTATACTTTAACATATGTATTTTGGCTATCAAATATAGATAGCAATTATAAGTCTATTTTACTGCCTCCACTTGAGTTTATTGATATTATTTTATTATTATATTTAAAATAGACCAATTAACAGTGTTAAGTGCTGTAGAACAGACAAATAAGAATATGACATGATTCCAAACCTCAGAGTTGGGGAGAAGTAAAGTATCTAGGTAACTTTTAAAGAGGATGTAGCAGTGGAATTCCATCATCTTAGCAAAACAGAAGCAAACTAAGCAATCCCAGAAATAAAATAGAAAAATTACAACTTAGATGGTGCTGGCAATACTGTCCATCATTCAGTGGTTACCTGAAGTCAGTATGGCAGGAAAGACGTGAATCTGTGGTTCCCCCACGTCTGTGTTCTGTGGGGCCTCTCAAGTTCAAGCATATCACTGCGCTGAGTGTGATTCTAACTTTTAAAGACATGCATATATGCATTTTTCATATATAATGGACCCTAAAAGCAAGCCAACTGCTTCATCTGGTGCTCAACCAAAGAAACAGGAATCTGTTCCAATGCTGGAGGGAAAATTTGTTGTGCTGAACAAACTCGTGGTCTCCAGTGGAATGCCTGTTGGAGGACTTTTCCAAGGTAATTTTAATTTTAATTTCATTTTTGATTATTCATGACTTTCTTATTTCTGATTTCAGGATCTAAGAGGTGTGATTTGATTGTAAGATAAGTATCATCAGAGAAATACATAAATTTTACCACACAGTAGGAGGCTCTTAAAGATTTCTGGATAAAGGATGTTGTAACATTGAATTTGGAAGATTAATTAGGCAATAATATTCTAGATAAACCAGAAGTTGGCAGTTAAGACAATTGAGAAGCTACTATGAGTGTAGAAGTCAATGAGAAGGAATAACTGTCTGACCTCTGGTGGAGGTAGGATAAGTAGGATAAGTTGACAGGTTTGAAAAATAGGACAGGGGTGAGATAATTTCAAGAAGAGGAGATGGCAAATGATTTTAAGTGTTGCTGAAATTTCAGGGAGGGATGGGTGCTAAATTTATAGAGATCAAAGTTTAATCCTCAAATTAGGATATATGGTTTCTATCAAAGGACTTTTTTTAGATTTATAATGTGTGTAACTAACACACATACTACAAAAATTAGTTCATATTTAGTTACATAGTTCATTCCTTATATGCTCAAAATAGTAAAAATATTAAGTTGCTTCAGTCATGTCTCTTTTGAGACCCCATGGACTATAGCCCATCAAGCCCCTCTGTCCATGGGATTCTCCAGACAATAGTGGAGTGGGTAGCCATTTCCTTCTCCAGGGGATCTTCCTGACCCAGGGATTGAACCCACATCTTTTACATCTCCTACATGGTCAGGCAGTTTCTTTACCACTAGCACCAAGTATAGGAAACTGGGATTTTCTTAGAAATGACTATTAAAGTAGTAATTAGTGACCTTTTTAGAGAATGTGGGCTGTCAGATTGCAAGCCAAGGAATGAGTTGGAGCTGAAGAAATATAGGCTTTGCTTTTGAGAAATTTAATGATAGGAGCAAGGAGGCAGAAGAGTATGGTTAAAAGGCAAGACAGCTCAGACCAGCCTAATGTTCTTATTGCAGCTTTTGGATGATTTTTCAGTTATTCTTTCAGCCTTTCTCTTTGCACATACTATTTTGAAATCATTTGATATGCCACAGATTTTGTCCACGTAATAAACAAGTTGGAAAATATCATGCAGTATTTGCAGCCAGGCGAAACTACGTTTAGTGCATTATCTGAGTGGAAAGATCATGCAAGGATTCAATCAAAGAAGATTGTTTCCATGACTCTTTAGTCACTCCTAAAGTGTCTTTCAGGTTTTTCCTATCTGTGAAATGCTGTGGTTCTCCATTCCCTAACCTGCTGCTGCTGCTGCTGCTAAGTCGCTTCAGTCGTGTCCGACTCTGTGCGACCCCATTGACGGCAGCCCACCAGGCTCCCCCGTCCCTGGGATTCTCCAGGCAAGAACACTGGAGTGGGTTGCCATTTCCTTCTCCAATGCATGAAAGTGAAAAGTGAAAGTGAAGTCGTCAGTCATGTCCAGCTCTTAGCAACTCCATGGACTGCAGCCCACCAGGCTCCTCGGTCCATGGGATTTGCCAGGCAGGAGTACTGGAGTGTGATGCCATTGCCTTCTCCGATTTCCCTAGCCTAGAAGTCTTTGAAACAGTGGGGTGGGAGATGCAGATCTTACTGCAGCAGCGACATTTCTCATTTCAGACATGTGGGATTCAGGTGATATTGCAATATCAGTCATTTCCCAAGTGCTCACGCTGTTTAGTGGGATATGATTTTGTCAACCAAACAATATTTTCCATCGGACCTATTCAGGCACTTAGAACACTGATTGATCATAGGAAATTAGCTCTAGCTTTTAGAGCATAATAGGTTTGATGAGATAGGAAACAGGATCACTGCCCTTAAGGGAACAAGTCAGGCAAAATGGGAGGAAAATGAGTAGGAAATCTTTGCCTTGAACAAATTATCGAATGTGAGCAAAGCATCCTATTCTGAGATGAGGAGTTAAATAAAGTAGTTTTACCTGGCACATGACAATTTTATTTTAATTTAAAATTTAAAACATCCATTATCACACAGAGCCTAGAGATGGAGCAGGTATTATGTTTTTATTGCATCTTTCAGGAAATAGCTCATTTTTTCTTCTCTCTCAAAATCTCTAGCTTATGGAGGTCCAGGATGCAGGACTTTCAGTATTAAAACTGGGCAAGTTCTAGTTAAACTAGGACAGGTTGGTAACCTATATTTGGAGTAAGGCTACTGACTATGTATGTCCTTACTTCTTGCAGTAATCTCCTGGATAGTATTCCTCATTTGGAGAAGAATTTAACATCTAACTTACATTCTTCTTTTCATCACTAGTCCTGTTCATGTGGAAAATCCATCCAGTGCCTGAATATTTTTTAGTTCCTTGACCTTTTCTCCTACAGTCTTTTCCTTATCCTTCTCCCTGAGCTTCGTTGCCAACTCTTCTGGTCACATTTTAGATTCTGTCATTATGAATAACTATACTGCTCTCAAAATCTCAGTGTCTAACATCCCAGTCATCAACCACCTCTCCTCTCTTTCCAGTTCACTGTCTCTATGATAATTCTTTGATTACAACAGTGCTTCCAATCCATGCCTTCCTTACCTCTCTCTCTGCCTTACTTAAATGGTAGAAATCAATATTGCTTAATCCCAACAATTTACATAAAAATAGGGTAGTTGAGCGACTTCACTTTCACTTTTCACTTTCATGCATTGGAGAAGGAAATGGTAACCCACTCCAGTGTTCTTGCCTGGAGAATCCCAGGGACGGGGGAGCCTGGTGGGCTGCCGACTATGGGGTCCCACAGAGTTGGACACGACTGAAGTGACTTAGCAGCAGCAGCAGCAGCAGTGGCTAAAGATGTGATCTCCTTCAATCCTGAGTTCAATATTTATTAGCTACGTGGCCTTGGAAAAGTTTCTTAACATCTCTGTACCTCAGTTTTCTCATGAGTGCCCAACTCATAGGGTTATTGTGGGCTCACAATATTAATAAAGGTAAGATGGTTAGGCAGTGCTTGGCACATGATAAACATTCAATAAATGTTTCCCAAGCTTGGAGTTGAAGGCTGGAGAAAAACATCTAACAATTCTGACTGATCTCTTTTAAATTTTATGACTGTGTGTCTCAAGTGGGTCTTAACGCAGTTTCAGTCAATCACAGTTCCCATTTCCTTATTGATTTATTTTCTCTCTTCAGAGATTACTATTTCACACTTTTTTTTTTCTCAAAATTTCAACTCCTCTTCCCTGCTCCTCGCTATCAGTGGATGATTTTGCTTATCTCACTGGGAAAGCAGATGCAATCAGAAGGTAAAGCTGTTTTCCCACCAACCAGCCCACCCACATCTGTAGCCTTTGGATGCAATGAAAACGTCTCTTTATTTTAGGAAAATTCTTTACTTATTCACTGGATTCCATTAATTTTCACTTTATGAAGAACTTTACTGCTGTAATTGCCTCTTTTCTGTCTTGTATCATCACACGTCTTTTTTTTTCTCTGCCATAATGTTGTTTTTGTTCAGTCACTCAGTCGTATTTGACTCTCTGTGCCCCATGGACTGCAACATGCCAGGCTTCCCAGCCCTTCACCATCTCCTGGAGCATGCTCAAACTCGTGTACATTGAATCAGTGATGCCATCCAACCATCTCGTCCTCTGTCGTCCCCTCTGCTCCTGCCTTCAATCTTTCCCAGCATCAGGGTCTTTTCTTCACATCAGGTGGCCAAAGTATTGGAGCTTCAGCTTCAGCTGCAGCATCAGTTCTTCCAATGAATATTCAGGGTTGATTTTCTTTAGGATTGACTGGTTTGATCTCCTTGCAGTCCAGGGGACTCTCAAGAGCCTTCTCTAACACCACAGTTCAAAGGCATCAACTCTTGGTCATTCAGACTTCTTTATAATGTACTCTGTTATTAATCAACAGTTTTAAACAAAAAGAGAAAAGAAACCTCCCTTGCTTCTACCTCCTCTGTGGCTACCAACTTATTTACCGTCCTTTATAGCAAACTTCAGTATTTCCACGGTCTCAGCTCCGATACTTATGACAATTCTAATCACATTTTCATTTCACTATTCCACCTAAAACTATACCTTTGTAAGCCAACGTTGGCTTCCAACTTGTCAAATTGGATCATCCATTCTCAGTCCTCATCTTACTCTGCTTGTCATTAGTGTTTAACACAACTGACCACGCCCTCTTTATTGAACCTTTTTTAAAAACGTGGCTTTAGGAAATTATACTATTTTGATTTATCATCTACCTTTCTTCTCAGTGTCCTTGACTGGATTCTTCTTTGGACTTTTAATTGTATTTTAAATAACAGAGTTCTCCAGAACTCAGTCCTTGCTCCCTTGGGTTTGCTCAAGAGATTGGAGTGACTGAAACCAGGAGAAATTAATTTCATAGGCTTTTATGAGGCAATTAGAACTGTGTTGTGAAAAAGAAAATAAGCATACTTTGTAGGAAAGTCATTTGTGATTATTTTTTGTTAAATTTTATTAATAATCTGATTATCTGATGGAAGCAATTTTACTGTGATAAATTCAGTTCCACAAGTGTTATCTGAGCACTCGCACCAAAAAGGAGAGAAGGAGAGGGGCTATGCAAAGATGAAGCAGAAGAGTCCTTGCTGATACAGTCCTGAAAATGGTTAAGTTAGTACCCTAATTTAATTAATGATAATTTCAGAACTAAATCAGTACTAGAATGAGAACCAGAATTCTTGGTGGTTCCAGGTCTTTGGTTGGTTGATTAATTTTAACCTGCCTCCAAGACTGAAATACAATAAAGAATAATGTGTAGCTAAACTGCAAGTTTAAAAGATGTTCAAGTGGAAAATTGTGGGAGGAAAAAACAGCATGAAAATATCTTTCCTTGGCATTTTCAACTTAACTACCCCAAGAGCTGCTAAAACAACATATTCTTCTCTTTTTCAACAAGATCTCAAATATTTCAACCAGCCACTACTAGAATTTTTATATTGGTAAAATGGGATTTTTTTTTTGGAAAGTAATTTTTTATGAAGAACCATCTAGAATATAGGTGGATAATTCACTTTATTATTAAAATCCCAAAGCTGAAGCTTTGAACAAATGTATTTTAGAAACATGTAATCATAAATGCAAGGAGATCCAACCAGTCCATTCTGAAGGAGATCAGAAGGGATCTGATCTGAAGGGATTTCTTTGGAGGGAATGATGCTAAAGCTGAAACTCCAGTACTTTGGCCACCTCATGCGAAGAGTTGACTCACTGGAAAAGACTCTGATGCTGGGAGGGATTGGGGGCAGGAGGAGAAGGGGACGACCGAGGATGAGATGGCTGGATGGCATCACGGACTCGATGGACGTGAGTCTGAGTGAACTCCGGGAGTTGGTGATGGACAGGGAGGCCTGGTGTGCTGCGATTCATGGGGTCGCAAAGAGTCGGACACTACTGAGCGACTGAACTGAACTGAGTCATAAATGTGCTTAATCACCTTTGAGGTTTTCTATATAACACTTAAGAGATCTGAGAGTTTGTCTGTTTAGATTTGAATTTGGTGAATATTGTAAAGATTAGAAGTTTGGATAGATAGTTTATAACAAACAACTCTAAAAAATATTATCAATAGCAGTGCTAATAGTGATAACTAGTCTTTACTGAGCAACTGTTTACAATTAGCTATTTACATCTGTTATATCTTTTATGTATTTCAATAACTGGATGATTCAGTGTTATTTTCCTCTCCTGAAGAAACTCAGATTCAGACAGATTTGATATTTTTCCAAGAAAATGAGAAATATGTTCCTAGTCCTCTGCTTTGAAAGGGAAAAGAGAAGGAAACAATTAAGTGCCAGATACCATTCCTGAACCTTTTGTGTTACTCCCTCCTTTAACCAGAAGTAGGAGTTAAAAACAGATTGGAATATGAGCACTTCTAACAAGTAGCACTTTGTGTTGCAAGAGTACAACTTGAAAACATTTACACTATAGAGACTGGCTTTTGTTATAATGACTGTTCCCCATTTCAGCATTGCATTTTATATGTGGATGTGTAAATTCTTGACCCTATAGAAAACTGTAAGAATTATTTCACGTCAAGATTTTTTCTCTCATTTAATGGTTGCTGAAGCATTCCTTCTTTACATATCAGTTTATAAAACTGTTGGCCCTTGCTTAAAAAATAAAGTTGCTGAATTAGGGAATTAGGTACTTGAACTACATATGTGTAGAACAATCACACTGGTAACATTCCTTATTGTATTTTTAAAAAATTTTAATTATATATTGAATTATGATTTATTTGACTCAGTGGTAAAGAATCTGCCTGCAGTGCAGGAAACACGAGTTTCATCCTTGATCCCTGGGCTGGGAAGATCCCCTGGAGAAGTAAATGGCAACCCACTTCAATATTTTTCCCTGGGAAATCTTAGAGGAACCTGGTGGGCTACAGTCCATGGGGTCACGAAAGACTTAGACATGATTAGGGATTAATGAACAACAACAATGTGATAATCTCCAGGTCCATCCATGTTGCTGCAGATGGCATTATTTCATCCTTTTTTATGGCTGAGTAATATTCCATTGTATATGTGTATCACCTCTTTATCCATTCATCTGTTGATGGACATATAGGTTGCTTCCATGTCTTGACTACTGTAAACAGTGTATAGTGAACACTGGGATGCATACATCCTTTCAAACCATGGTTTTCTATGGATATATGCCCAGGAGTAGGGTTGCTAGATCATATGATAGTTTTATCTTTAGTTTTCTCCGTAATATTTTCCATAGTGACTGTACCAGTTTACATTCCAATCAGCAGGGTTGGAATGTTCCCTCGTTTTCCATACCCTCTCCAACATTTATTGTTTGTAGACTTTTTGATGATGGTCATGCTGAGTGATGTGAGGTGACATCTCATTGTAGTTTTGATTTGCTTTTCATGTGCCTCTTGGCCATCTGTATGTCTTCTTTGGAGAAAAGTTTATTTAGGTCTTTTGCTCATTTTTTTTGATTTGGTATTGCATTTTTTATTTTGAGCTGCATGAACTATTTTTACATTTTGGAGATTAATCCTTTGTTGATTGCATTGTTTACAAATATTTTCTCCCATCCTGTGGGTTTTCTTTTCATTTTGTTTATGGTTTCCTTTGTATGAAAGCTTTTGAGTTTAATTGTCTTGTTTATTTTTGTTTTTATTTCTATTACTCTAGGAGACAGATCAAAACAGATATTACTGTGATTGATATCAAAGAGTATTTAGAGCTTTTTAGTATACAGTCTTGCATTTAGGTCCTTAATCCATTTTGTCTTAATTTTTATCTATGATGTTAGAGAGTGTTCTAATTTCATTGTTTTTCACATAGCTGTCCAGTTTTCACAGCATCATTTATTTAAATAACTATCTTTCCCTCTATTATAAAGCCTTCTCTATTTTAGTATCCAAGCATACAGCAAGTGTAGGACACTTCTGAAATAAGAAGTTGAGCTTGTTTAACCGTGGTTTCTCTAGATATCTTTACTTCCATTTGCTGGTTACAAGTTGGTGAGCTTTGTTTCCTGTTGCCATCGAGAACACTAATGTGGATATCTTGAGGTGAGTGCCTAAGTGTGGCCAAATAAAATGGAAATAAAAGTTAGTCAAATAAGACAGAAATTGGATTCCAGATTGTTTGGTGTTAATGATTTCTGACAAAGTCTCCTTCTGTGTGTGTTAGTCACTTAGTCATGTCTGACTCTTTGTGACTCTGTGGACTATACAGTCCATGGAATTCTCTAGATCAGAATACTGGAGTGGGTAGCCTTTCCCTTCTCCAGGGCATCTTCCCAACCCAAGGATCAAACCCAGGTCTCCTGCATTGCAGGCGGATTCTTTACCAGCTGAGCCACAAGGAAAGCCCATCTCCTTCTGTGGCTGCTGCTAATCTTCTGTTATCCTGTGTTAATATTTTAGGTAAAAAACTAGAGTCCAGGTGAGTGTTGGGGGCTGAGGAGTGAGAGCTAACAGTTGAGAGAAGACAGAGGTGAGGAGGGGGAAACGTACCACACTGAGAGATTTGCCATCTTCTTGGATAATATTATTTTTCCTTGCTTTTATCTTTTAGTTCTCTAGCAAGAAAGCAAGCTACATTTTTAGATTTTTTTATTTGATTAGAAAACAAAATTTAGAACATTTAAGAAAAATTCGCCCTCAAGTTCCCCACGCATAAATTAAAAACATGTAGATACAGAAACAATTTTTCTTTTATCCACTGCCTTTGTTCAGGAGTTTTAAAAATAAACTCAGGCCTGAAAATCCCAAAACAAGAGCTTTGTAAATGACAACCTTAGAAACAAATCAGCACCACTATTGGTTAGTGCTGCTCTTGTAACTTAAGGAATGCCTGAATCATTCTTACCCATGCGTTTATCACTGTGGCCAGACATGAATACTATCATAAAATAGAACCGATTCAACTCAAGAAACGTGTTAAGCATTGAGTATCCACTGTGGTTGGTGTTAAGTATAATAGTGTGAGAAAAACAATCTTAATATTCAAAGAACTCCCAGTCTTAAGAGAAGCAGGCAGGTGAATATTGCTCAGAATTATTCATAAGGAGTTAAGTTCCATATTTGGTCACGAGCATATTGTTATGGGACCACAGAAGGAATAATACCACAGAAGGGATATCTGTGCTCTAACCTTTTATGGACCATAAAGAAGGCTGAGTGCCAAAGAACTGACACTTTCGAACTGTGGTGCTGGAGAAGACTATTGAGAGTTCTGTGGACTGCAAGGAGATCAAACTAGTCAATCCTAAAGGCAATCAACCTTGAATATTCATTGGAAGGACTGTTGCTAAAGCTGAAGCTCCAATACTTTGGCCACCTGATGCAAAGAGCCGACTCACTGGAAAGGATCCTGATGCTGGGAAAGATTGAAGACACGAGGAGAAGGGGACAACAGAGGAAGAGATGGTTGGATGACATCACTGACTCAATGCACATGAGTCTGAGCAAGCTCTGGGAGATGGTAAAGGACAGAGGAGCCTGGCGTGCTGCAGTCCATGGGGTCGCAAAGAGTCTGACATGACTTATAGCGACTGAACAGCAATGTTTTTTTGGGTTTGTGTGGGATACACAGTAATCTGTAAAGTACTCTGAAAAGTACATTAGAGGATAGGATTCACCTAGGGTTTTGGCTTTTGGTTCTATTCACTGTTTTGGGAGAATGAGTGAAAAATTTTCTTCTCTTTCTCTTACCTCTTAAGGTTCTATTCCATGTGCTATGGACAGCAACTCCTGCAGTGGCCTTCCTCAGCATTTCCTCCGCCTTGAAATGATATGTGTTCTTCACTAGCCTCCTAAATGTACTTAGGGAAGGACTGTGTATATCAGTCATTTTTCACTACTCATGCCTACCAAGTTCTGGCATATTGTAGCCTCCCAGTGGTGGTGGTTTAGTTGCTCAGTCGTGTTCAACTTTTGCAGCCCCATGGACTGTAGCCTATCAGGCTCCTCTGTCCATGGACTTCTCCAGGCAAGAATACTCAAGTGGGTTGCCATTTCCTACTCCAGGGAATCTTCCCGACCCACAGATTAAACCGAGATCTCCTGCATTGCCGGTGTGTTCTTTACTGCTGAGTCACTAGGGAAGCCCAGAAAAGCCAAGACCTGCAGCATTATTCCTTATTCATCCCCCTTTTCCCTTTCTCTTTTCAGATTCCTTCTTTGGTTTCAGAGCAACCTCTAATAACGATATTAACCTGTATTTCTCTCTATCCAAAACGGACAAAAATCACCTGGTTTCTGTATTGTATATGTTAATACTCTAGTCTTATACCATCCTTTGCTGTATGACAAACATTCCAGATTTAGCGTTTTAAAATAGTACATCATTAGTACATCAGTCCCTGGTGACTCAGTGGTAAAAAAAAAAAAAAATCCACCTACAATGCAGGAAATTTCTTAGACAGAGGAACCTGGTGGGCTACAGTTCATGGGGTTGCAAGAGTCAGACGCTACTTAGCAACTAAACTCACCACCAAAAGAAACTACAGTCGGTGGCCAAGGTATTCAGTCACTTTTCTCCTAACGTTATCAAAGCAGTTCGCTAATTAGGTACTTCAGTCCACAAGATGGCGCTGTAGTCCTTTCGATTATTTGGAGTCAGCAACCCAGGGTTTTATTTTATTTTTTAAAGTATCTGCCCCTCCCTCTCTTTCTTTACATAAAAAGTGACATAGAAGAAAGTATGTAAGATTATCACTTCATAAAAGATCAGATTTACTATCTGATTTTAAAGAGGTCCATAGGAATAACCATATTATAGTCAATAATAGGCATTAGTACACAATGAATAATTACCAGAAATAAGATTCATAGCGTGTTTTTTTGCATTATTTTTCTTTAAACAGTTGTTTATCAAGAGAAAGAAAATTTGTTAAATACAGTCTAACTCAAATATGAATTAGGATTTTTTTTTAAGCATTATGGATAAAATTTTAATGTTCTTTAATAGTACTTGTAGTTTGGGTGTTGAGAGTAAGTTGTTGAATCCATTTGGCATTTTTTGTTGTTGTTCTTGTTGCTGTTTATACTCATGTAGAAAAACATCTTAGAGGACTAATTTTTTGACTAAATATTTTGGTGTTCAATTGCATTCTCAGGTTTCTTCTAAACAGTTTTTCAATTTGACTTTAAAAGCTTCCCCAAATTTGCATATGAATTTGCAGTTGAATCACATTTATAATAGTGATCTAGAATCCATTTTATATGTAAAGCACGGTTTTAACTGGATCTACTCAGGAAAAAGTACTTCCCTAGAGGTCCAGTGAGAGAAGGCAATGGCACCCCACTCCAGTACTCTTGCCTGGAAAATCCCATGGACAGAGGGCCTGGTGGGCTGCAGTCCATGGGGTCGATAAGAGTCAGACATGACTGAGCGACTTCACTTTCGCTTTTCACTTGCATGCACTGGAGAAGGAAATGGCAACCCATTCCAGTGTTCTTGCCTGGAGAATCCCAGGGAGAGGGGAGCCTGGTGGACTGCTTTCTATGGGGTCGCACAGAGTCAGACACGACTGAAGCGACTTAGCAGCAGCAGCAGAGGTTCGGTGGTAAAGAATCCTCCTGCCAGTGCCCGCCAATGCAGAAGTTGCAGTTTGAGATCTCTGGGTTGGGGAGATCTCCTAGAGAAGGAAATGGCAACCCACTCCAGTATTCTTGCCTGGGAAATCCCACGGACAGAGGATCCTGGTGGTCTACAGTCCATGGGGCTGCAGAGAGTTGGACACGACTTAGCTACTGAGTGAATGAATGACTCAGGAAAATAAAACTTCACTGCTACTTTCATAGACTCCTCTAAATGTGAAAAATAAAGATTGCTGCTGAAGAAATGTTCTGTAGACTTTGTTGTTGATGAGTCGCTCAGTCGTGTCTGACTCTTTGTGACCCCATGGACTGCAGCATGCTAGGCTTCCCTGTCCTTCACCATCTCCTGGAGCTTCCTCAGCCTCATGTCCATTGAGTTGGTGATGTCATTCAACCTTCTCGTCCTCTGTTGTCCCCTTCTCCTCCTCCCTTCAATCTTTCCCATCGTCGGGGTCTTTTCTAAAAGAGTCAGCTCTTTGAATCAAGTGTTCAAATTATTGGAGCTTCAGCTTCAACGTCACTCAGATTTTAAAAATTTGGGAAGCAAATTATTTTTTAGATTTACTTTGATATTACTAGGCCCGTTGAATGAAAGTAACATATTGACCCCAAATACTGGGGGGTCAATATGATTTTAATTAATGCCTGACATAGTTGCTCTGTTATAATAATAAGTTTATTCAATTTAAAACATCCAACATGAAGAGAAAACAAATAAATTACATAAAGTCTTAATTATGTCTAATTGCAGTGAGCTTGTAATGCATTTCTATTTATTAAATCACTTAAGTTGTCAATGTCTGAGACAGTTTGTATTTAGGAATTGCACATTTGTAAGGAGTGAATTTGTTAATGTGCTAATTAGAAAACTCTTGTAAAAGAGTCCAGATTGTGGTTCACTTCTGTCCATTTACTCCTATATGGATCTTGTAGTGATGAGTGGGTAGAAATGCCCTGGTTAAGTTTAAAATCGCTAAATTCACATTAGTAGATATGTTCGTGCTTTTAGTTGGTGATTGAAGTATTTAAGCCGTTTATACTCTCATTATTACTACTACCAATTACTTTTCCAAAAGGTCTACTATGTGTCAGGCACATCAAGCAAGTATTTAACTCACACAATAATGGTGTGGAGCAGGTACCATATGGAGCAGGCTTTCGTAGATGAAAACACTGAGACTTAGAGAAATTGGATAATATAACAAGAGTCAGGCAGCTGGTGAGCTGACGCCAGGATGTGAATGCAAATGAAAGCCTGTGAACCATTTCAACCACGTACTTATATTGTCTATGTAATTTCCATGTCATGTGGCTCTTGGTCCGGTCTTCAAATTTAATATGAAATATTATGTTCTTAAGGTGTAAGGAATAACTTAGACTTTCTGTTCTACTTAGGGCTCAATAAAAGGGCTTTTGCAAAGCAGATTTGTTACTATGATACAGGCAGCAAGCAGAGCATCTCTGGGGTGAAAAGGAAGTTCCTTTTTCTCCCTTCCTTTCACCCTTTATCTTTTGGCCATGTCACTTTGTCAGTATATGAAGTACAGGCTGCTGTGGCTCTACTGGGAGGACTTGATTGTGTTACTTTAAAAAGTACTTATCAAATTCATTACCTTCCAACAGACTTAGTTAAAAGATGAAATGTTTCTATTTCAAACCATTGTTATCTTCTTAAAAATATGTTTTAAAAAATACTTGGTAAACTGACAGCTGGAGAGCTTTCTGTGTTATTTATTGGGGGAGATTTTCTACTTATTCTGTTGCAAAGTATGTAAAAGTTGTTAAAGGAAGCACAGCTGTGAATATCTCTAAAATGTAGCTAGATGGTCATTTAGAAGAGATGGATATGGGTAAAGTCTTCATAGGCTTCATAAATAAGCCTTAAGAAAGTTATGTCATGCTCAGTCCTTAAGTCCTGTCTGGCTCTTTGTGACCCATGGGCTGTAGTCCGCCAGGCTCCTCTGTCCATGGAATTTTCCAGGGAAGAATACTGGAAAGAGTTGCTCCATTTCCTCCTTCAGGGGATTTTCTCAGCCCAGGGATTGCGACTGCATCTCTGCATCTCCTGCATTGGCAGGCAGATTCTTTGCCACTGAACCATCCAGGAAGCCGTAAGAAAGCTTGTGAGTGCATCAGGCTAAGTCCCTTCAGTCATGTCTGACTCTTTGTGACCCTATGGACTACTTCTCTGTCCACATGATTCTCCAGGCAAAAATACTGGTGTGGGTTGCCATTCCCTTCTACAGGGGACCCAGGAATTGAACCTGCATCTCTTGTGTCTCCTGCATTGGCAGGCAGATTCTCTACTGCCAATGCCATCTGGGAAGCCCCAAGAAAGCTTGCTGTGCTGTGCTGTGCTTAGTCGCTCAGCTGACTCTTTGCGACCCCATGGACTGTAGCTCTCCAGGCTCCTCTGTGCATGGGATTCTGGACAAGAATACTGGAGTAAGTTGCCATGACCTCCTCTGGTGATCTTCCCAATCCAGGGATCGAACCCAGGCCTCCCACACTGCAGGCGGATTTTTTACCAGCTGAGCTACCAGGGAAGCCCCAAGAAACCTTACTTCCTTCTACCTAAATTAACCCAAACCCTAAAGATTCTTTGCTGCCCTAAATGATGCCAGAAAGGTCAACAGCTACAAGCACAATGACAGGTATGAAGCAGACAGAACATGCCTAGTGCTGGAAGGTTTAATGAATCTAATCTTTCTTCCCTTCATCCATCTGTCTGGCTGCTATTTGATAGTTACTTAGTATTTGCACCATATTAAATTCAGTAGTTATTGACTCCACTGTTACAGGTGCTGTGTGAGGTACTACAAGCCTTAACTTACACACAAAATTAAATCATCAGTTCAATATATTTGCCTCAGTATGTGATTATATCTTTTATGGGACTGCTGATTCAACTGTTTGGGGCTGTAGTCCTTGATTTTTATTGTCAGCTTGTTTAAGCAGGTGATAGTCTGTCCATTGATAAAGGGTTGATGGTATTTATGTATTTGGGTGACTGAATTGATCTGAATATTTGTTTTTTTAAAGGATTTGACATGTGTTTTAGACACAGTAAGTCACATGTATAGGAAATAAAATGCTGCATCACATCTATACCATAGTTTAGTAGAGGTAGTAGTTAGAATCGTATAATAATGTTTATAATTATAATAATAAATTATACTACATTGGTGGGAAACAAGCTTCATATGTTAGTGCTATAAATATTCTATTCAGGATCAGCCTTAGCAACCTCATTTCAAGAAACACAGAGAAAGTGTGTGTTATCTTGGGCAGCACACTATTATCTCTCTCCCTTAGTTCTGTCCTCTTCAGGATAAAGAAGCTGCATTAGATGATCTCAGAGTTAAAGTCCAATACTGAAGTTTTACACTTTTAGGATTTGATTATCCTTCTTAAAAAAATTTATTGTACTACAGTTGATTGGCAGTGTTGTGTTAGTTTCATGCGTGCTGCAAACTAGTCAACCATACATATACACATATCCACTCTTTTTAAGATTTTTTTCCCCATGTAGGCCATTACAGAGCATTGAGTAGAGGTCCCTGTGCTATATAATAGGTCTTTATTAGTTATCTATTTATATATAATAGTGTGTCTGTCAATCCATTCTCCTAATTTATCCCTCCCCACCCAATTGCCCCCTGGTAAAAGAGGAGAGTGAAAAAGTTGGCTTAAAGCTCAACATTCAGAAAACGAAGATCATGGCATCTGGTCCCATCACTTCATGGCAAATAGATGGGGAAACAGTGGAAACAGTGTCAGACTTTATTTTGGGGGGCTCCAAAATCACCACAGATGGTTACTGCAGCCATGAAATTAAAAGACGCTTACTCCTTGGAAGAAAAGTTATGACCAACCTAGATAGCATATTAAAAAGTAGAGATGTTACTTTGCCAACAAAGATCCATCTAGTGAAGTCTATGGTTTTTCCTGTGGTCATGTATGGATGTGAGAGTTGGACTATGAAGAAAGCTGAGCACCGAAGAATTGATGCTTTTGAACTGTGGTGTTGGAAAAGACTCTTGAGAGTCCCTTGTACTGCAAGGAGGTCCAACCAGTCCATCCTAAAGCAGATCAGTCCTGGGTGTTCATTGGAAGGACTGATGCTAAAGCGGATAAAGTTGACTCATTGGAAAAGACCCTGATGATGGGAGGGATTGGGGGCAGAAGGAGAAGGGGACAACAGAGGATGAGATGGCTGGATGGCTTCACTGACTCAATGTACATGGGTTTGGGTGGACTCAGGGAATTGGTGATGGACAGGGAGGCCTGGCGTGCTGCGATTCATGGGGTCGCAAAGAGTCAGACACGACTGAGGGACTGAACTGAACTGAACCATTTGTTTGTTTTCTACATCTGTAACTCTATTTCTGTTCTGTAGATAAATTCATTTGTATCCTTTTTTAGATTCAATGCCTTCCCTGGTGGCTCAGAGGTTAAAGCGTCTGCCTGCAATGCAGGAGACCCAGGTTTGATCCCTGGGTCAGGAAGATCCCCTGGAGAAGGAAATGGCAACCCATTCCAGTATTCTTGCCTGGAGAATTCCATGGATGGAGGAGCCTGGTGGGCTACAGTCCATGGGGTCACAAAAAGTCAGACACTACTGAGCAACTTCACTTTCACTTTCTTTAGATTCTACATATAAGTGATGTCATGTGATATTTGTCTTTCACTGTCTGACTTACTTCACTCAGTATGACAATCTCTAGGTCCATCCAATGCACTGCACATGGCATTATTTCATTTTTTTATATGGCTGAGTAATATTCTATTGTATAGAGGTACCACATCTTTACTCCTCTGTTGATGAACATTTAGGCCTGTTCCATGTTCTGGTTACTGTAAATAGGGCTGCAGTGAACACTGGGGTGCATGTATCTTTTCAGATTGTGGTTTTCTTCATCTATACACCCAGGAGTGGGATTGCTGGGTCTTTATATTGAGCTGCATGATCTATTTGTATATTTTGGAGATTAATCATTTATGGGTTATATTTTTCCTTCTGAGATTTGAAATTTTTTTCTTGGCACTTTTTTTTTGTATTTTTTGTTTTATGTTTGTTTAATTAAAGTATAGTTAATTTATAATATTGTGTTAGTTTCAAATGTATAGCAAAGTGTTTCAGGAATACACACACATACAAACACACATATGTATAGTTATTCCAAAATACTGAGTATAATTCCTTATGCTATATGGATGGTCTCTGCTGTTTACCTATTTCACACATAGTAGCTTATATTTGTTAATCTCAAACTCCCAATTTGAAGAATTCTATTTTTAAATTTTACTATTAGGAAATACCTAGCAAGTTATCTTACACATAACTTGTATCTCAACTTACACTGCTGTTGAGTCACTATGTTATGTCTGACTCTTTGCAACCCCTTGGACCATAGCCTGTTAGGCTTCTCGGTCCATGGGATTTCCCAGGCAAGAATACTAGAGTGCCATTTGCCATTTCCTTATCTGTATCTTACACCTGCTGCTGCTGCTGCTAAGTCACTTCAGTCGTGTCAACTTTGTGCGACCCCACAGAGGGTAGCCCACCAGGCTCCCCCGTCCCTGGGATTCTCCAGGCAAGAACAATGGAGTGGGTTGCCATTTCCTTCTCCAATGCATGAAAGTGAAAAGTGAAGTCGCTTAGTCGCTCAGTCGTGTCCGACTCTTCGCGACCCCATGGACTGCAACCTACTAGGCTCCTCCATCCATGGGATTTTCCAGGCAAGAGTACTGGAGTGGGGTGCCATCGCCTTCTCCGTATCTTACACATAGGAGACAATAAATATAGTTGAATGTATAAAAGGTTGCATTAGATCAATATCAACTTTACATTCTTTTGGTTGTGGTGGTGGTGGTGCATTTAATATATATTAATTGAGTATCAGTTACATGCTGGGCACTGATCTACATGCCTGGGAACCAAGCAGCAAATTAGGATTAGATTCCCTTTTCTTATTTATTTAGTTTTACAATCTAGTGGGGAAAGATGGATAAAGAAATGATTTTAGGTAGCAGCAACTGTCCTGCAGGATGGCAGTGAAGACCTGAGGTGAGTGGGTGTGTATAGATGGGATGTTCAGGGAAGGCCGTTCTGCTATGTAAAGATTGAGTGAGAGTATTCCAGGCATTGGATAAAGCTAAAACAAAGATCTTGAAGTCAGATATAGGTTGTCATTTTCAAGGGGCACATGATAGATAGCTAAAGAGCGGAGGAGAGTTCTGAGATGAGGCTGGCATTAGGCAGTGTCAACATGGTGATGGATCTTCTGCAACTCAGTGAGGAGTTTGGATTTTATTTAGTTACAGTGAGAACAAGAGAAAGTCTTAAGTGTATACCTAATTCTCCCATTACATAGATGTATATTCTGAGATTGTGGATGTTGTGTCATACTTAGCTGAAAATTTCCTTCTCTTCCCTGTGTCTATAGTGATACCCTATTAGTGTCTTTAGAAACTCATTTCTAAAATTACTTCATTAAGTCAGGAATGAATGTTTTTCCCTGCTCAGGAATTGAGGATTGCGATATTTCCAAAGTCCACTTTGAGCAATGAGAAGCAAATGCAGTAAACTTTAAGAGGAGGTAAAAATATACTTGCAATCCCTTTTTGTTTGCTTGTTTTAGAAAATTCAGCATTTACAGACCGTTTTTGTTAAGTGAGAATTCTGGAACAGTGGAAGTTAAATTCCTATTTTTGTGACAAGATGTGAAGTTTTATGATTTCCTTTTAAAATTCTCCTTCATATTATAATTTATAGTATAGATAGACTCATCATGGAAATACAGATTTTACTTTATACTGGGGTAAAGGAGCCTTCTAAATATCTCCTCATAATGGAGTAGAGAGAAGGGAAGCTCAAACTGAAGTGCACTGATATTCTTTCATAAGGGTTTCATTTTATTTAATATGGGATGCCAGTAAGTATTAAAAGATAATTGGGAAGCTGATTTGGCTACTATTAAAGTGAAGCTCACTGATAGTGAGGTAAAACTTGTCTGTAATGATAGATAGTGTCTAATTGAGCACAGAGTTTCCCTTCAAAATGTGGAAAAGTGACTTATTACATTTAAGTGCTGATGGACTAGTTTGAACCAAAGAAAAGTAAAAGTAGTGCGGGAGAAGTCAGTTAATGTCTCTGAGCTTCTGTTTCCTCACCTACGAAAATAAAATTGAACCAAATGACTTCTAAAAAGGCTTAGAATTCTGAAATTTTTTATTCTATGCAATCATCTCTAGTAAGTATTATGTAAATGGTAAGGAAAGAAGAGAGTGTTTATGACTTTATAATCAATTTTTGAATAAAGGATGATGAAAAGGGACAGAAGAGATAAATTTTAAGATGAAAGGCTCTTGAAGGATGGATTGGTTTTAAATAATCTTTGTTTTGTAAATAATAAGAAGGCATCTTAAAACTTGCATTTCCCCCCTGAACCCCTGAATTAAGTGGAAAATAGATTCTATAAACATCTCCTAATGTTGCCCATTTCGAAAGCAGTTTCTGGAAAGAAAGCCCTCTATGTGTTACTGCCTCCTGCATGTGTTTTCATACTTTTATAACCCAGAGTCAGTTCAGTGAGTTAGTCATGGTATTGAGTCATTGCACTGCTTCTTGCCTCTCTTCTGGTCGTCAAGACCTCAGTAATCCCAAGGCGTATTGAAAATAAAAGAGCAGTTCAAAGTTGAGAAGGGAATGCAAATTCAATCTGGTGACAATACTTCTCTTGGGTTTGAATTTGTATATTGATCTTTACAGGCTTCCCTGTTGGCTCAGATGGTAAAGAATCCTCCTGCAGTGCGGAAGACCTGAGTTCAATCCCTGGGTTGGGAATATCCCCTGGAGGAGGGCATGGCAACCCACTCCAGTTTTCTTGCCTGGAAAATCCCCATGGACAGAGGAGCCTGGCGGGCTACAGTCCTTAGGGTCACAAAAGTGGGACACGACTGAGAGACTAAGAACAGCACACTGATGTTTATACAGAAAGCTTGAGTGTTACCAGGCAAGTTGATGTCTCATATGAAGAATATATTCAAAATATACTTGGGGTTGACAAATGTACAGAGTAAATGCAAGTGGTTTAGTTGCTATAAGTTTATCATTAATGGATGTCTGAAGCAAATTAAATTTTATCATCACTGTTAAAATTTAGCATCTCAGTGTTAAAAGTAAAATTCAGGAGATTTGATGTTTTTAAGCATGTGTTTAATTTTTTAAAGCAAATTAAGAAATGGAGAACTTATTTTCAAGAAAATTAAAAGTATTTCCTCTAGATTGTAAAGAAATTAAGGATATATCCAAGTGCCTTAGTTTCTCAAGACATAATCCAAGCCCTTTCTCTCTTCTCTCTAAATACTTTGATCAGTCACCATCTCTACGTCTGTGATTCGTTTCAGTGATGTCGTTGGCCCAGGCCTCTCCACCAAGACCGAGACTCCTCTGTGACCCTGTTTACTCAGCATTTGCCTGTGGATATATCATCAGAATCTTAATTCAACATGGTCAAAACTAAACTCTTACCTGTCCTTTGCTACCTGATTCTCTTCTAGCTTCTTTTCAGAAGAAATGATACCTCATTGACCCAGCAGCACAAACCAGAAACCTTGTTCTCATCCTTAACTCTGTCACATTTAATCCATTACAATCTTCTGCTTTTTTTTAATACTTATATAATCTTTGAATCTTTCTCTCTAGCTAGTTTCCTGCTCTGAGCTACCCTTATCTCTCATCCAGACTGCTGTACAGCCCCCAACTCATCCCTCCACATCCATTCTTGTTAATTTTCAATACCTGATCAGGAGCCAGAGAGAAATTTTTGAAAGGCAAATATGATTACTCACTCTCCTTCTGAGAACCCTGCCAAAATTTCCCATTGTCTACTTGGAAAGGGTCAAAATGCTTAATCCTTAATCAGTGCTTAATCCTTAATCAGTGCTTAATCCTTAATCAATGATCTGGCCGGTGCCTGGTTTCCCGGACTCACCTTGATGGAGCCTCCACTTTCACTTTTTGGCTCTTAGCCACCTTGACCTATGAATTTCTAAAATGTACTGTATTCTCTTCTCTAAAGCCTCAGGGCCTTCATAAATGCTATTTTCTTTGCTTAGAACACTCTTTCCTGTCTGTTTTTTAAATTAACTTTCATTAGTCCCTGGTGAGCAGTTAGCTTCTATTTATAACACTGCCCAAATATAATTTCCACAGGGAAGGCTGTTTTGATCTTTTAGAAAAGGTCACATTTCCTTAATAAATATTCTGTTATTCTGTACCATCTCTCTTTCATTCAGTCATTCTTTCAGGAATTATTGGGTGTCTGCCGGGGTCCAGCCCTGGTGGATCCAGGGAATTCAAAGCAGGGACAGAGTCGGTGTCTGGGAAAGGACTATTTAAATAGAAATATAAAGAGATTAGGAAAGAATAGTGTAGTAGGAAATTTAGAGGAGGAAAGAGGCTGTATTCCTTGGTTTACATAGAAAGCCAATAAAGCCCTGAGACAAGGGACTTGAACTGTCTACATAGGGCCACAGGTGCCCGCTTGAGTAGCAGAGGGTGCCCCGCCTTGGGCTCCCTCTCGCGTGGGTCTTAGAAGCCCGGGCAAATAAGTAGACACGGCTAGCCTCTATGCCCCAGATGAGAATCAGCCAGAAAGTAGAGTAAGAAAGAAAAGAAGACACGGGGGAACCAGTCTTTCCAGGAACTGGCCCATCCTTTATTGTCCAGAAAAGCTTTTTATACTTTTGGTTGTACATAGAGATCAATGGATAATACAAAATCATGCAGTGTCAGCAGCCCTGACTCTTATTGAGACCAGGCTTTCTCTCTGCATACCTAGCTGTATACACAAGTCTTAGGTGATTTACATCATCATCTGGCCAGGAGGCCTATTAGCATTTTATGGCCCTTTTCTGATAAGGGTCGGTCAACCAGAAAACTTGTTTGCCTTAAAAGTGTTGTTCTTTCCAAAGTCTGGTGCCACTCTCAGAAAGCACTAAATAAAGTTCAGTTCAGTTCAGTTCAGTTGCTCAGTCGTGTCCAACTGTTTGTGACCCCATGAATCGCAGCACGCCAGGCCTCCCTGTCCATCACCAACTCCTGGAGTTCACTCAGATTCACGTTCATCGAGTCAGTGATGCCATCCAGCCGTTTCATCCTCTGTCGTCCCCTTCTCCTCCTGCCCTCAATTCCTCCCAGCATCAAAGTCTTTTCCAATGAGTCAACTCTTCACATGATGTGGCCAAAGTACTGGAGTTTCAGCTTTAACATCATTCCTTCCAAAGAAATCCCAGGGTTGATCTCCTTCAGAATGGACTGGTTGGATCTCCTTGCAGTCCAAGGGACTCTCAAGAGTCTTATCCAACACCACAGTTCAAAAGCGTCAATTCTTCAGCACTCAGCCTTCTTCACAGTCCAACTCTCACATCCATACACGACTACTGGAAAAACCATAGCCTTAACTAGATGGACCTTTGTTGGCAAAGTAATGTCTCTGCTTTTGAATATGCTGTCTAGGTTGGTCATAACTTTTCTTCCAAGGAGTAAGCGTCTTTTAATTTCATGGCTGCAGTCACCATCTGCAGTGATTTTGGAGCCCCCAAAAATAAAGTCTGACACTATTTCCACTGTTTCCCTATCTATTTGCCATGAAGTGATGGGACTGGATGCCATGATCTTCGTCTTCTGAATGTTGAGCTTTAAGCCAACTTTTTCACTCTCCTCTTTCACTTTCATCAAGAGGCTTTTTAGTTCCTCTTCACTTTCTGCCATAAGGGTGGTGTCATCTGCATATCTGAGGTTATTGATATTTCTCCCGGCAATCTTGATTCCAGCTTGTGTTTCTTCCAGTCCAGCGTTTCTCATGATGTATTCTGCATATAAGTTAAATAAGCAGGGTGACAATATACAGCCTTGACGTACTCCTTTTCCTATTTGGAACCAGTCTGTTGTTCTATGTCCAGTTCTAACTGTTGCCTCCTGACCTGCATACAGATTTCTCAAGAGGCAGGTCAGGTGGTCTGATATTCCCATCTCTTTCAGAATTTTCCACAGTTTATTGTGATCCACACAGTCAAAGGCTTACATTCTTACATAACAAGGACACAATGATTTATAACAAAGAAAGAGGAGTACAGTGATTTATAACAAAGAGAAAATCATTAACTCAAAAGTCTAGTGTTGCTAACATCAAAACTACTATATTCCTTTTTCTATATCCCAGTTACATTGATTAATATCCTCCAGGTGCCTAAAAGATAAAGAATATGGAGGCCTGGCAGCAGTCATTGACTCAACCGTGAAACCCATCACCAATATAATTCTTAGCTCTTTAGAAAAGGCTCTATATCTTTAATATGTTTTAAGCTTCATGCCTCTCACGGTTGGAGGGCTGTAAACAATCACAAGTTGTAAAAGTCTCTAACTCTCAGGCAAGTTAGAGAGCCATCAGAGGGATTTGAGCTGAGACACTCCTTTCATATGCAGGAGACCAGTTGGAGCTCCAAGTTAACTTTTTTCAGAGAAAGGTGGTTGGGGATAGCCCCCTGTAATGTCAGAAAAGTATAGTATAACAGACAGTAAACGGATTTTGGTTTCGGGGTAGATGCTCAGGCAGAGGACCCCTTGAGACCTGACTGGCCTTGCCCCATCAGGTCTCTCCGCATGACCTTGTCATGGGTGGGATCTCCCGTGCTGGCTCCCGGCAGGTGTCAACAATGTCATGTACTCTTCTAAAACCTGGAGATGGAATGAGAGGAGACTAACCAGTCATAGAAAAAAAAACAAGTAATTTCATTATCTAGATATTAGAAAGAAAATTAAACTATATTGTTAAGATGACTTGAAAGAGGTGCTTTGGGTAGGATGTTTGTATTCAATTTCATGAATGTTAGTTTGCTTAATGTTTGTCTTCTCTGCAAGAACACAAGTGCCCAAGAACTGGGACTTCACTGCCCTTGCTCACAGTATCCACAGCGCTTGTTTGGTACAGTGCTCAGCACATGGCAGATGCAATAAGCATTGCTGAGTGAATGAACTAACCTATTGTGTTAGTGTCTTGGGGTTGCCATCACAAAGTATACAGACCAGGTGGCTTAAAACAGAGACCTTTATTCTATCAGAGACTAGAAAGCTAAAACCAAGGTGTTAGCAAGGCCTGACTTCCTCTGAAGTCTGAAGAAGAATCCTTCCTCACCTCTTCCTAGTTTCTGGTGTTTGCTGGCAGTTCTTGGCATTCCTTGGCTTTAAGCTGCATCACTCCAGTCTCTTCCTTCTTCATTATACCACCTTCTTCTCTTTGGGTCTATCTGCTGTATTTTGTGTTCAAATTTCTCTCTTCTTATCAGGATACCCTAATTACCACTGTCATCCAGGATGAGCTCATCATTTGATAACATCTGCAAAGACCCTATTTCCAAGTAAGGTGATATTTATAGGTATGTGGGTGGAGGTTACCACTGCAATATATCTTTTGGGTTATCGTTACCATCTTTCTAAATTCCATATATATGCATTAGTATACTGTATTGGTGTTTTTCTTTCTGGCTCACTTCACTTTGTATAATTGGCTCCAGTTTCATCCACCTCATTAGAAACCAATACAATATTGTAAAGTAATTAGCTTCCAATTAAAATAAATAAATTTAAATTAAAAAAATATGTATCTTTTGGGAGGACACACTTCAACCCACAATACCTACAACTAAAAGTTAAAGGAAAATTAAAAAGTTAATATTTTATACAGTTTTTAAGACTTACTTTTAGGTAAGTTGTATATGATATACAGAAGTTCCCAGGTGGTGCTAATAATAAAGAACCCACCTGCCAATGCAGGAGACATAAGAGACATGGGTTCAATCCCTGGGTCGGGAATATGCCTTGAAGGAGGACATGGTAACCCACTCCAGTATTCTTGCCTGAAAAATCCCATGGACAGTGGGCTACAGTCCATGGGGTTGCAAAGAAGCAGACACTACTTAGACATATATGATGTACCAGACATATATGATGCACTACCAGACATATATGATGTACAAATATTTGAGAAGGCATTCCTATTTTACTTTGAGTAAGCATGGTTATTTTTATTTGTATAGACTATTGGTTGAGTCATAACCACACCAATATCTGTGCCGTCCTAAAAAATCAATACCATGATGTGAACCAAATTCATCTCGTATTCTCTTTTCCCTTAGCAGACAAGCACTTACTTCTTCATATATTAAAAATAAATGAATGTGGAAGGATATTCATGACTCTTGCATCATAAAAATTCATCCTGACATTCTTGCAAAGACTGTGTGTGGAATGTTGACATCTTTTTGTTATAGAATGACAGTTTTAGTACAAGTTGTTCTCACTGTGACGAAGCAGGAAGAGCAAACAAAAGAGAAAGAATATGTTACAGTACTACCCACACATGAAGTGAACCTGTCAGGCAACAGAGTGGCAGAAGTACTGTCTAAAAAGGTGGAGAAGCTCTTTTGTCTATGATGGGGAGAGGGGAGATGACTAATATTGTCTGCTTTATGCTCTCTATCTTAGGAAAGTATTCCTGATTTTCCCACCAGATGCCATCTTGCCCTCTCTTGGATTCTGTTGCACATTGTTTTTAGTTTTCTCAAATGACCCTTACCTCAGATTTATTGCTCACACTGCTCTTAGTGCTGTACATTAATTAACTCAATTAGTCTTCATAACAATCTGTGTTCTCATTGCGCAGATGAGAAACTGAAGCACAGAGAAATTACATGACTTGTTAGGTTAGAGTCACAATTCAACCCAGTTTAACTCTTGGGTCTTTGTTCTTACTCATCATACTATACTGCCTGTGTTGTTAGCAAATGTTAAACTTATTTTATACCGCTACAGATTGTAAGCTTCTGAAGATGGTCACTATACCTTTTTTATATTTGTATCTGCCATAAAACCTAGCTCAGTATCTTGTGTGTAACAGATACTCAATAAATGTTTGAAAATAAATTGAAGTTAGACCATGGTTTGCACAAGCCTATCCAATGTCTGGGGCTCTGAGTTCCAAAGCAGAGTTTACTTGAGAAGATGTTCATTAAAAAAAAAAAAATTTATTTGACTGTGTTTGTGGCATCCAGGATCTTTGATCTTTGTTGCAGCATGTGGTATCTTTAGTTTTTCCATGTGGGATCTTAGTTCCTTGGCCATGGATCAGACTCAGGCCCCCTGCATTGGGAGTGAGGAGTCTGAAACACTGGACCACTGAGGAAGTCCAGTTTTGATGCTTCTAGCTCCAGGTGCTTCATTCCTTCACTCTCTCCCCCAGTGCCAACTGAACAGCTATAAAAATGTGCACTTAGGATGAGATCCTAAATGTTTTCATTGAGGATAGCTTAAAATGTTGTCCTCTTTAAAAATATTTGTATTATTCAGGAATCATTCACTCTAATAATTTCTGCCATCAGTCAATAAATGGGGGAGGTATTTATGCAGTAACACTCCCCCTAAGCTACAAAAATTGTACCAATTTTCATGTAAAATATCATTTTGTAAGTCTGTTGGTAACTTTTGCACTTGTTTGCACTGTCTTCATGTATAAATATGTACATGTGTGCATGTTAAGTTGCTTCAGTTGTGTCAACTCAGAGACCCTATGGACTGTAGCCTGCCAGGCTCCTCTGTCCATGGGATTCCCCAGGCAAGAACACTAGAGTGGGTTGCCATTCCTTCTCCAGGGGATCTTCCCACCCTAGGGATCAAACTCACGTCTCTTATGTCCCCTGCATTGGCAGATGGGTTCTTTACCACTAGGGCCACCTGGGAAGCCCTATGTATAAATATAATATTAATTAATAGTAAATAAAAACTTTAATCTTCAGTTTTGAATTAAGCAGTTCTTTTACTATGTGATATGCGTATCACAAGCCTGCGGGCAATAGATGAGCTTTAAGAAAGCTAAGAATCAATAAAATAGGAATGTTAATAAACCTTGTAGCACATAAATGTTTGGATTTATTGAGTATTTATTAATTTTAGATGAAACTACATTAGAAAACCTTTATTACTTGAAGGTGGTAATTAAGTGAATAATATATTCAAATTCAATACAAAACAGCTTTTTCCACGTCTTTTTACTGACAATTCTTTAGTAAGAAACTTCAAGGAACTGAAGACTTAAAAAGTAATGATAAAATATGCAAATATAGCATTTTATAATTCTTTGTGAAGAATTAAAATTTAAAAAGATATGTCCAAATGGATTCTCTTCGGCAGCTCATTATTATCTTCTTAATCTATTCTGGCATTTGTTATTTCATCATTTTCTTAAGAAAGTGCACTTGTCTCTTAACCTTCTTTATTGTTCTGTTCCATTTGTATACTTGAAAATTCCATCTTAGTTTCTGTTAAAATACATGCACTCTAAATTATTCCTTTCTCTTTCTCTGTAGAGTATTCCTCTTTCTTTTAAGAATCTCTTCAGTGTCTGATCTAAGGTTTATCTATGTGTAAAGACTTTATTTTGAGAGTCATTTTTTTGTACTGCCATCAATTATCTATGAAAATAAACATCAGTATGATTATGGAAAAAGTGAACTTGTTTTCTGTAGGGTTTTTTTTGTGGTTTCCTTTGGAATTTGGGTTTGTTTTTAGCATTGATTTATGTATTAGTTTGCTAGAGCTTGTTAAAAAACAAAATTCAACAGAGTAAATTTGAAGATCTAATTGGCTTTATTCAATGATTCATGAATCAGACAACATCCCATCTAGCAAACAGAAAGGAAATTACAAAGAGCTGCAAAGAAGAAAAGGCTTTTAAAGTCAGAAATGGGTGGGATCAGTTCAGTTCATTCTCTCAGTCATGTCCGACTCTTTGCGATCCCATGAATCGCAGCACGCCAGGCCTCCCTGTCCATCACCAACTCCCGGAGTTCACTCAGACTGACGTCCATCGAGTCAGTGATGCCATCCAGCCATCTCATCCTTGGTCGTCCCCTTCTCCTCCTGCCCCCAATCCCTCCCAGCATCAGAGTCTTTTCCAATGAGTCAACTCTTTGCATGAGGTGGCCAAAGTACTGGAGTTTCAGCTTTAGCTGGGTGGGAAAGGAAATCATAAAAAAGTAAAGGATTATTTCTGACAAGATCACCTTCCTTTGGGAGATAGGCAGGGCTCTATCAGGCAGAGTCTGTCACTAGTGCTGACCAAGAAGTTCCAAGATGACTGGTTAAGATTGCATTCCTAGGAGAGACTGAAGTTGTAGTTAGATTAGGTTTTAAGTCTTGTTTTGGTGACTTGGGGCTTAGCACAAGTTACCCCATTTAGGGCCTGTTGTCTCTTAACTGGAGGCTGTGACAAACTATCACACACTGGATGTTTGTACAATAGGAACTTATTGTCATGCAATTCTGGAGGCTAGAAGTCCAAAACCAAGGCAATTGTAGAATTGGTTTCTTCAGAGAGGGGTTCCAAGCCTTTCACCTAGCTTCTGATGGTTTTCTGGCCATCTCTGGTGTCCCTGTCTTGTATTCGTGTCACCCTGATCTCCATCTGTTACTTACACAGGTTCTGGGATTCTTTAATCAATAGAAATTGATGAGGCCAGATGATAAATTCAGGCAAGGCTTTAATGAGACTCATGCTACAGCACAAGGGAGTGCAAACAAGTGACAGGTGCTCCTTGGTTGCTCCCTGAGTCGGGGACAAGGTGGTTCTTTAAATGAGGTGATGGTAGGGGTGGATTGGTGAGTTGGGTGGAGGGTGGGCCTTAGGTGTTCTGCTCACTCCCTCTGGTGCTGCTGTTTGCAGGGTGCACGCTCAGAACCCTGCTTTTTCTCCCAGCACCTCAGAAGTGGCATTTGCTTTCTGGCCTTTTTGTATCTTATTGTTCACTAGTTGACCCAACTGTGCATGGGTGCAGTTATTTTTAGTCCCTTATAGTTTCTTTGTATTTTGTTGCTCTGGGAGACATTTGTCCAGGTGCAAGCACTGCAGCGAAAGGGTCCCAGATCCCAGCCTCTCTCACCTTCACGTGCACCTGGCATTTATTTCTGTGGGTGTGTCTCTCTGTTCAAATGTCTCCTTTTTGTAAGGATAGAGTCATATTGGATTAGGGCTCACCCTACTGACATCATGTGATATTGTGTTGTATAATGAGAAATATATATTTGTTCTTTGTCACCATTTCTTCTTTGTCATCATTTCCTGCAGAGGTCTCCTAAAAATCTTGGAATTTCCTAAGTGTAATTAAGGTGTCTTTTGTTATGTTAGTGAGGTAACTTTTAAAAAGCACTTAAAGAATGGGGGCTGGTTGCCAGTGGTGTCAGACATGATTAGAGATTTGGAACTGTCAGTCCTATCCCTCAACTTCCAGGGAGGCAAGAGGGGCTGGAGGTTGAATCAATCACTAATGACCAATGAATAAATCAGTCATGCCTATGGAATAAGTCTCTGTAAAAGCCCAAAGGGTTTGAAGAGCTTCAGGTTGGTGAACACACAGTGGTGCCAGGAAATAGTGCTCCTGATGAGGGCACGGAAACTCCACTCCTTTTTCTCATGCCTTGCCGTCTGCATTTGTTTAGTCAGGCCCTTCCTGAGTCATATACTTTATAATAATAAACAGTCAATCTAATGGGTTGGCCAAAAGGTTTATTTGGTCTTTTCTATAAGATGTCTCTAGAAGCACTTAGTTGTCTTTAACTTCATTTGAAACAATTTTGTTAGATTATACTGTGACAACTGTCATATCAGCGTGCATTTAAAAAGAACATCAAAATGGGTGAATTTTTGTGTAGCCATTTTAAGATTGAAGATGGAAGATAAAAGCAACATTTTTGGTGTCTTATGCTTTATTATTTCAAAAAAGGTAAAAATGCACTTGAAAAAAAGATTTGTACAGTGTGTGGGGAAAGTGCTGTGACTGATCAAATGTGTCAAAGTGGTTTGTGAAGTTTCATGCTGGGGATTTCTTGCTGGATGATGCTCCATGGTCAGCTAGAACAGTTCAAGTTGATAGTGATCAAATCAAGATGGACAATCATCAGTGTTATACTATGTGGGAGATAGCTGACATACTCAAAATATCCAGAGCAAGTGCTGAAAATCATTTGTACCAGCTTGATTATGTTCATTTCTTTGAGGTTTGGGTTTCACATAAGTTAAGTGAAAAAACCTTCTTGACTGTATTTACTCATGTAATTCTGTACTGAAATGTAATGGAAACATTCTAGTTTTAAAACAAATTGTGACAAGCAATGAAAAGTGGATACTGTACAATAATGTGGAATGGAAAAGATGACGGGGCAAGTGAAATGAAACACCACCACCAACCACATCAAAGGCCAGTCTTCATCCAAAGAAGGTGGTGTGGTATTTATGGTGTGACTGGAAGGGAGTCCTGTATTATGAGCTCTTTCTGGAAAACCAAACTATTAATTCCAACAAGTACTGTTACCAGATCAACTGAAGGCAGCGCTTGACCCAAATTGTCCAGAATTATTTAACAGAAAATGCATAATCTTCTATCAGGACAACCCAATACCAAATGTTTCTTTGATGACCAGGCAAAAAACCGTTACAGCTTGGCTGGGAAGTTCTGATTTCTCTGCTGTATTCACCAGGCACTGTACCTTCAGATTTGTCTTTACAAAATTCTCTTCATGGAAAAAAAAATTCAGTTCCCTGGAAGACTATAAAAGGCACCTGAAACAGCTCTTTGCTCAGAAAGATAAAAAGTTTGGGGAAGACGGAGTTATAAAATCGCCTAAAAATGGCAGAATATCGTGAAACAAAACAGTGAATCCGTTGTTTAATACAGTTCTCTGTGAAACTGAAAAATGCGTCTTTTATTTTTACCTTAAAAGCAAAGGAACATTTTGGCCAACCCAACAGTAAGTGAAATGGAGGGAGTCTTATGATCCTCCCATTTATAGCCAGTTGGTCAGAAACGCAGGTAATCCAGGTTTGTGACTAGGGTCTGAAGTGGCAGTGCAGTCTTCAGTCTTATAAGACTGGTCTCTTAACTTGTGGAATCTGGTATTCTACCCAGAGATAGTGTAAGAATTGAGTTGAACTGTAAGCCGCTCATCTGCTGCTGCTGCTGCTGCTGCTGCTGCTGCTGCTAAGTCGCTTCAGTCGTGTCCAACTCTGTGCAACCCCATAGACGGCAGCCCACCAGGCTCCCCTGTCCCTGGGATTCTCCAGGCAAGAACACCGGAGTGGGTTGCCATTTCCTTCTCCAGTGCATGAAAGTGAAAGGTGAAAGTGAAGTCGCTGCTTATTGATGTGACCAACACCTTCTTCCTGTACCATTCTCCACATATTGGAGTTGATACCAGAATCTGTGTACTTCAACTTGATCATCTGCAAAGACTTATTTCCATGTTTCCTTTTTCCATTGCTGAAAAATCTAAGGATTAAAAACGGAAAAGTTATTAGAGATAGGCAAGCGTATCATTTAGTGTATTTGTGGCTACAAGGAACTGAACACCCGGAAAGTGTCTTCCGCAAAAACTTGATTTTTTCACCTTTGGAGAGATCTGGCGGAAGGGTGGTTAGCTGAGCAATGTGGAGAACTCAAGCTCTTTCTGTCTTTTCACTCTGTCATTCTCAGCATGCTGGTTGTCTTTGTCAGGTCTTTTTAGGGTCATATGCTCGTGACCTCAATAAGGAAGGTGGAAAACTGCATCTGTGGTCTTAACGGTGCCTGTATAGGGAATCAGGAACCGCCTGTAGGACGAAAGAGTAGCAGTGAATGACCGTGTCCGTCATAGGGGAGATGCTGTTAATTTTCTATGCATGCCACCTTATGGAGGCTCTTAATAAGAAGGCTCCTTTTTAAAGTTAAAGATAGATAATTCATATAGTCTGACATAAAATCATTAGTGAGCAAGGGTAGAAAAAGGAGGCTTCATGGTGTGTTTGGATATGCAGTGGCTGAGAGGTACTTCTAATGTATTTTCTCTGCACAAGTATGAAAAGAGGATACTAAGGTTCTGAGGTTTTCCTGGTTGGCAGGAGAATCTACGTGTGTGTGTGTGTGTGTGTACGTGCACATGCATGTACATGGATATATCCCCAAATAATGTAAGGCTAATGAGGTCATTATGCAACTCAAATGGTTAATAAAAACTATAACAGATTAGTATAAATTATAATAGAAGTGTATATGACTTTATGAAACTCTCCAAAACATTTTGCAAACTTTGGTGTTATACAAATTTCAGATTTAGTGGGTTACTTTCCAGATAGAAGAAGAGAGGCTCATTAGCAAAACAGTTTGTTAAAAGAGTCCCTTTATCTTTACTCTAAATGTGAGGCTGATACAACAGGGAGGAGCTGTATGTTAGGATGAAAGACATGGCATGATCAAATTTAATTGTGAATACCATGTTTCTCATTAAGTTTAGGCCACTGCCGCAATCCCAGATTCAGCATCCATTAATGCTTTCTGCCTAAATAAATTTTTACTGTGATGGTCACATTCATTTTTTTTGCAAGCCACACTTCACAGGAAATTTAGCTAAAGTGAAGACGTTTGTAGTGGAGTGACCAGGACCGTGAAACGACTAAAAACATTCAAACAAAACGGTATTACTTTTATACTGCAGCCCAAACTACCCAAACTTAGTGGCACAAAACGACAGTGTATAATCATCAAGGAGTGCGTCATCATCTGTATATCAATCTGTATAATCATCTTGGTGTGGAGTGAACCTAGTCTACTGTGATGTTTCTCAACCCTGGCTGCATATTAGAATCACCTTGGGAGCTTTAACAATATACTTATTCTAAATCAGAGTCTCTCTGGGTTAGGCCCCAGGCACTGTGATTTTTTTAAATGCTTTATTATCAGTAAATATCCCAGGTAAAAGTATTTAGTTTGGGTGCCATCATAATTAAATGAATAATAGGCTGAAGGTGAAATGGACCATTTTGGAAAATGGTGAATTCTCCTTCAGTCAACATGTTTCAGTAAAAGTAATACAGCTGTGTGGCAAGAATGTCAGAGGAAATTTGAGAATGGATATTGGTTGGACTGGAAGACCTTCAACATCTTTTTTGACCTTGCAAGTCTATGAGTCTATGATACTGGTATTTAATAAGTGTTAAACATGACTTATTTTTTTAATTAATTAATTAATTAATTTTTTTATTTTACTTTACAATTCTGTATTGGTTTTGCCATACACTGACAGACTTATAATAAGTCAACCAGAGGGCTTTCAAATTTTGATATTTTCTTGACTTCCATACTCCATATAAATGTCTTTTGGAAAATGGGCATGTTGGGCTCTGGAAGGTAGTGTAATGCTAGACTCACTGAGGAGAGCTAGAGAGATGTATGTGCTAGAGAAGAGAAGCTGTAGAGACTTTACTGGAAAGAAGAACTAAGAATAATTCAGGGCCATTACCTGTTTCATAGCAGTTTCCACATTTCTCTTGTTTTATTCACTCTCACCTTGTTTATAATAATTTCTATTTTTTAAAATGTGAGTTTAATGTGATGGTTGAGTAGTATCAGTTTCTTTTTAACTTGGATCCTGAATCCATTTCATTTACTTGATTTCTGTTTTACTTACTGTTCAGGTTGCTTTTATATTTTCAGCACTCTTGCCTTTATATATCTTCTTTTCATTCAATTTCCCTTGTCTATTTCATTTATGAAATTTTAATTTCTTTCTCAGCTTCTTCATCTTCATTACTTTAAGCCAGCCGTTATTTGCAGTTTTTATACAGGTAAGGTTGGCCCGTTGATTGCCTATCATCTGCTGAGCACACTCTAATACATATTACTTGTTAAATTATGTAGGCTTTTCCAGTACTTTAACTGTGATTTAAACATACTTGAAATATATAATGCAGATTTTAGAAATTTAAATATAGTAGGTGATGAAATGTTACATTTTGAAAAGCGGTGGTTGTGAATTCACATTAAAGGTGTGTGGAAAAGCTCTTAGATTATTCTGCAGCTAGGCAACTTCCAGCCCAACTCTATTTGTATCATGTTGAAACAAATTACAGGGATTGATGAGTGATGTCATTTAAGAAGTACAATGGGTTGACAACTTTATACATATAATTAACACAAATTACCAAGCAGTAGTGGTGGTTATTTTATAATGCTTTCCCTACTTTGCACATCTGTTTCCACAAAATGCAGACAGCAGAGTCTTTGAAGGCACCATTCAGCATTCTAATGGCTGATTCTCGGCAAAGTGTTGTCTGACCTCGGACTCTGCATTTGTATTTTGAAGAAGCTTCAGAATAAGTTTCAAGTATTTGGAAAGAAAAGCGTCATCTCCATTTACTTCAAAGTATATTAATTTCAGTTCTGACATGTCCTGACAGTTACCAGTTAAGTTAAAAGCTCACAGAAGATACAAACTAGAATGGGAAAGTTTTAGGAACACATTACATGTGTTTCATTTCCTTATTAATATTCCATGGTTATTGTTTAAGATCAGATGGTAGTCAGAGGGATGAGAAGACATACATGTTCTTCTTTTGCTGAGAAAGTTGATAACCTTGAGTATGAAATAAAACAAAGTGCAATTAGAAAGCAATTCAAACTGACTCAAACTGGAGTTTGTTACATATTTTCATCGCTTTAATTGCCTTCAGTTTTGAAAATGTTGCTAATCTGAAATTTGCAAAAAGTATATTATTTTTGATCATTATATTATACTTTTCCAACAAATATTATGAAAATGAGTTCTCCTGAAAATTTCCTCTGTTCTAAATCTCTCTAGGCTTTATTTTTGATGGCATCTTCACTGATGTCTCCTAAAATTATAGGTCCAACTCAGGCATCTCTCCAGATAACAGGAGTATATATGCAATAACCTATCTACTATCTTCACTTTCAGTTGACATTCACCAGATGTTTACTAAGCAGCTACTGTGTGCTAAGGGTTTCCCAGATAGCTCTAGTGGTAAAGAACCCGCTTGCCAATGCAGGAAATATAAGAGACATGGGTTTGATCCTGGGTTGGAAAGATCCCCTGGAGAAGGGCATGGCAACCAACTCCAGTATTCTTGCCTGGAGAATCCTAAGGATAGAGGAGCCTGGGCAGCTATAGTCCATAGGGTCACAAAGAGCTGGACACTATTGAAGCAACTTAACATGCATGTACACACGTGTGCTAAGCACCGTTCTAGCTTCTGGGAATAAAATACCACAGGAAACAACACAGAGAAAAATCCTGCCTTCATGAAGCTTTCATTCTATTAGAGAAACAATGAAATAAATAAGGAAAATACATAGGATGTTAGATGATGTAGAGAAAATTCTGGGAAAGACAATAGAAAATATGTTCATGGGATGATTTGCAGTTTTAAAAGAGATAGTGGTGAGTTCTGCAAGGAAAATATACATGACCAGCAAGCACATGAAAAGATGTTCAGTATTATTAGTTACTGCTGCTGCTGCTAAGTCGCTTTGGTCGTGTCCGACTCTGTGCGACCCGTAGACGGCAGCCCACCAGGCTCCCCTGTCCCTGGGATTCTCCAGACAAGAACACTGGAGTGGGTTTCCATTTCCTTCTCCAATGCATGAAAGTGAAAAGTCAAAGTCAAGTCACTCAGTCATGTCCCACTCTTCACCACCCCATGGACTGCAGCCTACCAGGCTCCTCCATTCATGGGATTTTCCAGGCAAGAGTACTGGAGTGGAGTGCCATTGCCTTCCCCTATTAGTTACTAGACAAATGCAAATCAATACTGCACTGAGATTTGATTTAACATTATCACCTCATGTGTCAGAATCGCCATCACTAAAAAGTCTGTAAATGATAAATACTGGAGGAGGTGTAGAGAAAAATGAATCCTCCTACACTGTTGGTGGGAATGTAAATTGGTGCAGCCACCATGGAGAATGGTATGGAGGTTCCTTTAAAAACTAAAAATAGAGTTACCATATGGTCTTGCAGTCCCACTCCTGGGCATATATCTGTAGAAAACTCTAATTTGAAAAGTTACATGCACCCCAGTATTCATGGCAGCACTATTTACATTAGCCACACATGGAAGCAATATCTGGGCTAAATGTCCATTGACAGATGAATTGATAATGAAGATATAACATAGACATACAATTCAATATTGTCAGCCATATAAAAGAGTGAAATAATGCCATTTGCAGTGACAGGGATGGACCTAGACATTATCATATGATGTGAAGTAAGACAGAGAAAGACAACTATCATATAATGTCACTTAGATGTGCGATCTAAATATGATACAAATGAACCTCTTTAGAAAGCAGAAATAGAGTCGCAGACATAGAAAACAAACTTGTGGTTACCAAAGGGGATGGGGAGGGGAGAGCTAAATTAAAAGTTTGAGATTGACATATACACACTACTATATACAAGATAAGTGAACATCAAGGACCTACTGTATAGCACAAGGAAATATACTCAGTATTTTGTAATAACTTATAATGAAAAAGAATATATATATTTAGTATGTATAACTGAATCACTTTGCTATATACTTAAAACCAATACAACATTGTAAATTAACTATACTTCAATAAAGGGCTTCCCTGGTGGCTCAGTTGGTAAAGAATCTGCCTGCAGTGCAGGGGCCTGAGGTTCAATCCTTGGATCAGGAAGAAGGGAACCCCTGGAGAAGGGAATTGGCTACCCACTCCAGTATTCTTGCCTGGAGAATTCCTTGGACAGAGGAGCCTGGTGGGCTACAATCCATGGGGTCGCAAAGAGTTGGACATGACCAAGTGACTAACACTTTCACTTCAATTAAAAAAAAAAATAAAGCCTTTCTTATAACAGAAAAAAGTGATGGTCAGGGAAAACCTTATAGATAAGGTGACATTTGAGCCACATAAACATTTGCAGGAAGAACATTCCAGGCAGAAAGAACAGCATGTGCCCAGGTCTGACTGACTTGTTCTGGAAACAGTAATGAGGCCAAGGAGACTGAAATGGAACAGGGGAGGAAGACTGGGTTCAGAGGGGTAACATGGATCAGGTCATGGAAAATTTAGCAGGGACTTTCCTTTTACTTCAGGAAAGATGGGAAAGCACTGGGTTTTGTGTAGAGTGACACATCAGACTTCTGTTGTAATGGGATCACTCCTATGCATGCTGTTTGGGGCGCAGAATAAGGGGAAGGATGGTGGCAGAGAGAGCAATTAAGACGCTGGTTTGGATGAAGGTGGTTGTGGGCAGACGTGGTAAGTGGGCAGACTTGGAATATATATTGAAGAGGGGCAGAAAGGACATGTTGGATGATTGGATGTGGAGCGTGAGAGAAATGATTCCAAGATTTTTGACCTGAGCATTCAGAATGATTCATCCAATTTTCATGGAAATACTTTTATTCAATCTGGAAGAAAAAAAAGATTTAGACATTGTTATTATGAAATGTCTATAAGAAAAGTGAAGTCACTCAGGTGTATCCGACTCTTTGCGACCCCATGGACTGTAGCCTGCCAGGCTCTTCCATCCGTGGGATTTTCCAGGCAAAAGTACTGGAGTGGGTTGCCATTTCCTTCTCCAGGGGATCTTCCCGACCCAGGGATCGAACCCGGGTCTCCCGCATTGCAGGCAGACTCTACTGTCTGAGCCACAAGGGAGCCTCCAAGACTCTTAGTTTTAATCCTCAGAATTTGAGCTCTTAAGCTCTTACAGTTTTACTTTTAAGGTAATTCTGAACACCTTTTTTTCTCACGAAGTACAGTGATCTGAATTTTCAAGCAGCAATGAATTTAATGTAAGCCATATTGCTTTCTTTAAAATACATTAATGTTCATGAATTTTTAAATTATGAGTTTTTGGGTTACTTTGGTGGTAAATTCACAACTATTTCTAATTTGAAACATAATTCTTCATCCTACCTTAGTTTCCCAGTTAGCTGACCACTATTTTTTGGGTTGAAAAGGAGAAAAGGAGAAAAGTTACTATAATGCATTCATCTTTGTTTCTAACTCTAGTTTGAAAGCTAACTTTCTAAAGTAACTTTTTTTTCTGGATAGAAAAATGCATACTGATTTTGGACAGTTTGAAAAATAGGAGGAAGTACTATAACAAAACTAGTGATCAACTTTATTCCTTCATCCTTCTGTTACATTTTTATATCCTGACTTTTCTAACCAGGTGTAAGGACAAATAATGAAAGCTCAGAGACTCTGGCTCACTACCCAGGGTAAACATTGATGTTTCGGTAAAGTTTCCTACTTAAGGGAAGAACCCAAATGGCCTTGTTCCATCTCATTTTCACCAATCTCTAAACAGGCTAAAGATTTATTATGGAAATTTCCCAGAATAAATGTGCAATAAAATACTTTGGGAAAGGAAAGAAAAGCACTCCTTCTGACCCTAGCATATTTACTTACTTAACATAAAGCCACATTGTGCTTATTCTATATCTAGCACTTTTTGCAAATGTTAACTTATTACATTTATCTATTATCATCAGAACAACCCCTGACTTAGGTAATGTTGCAGCTCCCATTATACAGAGAAGAAAATCAGCACAGATTGGTTAAGTAATTTTCCCAAGGTCACACATGTAGTAAGTGGGATAATTAGGATTTAAATTCAGACAGTTCCACTCTTAAGTCAGTCCTAACTGCCACTGTACCCTGATGATTTTGTGTCCCTTACAATAAGAATTCAAGTTCATTTTTGTTTGTTCAGATAAACCCAGATAGAATCTTATATTTTTATTCCTGTGACCATAATTTGAATTTATAAGGCTGGTATATTTTTATGCACTATTAGGCTTTGCATATAGAAGGTACTAAAAAAGTTTATTGAGTGAGGAATATATATATGTATATATACATACATATATATATCATATGGTATGGAACCAATTTATATTGTAGTGATATCCTCATTGGCCCAGTAACATTTTTCAGAATACATTTCCACAAAATGTTAGTCTTCTAATATGCTCCTTAAAAAAGGCGGCGGAGTCGGGGTGGGGGTGCATTTCTGTGGTCAAATTAATCCATAAAACTGTATATTTTCTTTTGAGATTGACAATGTGTAGTAGTATATTAAGAAGTGCAGAAAAGTCTAGAGTGAAAAGATGCTTTAAATTTTGTTTAACATTATTTGATCAGAGAAACATTTTTTTATGCCATATCTGACAATATTCCATAAAACTAGTATTTATGGAACACACTTAGGCAAATAACTACTTAACAGAAGTAAAATCAGTCTGCTTAGTCTAACAGACTACTTAACTATTTAAAAATAAATTACAAGGCTACATTTGCAATCTCATTTTACAAATATATCATCCATTGTTTCTCCTCATAAGCCACACTTCTCTCTTCACAATTAACCTAAATGTGCTGTGTATTTATTCCTCTAGATTTTGCTGATGATTTTCCATCGGCATGAGCTTCTTACTTCCCAATACCAACTTCCCCCAGAACACAGACTTACATAAACCTATCATCTGAGCCCTAACTCAGTCCTCCAGGCCCAGTTTAGATATCACCTATGGTCCTCCTCTGACTCAGATTTAATCAACCTTCGTTTTGGTGCCTTAGCATTTCATATGCAAATGTATATTGTACATATATATTTTTCTTATATGTGTGTCTTTCCCTCTAGTTTACGGGTGACTTGAAGGCAGAAATGTGTCTTTTACTAGCTTTTGTTTCCTTATCACATAGTAAATATTGTCATGACAGATAGCTATCCTGGAAAGCTTCTTTAATTTTCATTTTCAGTTGACACTTGAACAACATGGGTTGAACTGTGCAGATCCACTTACATGTGATTTTTTTCAGTGATAAATGCTACAGTAGTATGCCATCTGTGGCTGATCGAATCCACAGATGTGGAACCACAGATATAGATGAACTGTAGATACGGAGGGCTGACTGTGAACTATATTTGAATTTTTTTTTCAAGGGTCAACTGTGCTTTTGATTCTGACACATTGACCCAAACCAGATTGCCTATAAGAGTTTTGTAGCTTTCTTTCTAGAAGTGGTGAAAATTAAAGAGATAAGCTAAATGGTTACCACTAGAAATATATGGTATTTCTGAGAGTTTCCTTAAGCTTGAACAATTGTGAACAGTGATTGTAACAATTGTCTGAAACCTGCAGATTTCCCTGTTGACATACAGTAGTAAGAATATGCATAGGAGGAAATAATCTCATGTTAAATGGCTCAAACATTTCCTTCCTTTGCATTCTTCCTGCCCAGGTACTTGAATAGTACTTAATTTTGAAATATAACTACTATAACTGTTTCCTTTTTAAACATACTTAATAAAGCATTGTATTGATTTAATAATGTCTCTGTTCTTATGTGCTCTCTGTATAGGTACTTTTTTTAAAAGACCAAATAATTTAAAAGTAAATCTAAATAAATTATGTCAGGTGACTCTTCTTTCAGAGAAAGTTGAGGTACATTAGTTACATGGGTTCATTTCTGAAGGACTCTTCCTACAGAATGGAGAGGTGTGAGCCAACCTTAAAGATGTTCAGATGATTTACCCATGACTTAATAGATACAATTTTAGTCCTGAATCTTTAAATAGCTTTCAATTACCTGTCTTTCTAGTGTGGTCATTAATATTCTGTAAAAGGCAAAAAGCAGTTTCCCATTCCTTATGATGAATACCTACCTTTAGTTGTACAAAGATTCTTCAACTCATTTACTTTAGATTCCTTGTTGAATATAACCTTATTAATTGAGTATTTTAGCTCCCGACTCACTTCACTTCTCCCATTTCTCCTACCATAATTCTTAAAGACTTTAATATCCAAGTGAATCATGTTTTCACTACTCTAGACACTTGGTCCCTTGACACTGTGTCCTTCAGGGATCTTGCCTTCCATTATTCCTCAAATACATCCTATGTTCATTCAAGACCATATCCTAATAACTGCAGTCTTGCCCTAGTCTGAATTCCGAGCATCCTTCCTTGATTATTTATCCATAGTTTATTTCCTAATACCCATGATTGAACAATCTTTTGACTCCTACTTACCCACTATCCTTCATTTCCTCATATTTCACTACCTTTTAAACCTATCTTAAATTTCATGAATAATCACTATATAATTCTTTTGTGAGAGTTGGTCCATAAAGACGAATGAGGGCCGAAGAATTGATGCTTTCAAACTGTGGTGCTGGAGAAAACTCTTGAGAGTCCCTTGGGCTGCAAGGATATCAAGCCAGTCAATTCTAAAGGAAATCAACCCTGAATATTCATTGGAAGAACTGATGCTGAAGTTCCAATACTTTGGCCACCTGAGGCAAAAAAGCCAGCTCACTGGAAAAGACCCTGATGCTGGGAAGGATTGAAGGCATTGTATAAAGATAGGAGAAGGGGGAGGAAGAGGATGAGATGATTCGATAACATCACCAAATCGATGAACATGAATTTGAGCAAACTCTGGGAGATGGTGGAGGACAGAAGAGCATGGGGTGCTGCAGTCCGTGGGGTTGCAAAGAGTCGGACACAGCTTAGTGGCTGAAGAACACAAACAATTCTCTTGTACATACCCTCTATTCTTTTGCCATTTTCAGTCAGTTCATTTCAGTTCAGTCGCTCAGTCATGTCCGACTCTGCGACCCCATGAATTGCAGCATGCAAGGCCTCCCTGTCCATCACCAACTCCCAGAGTTCACCCAAACTCATGTGCATCGAGTCTTTGATGCCATCCAGCCATCTCATCCTCTGTCGTCCCCTTCTCCTCCTGCCCCCAATCCCTCCCAGCATCAGAGTCTTTTCCAGCGAGTCAACTCTTCATATGAGGTGACCAAAGTATTGGAGTTTCAGCTTTAACATTAGTCCTTCCAATGAACATCCAGGGCTGATCTCCTTTAGAATGGACACTTTGGATCTCCTGGCAGTCCAAGGGACTCTCAAGAGTCTTCTCCAACACCACAGTTCAAAAGCATCAATTCTTCGGTGCTCAGCTTTCTTCACAGTCCAACTCTCACATCCATACATGACTATTGGAAAAACCATAGCCTTGACTAGATGGACCTTTGTTGGCAAAGTAATATCTCTGCTTTTTAATATGCTATCTAGGTTGGTCATAACTTTTCTTCCAAGGAGTAAGCATCTTTTAATTTCCTGGCTGCAATCACCATCTGCAGTGATTTTGGAGCCCCCAAAAATAACAGACTGGCAAAAGTTTTGATCACTGAAATCGAGCAGACTTATAATTCTGCCTGGAAATCATACTTCCCCATGCCACTCATACTTCCATACTTACACATGTCTGTTTCATATCTGCCCCTCTTTCCCCAGTCTCTAAAATCTCTGCCTCATCCTAACTTCTACTGAGAGAACAAGCAGTCAGAAGAGATCTTCCTTAAGCGTATACCTTCACATTTAACCACCTTCTGCCTTTGTGTGCCTAAGCTCTGTCTTCTCTTGTTAGTGTGGATGAAGAACCATCCAGGTTTTCCGCAAATGCCAATCCTTTACTGGTGTATTAGATTCCATTTTTAGAATGTACTCAAGAACATCACTCCAGGGTGATTCTCCCTTTTTTCTCTCAGTCATCAGTTTTCTCTTCTGCAATGGTTCTGTCTCACCATCTTACAGATATTCTGTTTTTTTTTTTTTTAATTGTAGGAAAATTGCTTTACAATATTGTGTTGGGCTCTGCCATACATCACCACGATTCAGCCACAGGTATACATATGTCCCCTTCCTCACAAATTCACTGTTATAGCTTGTATCTTAAAACAGAAACAAAAGACAACCACCTTTGATCCTACTCCTCTCCTGCTACCACTGCATTTTTCTCCTTCTCTTTACAGTAAAATTGCTCCAAAAAGTTGTTTATCCTAACTGTCTCTAATTTCAGTTTTCTCATTTTTCTCATGAAACATCCCAAACTGGCTTATGCCTCCATCATTCAACTGAAATAGCTCTGGCCAACTTTACTATTGACCTCCATGCTACTAAATCGAAAGATCAAATATCAGTCTTCATTTCTCTTGACCTAAAAGCAACACTTGACACTTCCGTGATATTTCTTCCTTTAGTTTTGCTCCTGATTCACTGGCTTATTGTTTTCAGTCCTTTTCTATGTCTGCTTTTTTCTCTCTTTTTTAGAGCTCTTAATGTTGGAGTGCCCCAGAACTCTTATTATTTTCTTTCTGTCTACTCTCATAGTTCTTGTGATCTCATTTGGTCTTATAGCTTTAAATGTCATCTACATGTCAATAGACTCTAACATTTTTATTTCCTCTGTGTGCCTTTTCTGTGAATCTGCATCATGAAACTTCAACTGCCAGCTCAGTGTCTCCATGTGGACATTTAATAGCCATCCCAAGAGAAGGTAATGGCACCCTACTCCAGTACTCTTGCCTGGAAAATCCCATGGACAGAGGAGCCTGGTAGTCCATGAGGTCGCTAAGAGTCAGTCAGACATGACTGAGCGATTTCGCTTTGACTTTTCACTTTCATGCATTGGAGAAGGAAATGGCAACCTGCTCCAGTGTTCTTGCTTGGAGAATCCCAGGGACGGGGGAGCCTGGTGGGCTGCCATCTATGGGGTCATACAGAGTCGGACACGACTGAAGCGTCTGAGCAAGTTTATTGTATCCCAGACTTACCTTCTGATTCTCACTTCTCTTCCCCTCACCATTTCTTCCTCTAGATTTTCCATCTCAATAAATGCCTGTTTTAAATGATGTTTTATCCCTCTTGCGTGCGTGCTAAGTCACTTCACTCATATCCGACTCTTTGTGACCCCATGGAGTGTAGTCTGCCAGGTTCCTCTATCCATGGGATTCTCCAGGCAAGAATACTGAAGTGGGTTGCCATTCCACTCTCCATTTATCCCTCCTCATTCTTCATATAAGATACTATAGCATTCCCTTGATTCCTCTCTTTTCCTCATGTTCTACATCCAATTTGTGGGTAAATTCTGTCCGTTCTGAGTTCAGTGTATTTTCAGAGTCTCATCACATTTACCCACTGTTTCCCTGGTTTGAGCCTCATCATTCTCCCTGGATTATTGTAGAAGTCTCCTAGCTCCTCCACCCTTCCGTTTCTCCTTCAGTCTTTGTCAGAGTAGCCAGAATGGAACATTTTCAATATAACTTATTTGATGTCATTCCTTTGTTCAAAATCCTTTAGTGAGTTTCCATTTCACTAAAAGAAAAGGCAATGTCTTACAGCTATTCATAGGCTCTTGTGACTTGGTGCACTATTACATCTTTGACTTCATCTCCTTTTACTTTCCCCTTAACCCCACCATATTGCTGCTTCTCCAGGCACACTGTTCTCCTTCTGTTCCTCAAGTATGCCTAGAATATTCTTGCTGCAAGGCATTTGCTGTTCCCTCTGTCTAGAAACCCTCTTCCCTAAGATACTGTCACAACTCACTCCCTGGCCTCCTTCAGATCTTGACAGCAGAGCCCATTGGGAAGCTGGAGGAGGGCTCCACCTCCACAGTCATTCAGAGGTTTAATCTCCTCTCATCATGTGGCTTTTGTTGTATTTTGTTTCTTAAATCTTCAGGAGTCTCAGGGCATTGTACGGGGTATTTTTGCATCTGGCCAGCATGCTAGGAAAGAGAGAGAGTATGGAGGTTTTAGGAGCCAGTCTTGGAAGTGTTGTGTATCACTTCTATCCATATTTTGTTTGGCCACAACTCAGTCAAGAGCATTTCCTAAACACGGGAGCTTGGGAAATCTATTCTTATTGTCTTTAGACTAAATGAAAATTGAGTTTGTTGAACAAACAGGATTATTTCTATCACAGTGTCTAATCTAGCTTTTTCCCAGCCCACCCCCTCATATTTGAGATATTTAGTACAGTGAAATACAGTACAGTCTTTCTAAAATAATATTTAGTTTTTAAATTTGCTATCTTTATAAGCAAAAGAGTCCAGACATGTCCTAGACATTTGATAGCTTTGTTTTGGCCCCTCCTGACCATACTGACTAATTTGCCTAGATTTTGAAGATACTACGTTTTAACACTGGAAAACATTCCTCTTTTCCACATCGTATTTTGTAAGTGTGAACCTTCATTGGTTTTCTGTTGTTTCTGAGAATGTTATGATTAGTTTCTGCATTGTGTTCTGTAATCTGGCATCCCTGACAGGCATTTGACCAAGCTCAGTAGGTGATTAATTATTTATATTATCTTGTCAAATTTGAGAAGATTCACAGCTTCTTTTTAAGATTCTGATTTTACCAGCATTGTATACATAGGCTTTTTATGAAAGCATGTAATATGCAGATGGTGACTGCAGCCATGAAATTAAAAGATGCTTACTCCTTGGAAGAAAAGTTATAACCAACCTAGATAGCATATTCAAAAGCAGAGACATTACTTTGCCGACTAAGGTCTGTCTAGTCAAGGCTATGGTTTTTCCTGTTGTCATGTATGGATTCGAGAGTTGGACTGTGAAGAAGGCTGAGCGCCAAAGAATTGATGCGTTTGAACTGTGGTGTTGGAGAAGACTCTTGAGAGTCCCTTGGACTGCAAGGGGATCCAACCAGTCCATTCTGAAGATCAGCCCTGGGATTTCTTTGGAAGGACTGATGCTAAAGCTGAAACTCCAATAGTTTGACCACCTCATGTGAAGAGTTGACTTATCGGAAAAGACTCTGATGCTGGGAAGGATTGAGGGCAGGAGGAGAAGGGGACGACCGGGGATGAGATGGCTGGATGGCATCACTGACTCGATGGACATGAGTCTGAGTGAACTCCGGGAGTTGGTGATGGACAGAGAGGCCTGGCATGCTGCGATTCATGGGGTTGCAGAGTCAGACACGACTGAGCGACTGAACTGAACTGAACTGAATATGTATTTAGTATGTATTTGTGCAAAAGAACAAAGGACATTTCAAAGTTTTCTTATTGAGTCACTCTTGTGCTTAAAAACCAACAATTTCCCATTGTCTTCAAACTAATATCCAGAATTAATTTGGCTTTCAAAGCTATGAGCTTCACTTATCTGTGCATCGTCTCCTATTTGTCCACTTAATACATCTAAACTAGACTTTATTCTTCAGACAGGGAGGAAACATTTACCTGTAATGTACCATCTGTTTGGAATGTCCCTCATTCTCTCTTCTACCCTTTAAAAACCAAGTTTTTTAAAGTCCAGATCAAACCCTCCATTATCCGAGAAAACTCTGCTAGTCTCCCAGTTAATCTATTGCCTTTGTCCCCTGAGTTCCTCTAGTGCTTTAAGTAATTTCTTTCTCATAAAACCAGTTATATTTTGTTTTGCCCAGTAGTTTTCAGATGTATACATCTATATCCCTGAGACTAGACTATGCATTCCTTGAGGGCCTGTGCCCTTAGAAATAGATAACATTGTAGCTTTTATCACTCCTGTGTATGCATTAGCCATATAATTCCTTTAAAGAATGTTAGTTGATTTTGATTAAAAATTTGAAATTATGTTAATTTCTGTCATTTATTAAGAAAGGGCAGTTAACTAAGAGATGGAAGTGTTAGAAATCTCCTGACAGCTTTTTAAAAGAAGGCTATAGAGCTAACCTCAGCTGGATATCCTGAACTAAAATATACATTGTTTTCTTTTTTTAAAGTTTGTTATGTATTTCATATTAGCTTACACTAGCAAATCTATTTAGCAAGCAAAAAGAATTGTTTAGTTGCATGATTTTTGTGAAGTGGCACAACTTTTAGCCTTTAAAAAATGACATCTTGCTTTCTGATTTAGCAAAATCAAGGTCTGCCCTGATGGCCCCGTCTCCCTGTCTTGCTGGGTAGTAATTACTCTTCTAACTGCTCTGACCTAAATGGAAGTCTCTCACTCATTTGCTTTTTTCTTCCCCTATAACACATTGAATTCTTTATTTTCTCTAGCCTAATCAGAGAAATAGCAACCAATAGAGAATAGGTCTTATAATCAGACTATAGCACTTTATAATACCAAATACAGCAAAATATTTTCTGTTTGTAGATGTATGTATTGTGCTTTATTAATTGTGCAGTTCAGTATTTACCAGTGTAGACATGTTAGATGATAATGTAATCCAGTTGTCTGTTTCATCTCTATTTATTTTGGCAATATAATGCCACCACTTAAAAGTCGAATGACTCCTTTAAGACTGTGAATCTCAAAGAAGAATATGCCGTAGGGCAGTGGTATTGGTATGGAAGGTAGGAGGGTAATATATGCTCTCATAATATAAATTATAGAAAATAACATTTTTAATCAACTACACTCCAATATAAAATAAAATTTAAAAAACTCAGCAAAAGTTTTGTTGAGTGGTATGGATACAGATCATAGGGACAGGGAGGCCTGGCGTGCTGCAATCCATTGGGTCGCAAAGAATCGGACATTACTGGGTAGCTGAACAGCAACAACAATGGATACGGATCAGAATCCCCTGGGATTATGTTTAAAAAGGGAACATGAGATTAAATGAGTTGGAAAATTATGGCTTTAGGACTTCTCACTCAACTGCATGGGATGGTGACAATTGTATGACAAACTTTTTCTTTATTTTTTGTAATGGAGATTTAGACCAAATTGTGATTTTGCATTTATCTGTAATAATATATGTTTTATTTAATCATCAGTATGAATACTAGTCAATTACATAGATAGATATGGAAAATGAAAAGCTAATTTTAAGCACAGCTAAGATAAATAGAAATCTTGGATTCAAACTAGGAATTCCTCTTTGCATTTCAACTGTTTCACTCGTTTCTTTTAACTGAATTAATGGCTCTTTACTAATTGCTTTACTGTCATCATTTCACCCTTTAAACAGAGTTGACCTTCACTTAACCAGATAAATAGATACTCATCTAGCACAAAAGCAAGCACTCAATCTGCTACTTTTTTCTAAGAAGCAAAAGGAAAGGCTGCAGAGAATTCCTTTCTACTTTACTTCCTATCTTTTCTCCTGGCCGTCTCCAACCAGTCAGGTGTGAAAACAAGTATCACCTGTTTTGCTCCCACCTCCCTAGTGATTCACGCCTCTCACCCATGTGTTTACTGCTCATTATATCTTTTAGCTCCTCTCTCCATTGTCTCCTCTTATCTCTGTCACTACAGCTTCTAGACTGAGTCTTAGGTAGAATTTCTCTTTAAAAAATTTATTTATTTATTTATTTGGCTCCAGTATTCTTGCCTGGAGAAACCCATGGACAGGGGAACCTGGCGGGCTACAGTCCACGGCATCGCAAAGAGTTGAACATAACTGAGCACGCACACACCAGGAACACAACAAGCATTGGGTCTTAGTTGTGGGGCACACGGGATCTTCATTGTTGCGGATGCAAGATCTTTGATTGCAGCATGTGGGATCAAGTTCCTTGACAGGGGTCGAACCCAGCCCCCCTGAACTGGGAGCATGGAGTCTTACCTCTGGACCACCAGAGAAGTCCTAGCTAGCTAGAATTTCTTATGGAAAGGAGATTTACTAACCCTTCTCACAATCTTTTTATCAATGGTTAATTGAAAATTCAATATTCAGTACATTCAGTTTCTACTCCTACATCATATTACCATGCTATTTAGAAACCAGAATGTAATTGAGGTTTAATTTTTTAATCAAAACTTTTTGTACAAAGATTTGTTTTACTTGTATCAACTTAGATGGATGTTTATTTATTTTCATATTGAATTATTTACTTAAGTATTTATTTTCTGAATGATTTTAATTGAATAGGGTTCATAAATTGTAGTTACAATCTGTTAACTATCATCAGATTACTGATTTGAAAACTCCCACATATAGCCAGAGGCATCAGATATCAATTTTGAAGTTTTACAGAAATGGCAGTAATACAAATATTAATGCTTGTAAGCCAGGTCAAAATGGATATATTATATTAGGCTATTATGAATTTATGTCCTAAATTCAAGGCAAAATGTCACCATAGTGAGATTAACAAATTTAGAAAATCTGTACCTGCTCTCTTACTTTAGAGATAAATTAGGGCAGAACTTATCTCTTTGCTGCAGAAAAGTAGGAATGAAAAAATAATCCATAAAATATGGAAAACCTATCCATTTGGTTAGCTTAAGAAAATATTTTAAAGCAGAGAAGTCTGATATATATTTTTGTTGTTATTAATACTGATTAAAGGCCAAATTCTAAGTTTGAACAATGAGAAATATGAAATTGTAGGTCAGAATATTTTGTCATCTGGGCATAGCACTGGGAACTCATCTCAAAAAGACTAACATGTTATGAGTCCATTTTTTGACTGAAGGGCTGAAAGCATCCATATGGGAAACATACAGGGTCGGGTGGTTTGATGTCCTTCTTCCCTGCCCTTATTCTAGTCTTATGTAAACCAGTGTTCTTGCTCTTATGCTTACTAGCTCAATTCTCTATCTTCATATCTTAAAACCGCACATGACACTTTCTCTAAAGTAGATTCTCAGTAAATCATTGTTGAAAAAATAAATAAATACTCAAAAGATACTCAAGTGAAGATAAGAAGGCAAATAAATTGTTCTAGTTCTGTGAAAAATACCATTGGCAGCTTGGTAGGAATTGGATTGAATCTATAGGTTGCTTTGGGTAGTATACTCATTTTTACTATATTGATTGTTCTTTCCATGAACACGTCATCAAAAAGTCTACAAACAATAAATGCTGGAGAGGGCGTATAGAAAATGGAACCCTTTTACACTGTTGGTGGAAATGCAAACTTGTATAGGCACTATGGAGAACAGTCTGGAGATTCCTTAAAAAACTGGACTACAGCTGCCATATGGCCCAGTAGTGCCATTGCTGGGCATGTACCCTGAGGAAACCAAAATTGAGAGACACATATACTCCAGTGTTCATTGCAGCAGTATTTACAATAGCTATGACATGGAAGCAACCTAGATGTCCATTGGCAGAAGAATGGATAAGAAAGTTGTGGTACATATACACAATGGAATATTACTCAGCTATAAAAAGGAATGCATTTGAGTCAGTTCTAAAGAGGTGAATGAAACTGAAGCCTATTATACAGAGTAAAGTAAGCCAGAAAGAGAAACACAAATACTGTATATTAACATGTATATATGGAATTTAGAAAGATGGTAATGACGATCCTATATGCAAGGCAGTAAAAGAGACACAGATGTAAAGAACAGACTTTTGGACTCTGCGTGAGAACGCAAGGGTGGGATAATTTGAGAGGATAGCATTGAAACATGTATATTACCATATGTAAAACAGATGGCCAGTGCAAGTTTGATGCATGAAGCAAGGAACCCAAAGCTGGTGCTCTGGGACAAGCCAGAGGGATGGGATGGGGAGGGAGGTGAGAGGCTGGTTCAGGATGGGGGAACACATGTGTACCTGTGGCTGATTGATGTGGATGTATGGTAAAAAGGATCACAATATTGTAAAGTAATTATCCTCCAATTAAATTAATTTAAAAAGGCAAACAAATAAAATTTCATAGATTATTATGGCATTTTTGTAATTATTCAGAGTGATCTGTTGTGCCCTCTTTTTCTTATCCAATTTTTCTCTCATGTATCTATCCTCATTTACTTCATCCTTAAAAGTTTCTTTTATTGCCTTTTGGCCTAACTTCTAACCCTTCCCGCCATACCCAGTTCCCTGTTTTCTCTTACCCTAGTCCCTGTTCCCCACCCCTCACCCCGATCCTTCTGACTTCTTATGGCAGGAAAATAAACCTTATTCATTCACCGTATCAGGAAACATATTGAAATCTATACTGGGCCAGGCACTAAACTAGGTTCTGGCACCTCAAAGATGAACAGGAATTCCTGCCCTCAAGTAGGATACATTCGAGATGGAAGATATGTAAGCAGAAAATTTTGTAAAATTGTGTGATATTTGTTATGTCAGAGGTGAATACCTAGTATTAGGATTTGAAGAATAGAGAGCTGGAAGCATTCAACCCAGCTGTGTGCATATGTGTGTAAGGAAGGTGATAATCACGTGAGTCTTGAGGCTGGATGGAAGTGCATCAGGTATGGTGTGGGATGAGAGTGGGGATTAAATGAGATTTGGAGTTATTCCTGACAAAGCAAATGGCATCAAGCAGAAAGCTTAGCTGCTTTTGTACGTAGCCCTCTTCTGACTTTTTTTCTTCCCTGCCTCCCATCTTACCCTATCTCCCCTTTATTCCTTTTCTATTTCTACCTCCAGTAGGCTCAGGGGCTAAATAGTTCCTGGAAAGATGCAGTTGTACTATTACAGTAAGGGGTCATTTTTCACTTTTGCTACCCAACGAGTCTGAAAATGGTATTTTATGTTTTTTCTAAAGATATGAGACATTTTTGTTACACTTTCTTATAAACTGATGTACAAAAAGTCTGTTCAGTGTATATTTATTGTATACCTGCAGTTTTCCTGGCATTTGGGATTTGATGATAAAAGGAAGGTAGATATAATCTCTGTCCCCATGGTGGTTACATTCTAGAAGGGAGCACTGACATTAAACAAATAGTTATAAAAATCACAAGCTCATGTAGTCTGTGGTATATATCTATACCAGGGGAAATATGGAGTGTGAAGTGAGAGAGAGCTTGTGGTTTTTACATATGACCAGAGTATAGAGGGCTTCCCCGATAGCTCAGTTGGTAAAGAATCCACCTGCACTTCAGGAGACCCTGGTTCAATTCCTGGGTTGGGAAGATCTCCTGGAGAAGGGATAGGCTACCCACTCCAGTGTTCTTGGGCTTCCCTTGTGGCTCAGCTGGTAAAGAATCTGCCTGCGATGCGGAAGACCTGGGTTTGATCACTGGGTTGGGAAGATCCCCTGGAGAAGGGAAAGGCTACCCACTCCAGTATTTTGGCCTGGAGAATTCCATGTACAGTCCATGGGGTCACAAAGAATTGGACATGACTGAGCCACTTTCACTTTCAGAGTATAAAGAGTGAGAGGGAAAGTGGCAGGAGATGAAGCTAGAGATCTGAGTGAGGATAGATTATGTAGAGCCTTGTAGATCAAAGTTGTTCAAAGTGAGAGGCTAGTTTTAAGCTGTTGATAATGGGTCCACATGAGGTAACTGAAGAGCAAATGTTTAGAAACTGATTACATTTTGACACTATCACAATATCTAAGCAGGTTTGCAGTTTCAGTTTTATGTGGAAGTATCCTCTCATGGTGTGACAGTAATAACAGAAAAGCATTCTGGAATAAATACCTGGATTAAGAAGCATGTAATTTTGATTTAATGTTGTGTTAATTTCTGCTGTACAGCAAAGTGATAGTTATATATTGTATATATATATTCTCTTCAATATTCTTTGCCATTATGATTTATTATAGGATATTGAACATAGTTCCCTGTAACACACTATTTTCTTTATCAAGAAAGTCTTGATGAGAGAAAAAAATATTAGTTGAACAGACAGCATATTTAGTGATGTAGCAAAAACTGTGAGATATGGTAAAGCTGATGTGTTAAATTTTACTACATTATTCTTTTTACTTTGTGATGACTTGAAGGACATGAAAGGTGGTCATAAGCAGCTGTTTTTGCATGCTCAGTTATGATTATAGAGGGAAAAAGTTCAGTTGAGAATGTTTAAGTCACAAAAGAAGCTCTTAATCTTTTTGCAAGATAAATCAATTTTATTTCAACATTTTAAAGTTGTGAATTGGACAGCATAGATTTGTATATATATCTGATGTCTTTGATATTTTAAATGATCTGAATACATTCAGGTAAGGAAGTAATGCAAACTATATTTCATTAATAGATAATACTAAAGGATACAATTAAGAGTGTGAAGCTTAGAAGAACAGTCTCTTCTCAATTATTCCATAATTTAACAAAAAATATCGATGATGTAACTGATCTTGTAATTTTGACATTTGTGAAAATGAAAGTCACTCAGTTGTATCCAACTCTTTGTGACCCCGTGGACTGTTGCCCACCAGGCTCCTCTGTCCATGGAATTCTCCAGGCCAGAATACTGGAGTGGGTAGCCTATCCCTTCTACAGTGGATCTTCCCAACCCAGAAATTGAACAGGGGTCCTCTGCATTGCAGTTGGATTCTTTACCAGCTGAGCTACCAGAGAAACCCCCTTGACATCTGTGAATACCTTACAAATTTGATAGAAGTTTTGGGATTTTACTTTATATCAAAAGATCTATGCAATAATAGTGGATCCAACTTTCCTTTCCATTTTTGAAAAATGATGTAGGTTTAGCCATGACTTTACATGACAAATTGTTGTAACTATTTACTGACAAAGAATTAAAGGTGAATTTTGAAAATACACATCATTTGCTTCACTTTAGATAAAAATGAGAAACAAATATCCTGAGCTTACCATGACTCATTTTCTTCCATTCCTGCCAGTATACCATGTAGGACTGATTTCTCTATGATGATTGTTAATAAAACAAGACATAGATGTATGCTATCCCCTGAGAGCAGCGTTGTCATCAATCCAACCCAGAGAAGTTAACAAGCAGAAAACAGATTCAACTGTTGATATATACAGTGTTCATTCAAAGTGTGTGTAAAGCAATTTAATACAGGGGATTTCTATTTTCTTTATAACTCTTTGTTCTTTATGATTGTGAATAACAAAAGTTTTGCACATAATCAACAATTCTCCATTTTAATCTCCTATGTGCAAGCTTTCTATAAACAATGTACATAGTTTCTGTAATTTTTCTCTTTTATATCTGTTCTGATTAGATCTATTGACATGTAATTTTAGGTCTGTTGAGTTTCTATGTCTTAAAATCCTTTTTAATAGAAGTTCATTTTATAGAAGTTGTTTACAAATATAAAATTTTGAATCTTTAATCTGTTGATTCATGATGGCTTAGAAATAGAAATTTGTCCATCACTTCAGTAAAACTGGAAAAAAATTAGTCTGTCACCACAGATAGTTTGAAAAACTCTTCTGTAGGCAGGTTTAGGGTTTTGGACACTGTCCCAAGGGCAGGAAGAAGCCTTTGAAGGTTCAAATATAACTGGTATCCCCATTGTTTAGGATGCTATACGGACATTCACAATTAGAAGTCTTGGGAGACCCAGCTGTCAGGCTTGCTTAGGTGTTTAAAACAAGAGCACAGCTAAGATTTGGACATGACTTAGTGACTAAACAACAACAGTCTCAAACCTTAGCCAGCTAAGTTGAAGATAGTACAGTGTTGCTCTGCTATACTTCTGACTTGCAACGTCTACCTACTCTGTATAGGAAAGAAGTACCCATTAGATCTCAGAAGTACTTCAGTTTCGTTCAGTTCAGTCACTCAGTCATGTCCGACTCTCTGCGACCCCATAAACTGCAGCACGCCAGGCCTCCCTGTCCATCACCAGCTGCCGGAGTCCACCCAAACCCAAGTCCATTGAGTCGGTGATGCCGTCCAACCATCTCATCCTCTGTCATCCCCTTCTCCTCCTGCCCTCAGTCTTTCCCAGGATCAGGGTCTTTTCCAATGAGGCAGCTCTTCACATCAGGTGGCCAAAGTATTGGAGTTTCAGCTTCAACATCAGTCTTTCCAATGAACACCCAGGACTGATCTGCTTTAGGATTGACTAGTTGGATCTTCTTGCAGTCCAAGGGACTCTCAAGAGGCTTCTCCAAAACTGCAGTTCAAAACCAAAATTCTTTGGCACTCAGCTTTCTTCACAGTCCAACTCTCACATCCATACATGACTGCTCCAAAAACCATAGCCTTGACTAGATGGACCTTTGTTGGCAAAGTAATGTCTCTGCTTTTTAATATGCTATCTAGGTTGGTCATAACTTTTCTTCCAAGATGTAAGCATTTTTTAATTTCCTGGCTGCAATCACCATCTGCAGTGATTTTGGAGCCCCCCAAAATAAAGTTGCCAACATCTGCTGGATCATGGGAAAAGCAAGAGAATTCCAGAAAACATCTATTTCTGCTTTATTGACTATGCCAAAGGCTTTGACTGTGTGGATCACAGTAAACTGTGGAAAATTCTGAAAGAGATGGGAATACCAAGACCACCTAACCTGCCTCTTGAGAAATCTGTATGCAGGCCAGGAAGCAACAGTTAGAACTGGACATGGAACAACAGACTGGTTCCAAATAGGAAAAGGAGTACATCAAGGCTGTATATTGTCACCCTGCTTATTTAACTTATATGCAGAATACATCATGAGAAATGCTGGACTGGAAGAAAAACAAGCTGGAATCAAGATTGCCGGGAGAAATATCAATAACCTCAGATATGCAGATGACACCACCCTTATGGCAGAAAGTGAAGAGGAGCTAAAAAGCCTCTTGATGAAAGTGAAAGAGGAGAGTGAAAAAGTTGGCTTAAAGCTCAACATTCAGAAAACGAAGATCATGGCATCCGGTCCCATCACTTCATGGCAAATAGATGGGGAAACAGTAGAAACAGTGTCAGACTTTATTTTTGGGGGCTCCAAAATCACTGCAGATGGTGACTGCAGCCATGAAATTAAAAGACACTTACTCCTTGGAAGAAAAGTTATGACCAACCTAGACAGTATATTCAAAGCAGAGATATTACTTTGCCGACTAAGGTCCGTCTAGTCAAGGCTATGGTTTTTCCTGTGGTCATGTATGGATGTGAGAGTTGGATTGTGAAGAAGGCTGAGCACCGAAGAATTGATGCTTTTGAACTGTGGTGTTGGAGAAGACTCTTGAGAGTCCCTTGGACTGCCAGGAGATCCAACCAGTCCATTCTGAAGGAGATCAACCCTGGGATTTCTTTGAAAAGAATGATACTAAAGCTGAAGCTCCAGTACTTTGGCCACCTCATGCGAAGTGTTGACTCATTGGAAAAGACTCTGATGCTGGGAGGGATTGGAGGCAGGAAGAGAAGGGGACGACAGAGGATGAGATGGCTGGATGGCATCACTGACTCGATGGACGTGAGTCTGAGTGAACTCTGGGAGATGGTGATGGATAGGGAGGCTTGGCGTGCTGTGATTCATGGGGTCGCAAAGAGTCAGACACGACTGAGCAACTGAACTGAAAAATAAAGTCAGCCACTGTTTCCCCATCTATTTGCCATGAAGTGATGGGACCGGATGCCATGATCTTTGTTTTCTGAATGTTGAGCTTTCAGCCAACTTTTTCACTCTCCTCTTTCACTTTCATCAAGAGGCTCTTTAGTTCTTCACTTTCTGCAGTAAGGGTGGTATCATCTGCATATCTGCGGTTAGTGATATTTCTCCCGGCAATCTTGATTCCAGCTTGTGCTTCCTCCAGCCCATTGTTTCTCATGATGTACTCTGCATATAAGTTAAATAAGCAGGGTGACAATATACAGCCTTGACGTACTCCTTTTCCTATTTGGAACCAGTCTGTTGTTCCATGTCCAGTTCTAACTGCTGCTTCCTGACATGCATACAGATTTCTCAAGAGGCAGGTCAGGTGGTCTGGTTTTCCTATCTCTTCACTTAATTGTGTTAAAATAATGTTAACAATTGTCATTTAGGTGAAAGGGACTCTTTAATGCTAAATTATTATTAGAAAAATTATGATTATATGATTATGGACAATTATATTTGAAGGGTTAATTTATGTGTTTTGTTTAGAATAATAGAATTTTGGAGCTGAAAAGAACTTGATGTATTTAACTTAGACTCAGAGAGGTTTTATAGAAAGAATTGATAAAGAGTTTGGTCTCAGATGCAGAGACTGGAGTTATGCAACCACAAACCAAGGAATACCTGAGGCTCCTAAAAACTAGAAAAAGCAAAAGGATCCTTCTCTAGAGGCTTCAGTGACAGAAGTTTCTTTGTCTTAAGCAACCTAGTTTGTGGTAATTTGTTATGGCCACTCTAGCAAACTAGTACATGTGCTGGTAGAGTGTCACGAAAAACAGTTTCTTTGATATATGAACTGGCAAAGGGTTCTAGCATCCTCTCTAGGGTTACAATGTTTTAAAAAATGGTTTGGATGTTGGAATCAAACTTCTGTGATTCATATTCCAATTGTGCCCCTTACTTAATATTGACCTTAGGCAGTTTGCCTAATTCCTCTATGCTTTGGTTTCTTTGTCTGTAATAGTTTGATGATGATAAATAATAATATAATAATAATAATTGTACTTACTCTATAGGAGGAAACAAGATGCTGCAATAGTTAAACCAAAGGAAAAAAAAATTGATGTGTGGATAAAGGAAGTAGGCAAAAAGATTGAAAATATGACTGTAATGTTGAAAAAATAGTTGCTAGTCATATTGATGCAGTTTTCTGGGAGAGAGGAAGGAAACTGAAGAAGATGAAATGAATTTCCATGCTTCATCCTAAATTGGAGGCATTTTGAGGCACGTTTTTATGTACAATCAATAAGAGCCTGAAGTACTAAGATAAGTAGCAAGCGAAAGTAAGTTGTCAGTTCCTTTTTGTTGCTAAAAAATTTGTGTTACGGAACTGCTGCTAATGCTATACAAGAGGTTTTGCTTAGAAACTGAGACCTTAGACCTTATACTTTAGGGAAAAAATCATGTTGAACCCATTTTGAATGTATAACAGTGATCCAAACATGAACAAGGGGGCTTAATGGCACCCCACTCCAGTACTCTTGCCTGGAAAACCCCATGGACGGAGGAGCCTGGTAGGCTGCAGTCCATGGGGTCGCTAAGAGTCAGGCACGACTGAGCGATTTCACTTTCACTTTTCAGTTTTATTCATTGGAGAAGGAAATGGCAACCCACTCCAGTGTTCTTGCCTGGAGAATCCCAGGGACAGAGGAGCCTGGTGGGCTGCCGTCTGTGGGGTCGCACAGAGTCGGACACGACTGAAGCGACTTAGCAGCAGCAGCAGCAGCAACTGTGTAGAATGATCTGTAGAAGATAATGAGGAGGTTTTACATGTCCTCAAGGATTATGTCCTGTTGATAGAGAGCTTAAACACTCTAGTAAAAACTAAGTAATAATAGCTACCATTTTATTGGATGCTTACTATATGCCCAACACATACTAGGTGTGTTTATATATATTATTTGAGTAATCAACATATTTAGTGACACCTACAATGTGCCAGGCACTGCTGTAGCTATTGAGAATAAATCAGTGAGAGGTCTGGCAAGATGGTGGAGGAGTTAGGAGGACATGTAGTTCATCTTTCCCCACAGATGTATCAAGAATACGAATGGAACAGTTCTCACAGAGCACCTGCTGAATACAAGCAGGGAACTTTGGACACCTAAAAGGACAAGAGAGACTCCCATGTAAGTGAGAGTTTAAAGACTGTTACAAAAGACAAAGAAGGATACTATATAATGATCAATGGATCAATCCAAGAAGAAGATATGATAATTATATATGCACCCAACATAGGAGCACCTCCATATACCAGGCAAATGCTAACAGTCAAAAAAGAGGGAAATCAACAGTAACATAGTAATAGTGGACTTTAATTCCCCACTGACACCAACGGACAGATCACCCAGATAGGAAATCAATAAGGAAACACAAGTCTTAAATGAAACATTAGAACAGATGGACTTAATTGATATTCACGGGACATTCCAACCAAAAGCAGCAGAATACACTTTCTTCTCAAGTGCACATGAAACATTCTCCAGGATAGATCACATCTTGGGTCACAATCAAGTCTTGGTAAATTTAAGAAAGCTGAAATAATATCAAGCATCATTTCTGACCACAATGGTATGAGATTAGAAATCAATTACAGGAAAAAAAACCTGTAAAATATACAAAAACATGGAGGGCAAACATTTTACTAAAAAAAAAAAAGGATCACTGAAGAAATCAAAGAGGAAATAAAATAATACCTAGAGACACATGGCAATGAAAATACAATGATCCAAAACCTATGGGACACAGTGAAAGCAGTTCTAAGAGGGAAGTTTATAGCAATACAATCTTACTTTAGGAAACAACAAAAATCTCAACTATACAACCTTACTTAGCACCTTACACCTAAAGAGACTAGAGAAAAAAGAACAAACAAGACCCAAAGTTAGTAGAAAGAAAAAAATCATAAAGATCAGAGTAGAAATATGTAGAGATGAAGAAAATAAAAGCAAAAATCAATAAAATTAAAGGATGGTTCTTTGAGAAGATAAGCAAAATTTATAAACCTGTAGCCAGACTCATCAAGAAAAAAAGGGAGAGGACTCAAATCAATTAAATTAAAAATGAAAAAGGAGAAATTACAAATGACAGCACTGAAACACAAAGGATCATGAGAGTACTACAAGCAACTGTATGTCAATAAATTGGACAACGTAGAGGAAATGGACGGATTCTTACAGAGGTACAACCTTACAACCCTGAACCGGGAAAAAATAGAATATATAAACAGATCAATCTCAAGTATGAAATTGAAACTATGATTAAAAAACTTCAAACAAATGAAAGTCCAGGACCAGATTGCTTCACAGGCAAATTCTATATAACATTAAGAGAAGAGTTAGCACCAACCTTTCTCAAACTCTTTCAAAAATTGCAGAGGAATGAACACTTCTAAGGTCATTCTACAAGGCCATCATCACCTTGATACCAAAACTAGACAAAGATATCACAAAAAAAGAAAATTACAGGCCAATGTCATTGATGAGCACAGATGCAAAAATCCTCATCAAAGTATTAGCAAACCAAAAACAACAACACGTTAAAAGGATCATACACTATGATCAAGCAGGGTTCATCCCAGGGATGCAAGGATTTCTCAGTATGCACAAATCAGTCAGTGTGAGATAGCAATTAACAAGTTGAAAAAAAAATTCATATGATCAGCTCAATATATGCAGAAAAAGTTTTTGAGAAAATTCAACACTGATTTATGATAAATATTCTCCAGACAGTGGGCATAGATGGAACCTACCTCAACTTAATAAAGCCATATATGACAAACCCACAACTATCATCAGTTCAGTCACTCAGTTGTGTCCGACTCTTTGTGACCCCATGGACTGCAGCACACCAGGCTTCCCTGTCCATCAGAAACTCCTGGGCCTTACTCAAACTCATGTCATTAAGTCGGCGATGCCATCCAACCATCTCATCTTCTGTCGTCCCCTTCTCCTGCCTTCAATCTTTCTCAGCATCAGGGGCTTTTCCAGTAAGTCAGTTCTTCGCATCAGGTGACCAAAGTATACATCATGCTCAATGGTGAAAAGCTCAGAGCATTACCCCTAAAATGAATAAGAAAGATATCTACTCTAGACATTTTTATTCAAGATAGTTTTGAAAGTCCTAGCCACGGCAGTCAGAGAAGAAAAAGAAATAAAATCCGAATTGGAAAAGAAGTAAAACTTTTACTGTTTGCGTATGACATGATACTATATCTAGAAAACCCTAAAGATGCAACTAGAAAACTATCAGAGCTCATCAATTAATTTGGTAAAGTTGCAGTATACAAAATAAATACCCAGAATCCTGTTTCATTTCTATACACTAACAATGAAAGATCAGAAAGAGAAAATAAAGAAAAAATCTTATTTATCATTGTATTAAAAAGAATAAAATACCTAGGAATGAATCTATCTAAGAGGGCACATCTGCCTGTACTCAGAAATCTGTTAGACCTTGATGAAAGGAATCGAAGATGGTACAAACAGATGGAGAGATATACTATGTTCTTTGGAAGAATCAGTATTGTCAAAATGACTATACTATCCAAGGCAATCTACTGCTGTAAGGCAGTGCCCATCAAATTACCAATAGCATTTCCCACAGAATTTAACTTTTACAAAGGACCCTGAAAGCCAAAGCAATCTTCAGAAAGAAAAACGGAGCTGGAGCAATCAGGCTCACTTCAGACTTCAAAGTAGACCACAAAGCTACAGTACAGTGTGGTACTGGCACAAAGAGGGCACAAAGGAGAAGGAGCCAACAGAGGATGAGATGGTTGGATAGCATCACCCACTCAGTGGACCTAAGTATGAACAACCTCTGGGAGACAGTGAAGGACAGGGAAGCCTGGTGTGCTGCAGTCCATAGGGTCGCAAAGAATCAGACACAACTTAGTGACTGAACAACAGCAACTAGCACAAAAACAGAAACATAGATTAATGGAACAAGAGAGAAGGTCCAGAGATAAACCCATGTACCTATTTTCACCTAATCTATGACAAAGGATGCAAGAATATACAATGGAGAAAAGACAGTCTCTTCAATAAGTGGTTCTGGAAAACTGGGTAGCTACATGTAAATGATTGAAATTAGAATACTTTCAAACACCATACACAAAGATAAACTCAAAATGGATTAAAGACCTCAACATAGGTCCAAATACTATAAAACTCTTTGAGGAAAACATAGGCAGGACACTCTCTGACGTAAATCACAGCAAGATCTTTTTGATCCACCTCCAGAGTGATGAAAATAAAAGCAAAAATAAACAAATGGGACCAAATTAAAATTAAAAGCTTTTGCACAGCAAAGGAAAGCATAAACAAAATGAGAAGACAGTTCTCAGAATGGGAGAAATATTTGTAAAGTGAAGCAATTGACAAGGTATTAATCTCCAAAGTATATAAATAACTCATGTAGCTCTATATCAAAAAAACAACGCAATCTAAAACTAGGCTGAAGATCTAAATAGACATTTCCTGAGGAAGATATACAGATATACAAATGTTCAATATTACTAATTATTAGAGAAATGCAAATCAAAACTGCAATGAGGTATTACCTCACACTAGTCAGAATGGTCATCATCAAAAAAATCTACAAACAATAAATGCTGAAGAGGATATGGAGAAAAGGGAACCCACCTATACTGTTGCAGGGAATGTAAATTGATACAGCCACTATGAAGAACCATGTGGAGATTCCTTTAAAAACTAAATGATGCCTTAAAAAACTAAGCGATGCCATCCAACCATCCCATCCTCTGCCATCCCCTTCTCCTCATGCCCTCAGTCTTTCCTAGAATCAGAGTCTATTCCAATGAATTGACTCTTTGCATTAAGTGGCCAAAGTATTGGAGCTTCAGCATCAACCCTTCCAATGAATATTCAGGGTGGATTTCCTTTAGGATTGACTGATTTTTCTCCTTGCTGTGCAAGGGACCCTCAAGAGTCTTCTGAGGCATTGAGAAATATCTATTGTATAAATGACTAAATTAGGAGAATGAGGCTTATGTGGTAGCTTTGAAATTAATTAGTTGTGTGATTTTGAACAGATTGCTTGACCTGTCTGCATCTTGGTTTGTAAAATGAGAACTTTCCAAGCTTTCCTACTAAATGACGTGAATGATAGCCACTATTCCCACCAAGTCCCTGATTCTGTGAAGGCAAGTCAGCTCATACAGGGAAAGGATGAGGATGACCTGAAGACCCCATGCACCATGAATGCATTTATTTCCCTGCTCACTCAGCAGCTCTGTCTTCACCTTTGCCTTCTCAACTCCAGCTTTCAGCCAAGACAGTAAAGCTGGAGATAGAGTCTGGCTCTGCCAGGATGACATAACTCTTGAGGTTTTTCTTCCTGTCAGAGGATTTGGTGATATGTGTGAATAGACACTTTGGCCAGGCTCATGCTAAATCTGGGTCCCTCCCAGCCTCTTTAAGGCACTAACATAAACTTATCCTTGTTCTCAAGCCTTGCATTTGGACTTGGCTTGTCTGGACTTGCCATCTAGTAACTATATGTTCATCAAAAAGAAAATTCTAATGTAGGTAGCTAAGCACTAAGAATTATGTGATGAGTCAGAAAAGATTTTGAATTATTGTGTCTTGAGGCCTGAACTTAATAAATTTCCTTTAAGATGTAGGCTATGAATAACCTTAGAAAAGGAGAATGATTTTTGCTGATAGCAGAGGCAGAATCAAATAAAAATCTCCCTTTGAAAATGGAATTTTTAATGACTTCTGTGTTTACCATTTCTGGAGTTACGTTTACAAGATGAAGGGGAAAATCTGATATAAGTAAAGTTGGCTGCAGGATATCATTAGGAATATTCTCACCTTTAGCCCTCCTGGGGAAGGTTACTTTGTCTCTTATAGGCAAAGCCCTCTCCTTTAACAGAAAATTTTGAGCAAGGCCAGACGTCAGCAGACCAGCTGAGTCCACATGGATGCTTTATTCTATTCAAATGAACTCTAAGTGCTGCAATGTATTGGCAAAATCAACCAATGCTCAATCTGCTTGCTTATTAGCAGTTAAAAATAAGGGCTGCATGGTGGAATATGTTTTTAAACCGATGACTCATGGCTCTTGCAGACTGGAAACATTTGATAAGCCAGTAAGTCAGTCCTGGTCTCAGAACTATATACATATATATGTAAAATTAATACACACACACACATATATTTCAACCCACAAGACTCACTAGCAAATAGTGCTATTTAGTTAACCATTTACACATATTCAGTTCTGTTTTCCTTGCCTATTCTTACAGACTGATTTTAATTCATGGTATTTTGCATTATGTTAACTGAATCACAAAGAGGAATGATGGAAACAGGCCAACCTTGATGTGGCACAGTTTAATGTGACAACAGGCAGAACTAGCATTTATATATCACACAGCAATTTTCAAAATAGACTTGACCCTCTGCAGTCCTAGGATAGCTAGACTTGACCGTCTGCCATCCTAGGATAGTTATTATGCTATCCTGATGGAAGGAAGTTGTGTTTGGCTCAGGAAAGAGATGCTGGGCCAGGGCCTTGACTCCAAGCTCCTGAACAAGTTCCAACTTGTTTCTTTTTGCCGTGCTGCTCCTATAACTGGATTAAAACCACTACTTCCTTTATTTTTCTTAGAGAGTATCAGTTAAGTTTTGTGAGTGGTTCAAAGTATGTTCAGTTCAGTTCAGTCACTCAGTCATGTCCAACTCTTTGCGACCCCATTAATCGCAGCATGCCAGGCCTCCCTGTCCATCACCAACTCCCAGAGTTGACCCAAACTCATGTGCATCGAGTTAGTGATGCCATCCAGCCATCTCATCCTCTGTCGTCCCCTTCTCCTCCTGCCCCCAACCCCTCCCAGCATCAAAGTCTTTTCCAATGAGTCAACTCTTTGCATGAGGTGGCCAAAGTACTGGAGTTTCAGCTTTAGCATCATTCCTTCCAAAGAAATCCCAGGGCTGATCTCCTTCAGAATGGACTGGTTGGATCTCCTTGCATTCCAAGGGACTCTCAAGAGTCTTATCCAACACCACAGTTCAAAACCATCAATTCTTTGGCACTCAGTCTTCTTCACAGTCCAACTCTCACATCCATACATGACCACAGGAAAAACCATAGCCTTGACTAGACGGACCTTAGTTGGCAAAGTAATGTCTCTGCTTTTGAATATGCTATCTAGGTTGGTCATAACTTTTCTTCCAAGGAGTAAGCGTCTTTTCATGGCTGCAGTCACCATCTGCAGTGATTTTGGAGCCCAAAAGAATAAAGTCTGACACTGTTTCCACTGTTACCCCATCTATTTGCCATGAAGTGATGGGACCGGATGCCATGATCTTCGTTTTCTGAATGTTGAGCTTTAAGCCAACTTTTTCACTCTCCTCTTTCACTTTCATCAAGAGGCTTTTTAGCTCCTCTTCACTTTCTGCCATAAGGGTGGTGTCATCTGCATATTTGAGGTTATTGATATTTCTCCCGGCAATCTTGATTCCAGCTTGTGTTTCTTCCAGTCCAGCATTTCTCATGATGTATTCTGCATATAAGTTAAATAAGCAGGGTGACAATATACAGCCTTGACATACTCCTTTTCCTATTTGGAACCAGTCTGTTGTTCCATGTCCAGTTCTCAGTGTTGCTTCCTGACCTGCATATAGATTTCTCAAGAGACAGGTCAGGTGTCTGGTATTCCCATCTCTCTCAGAATCTTCCACAGTTTATTGTGATCCACACAGTCAAAGGCTTTGGCATAGTCAATAAAGCAGAAATAGATGTTTTTCTGGAACTCTCTTGCTTTTTCCATGATCCAGTGGATGTTGGCAATTTGATCTCTGGTTCCTCTGCCTTTTCTAAAACCAGCTTGAACATCAGGAAGTTCATGGTTCACATATTGCTGAAGCCTGGCTTGGAGAATTTTGAGCATTACTTTACTAGCATGTGAGATGAGTGCAATTGTGTGGTAGTTTGAGCATTCTTTGGCATTCCCTTTCTTTGGGATTGGAATGAAAACTGACTTTTCCAGTCCTGTGGCCACTGCTGAGATTTCCAAATTTGCTGGCATATTGAGTGCAGCACTTTGACAGCATCATGTTTCAGGATTTGAAACAGCTCAACTGGAATTCCATCACCTCCACTAGCTTTGTTCGTAGTGATGCTTTTTAAGGCACACTTGACTTCACATTCCAGGATGTCTGGCTCTAGATGAGTGATCACACCATCGTGATTATCCAGGTCGTGAAGATCTTTTTTGTACAGTTCTTCTGTGTATTCTTCCCACTTCTTCTTAATATCTTCTGCTTCTGTTAGGTCCATACCATTTCTGTCCTTTATTGAGCCCATCTTTGCATGAAATGTTCCCTTGGTATCTCTAATTTTCTTGAAAAGATCTCTAGTCTTTCCCATTCTGTTCTTTTCCTCTATTTCTTTGCATTGATCACTGAAGAAGGCTTTCTTATCTCTTCTTGCTATTCTTTGGAACTGTGCATTCAGATGCTTATATCTTTCCTTTTCTCCTTTGCTTTTCACTTCTCTTCTTTTCACAGCTATTTGTAAGGCCTCCCCAGACAGCCATTTGCTTTTTTGCATTTCTTTTCCATGGGGATGGTCTTGATCCCTGTCTCCTGTACAATGTCACGAACCTCATTCCATAGTTCATCAGGCACTCTATCTATCAGATCTAGACCCTTAAATCTATTTCTCACTTCCACTTTATAATCATAAGGGATTTTATTTAGGTCATACCTGAATGGTCTAGCAATTTTCCCTACTTTCTTCAATTTAAGTCTGAATTTAGTAATAAGGAGTTCATGATCTGAGCCACAGTCAGCTCCTGGTCTTGTTTTTGGTGACTGTATAGAGCTTCTCCATCTTTGGCTGCACAGAATATAATCAATCTGATTTTGGTGTTGACCATCTGGTGATGTCCATGTGTAGAGTCTTCTCTTGTGTTGGAAGAGGGTGTTTGCTATGACCAGTGCATTTTCTTGGCAAAACTCTATTAGTCTTTGCCCTGCTTCATTCCGCATTCCAAGGCCAAATTTGCCTGTTACTCCAGGTGTTTCTTGACTTCCTACTTTCGCATTCCAGTCCCCTATAATGAAAAGGACATCTTTTCTGGGTGTTAGTTCTAAAAGGTCTTGTAGGTCTTCATAGAACCGTTCAACTTCAGCTTCTTCAACATTACTGATTGGGGCATAGACTTGGATTACCATGATATTGAATGGTTTGCCTTGGAAATGAACAGAGATCATTCTCTCGTTTTTGAGATTGCATCCAAGTACTGCATTTCGGACTCTTTTGTTGACCATGATGGCTACTCCATTTCTTCTGAGAGATTCCTGCCCGCAGTAGTAGATATAATGGTCATCTGATTTAAATTCACCCATCCCAGTCCATTTTAGTTTGCTGATTCCTAGAATGTCGACGTTCACTCTTGCCATCTCTTGTTTGACCACTTCCAATTTGCCTTGATTCATGGACCTTTCAGTGGAGAAATAACTCTAGAAAGAATGAAGGGATGGAGCCAAAGCAAAAACAATTCCCAGCTGTGGATGTAACTGGTGATAGAAGCAAGGTCCGATGCTGTAAAGAGCAATATTGCATAGGAACCTGGAATGTCAGGTCCATGAATCAAGGTCCATGAATCAAAAAGTCTGGGAAGAATATAAAAAATGTTGACTGAAACCTAACCTTCTTCCATGTCCCAGAGAGGTATTTCTTTTCCCTTCTACTGTCTCAGTGAGTGTGCTTTGGCAAGAAAGGCATCTTTGTTAAGTAAATTCTCTTTTCTCACTTACCATTCTTTTTTTTTTCCATATTGTACATAATCATTCTCATTTTGAGATGCTGCTTTTACTAATCTTTATTCTTTTATATTTTTTCCTTTTTTGCTATTTTAGTGTAATCAATCTCCTTTCATTTTTTTGTACCCCTTCTAGTTTAATTCTACTTTCAGAATCATTCTGTTATTTTGTATGGTTCTATTGTTTTGATAAAACCTCACCAAAAATTTATTGGAGTATTCAGTTCAGTTCAGTTGCTCAGTTGTGTCTGACTCTTTGTGACCCCATGAACCGCAGCACGCCAGGCCTCCCTGTCCATCACCAGCTCCCGGAGTCCACCCAGATCCATGTCCATTGAGTTGGTGATGCTATCCAACCATCTCATCCTCTGTCATCCCCTTCTCCTCCTGCCCTCAATCTTTCCCAGCGTCAGGGTCTTTTCAAATGAGTCAGCTCTTCGCATCAGGTGGCCAAAGTATTGGAGTTTCAGCTTCAATATTAGTCCTTCCAATGAATACCCAGAACTGATCTGCTTTTGGATGGACTGATTGGAAAACTCCTTGCAGTCCAAGGGACTCCCAAGAGTCTTCTCCAGCACCACAGTTCTAAAGCATCAAGTCCCTGGCGCTCAGCTTTCTTCACAGTCCAACTCTCACATCCATACATTACCACTGGAAAACCGTAGCCTTGACTAAACAGACCTTTGTTGACAAAGTAATGTCTCTGCTTTTTAATATGCTGTCTAGGTTGGTCATAACTTTCTTTCCAAGGAGTAAGCGTCTTTTAATTTCATGGCTGCAATCACCATCTGCAGTAATTTTGGACCTCCCCAAAATAAAGTCAGCCACTGTTTCCCCATCTATTTCCCATGAAGTGATGGGACCGGATGCCATGATCTTCGTTTTCTGAATGTCGAGCTTTAAGCCAACCTTTTCACTCTCTTCTTTCACTTTCATCAAGAGGCTTTTTAGCTCCTCTTCACTTTCTGCCATAAGGGTGGTATCATCTACATATCTGAGGTTATTGATATTTCTCTCAGCAATCTTGGAGTGTTGAGTCCTTTCAAATGACATGTGGGGCAGGGAGATGTTAAGAGTCTATGGTTAAATAAATCTGAGCCACTCTATCTTGAGGCCTGGAATAGAAAGCAAGGTTCTCTGATGATTCGTAATATAAAATGAAGGAAATGAGAAAATGAGTCAGGAATCACCCTCTTATCGTCCCAGAATTTGTCAGTCAGCAGCACATGCAAGTGTTTTAGGAGTTCATTGCTTTTCATTGCTGGATCATGTTCCATTGTATGAATTAACCACAATTTAGTCTGTGGATGTTTGGGTTCTTTCTACATTTGGTTAAAATTTATAAAGCTACTATGAGTCTCTGTTTTCATTTCTCTCCGGTACCATTTTGATTCCTTCTAGTAAAGTGTAAGAGTTCGTGCCACTTTATATCTTATTGGCACTTAGAATTCTCAGTCCTTTTAATTTTAACTATTCTAATAAGTGTGCCTCTCTTGTGGTTTTAATTTGTGCTTCTTTAATGACTGCCGATATTGTACTTTTCATGAACTTCTTTTTGCCATCTGTATCTTCTTTTGGTAAATTGTCTATTTAAACATTTGGGCTTCCCAGGTGGCACTAGTGGTAAAGAATCTGCCTGCCAATACAGGAAACATAAGAGATGCAGGTTTGACCCCTGAGTCAGGAAGATCCCTTGGAGGAAAAAAATGGCGCCATACTCCAGTATCCTTACTGGAAGAATCCCATAAACAGAGGAGCCTGGTGGGCTACAGTCTATGGGATTGCAAAGAGTTGGACATGACAGAGTATCTGAGTGCAGCACTATTTAAATATTTTGCCTGTTTTCTTTTTAAATTAACAACTTCGTCTTACTGAAGTATGACTTGTTTATACAGTATGAATGCATGTGTGTATGCTTAGTCACCCAGTCATGTCCAGTTCTTTGCAACTCTTTGGATAGTAGCCCGCCAGGCTCCTCTGTCCAAGAGACTCTCCAGACAAGAATACTGAAGTGGGTTGCCATTTCCTCCGCCACAGGATCTTCCTGACCCAGGGATCGAATGTGAGTCTCCCGTGAGTCCTGCATTGCCAGGTGGATTCTTTACCTGGGGCCATCAAGGAAGCCCATATATTAATAATGTGAATACGAGTCATTTATTAGATACATGGTTTGCAAATATTTTCGTCTATTCTGTATTTTGTCTTAATTTTCTTAATGATGTCTTCCAAAAAGTTAGTTTAAAATTTTGAAGCACAATTTATCAGTTCCTTTAATGAATGTAAATTTTGTGTACTGCTTAAGAAATTTTTGCCTAACCCAAGTCATAAAGATTTTCAACTATGTTTCCTTCTAAAAGTTTTAAAGTTTTAGCTTTTATACGTAAGCTTATGGTCTACTTCAGGTAAATTATTGTATATGGTGCAAGATAAAGACTGTGAATAAGATTTCTCTCCCTTGCTCCTTTCTTCTCCCCTCTCCTCTCCTTCCCTTTCATACCGTCTCCTCTCTCCCTCCTCTGCTTCCTCCCTTGCTTCTCCCCTTTTTTCCTCCCTCTTATCTTCCCTTCCTTCCTTCCCATATAATGATGTCCAATTGTTCAAGTATCATCATTAAAAATATCTTTTCTCCATTGAAATATCTAGGTGCCTTTGTAAAATAGCAATAACTCATATATATATGAGTCTATTCCTGTATTCTTATTTTATTCTACTGGTAGATATATACCAATACCAGACCATCCTGTTTACTTAAGCTTTATAGTATAATCTTGGCAGGCAGATTATTCTTTACCACTGAACCACCTGGGAAGCCCTGTTCTTATAAGATATTAAGTTCAAATGAAGTGATGTATCATTTCTGTGATGGCTTTTCAGTCAGCATTAGAACAACTTATGATAACAGTGACAATTTTTTAAAACTTTTATAGAACTTACTGAATACCAAAATGGATCTCTTTTTCATATTTTGGTTATAGTATAATCTTGAAATTGGCTAGCAGACATTTGATCCTGTCCAAAATATCTGTAAGACAATTTGTTCTATACCAGAGGATCCTTGGTGTTTGGTCCTATACAAAATATTCAGGAGTATATTTTGCATTATGCCAGATGGTTTTTGGAACAGGATGGAATATCAAGGATCTTTTGTTTAATGGACCAAATGTCAAGAACATTTCAGACAAGACCAAATGCCCTGTGAGCTTGAAATGAGATAATGAAAATACTCTCAGTTCAGCTGCTCAGTTGTGTCCAGCTCTTTGCGACCCCATGGACTGCAGCACGACAGGATTCTTTGTCCATTACCAACTCCCAGAGATTACTCAACTCAAGTCCATTGAGTCGGTGATGCCACTGAACCATCTCATCCTCTGTTGACCCCTTCTCCTCCTGCCTTCAATCTTTCTCAGCATCAGGGTCTTTTCCAATGAATCAGTTCTTCACATCAGGTGGCCAGAGTATTGGAGTTTCAGCTTCAACATCGGTCCTTCCAATGAACACCCAGGACTGATTTGCTTTAGGATGGACTGGTTGGATCTCCTTGCAGTCCAAGGGACTCTCAAGAGTCTGCTCCAACACCACAGTTCAAAAGCATCAATTCTTCAGTGCTCAGTTTTCTTTATAGTCCAACTCTCACATCTATACATGACCACTGGAAAAACCGTAGCTTTGACTAGACGGACTTTTGTTGGGAAAGTAATGTCTCTGCTTTTTTATATGCTATGTAGGTTGGTCATAGCTTTTCTTCTAAGAAACAAGTATCTTTTAATTTCATGGCTGCAGTCATCATCTGCACTGATTTTGGAGCTCCCTCAAAATAAAGTCTGTCACTGTTTCTATTTTTCCCCATCTATTTGTCATGAAGCGATGGGACAAGATGCCATGATTTTAATTTTCTGAATATTGAGTTTTAAGCCAACTTTTTCACTCTGGTCTTTCACTTTCATCAAGAGGTTCTTTAGTTCTCTTAGATTTCTGCATATCTGAGGTTATTGATATTTCTCCTGGCAATCTTGATTCCAGCTTGTGCTTCCTCCATCTCAGCATTTCTCATGATGTCCTCTGCATATAAGTTAAATAAAAAGGGTGACAATATACAGCCTGACGTACTCCTTTTCCAAGCTGGAACCAGTCTGTTGTTCCATGGCCAGTTCTAACTGTTGCTTCTTGACCTGCATACAGATTTCTCAGGAGGCAGGTCAAGTGGCCTGGTATTCCCATCTCTTTCAGAATTTTCCATAATTTGTTGTGACCCACACAGTCAAAGGCTTTGGCTTAGTCAATAAAGCAGAAATAGAAAATTTTTTGGAACTCTCATACTTTTTGATGATCTAGTGTATGTTGGCAATTTGATCTCTGGTTCCTCTGCCTTTTCTAAATGCACCTTGAACATCTGGAAATTCTCAGTTCAAGAACTATTAAAGCCTAGCTTGGAGAATTTTGAGCATTACTTTGCTAGTGTGTGAGATGAGTGCAGTTGTGCGGTAGTTTGAACATTCTTTGGCTTGTCTTTCTTTGGGATTGGAATGAAAATGGACATTTTTCAGTCCTGACCACTGCTGAATTTTTCAAATTTGCTGGCATAATGAGTGCAGCATTTTCACAGCATCATCTTTTAGGATTTGAACTAGCTCAACTGGAATCCCATCACTTCCACTAGCTTTGTTCATAGTGATGCTTTCTAAGGCCCACTTGACTTCACATTCCAGGATGTCTGGCTCTAGGTGAGTGATCACACCATTGTGGTTATCTGGGTCATGAAGATCTTTTTGTATAGTTTGTATATTCTTGCCACCTCTTCTTAATATCTTCTGCTTCTGTTAGGTCCATACCATTTCTTTCTTTAATTGCGCCCATCTTTTGCATGAAATGTTCCCTTGGTATCTCTAATTTTCTTGTCTTTCCCATTCTCTAGACTTTCCCACTCTATTGTTTTCCTCTCTTTGCATTAATCACTGAGAAAGGCTTTCTTATCTCTCCATGCTATCCTTTGGAACTCTACATTAAAATGGGTATATCTTTCCTTTTCTCTTTGCCTTTAGCTTTAATTTTGTGGGTTTTTTAAAAAAATTTTCTGTCTTTTAAAATTTTCTGTGCATTTCCATATAAATTTTAAAATTTTGTTTTTTATTGATGAATAGTTATTTACAATGTTGTAGTTAATTATTGCTGTAGAGCAAAGTGATTCAGATATATATATAGATATATATATATAATTGTTCAGTTGCTAAGTATTGTCTGACTCTTTCGACCCCATGAACTGTAACATGCCAGGTTCCTCTGTCCTCCACTATCTCTTGAATTTGCTCAATTTTCTGTCTGATGAGTGAGTGATTCTATTTAACCATCTCATTCTCTGCCACCCTTATCTTCTTTTGCCTTCAATCATTTTCAGCATCAGGGTCTTTTTCAGTGAGTTGGCTCTTTGAATCAGGTGGCCACAGTATTGGAATTTCATCTTCAGCAACAGTCCTTCCAATGAATATTCAGGGTTGATTTCCTTTAGGATTGACTGGTTTGATCTCTGTACAGTCCAAGGGACTATCAAGAGTCTTCTCTAGCACCACAGTTCAGAAGCATCATTTCTTTGGTGCTCAACCTTCTTTATGGTCCAATTCTCACATCCATACATGACTACTGGAGAAACCATCAGTTCAGTTCAGCCACCCAGTCATGTCTGACTCTTTGTGACTCCATGGACTGCAGCACACCAGGCCTCCCTGTCCATCACCAACTCCTGGAGTTTAGTCAAACTCATGTCCATAGAGTCCGTGATGCCATCCAACCATCTCATCCTCTGTCATCCCCTTCTCCTCCCGCCTTCAGTCTTTCCTGGCGTCAGGGTCTTTTCAAATGAGTCAATTCTTCGCATCAGGTGGCCAAATTACGAAGTTTCAGCTTCAGCATTGGTCCTTCCATTGTATATTCAGAACTGATTTCCTTTAGGATGGACTGGTTGGATCTCCTTGTAGTCCAAGGGACTAAGAGTCTTCTCCATCACCACAGTTCAAAAGCATCAATTCTTTGGCACTCAGCTTTCTTTATGGTCCAACTCTCACATCCATACATGCCTACTGGAAAAACTGTAGCTTTGATTACATGGACCTTTTTTTGGCAAAGTTATACACTGTCTAGGTTTGTCATAGGTTTCCTTCCAAGAAGGAAGCCTCTTTTAATTTCATGGCTACCGTGACCATCTGCAGTGACTTTGGAGCCCCCAAAGATAAAGTCTGTCACTGTTTCCATAGTTCCCCCACCTATTTGGCATGAAGTCATGGGACTGGATGCTATGGTCTTCATTGTTTAAATGTTGAGTTTTAAGCCAGCTTTTTCACTCTCCTCTTTCACCTTCATCAGGAGGCTCTTTAGGGTGTTCGTACTCTTTATGACACACCATAAAGGTGGTGTCATCTGCGTGTCTGAGGTTATTGATATATCTCCCAGTAATCTTGATTCTAGCTTGAGCTTCATCCAGCCTAGCATTTCGAATGATGTACTCTCCATTTAAGTTAAATAAGCAGGGTGACAATATACAACTTTGACATACTCCTTTCCCAATTTGGAACCAGTCCATAGTTCCATGTCCACCTCTAACTTTTGCTTCTTGACCCGCATACAGGTTTCTTAGGAGACAGGTAAGGTGGTCTGCACTCCTATCTCTCTAACAGTTTTCCACAGTTTGTTGTGATCCACACAGTCAAAGGCTTTAGCATAGTCAATGAAGCAGAAGTAGATGTTTTCTGGAATTCCCTTGCTTTCTCCATGGTCCAGTGAATGTTGGCAATTTGATCTCTGGTTCCTCTTCCTTTTATAAACCCAGCTTGTACATCTGGAAGTATTCAGTTCACATACTGCTGAAGCCTAGCTTGAAGGATTTTTAGCATAACCTTGTTAGCGTGTAGAGTGAGTGCAATTGTATGGTAGTTTGAACATTCTTTGACATTGACCTTCTTTGGGATTGTAATGAAAACTGACCCTTTCTAGTCCTGTGACCACTGCTGAGTTTTCCATATTTGCTGACATATTGAAAGCAGCACTTTAACACCATCATCTTTTAGGATTTTAAATAGCCCAGCTGGTATTGTGTCACCTCCACTAGCTTAGTTCATAGTAATACTTCCTAAAGCCCACTTCAGGAAGGACTTCACACTCCAGGATGTCTGGCTTTAGGTGAGTTACCACACCATCATTGTTATCTGGGTAATTATGACCTTTTTTGTATAGTTCTGTGTATTCTTGCCACCTCTTCTATATACACTTACACATTCTTTTTCTAATGTTCTTTTCCATGGGTTATCACTGGGCATTGAATATAGTTCCTTGTGCTTTACAGTAGGACACTGTTGTTTCTCCACTGTCTATATAAAAGCTTATATCTGCTGACACCAGCCTCCTACTATATCCTTTCCCCAGTCCTCTTCCTCTTGGCAACACTCAGTCTTTTCTCTATGTTTGTGGTTCTGTTTCTACTTCACAAGTAGGTTCATTTGTGTCATAGATTCCACACATAAGTGATATCATATGGTATTTGTCATTCTCTTTCTCATCTGCTTCACTGAGGTGATAATCTCTGGTTCCATCCATGTTGCTTCAAATGGTATTATTTTGTTCTTTTTATGACTGAGTAGTATTTCATATACAACTATTGTTAATTGCTACCAAAAAGCCCACTGACATTTTTATTTCTTGAATCTATAGATAAAGATGAGTATAACTGATACCTTAAAAATACTAACTTTTCTAATTAATGAGGATTAATAAATCTTTTCATCCATTTAGGTCTTCTTTAATTTCATTCAGCAAAATTTTGTCATCTTCAATATAAAATATTGTGTATATTCATATTTTTCCATGAGTATTTTATATTTTAATGCTATCATAAAGTGGTATAGCTTTTTAATTTATATTTTCAGTTATTCATTGCTAACATATAGAGACAAAATTTGTTTCTGCATGTTGGTCTGGTAACACTGGTAAACTCACTAATTCTAGTAGCGAATTTTTAAATGTAGATCATAAAATCATCTAGAGAAAAATCATTTCTTCCTTTCTAATCTGAATGACTTTTATTTCTTGGCTCACTGCATTAATTAGAACCTTCAACCTAATGTTACTTTGTTAATGTAGAATCTTTTAGAATATCTTTTACTGTATTGAGGAAGGTTCCTCCTACTTTTACTTTGCAGCTAGTTATTCAGTTTATCATCAGTAGTTGTTCAATTTTGTCAAATGCTTTTCTTGCATCAATTGATATGACCACATAAGGTATCTTCTTTAGATTGTAAATGAGATGGATTACATTGATTGATTAAAATACATGACTTAAGCTTGTATTCCTGGGATAAACCCCATTTCATTGCAGTTTATAATTGTTTTTACAGTTTGCCAGATTTGATTTACCAATATTTTGTAAGGATTTTAATGTATGTTCAAAAGATATATTCTGTATGTTCAAAAGCTGTATTTTGTGTCTATGTTCTAGTTTCCTTTTTTGTTTTGTATTGTCTTTGGCTGATTTTGGTATGAGTAATGTGAATCTCATTAAAAGAGTTGGGAAATATTCCCTCCTCTTCTATTTTTTGGGAAGTTTATGTGATGCTGTTTTTTTCCTTTAAATGTTTGGTGAGATTTGGCATTGAAACTCTCTGGTACTGGAGATTTTCATTGATTATGAGAGTGGAATGTGGAGAGTTTATAATTTTGTCTTTTCTTATATCTTCCTTCAGTTCTGTCACAATTTCTCTTGGGTTTCATGTACTTTGAAGTTTTGCTGCTAGGTGCATACACATGTAGGATTGTTATGTCTTCTTTGTGAACTGACCGTTTTATTTTCCTGTAATGTATCTCGTTACATCTGGTAATTTTATTTACTCTAGATTTAGTTTTTCTGATATTAATATAGCCACTCCAACTTTCTCTTGATTCATGTTTGAATCAAACATGAATGTCTCTATATCTGTATATCTTTTCTTAATACTTTGCCTTAAAATTGCCACATTATATTTGAAATAAGTATCTTGTAACAGCCAATAGTTGGGGTACATTTTTCAAGTCCATTCTGACGATTTTGGTCTTTTAATTGTTGTGCTTTTAGTTCATTTACATTTAGTGCAATGTGTATATGTTTGGATTTTGGTTTTCTAGGTTATTTCTTTTCGCTTTGTTGCTTCATTTGTCTGTTCCTCACTTAATCCTTTTCCTGTCTTCTTTCAAGTTATCTGAATGTTTTTAATATTTCATTTTTAAATCTTGTGTCTTTAAATCTCTTTTTATGTGTGAGTGTGAAAGTCACTCAGTTGTGTCTGACTCTGCGACCCCATGGCCTATACAGTCCATGGAATTCTCTAGGCTAGAATACTAAAGTGTGTAACCATTCCCTTCTCCAGTGGATCTTCCCAACCCAGGGATGGAATCCAGGTCTCCTGCATTGCAGGCAGATTCTTTACCAGCTGGGCTTTCAGTGTTCTGGAGAATACAATATGTATACTTACCTTTTCAGTGTCAACTTAGACTTACATTACCACTTCAGTTGAAATATAGAGACTTTTCCACCATATTGGTCCCTTTTTCTTCATCTTTTTATGTTGTGATTGTCTTGTGCATTAAATATACACACATTGAAATCACTTCGGAGAACTTTAAAATTTTCTTTCAGTCATTATAGTAGCCAGAAGAATGACTTCCCAAAGATGTCCATACTCTAATCACTGGAATCCAGGAATATGGAAAGGGAACTTTGTGTATGTGATAAAGAGCCTTCATGTGAAAACTTATCTTAGATTATGAAATAGCCCCAGTGTCATCATATTAAAACCTTAGAAATTAAGGACCTTTCTGAATTGTAGTCAGAGAATCAGAGACAATGTACTGTGTGAAGGACTTAGCCCACTGTTTCTGGCTTTGAGGATAGGAGAAGAGGGCAATGAGCCATGGAATGTAGAGACTCTCTAAAAGTTGAAAGATGTAGAAATGGATTCTCTTGTAGAAAGGGATACAGCCTTGTCAATGCTTTGAACTTAGCCTGGTGACTAGTGTTAGCTTTATGATCTACTGTACTGTAAGATCATAATTGTATTATTTCAAGGCACTAGTTTGTGGTAATTTGCTATAGCAGCAATAGAAAACTAATAACAATCAAATATATAAGACTCAAGAGAAGAATAATCTGTTATATTTACCCAGATATTTACCATTTCTGTTGCTATTTCTTCTTTCCTGATATGCCAATTGTCTTTCTATTATCATTTCTTTCTGTCTGAAGGATTTCCTTTAGCAGTCTCTTAGAAGAGGTTTGTTGGCAATTGGTTCTTATAGATTTTCTTAGGCTGAGAATGCTTTCCCTTCGTTTTTATTCCTGAAGGATATTTTCACCAGATATAGAATTCTTTGCACACTTTAAAATGTTATTCCCTTCTTTCTAGCCTGCATGGTTTCTGATGAGAAGCCTGCATTCATTCAAATTGTTGCTTCCTTGTAAGTAATATGTCATTTTTCTCTGGTTGCTTTCAAAATTTTTTCTTTGTGATAGTTTTGTATTTCTATTGTTTTCAGCAGTTTGATTATGATATGATTAGCCATGGATTCCTTTGCATTTATCCCATTTGGAATTCACCCTGCTTCTTGAATCTCTTGTTTATGTCTTTTTGCAAATTCGAGAAGTGTTAAGCCATTATTTCTTGAAATATTCCTTTTTTTTTTTTTGCTATTGAACTCTTTCCCTTCTCCTGGGACCCTGATTACATTAGGGTTATTTTGTCTCAGGTTCCTGTTTCTATATTCTATATTCACTTAAATGCAAACAAATAAAACAAAAGCAAAACCAAAAATCAACCAAACAAAAAAACTTATTTCTGTTACTCTGATTGGATCATTTTATCTGATCTATATTTAAGCTCACTGACTCTTTCCTCTGTCATCTTCATTCTGTTACTGAGCCCATTCTAATGAGTTTTAAAATTTTGGTTATTATGCTTTCCAGTTCTAAAATTTCCACTTTGTTCTTTTTTAATCTCTTCTATTTATTTGCTGCCACCCTCTATCTTTTCATTTGTTTGCCTTTACTTTATGGAGTATTTTAAAATAGCTTTTTAAATATCTTTTTCAGATACTTCCAACATCTATGTTATCTTGGCATTGGTAAATGTTGATTTTATTTTTCTCATGTAAGTTGAAGTTTCCTTCATTTTTCATATGCCAAATTATTTCAGATTATATCCTGATCATTTGAATATTGCTAAGTACTATGAATTTTAAGTACTATAGAGCATGTCATTTTTTTTTTTTAAAGCAGGCAATTGGCCTTGTCAGATTTAGACTGTGAGTTTTGACTAGCCTTCTTGGAGAGATTTCAAAGACATTACAGTATATTCAGTTCTATCTCATGTGTGTATCACCCAGAGGCAGTCTATGACTTGAGTGATTGTATATTTCTTAGAAGTACTCACTGCCGCTGTGGTGGTACTTCAAACTCTGGTCTTCTTTCTCAGTTTGCCTGCTATTGCCTGAATTTCAGAGGCCTCATATACTCTATGCATTCAAATACTTCAACCATACCAGGTTTGGAATCATTCAGTGGGAGAGAAAGGGTGAGGTCTGCCTTTTCCACCTCACCCAGGATTAGATTCTGATGCATACTTTAATTCTTCAAAGCTTTTCACTCTTATTTGTTTAAATATTTCCAGTGACACCATCTACTTCCGTTTTCTATAGTCTCTTATTTTACATCTCTGAGTAATTGTGTTGGATCTTCTAATTGTAACATTCTTCATGTTTTCCATCTCCTTATCATTCTTACCAGATTTTCAATATCTTCAGATCTCATTTTTTATTCCTACATTTCCCCCCTAATTTCCATCTTTATTTTATCTGCTGCTTTTTATAGCCAGTGCCTTTAAAAATGTAAATTTTAAAATATATGTTTATTTCTAGAGGGCTCCCCTGGTGGCTCAGATGGTAAAGAATCCCCTGCAATGCTGGAGACCTGAGTTTGATCCCTTGGTCAGGAAGATCCCTTGAAGAAGGGAACAAGCTACCCACTCCAGTATTCTTGCTTAGAGAATTTCATGGACAGAGGAGCTTGGGGGATTACAGTCTACGAGGTCACAAAGAGTTGGACACGATTGAACAGTTAACACTCACTTTATTTCTAGAAGTTCTATTTGGCTTCCTTTGAAATCTGCATAATAATTACTCGTATAGTTCTGTACCTTCATTATTTTTTTCTATGCCTTAAAAAAACTCTAATCACTTAAAATATATTTTTTAGTACTTTTGATTATGCTTTTCTGATATTGAGTTCATGAGATACTAATTCTCTTTTTTTACATGTGTTTGCCTCCTGACTGATTTTCATGGTATTTTACTTCAGTGCAATTTATTATTGTTATTATTTTGTGCTTATATCTTCATCAGAATTTTTTTATATGCCAGAACTTGTGGAAGCTCCCCTAATAGAATTCTTACATTTGCTTCTTCAGGATATGCTGGGGGTTTTATTCTAATTTTTGATTTTAGAATTTCTTATACCAGTGAAGATGTAATTTTAGGTCATGTGCTCATGTCAAGGCTTGAGATTTGACATTTTTTACAGTTAGAACTGGACATGGAACAATGGACTGGTTCCAGATTGGGAAAGGAATATGTCAAGGCTTATGTCAATATACAAGTATATTGTCACCTTGCTTATTTAACTTATAGGGAGAGTACATCATGTGAAATGCTGGACTGGATGAAACACAGGCTGGAATCAAGATTGCCAGGAGAAATATCCATAACCTCAGATATGCAGATGACACCACCCTTATGGCAGAAAGCAAAGAGGAACTAAAGAGCCTTTTGATGAATGTGAAAGGGGAGACTGAGAAAGATGGCTTAAAACTCAGTGTTCAAAAAATGAAGATCATGGCATCTGGTCCCATCACTTCATGGCAAATAGATGGGGAAACAATAGAAACAGTGACTGACTTTATTTTCTTGGGCTCCAAAATCACTGCCTGTAGACTGCAGCCATGAAATTAAAATATGCTTACTTCTTGGAAGAAAAGCTATGACAAACCTAGACAGCATATTAAAAAGCAGAGACATTACTTACAAAGGTCAGTCTAGTCAAAGCTATGGTTTTTCTTGTAGTCATGTATGGATTTGAGAGTTGGACTCTAAAGAAAGCTGAGCGCCAAAGAATTGATGCTTTTGAATTGTGGTGTCAAAGAAGACTCTTGAGAGTTCCGTGGACTGCAAGGAGCTCCAACCAGTCCATTCTAAAGGAAATCAGTCCTGAATATTCATTGCAAGGACTGATGCTGAAGCTGAAACTCCCTAACTTTGGCCACCTGATGCGAAGAACTGACTCATTGGAAAAGACCCTGGTGCTGGGAAAGATTGAAGGCAGGAGGAGAAGGGGATGACAGAGGATGAGACGGTCGGATAGTACCACTGACTCGATGGACATGAGCAAGCCCTGGGAGTTGGTGATAGACAGGGAAGTCTGGCTTCCTGCAGTCCATGGGGTCACAAAGAGTCGGACACGACTGAGCGACTGAACTGAACTGAACTGATAGATGACTTTGTTTTCCACCTACGGTCATATTCAGCTGGCAAACATTTTTGTTCTAGGGTCAGCATGCAAAATATGTGTGTATATATATAAAACACTTCAAATCTCCCTATTCTTATTGAAAGGATCCGTAACATCTTTGCCTCTTCTGGCTTTGGCCACAATCCATTGTTTCTAGTTCTCATGTGGATGGTAAAGTTCTGCTCCGTAGTCTTGAGGTCCGTACTATGTCTGAAACCCTGTGTCCTAACCTCTCCTAATCATCACCTGAGTCAGTTTTATTTTTTTTCTGCCAATTTTCAGCTATCTCTGTTTTTCCCTGGCATCTGGGATTTCTTCCTTTTTTAATTTAAAATTCATCTGTGAATAAAAAATTCTTGGAAATTTTATTTAGCTTTGAGATGTATTTATGAATACAAGGTTTGTAGAGGCTACCATTTTGACTGAATTTTATGTGATTAGTATTTATATTAGTTTTCTCTGAATGCTGAAACAAATCACCACTAATTTAGTGATTAAAGCAACAGAAATTTAGTATCTTACATTTCTGTAGTTTAGAAGTCTAAAATGGATTTTACTGGGCTAAAATCAAGGTATTGGCAATATTGTGTTCCTTTGTATGTGTGTTCAGTTCAGTTCAGTCGCTCAGTTGTGTCCGACTCTTTGCAACCCCATGAACTGCAGCACGCCAGTCCTCCCTATCCATCACCAACTGCTGCAGTCTACCCAAACCCATGTCCATTGAGTTGGTGATGTCATCCAACCACCTCATGCTCTGTCGTCCCCTTCTCCTCCTGCCCTCAATCTTTCCCAGCATCAGAGTTTTTTCAAATGAGCCAGCTCTTCGCATCAGGTATTGGAGTTTCAGCTTCAACACCAGGACTGATCTCCTTTAGGATGGACTGGTTGGCTCTCCTTGCAGTCCAAGGGACTCTCAAGAGTCTTCTCCAACACATTTCAAAAGCATCAATTCTTCGGCACTCAGCTTTCTGTAGTCTAACTCTCACATCCATATATGACTACTGGAAAAACCATAGCCTTGACTAGATGGACCTTTGTTGACAAAGTAATGTCTCTGCTTTTTAATATGCTGTCTAGGTTGGTCATAAGTTTTCTTCCAAGGAGTAAGTGTCTTTTAATTTCTTGGCTACAATCACCATTTTGGAGCCGAGGAAAATAAAGTCAGCCACTGTTTCCACTGTTTCCCCATCTATTTGCCGTGAAGTGATGGGACCAGATGCCATGATCTTCGTTTTCTGAATGTTGAGCTTTAAGCCAATTTTTTCACTCTCCTCTTTTACTCTCACCAAGAGGCTTTTTAGTTCCTCTTCACTTTCTGCCATAAGGGTGGTGTCATCTGCATATCTGAGGTTATTGATATTTCTCCCGGCAATCTTGATTTCAGCTTGTGCTTCTTCCAGTCCAGCGTTTCTCATGATATACTTTGTATATAAATTAAATAAGCAGGGTGACAATATACAGCCTTGACATACTCTTTTTTCCTATTTGGAACCAGTCTGTTGTTCCATGTCCAGTTCTAACTGTTGCTTCCTGACCTGCATACAGGTTTCTCAAGAGGCAGTTCAGGTGGTCTGATATTCCCATCTGCTTTAGAATTTTCCACAGTTTATTGTGATCCACACTGTCAAAGGTTTTGGCATAGTCAATAAAGCAGAAATAGATGTTTTTCTGGAACTCTCATGCTTTTTTGATGATACAGCAGATGTTGGCAATTTGATCTCTGGTTCCTCTAAATATGTGTGTATATGTATATTTATTTTTTCCTCTGATTTTATCTTTCAGTTTTTAATGTCACTTTTGTAAATACTTGTTAGAATTCATTACTTTGGTTGTACTGCTATAGAAAGATCTTTAATTTCCTGATGAATAATTTCCTTTGAATTAATTTAATTCAGTTACATTAATTTCATTTTGTGTAGTTTTGCAAGTTTTTGAAGTTACATAAAACAATACTTCATCACATTTAAGTACGGATCTACTTCTCAAAAGTTTACAAAATTAGAAATAGAATCAAATGGAAAACCTGATAAGGAAAGATCATTTAAATTTAATTTGGAAAAAACTTCCAGATTCTGATATTTTTCCCTTAAAAATTTCAGGGGCAGAGCTAAATATGTCCCACTCCTCCTGTTACAGTATGCTAGTAAGTTGCTTCAGTCATGTCCAACTCTGTGCGACCCCACTGACTGTAGCCCGCCAGGTTCTTCTGTCCACAGAATTCTCCAGGGAAGAATACTTCAGTGGGTTGATGTGCCTTCCTCCTATTATAGTATAATTGAGTATATATCGCCCTGCTGGAACCTCAGACTCTACCCAGTAGGTATTTTGGTAACTTTGTAGGTTCCTTTCGAGAATTCAGAATCTACTTGTTTGGATGGAAAATTAAGAAACTCAATTGACTTTCGTATAGATTAACATTTTAATCGCTTTTGAAACTTCCTCAGTATGGGGCTTCAATGTCAATATTCAAAATTTACCTCAAATTTAAAGGAACTCTATCTGTCTATCGATCTATCATTTTTCTCTTCTTTTTGGCATAGGCAGGCACCCTGACTCTGCTGCCCTTGCCTCACGCTGTGTGCTTGTCCGGGAGAACCAGAGCCGGGGACCTGGCCTTGTGTTTGGCAGGGGGCGCGCGAGGTCCCGGAGCTGTCCAGCAGTTCCCGGCTAAGTTCTCCCCTGCTCTCTCCGCGCAGGGGAAGCTCTCCAGCGCCCCGCCCCGGGCAGGGAACCTCTCCCCTGGAGCTCCCAGGGCTTCCCGGGCTCGCCACCAGTCTCCGCCCGTTTCTCCCTACTTCCAGCCCCACCGCGGGAGTCTAGCTGCCTTAGTAGTCTTCCTCCGCAAACCTCCGAGAGGGATTCCCCTCTCTAGTCCGCGGGGCTGCGCTTCCCTCCTTTGCCTAAAGGGCGAGAGAGCGCGTCTCCATCTAGCCTCGCCTTCTGCAGTTGGGTGGTCCTTTCTCTTTCTCCGTCTGTTTTTCTAGACACGCGCCCAAAATTGAGGGGTGAGAGCAATGACTGCCTTTCAACTTAGCACCTTGAAATAAGATCTTTCTATCCCGAAGGAGCTTAGCGTAGCGGGGATCGGCGAGAGAGGGAGGACGCGGCGGAGGCTGTCGCGACTCCGGGGTCCGCTGGACGGGGCTTGGGGACCGAGAAGCCCGCGTGGGAGAGGGACGCGGGGCGCCGGGCCTCGCCCTCGGACTCCCTCCCTTCTCCTCCTCTCCCCGCCTCCCCGACCCGCCCCTCCCTCGCGGAAGAGCAGTCTCTCCTCCGCGCGTCTCCCGGCGCTCTCTCCATTGTCTCTGCCTTTACAACAGGTTCGGGCGGCGGGGAGACGGGCGGGTGCGGGGCCGCCCCGGTCCGGGCTTTCTTGGGGCGGCCTCCTTTCCTCCGGGAGTGTGCTCCTTCGGCCGCTTTGATTCGGCTCAAGAGCTAATTTTCCGGCGGAGCAGCCCCCGGCGAGGCCGACCCCTCCCTCCGGGCCCCGTCCCAACCCGCGCCCGCCGCCTGGGCTCTGCGTGTGGGAATGATGTGCGCATTGGAGGGTCTAAGTTCTTCACGTGCCTGGGGGGTCCTCCCTTTTTTTTCATAGCAACCAAATCGTACTAATCTTACTAATCAGTAAATCCAAGCCAGCGGCAGGAAAGACAAGCGATATTTTTTTTCTCCCGCTTGATTCCAAGAATCTCTTCGGTTTTTATTTTTAAAGAGGGAGACGATGGACTGAGCAGAGCGGCACCATGGAGTCTCGGGTCTTACTGAGAACCTTCTGCTTGCTCTTCGGTCTCGGAGCAGGTGAGTGGCCGCAGAGCTGGGGCGGGAGAAGGGATGGCTCCCACCTCGCGGCAGCCCCAGCTGCCTGGGGACGCCTCGCTTTCCCTCCACCTGAAGTAGGTCTGGAGTGGGAAGCTTGGAGTCGGGGGTGGGTTTGGATTTGGATTTTTTTTTTTTTTTTTTTTAATCCTTGTGCTTGTCTTGGAGACCGCAGGGCGGGTCACACCCCAAGTCTAGGGTCTGAGGGCCGAGGGGAACTTTGCACCGAGCAGGGTTTAAAGTAGGTCACGGAAATGGGACTGGGTGCTCCGCTATTTAAAGCTGGACTGCTGATCTCAGGTAAGGCTCTCCGCGGTGGCGGAGGGAGTCGCCTGTCTCCGTCAGTTTCCAATGTTGTCTCCAAGACGCGATTCTTTGCTGCCCTAAAAGAAGAGGCTTGTATTCTGATGGAGCTTTTTCTTTCTTTTCTCCTCCCTTCCCCACTCCCGCCAGTTTGGGGTCTTGGTGTGGACCCCTCCCTGCAGATTGACGTCTTAACGGAGTTAGAACTTGGGGAGTCCACGACCGGAGTGCGCCAGGTCCCCGGGCTGCACAATGGGACGAAAGCCTTTCTCTTTCAAGGTATGAGGAGCGTGCTCAGTCCCCAGCGCGGTTTCAGTTCGGATAACCGCGGGAGGAGCTGGCCTGGCCGCTCCTCCTAACTTCTGTTCTGCCTCATGGATGACAGTATCTGAGCTGAGACGAGGAGGGATCACTGTGAAATACACATATCTTCCACCTCTTTTTAAGTGGCTTGTTTCTCTCTTCTCCCGCCCCCCTCCTTTTCCTTACTTTGTACTCTTGCCAGTCTAATAGATAGTTCCTTTAATTACTGTGCAGAAACTCCGATGGCAGATGGTTGATTCTGGAGTCTGGGGAACAATGAATTATAGCAAACACCTCATCTGAGTGAAATTGATTTAGGTAGGAAATAGGGTAGCTTAATCTTAGTTAAGAACATTGCTCTCTGAAAGTTTCAGGTACAATGGTGCTCAGTTGTGGACGAATTTCTTTATGTGGGTAGCTTTGTGGGAAAATTAAATCTTTCAACAGTTTTAAGCACTGTATGTCACAAACAATATATTTAAGATTCCTCATCGAAAGATAATGATTCTTCTCCATCGATAACAAGAGAAAAGAAATAATATTCTCTTATTCTTTGTCTCACTGTTAATTGTGTACTTAGGATTTTAAAATGTTTTTGTTGAAGTCAGTGGACTGGCTATGCACGTGTCTGCCTTTAAATTTACCCGTGTTAGGTAGTCAGAAGCAAACTCCAATGAATCAACCCTTCAGCGTTGATTCACCAACACTTTTGAAGATTTCTTGGTTTTTGGGGAGATGCTGTAACATGAGTATTCTAAAAGATAAACACATACAGAAAGAGTAGTTTCCCATATGGTGAAGTACAGATGAAGGCAAAAGAGAAATGGAATTTGGTTTAACATGTTTGATGGACTGACTAAAGCATCTTCTCCCCACCCCACCCAGATTTTTCTTTTGTGATTTTGGTGCTGTGCCTTCAAAAACACGGCAACTCATAATTAATAAAGAGTTGGATATGCAAAATAAAACTTCTTCAGCAAATTACCACCAATAAATAGGCATAAAATAAAACTTGAGTGTTGCTGTAGAGGTGTTGTTGCTCAGTATAGCCAGTATGTGTCACCATGGACAGTAACACCAAAGCTTACAGTTGGGAAAGGAGAAAACTGACATGTTGCATTTATTTAAAACAAGTTTACTCTTACAATATGTTAAATGTAATTTTCTCTTTTAATTATGGTGCACCCACTAAATGTTTTTATTATGACAGATATTTGTGATAATATTTTATTTACTTAAAAGTCTTTTTTTTTTTTTTTTTTTTGGTGGGGAGTGTGTGTGTGACTTTGATATTGAACCCTTAGAAACAATGACCAAAGCTAATAAAGGAAATAAGATTAGACTGTCAGCAAAATTCACAGAGTGGAATAAAGGTGTTATTAGGGTTAAACTCCTGTTTTTTCTCCCCCCCGCTTTTTCTTTTTCCAATCTCTGATTTTTCAATCCCTGTGAACTGGAAACAAAATTATTTCAGGACTGCCAAATTGAGTAACTGGAAAGCTTTACGGAAGCTAAAGTGTCTGATAAATAAATGGCATTGAAGTGTCCTTAAAATTTCCAAAGGTCCTTTAAATTATATTGGTGTTCTTCTTGGCTTTCTCTGAAGAGTGTCTGAGCTGTCACAAATAGAAACCTTCAGGACTGTGCATTTTATGTTCTAATGCTAGACAATTTCTCAGAAATAGTAAGAAGGCACCAATATCTTTTTCTGGTTAATTTAAAAAAGAAATGTTAAAAAAAATTAAAAAGAAATGTTTAGTATTCATTTTTATTTAAATTGTCAGTTGTTCAAGATAGGCATTGTGTTGCAAATGAGTTGTCCATAGTTACTATGTATCAGTGCAAACTGATGAGCTGCTTTTGTTTCTGTGTTGGTACCAAGACCAATATTTAGAAAGATTAAATGCCCAAGAAGCAAGGTTTTAAGAGATTTGGAGATGCAAAGTTTTATTTCTTGTCTAATTATCAACCTTATTTCATATAGCCAATCAATCAGCAAGTTGTTACTATTGGGTGGGGACTTCCCAGATGGCACAGTGGTAAAGGATCCGCCTGCTACGGGTTTGATCCCTGGGCTGGGAAGATCTCCTGGAATGGGAAATGGCAACCCAGTCCAGTATATTTGCCTGGAAAATTCCACAGACAGAGGCGTCTGGTGGGCTACAGGCCATGTGTTGCAAAGAGTCTGACAAAACTGAGGGAGGGAGGATGCATACATGCCTGTGTTCTCAGTAGGCTTATGTTACTAATGTTTGTTACGCTCTAATGATTTCTCTTATTCTCAGACTGAGAATTTAAAATTGACAGCAGGCGGGTGTTTGAGCCTGCTTGATAGTTCTGTATTCCTTGGAAAGTTCTGTTCTCTGCAATTAGAATGTGGGAACTGTTGTTAAGAAGTCAGTTCTGACTCCTGTTGCTTCACTGGGATTTCATGAGTTTTAGAGAGACAAAAGCTTTCAACCTCTAAAGACTTTATGGATTTGTTTTATAGTGAATTGAGGGTGCTGCAGATATTTTTGTATAGTTTGTAAAATGTCATAGCAGGAATAGTAACACATTACAAAACCTGTGAGATGCTCTCAGATTTCACACAAACCTAGCAGTTAAGTTAGTTTGTGCTATCAGATATGTTTTAAATAGATGGGAGAGATTTTTGAACCATCAGTTTTCTTCTGCAGCCATACTGTCTTTTGTCTCTTATCTTTAAAGAAATCTCAGCATATAATTTCCCAATGACTTTGCTCATTTAATATTTTGTTTACTTCATTCTTCTCTTTATTGGTTTTTAAGATGCTTGTAATTTGGTACTTTTCAAATCTAAATACTTTTTGGTAAATTATTATGCAACTTATTATATATATAACAAAACAAAGAGAAATGTGTTTTAAAGTTATATCTGATCTTTATACAAAAGTTGTTTTGTTGTTGAAATTTGGTCTATAATTGTTTTGGAAATTGAAGTAATAAGATACTAGATTATGTACATCCATTGATACATGTGGCTTTTGATCTGTGCCAGTGATAATAATTTTCAAAAGAAACAGGTGAACAGGCAACAATTTGGAATCTGTATCAAGATCTTCCTTGTATTTCTAGCTGTAATCTGACTAAGCCACAAAAATATACTTATGTTTTTAACAAATGGAGGACTGGATGCTGAAGAATTCTGAAATGTTGAGGACTAGTACAATTATAAGTAAAATTCTAGCAACCTTGTTTAAAGTCGAGGGAATATGATTTTAGATCTTTGGTTTTAACATTTGCCCTGGCTGTGTTCCCAAACTAGATCATTTCCTCTTTGGTTTAATAAAATTTCTTCTGGGGTGTCCACAGATTTTTATAATACCATTAATCTCCACAAAAGAAGTAGATAAGATAAAAACATATTTCCCCCCTGATTTGGTAATTTGAAAATAATTTTTTTAGTAATTACTTTTAAAGAACTTTAATATTTTAAAGGAAAAAAGTATTCCCAAGTCTATCCTGATGACAGTATTTGAAAATAAGAATGAAATTGGACATTTGGTGGTGGGTCATTGGCTTGATGAGGCAGTAGCAACTGCATAAGGAAAGTGAGTGGCAGTGAATATTTGTCTTCAGTGAATATCTGACCTTCAGTGAAGGTCAGAGAGTATCTGTGGACTTAGAGACAGTGATCATTGGTGCCCATTAGAACAGAATAGCACAGTGACTGAGAGACCAGTCACATGTGACTAAGGGCTAAGTGACTAGGCTTAAAAACCAGATAGAACAAGTGGAATTCCATTATTTGTGTTTCTGTCATAAAGTTAATTTCTATGAGCTTCAGTACCCTCAGTTATAAAATTAATGTTGTTATGAAGAATTTTGTGTGCAGTTACTGTTCTGCTAGGTATTAGGCATATAATAAATGAAGTTAGAACTTTCATAATGCCTTCAAAGTAGTCATTAAACAAACAATTACACAGATAATAATTTAATCACTATTAAGATAAATGATATGAAGAAAAACTAAGGATGTAAGAGAATCTACATCTTGTTTAGGGAGTTTCAGGATCAGGGAAGCTCTTTGAAGAAGAATTACTTTAGCTGATAGCCAAAGGATACCTAAGAGTAGTCTGGGGAAGAGGAGCTGTGGGGATTCAGAAAGAAAGACTAACACGGGCAGAGGAAATAGCATGAGCAAAGATCTTTTCCTCGAATGAGCATAGTGTATTTGAGAAAATGGAAGAAACCCAGAGTGGTGGAAACCTAAGCATTGTGATATGAAATGAAGCTAATGAAGACAGCATGGGTCAGTTTACATGGTACATCATATTTATACAAAAGAATTGAAAGTTTATCATTATGTAATATATATTGTGGCAGAATTAATAATAGTCCCTCAGAGATGTTCATATCCTAGGAACCTGATTATATGTTGTGTTATTTGTCAAGGTGGAATTAAGGTTGCAAGTCAGCTGCCCTTAAGATAAGGAGATTTTGTTGGATGATCTAGGTAGGCCTTGTGCAATCACAAAGGTCCTTTAAATGTGAAAGCAGAAACTAGAATAGCCAGTGTCAGAGTGAGGCAAAGAATGACTAGACCTGGACACTGCTGGCTTTGAAGATAAAAATGGGCCACGAGCAAAGGAATGTGGGCAGTCTCCAGAATTTGGAAAATGTAAGAAAACAGATTTTCATTCAGTGTGCCCAGAAGGAATACAGCACAGCTGACACCTTGATGTTAGTCCAGTAAGATTCCATTTATACTTCTGACCTCCAGAAATGTGAGATAATGAATTGGTGTTGATTTAAGCCACTAAGTTTGTGGTGATTTGCTACAGCAGCAATAGGAAATTAATACAGGTTTTGATAAATGGAAGTGGGAGATGCTATAAGAAGTAAAACCGTGGAAGTGGCTTTGAAATTGTGCAATAGGCACATGCTGGAAGAATTTTGAGAAGCATGATAGAAAAAAAAGGCTAGATTCCTTTGAATAGACTGTTCGTAGACATAGGGATGTTGGTGGTTCTACTAGCGAGGACTCAGAAAAAGATGGAAGAACATGGTAGAGAAAACCCAAATCATCTCAGAGAATACCTGAACTGTCATGAACAGACTATTTGTAGAGATATGGGCAATAAAGGCAATGCTAGTGAGAGCTCAGAAATCAAGAACATGTTACTGGAAACTAGAGGAAAGGATATCCTTGTTAGATAGTGGCAGAAAACTGAGCTGAATTCTGCCCTGCCGTTATGTGGAAAGTCAAACTTGTAAACATGAATTTAGATATTTAGCTGAGATAATATATATGCAGAGGTGCAGCCTGGCTTTCCCTTCTGCTTATAGTAAAATGTGAAAGGAGAAAGATAGATTGAGGGAAGAATTGTTAAGCAAAAAGGAACCAGAACTTTACATTTAGAAATTCTTAGCCTATCCAGATTGCAAAATATGCTGAAATTAGGAGATTTGCTGGCAGGAAAGTCTCTTTTGGAAAGAAAGCTGATAGTGTGACCTAAAAACATCTTGGTAGTGCCTCAGAAGTAAAGCCAAAGTATTCAGTTCCAAAGAGGGCTCTTTAAGGAAATTGAACATGTGACATGAATTCCCTCATACATCTCAGTGGAAGCCCGTAATAGAGATAAATCTATCCAAGAGGTATTTGTGCAGGAACCTCTTTCTGTTGGAATAAATCTCAATGACATATATAGGAAATGCACAAGGTTCTTAAGAAGATCATACCAGCAATAACACTTCTGGCCTGAATGGGGAAGTGACAGGATTTGATGAAAGAAGGTTGTTGGACCCCCTAAATTCTACAACTAAGATACAGGCTGATTAAACTGCTCAGCTGTAAACATGTGCTACCTTTCATGGGCAGAACTGAGACCCCAAAGACAAAACTTACAGCCCAGAGGATTATTCTCAGACCTTGAAACCAGATGCAGTTTACTTGGCTGGATTTTAAAATTGCATGGGTCTGGTGTCTAAATTTTTTAACTTGCATTTTCTCCCTTTTTGAATGGGAATGTCAATAACTGTTATCCCATGTCTATCTCACCATTGAATTTTGGAAGGAGATAACTTGTTTCTGTGTCTCAGGATGGATAATATCCAAAGCCTCATTTTTACCTGATTTAGATGGTGAGATTTGGAGCTTTTGAATTGGTAAGATTTAGACCAGATTTTAAACTTTGAGTTGATATTCTAAAGGCTTGACTGAGTCTTTTGGGGGTTTGGGGATAGAGTAAATGTGGCTTCATTAGGGATGGACAGGTTGTCCATCTAAAGGACAGCTTGTGGTAGGCTGGATAATGATTCTCCAACTGTCTATGTACTAGATCCTTAGAACATGTGAATATGTTATGTTACATGGAGGGATTAAGGTTGCCAAAGGAATTAAGGTTCATAATCAGTGGACTTTAAGATATGGGCGTTTTCCTGGGTTATCTGGGTGAGCCTCATGTAATCACTCAGGGGGTTGCCCACCGGGTCCTGGAGGTGTTTCCCCCAGGACAGTACGCTGGGCCATGGCCATGGAGGAGGGAGGTAGAAGAGTTGGTGTGATGCAGTGTGAAAGAGACTTGATTGACCATTGCTGACTCTGAAGTTGGAATGTGGTCCTAAGCCGAGGAACGTGGGCAGTTTCTAGAAGCTACAAAAAGCAAGGTAATGGATTATCCCCTAGAACCTCCAGGAGGAACATAGCCTCACAGACACCTCGGTTTTAGCCTAGTGAGATTCATTTTGGACTTCTGAACCTCTAAAACTGTGAGGTAATACATTTTCATTGATTTAGCCATGAGATTTGTGGGGATTTGTTACAGCAGCAACAGGAAAGTGATGTATATGTTAAATATTTATTTTGTAACTGAATTAAACTTTCTTTTGAGCCTGCCTTCAACTATGCATGAGAATATATTTGTGCAATGACTGGAAATTTGAAGTAGCCAGTTAAAGTTAACTTAGTCGTTTGGGACTTAAAAGTTGAAGTATAAAGTCAGAGTCTTTATACTAAATTATTAGTCTTTAAGGGATTCTCTCCATCACTTAATTATGAGTTCATTCTCAGAACAAACAGTAAAATCAAGTGATAGGTGTTTTTTTTTTTTTTTGTATTTCTTTTTCAAAAATATATCCTTCCTCCCCACAACAGGTTAATCTAGAGGTTGAGAGGGCAAATAGAAAGCATGCATATTTTGGAAGTAGAATGGATAGCACTTAGCATGGCGTTTGGCACCCTGTGAGTGTGGTCCTCAGAATTATGGACTACAAGAATAACTAGAGTTTTCCTATCAAAAGTGCCAGGGATCTCTGTAGGATATTAACTTGGGAGGAACCGGAGCAATCTTGACAGACTTTGACAGGTGAATGATCTTTCCTTTTTTTTGGCTGAGCCAGAATCCCCATGGCAGAGGAGCCTGGTGGGCTATAGTCCATGGGGTCGCAAAGAGTTGCACACGACTAAGCAACTAAGCACACACATGGCTTATGGGGTCCTAGTTCCCTGACCAGGGATTGATCCTATGCCCCTGCAATGGAAGCATGGAGTCCTAACCATTGGACTACCAGGGTTGTGGCGTGAATCTTCAAAAATAGGTGAAGTGAAGGGCATTTCTTTGGCTTTATTCCATCTCCCACTGGCTCCTTCACCTCATGCTGGTTCCAGGCCCCATTCTTGCAGACACCTATTTTTTGGGGATTATTTTCTGTCTGTAATTCAAATAATTATCTGTCAACATGGTAACTGATAACTTAGGTAATAGATATTAAGGCCTAATTAAGGTGTGATATGACTCCTATTGATTTCCAACTTAATTGATTCATTAATTCAACTTAACAAATATTTATTTCACTGCTACTATGTATAAAGAAGTCATAAAGTATATTAGAGGAAGAAAGATGTCTACATAAATTAGTACAGGAGGTAAAGTAGGAACTAAAATTTAATTGTAAATAGTGAAAAAGAAAATTTGGAACTGTAGCATAAAGAAGGTAGAACTCTGAAAATTATTTGTCATAGTCTATAGTTGATGAAATGTAGATAATCATTTAATTATGAGCCAATTATAAGAACAAATAGAATAAAGTCAAGTATTGGGGTTTTGTGTGTTTTATTTGTTTGCTTATTTTTGCAAAAATGCCTAAGGACTGTCTCTTAAACTTCTAATGAGAAATCTTTCAGTTTGAGGTATTGATTATTTTGGTCAAATTTTTATTTTTCATGTTAAAAATTTATCTGTCTGTGTCAGATCATCAAAAGCTAGTGCCTTTGAGTCATGTAAGCATTTCTCTTACATTGTTTTTACTGACTTTATGAAACTTTTCATCTTTTGCTAGGCTTCAGTTTAGAATTGACATTGAAGAGATAGATGCCAATCGTATGTGGAAACATTTTATAAGCAAATAGTTTATTGGGGGATATCTTTGTTATGGTAACTTTTGCGTCACATTTATTGAAACTCATTTGTGGACTACCGTAATTAAAAAGAATTAGCGAGAGAGCTGATGGGAAGGAAAGCACTACTTTTCCCTTTCTCATTAAGGCTGCTGCCAGGAGCTGGACATGGGCGCTTGGACAAGTATTTGCTGAGATGTTCTTGACGGGAACCCTCCTGACAATCTTCATTCTGGGAAGGGATAGGGAGCCCAGACAACCACGTGTCTCTCCCTTCAAAGGAAAAATGTGGAAGGAAGACAACAAATCAGTGCTCAGAAGGTCACACTTTGCTTGTCTAGCAAAGGGAAGAAATTATGGAGGCAATTCCAAGTTCATATTGATATGCTGTAGTAGTTTTTAGTAGTCAGGAACATAGACTCCAGAGCTAGATATCTCAAGGTCAAATCTTGGTTCCTTTGTTGGTAGTGTGAACTTTAACTTGCTACTTATCTCTACTTCCACTGAGATAATGATGGTACTATTTCTTAGAGTTGATGTGTAAATTATATCAATAAATATACGTAATTTATTTGGTAATGCATGGCATTTACCAAACATTCATTACTCATATATTGTTTTTATTTTGGAATCAGCTTAGCAGAAGGTCAGTCTCCCTTGAATTGTTTTAGGGGCTCCCTGGTAGGAAAGCTGGGTTTTGTGGAGGAACTAAGGTAAGGTGACTTGCCATATGATGTGGGGATGAAGGTGAAGGTAAACTGGAGTGGGGGAGAAACTGGCCCTGCAGCAGCTCCTGTTCTATTTTTTTCTGTTTGGGCTTTATTGGGGTGAAGAGGACATGCTGATTTGGGTAGAGAGAGATGGAAACAATGGGTCCGTTTGTAGAGGAAGGAGTATAATCTGCCCTGTTGTACAGTTTTCAGAAGTGGGGGTGGGGCATAGAGTAAATCAACAAAAGATTCAGAATATAGTTCCTCTATAGTCACCGCAACACACATTGCTTTTTAAGTGTGTTAAAAGTCTAGCTTAGATTTTGAGTCTCATATATACAGAGGATGAGATGGTTGGATGGCGTCATCGACGCGATGGACATGAGTTTGAGTAGGCTCGGGAGTTGGTGATGGACAGGGAAGCCTGACATGCTGCAGTCCATGGGGTCGCAAAGAGTTGGACACAACTGAGTGACTGACCTGAACTGAACTGAGTCGTATATAGATTTTGAGTCACCACCCGGTTTTTTTTACCTGTCTCTGTCTGGGTAACCTTGGCCTTCCTTGGCAAAGTACAGATTTGGTCTGTTGGTGGGAGCTGGTGATAGAGGATGAGATTCTGTGGAACCTTGAATGGTGGTTGCAGGGCCAGTGTAATGTGGGCAGGACCCTTGGGTGGCCCTGTGGGTCCTTTACGGATTAGAGTCACTTTTCCTACATTTCCTGCTACATCTTTGACTTCTCTTGAACATGCCTTGCTGGAATGATTGTTCCTCCCCATAGTTTCTCTGCTAATTTTCATTCCAGTGTCACTGGGACTCTGATCTTAAGTAATTTACTGTCTTGTTTCCCTATTGAGACAGTAAGTTCCCCAGGAAAAGGATCATGCCCTATATTTTTCCTGGTCACTAACAACTCTGCCAGTTCCCTTCTCTGGATGGTTCTTTCTCTTTCTTTTTTCCTGGTGAACTTTTATATATTTTTCAGGACTCGGCTAAGCTACTAATCTTTCCTTTGGTGAAATTGTTGTTTCTTCTGTGCCGTCTTAGCTTTCTCTACTAAAACAACCACCTCACTGTATTATAGCTAGGTTTTTTCCTTAATATAAAAACTCGGACCACTTCTATTTTCTTTGCTGCTACTTGCCTGGTCCACACCATTGCCTTCTCTCACCTGGATGATTGTAGTAGCCTCCTAAGTCGTCTTCCTGTTTACACTCTTGCTTCCTTTCAGTCTGTTTTCTGCATAGTTGCTAGAATGATCCTTTCAGAACATAGCTCACATCACGCCACTGCTTTGCTCCCAACATTTAATAGTTCTCCACTTCAGTCAAAGGTAAAGTTCTTATTATGCCCTACAAAGACCTACAGGAACACTCCTACCCTGCCCTGTTACTCTCTGGCCTGCTGTTCTCCCCCTTGCTCTTGGCCTTAACTCTACTGGCCTCCTTGCTGTTCCTTAAACAGGCCTGGCACTCTCGTGACTCAGGGCCTTTGCACTGGCTGTTTATTCTGCCTGGAATCCTACTCTCCCAGATATCTAAATGTTTTCCCCCTTGCTTCAAATATTTTATCAACTATCAATTTGTTAATAAGGCCTACTCTGAATGCTGAGTAAAATTTCAACTTGTCTTCTACCCCACAAGTATTCTTGATATACTTTAGTCTGATCTGTTAGTTTTTATAACATTTATCATCTAGAATGATGAGTAATTCAATTATCATATTAGTTGTGTATTCTCCCTCTTCCCTCTAAAGAGTAAGCTTCATAAGAGCTGGGCTTTGGGAATGTTTTATTCGCTAGTAGATCAGTCAAGGGTCTACCATATAGTAGGAACTCCGTAAATATTTGTCACATGAATCTCCTTGTCTTGCTGACTAGTCTGCAATCTCCTGAGGCTTGGAACTCTACCTCTTTCCTTCTTGTGGCCTCCTGGCCTATTGTGGTGACAAATACAATGTGCTTAGTAAACCATCAGTAAGTGAATATTTGTAGTGTTGAATTGAGTCCATTTGGTCATGACAGATCTGGTTGTTTTTGTGTGATGTTTTCTGTTTTATATTTATGTAACTTTAAAGAAGGCTGAAGAGCTCTTCTACTAAATCAAAACACTTCTATTCTCCAGTCATAAGAAAAGGCAAGAGGTTTGAGATGAATTGAAAAAGCGAGTTCTCCTTAACTTAGTCTCTGAATTATTCTGAGATGGCTCTTCTCCACCCCAAGATGAAGTGTGCTGCAGGGAAAACAGCAGCATGGTGAGGAACCTGAACGTCATGAATACTTCTTGACAATGAGAGTTTACGATTTTAGTTTAATATGTTGTGAATTCACCATTTAGCAGAGACCCTCATATTCATAGGAACGCACTAAGAAAGATTTCCAAGACAGGATTGATTTGGGCTATCTGTGCTGTGGTACTTCTCCACTACTGTAAATGAACCAAACTGGAGTCCTACCCAGAGGACAGCAACCAGAGAGTTGAGAGGTTTGGAAACCATGTCAGATGAGGAACGGATGAAAGAACTTGGGAATTTTAGCCTGGAGAATAAAAGACTGTAGGTGTGACCCTGTATTTTAGATATTTGAAGGGTCGTCATGTAAGGGAGGACTTAGATTTATTTTGTGCTGTTTTGGAGCAAAATTTTAGCCTGGAGAATAAAAGACAGTGTACATATGACCTATATTTTAGATATTTGAAGACTAGTCTTATATGAGAGATATGAGATTTATTTTGTACTGTTCCAGAGCAGTGATTCCTAAGTATTAGTCTGATGATCAATGGTTAATTAATTACCTTGTTAGAAATACTCTCAGACCTTCCTAAACCAAGTTTGTATCTCTGGGGTTGAATCCTAGGAATCTACATTTTCAAAAAGCTTCCTGTGATTCTAATGTTCAGCCAAATTTGTGAACCATTGTCTAAGCTGTCTAGTAGAGCAGACACTGGTCACTTGTGGCTCATAAGTACTTGAAATGTGCCTGATACAGACTGAGATGCAGTGGAAGTATCAAAATATACTTGGAGTTCTGAAGGCAATCTATAAAATTGTAATATTTTAATATTGATTATATGTTAAAATAATATTTTGTTTAAATAGATATGTTATTAAAATTAAAATGATGTGTTTCTTTTACATTTTTAGTGCAGCTATAAAAACTTAAATTTATTTATGTGACTCATATTTGTGGCTCTCATACTTCTTATACTGGGGAGAACTGTTATAGAGGACAAAACTAGGATCTGCAAAGAAAGTTAGGAAGAGACAAATTTAGAGTTGACATAAGGAAAGCATTTTCAACATATAAATTCAAAAATTAAGAGACTTATTTTAAGCAATATTTGTCCATCAATCATCCATTCATTCATCCAATAAACATGCTTCTAATAATACTCAAATAGAGATTAAATGACCTGTATCAAGGAAAATATTTCAATGGGGGAGGGGTGGGGATTAGGCTAAATGATTTCTAATGTTACTTTAGTTCCAGATGAATGTGAATTATTATCTTTTCTCTTTTAATTAACTTTTCTTTTTATTGTAACCACGGGTATCCAGGACATCTTCTTTTTCATCTCTCTGACAATCTGTGGCTCTCTCTTCAAAACAGTTCCCTTTTAAAAAGCATCTTGGATTGTTCTAATATTCTGAAGTTTGCTACTGAGAGATATCTTGTCATTGACTACTGTGTTCTGCATTGTGTATCTCTTTTATAAATATTGCTTCTTTTTAAAAATTGAAATATAGTTGATTTACAATGCTGTGTTAATACTGCTATACACCTAAGTGATTCAGTTAAGCATATGTACATTCTTTTAATATTCTTTCCATTATGGTTTATCACAAGGTATGGAATGTAGTTCCCTGTGTTATACAGTAGGAACTTGTTGTTTATCCATTCTATATATAATGGCTTGTGTCTGCTAACCCCAGAATCCCAGTCCACTCCTCCTTCCTCCCCCCTGCCCTGGCACCCTTTGAGTCTGTTCTTTACACCTTTGAGTCTGTTTCTGTTTCATAGATGCTTTCATTTGTGTCATATAAATATTCTTTCTTAATAAAGTGGTCCATTTTAGTTCTTCCATACATGGTGTTTAGTTTTTAATCTTTTTGCTTGTCTGTTTAAATGGAGAATCCCCTAGGCAAACAGTATGTCTAATTCTATGTTCTTATAGTCTAACACATTGTACTGATGGACCATTAAATGTCCCAGAAAAAGTGCCAAATAGATTAAGTATTTCAGAGCAGAACATAGCCTATATTTTTAGAACTAATTTAAATTTCCAGCAGTAATTGGTAGCTGAACATCCTCATTTTGAGTTGTGTGTGTTGACATATACTTGTAACAGAGCAGAGTTCTTCCTGGAGACTGACAGATTGTTTTTTTTTTTAAAAAAAGGCACGTAAAAATGGTTGCTGTGTGCTACCAATGAGAGGCAGTGCTCCTAGTAACTGAATGTTGAACCTAGCTGTTTCCTGAGAGCCTGTCGATTTTGGAGGCGGACATGTCATTCACTGATATGCTTTGTTATTTCTTTCTACGTTTCATGAAATTGCTAGTTATACTATAAATACAGATTTATTTAAGTGTATGACTAATCCTGAGAGGCAGCTTATTTTATGGTACTATCATTCATATATTTGTTCTTCCTTCTGAGACATTTTCAAAAGTTGGGTTAATATATATTAATGTTACTGCTTTTGTTTATACTGCCTATCCTCTGATGTTGAGTGAATTTATATAGGATATTTAGTAGATAATTTAAACATCTTAGAAAAGCATTGTGACTCTAGGCTTTCTGATTTTGCCTTTTAAGAGAAAACAGAGATTTTTCTTATAGGAGAAGAAACATCATACCCCCAAGTAAAAGGGAGAGATGCTTTAAGATGTCTCAAAAGTGGAACTATTAAATCCAAATTTGAGACCAAAGAATGCACACTTGGGCTTGTTGGAGGTTTTTAGGACACTTCTGTTTTATTATTATTCTAAAAGAAAACACACAGACATGACTTTACCAAATTTCTTTAACTTAAAATTCAAGGTTCAGAAATTGGAACTCATTTTAATTGGACTTTTAACATTTCAAACTCAATTGTAATTTGCTTTTACCATATCCCTTACCAAATCCTTCTTGAAGTCCATCACTAATTTCTAAGATGAACAATAATCCTGAAAAGATAGGACATTGTTTTAAATTATGATTTTCATAGGCAATTATGGGTTAAAATTAAGAATTATTTGAGGCTGAAATGAATTGGTGATAAGCACTTGAGTTGGAGTGTGAAGATGACGTATGGGAATTTCCAAAAAATCAGGCCTATAAAGGGGACAAAAACACAGAATAGATTTGTATTTATTGCCACTCACCTTGAAAACACTGACTATGATGAAGAGGTGAATTCTTTTCAAGTTGCTGCAAAAATTTCATTATCCTTATCATAGACACCATAGTCCGTTTCATCCCTTTGCTACTGTGGGTCCACCCTTTGATAACTGAGTTGCATTTCTGGCGAAAATAGTGTAATTTAAATTGTTCTTTGATAACACACATCCAAATTTAGAATATGTTTCAGAGACTAATGGAAAAAAATGAGTGTTGACTCTGTGAATCATTGACCAAGCAGGAAACTGTTGAGTGAGAGAGAACCTACCTATTTAATGACGATTACTTTTTGTTATTTTGGTCAGCAAATTAGTAAAGTTCGAGGGCAAAGTTGGGAAAAGGCCAGATATTCTGTGGAAAGTTGCAGGCTCAGTCTTTTTTCTAAAACTTTCTGGGATTGATGTTAATTAATTTCACAGGCATCAGACAAGTAAAAGTCGGATTTTAGGTAAACACTCACCCTCTGAGCTGCCTTATAAAGAAACTGGAGGCAATGTTTAAATTGTAGCCATATGTATGTAACAAAGCTTTTCTCTTGTGGGAAAAACAGAAAAGAGGGGCAAATACAGATCTAACTCTAAAATTTTTAGACTTTCTGAAGTTGTATAACTGTGCAACAAATATATAATACTGGGAGATATCAGAGGCTTCATTTTCTTTCCACGGTATCTTAGGAGAAGTAGGTAAAGAAAATAAAATTTGCTGTTTTTCTCCAACAGTGTGCATTGAGATGTGACCCCACCCACGGAAGGAAACGTTTGTATTGTGAAACTGAGATACTGCATTTCAGGTTCAAGTCTCTCTATTCAAAAAAAAAAAAAAAAGAGGAAATGAAATGCTTTGTTGATACTGATGACCATTGGACAGTGACTGCATTTAGGTTCTAGTGGATTAAATGGAGAGGATTCATAAAATAAGTCCATAAAAATATGAGAGAGGATGATGGGAAATCTGTAATAAATGTTCTTCGTTCTTGTGGCAGAGGGACTTATTTTTAATTACAGAAAGTAGAATGGACTGAAAGCAAAGATCAAATGTTTTTGAAGGGCAAAATCCGTCTTTGTGGCATAGTACGCATTGAAGAAGAATCAGATATGGAGATGACGTACAAACAGATTCAGCTGTCAGTATGTGATGCATGAAAGGACTTGGGTAGTGCTGGCTCTGGGACTGGGTCTCACTGGCACATTATGCTGCCAACATTTGGAACTGGAATAGTCCATCTAGCACATGGCATATCCTCCCTCTGTAGGAGGGCTGGGTTTATGATAAATAGTCAGCCACTATTCCATCCTCCAGAGAGACCCATGAAATTATTTTGCATTTTGATTTTAAAAACACTGTATCTTTAGAACTGTAGTTTAATTCTGTCTATGGCTACGTGCTTGCTAAGTCACTTTAGTTGTGTCTGACTCTCTGCGACCCCGTAGACTGTAGCCCGCCAGGCTCCTTCCTTGGTCCATGGGATTCTCCAGGCAAAAATACTGGAGTGGGCTGCTGTTTCCTCCTCCGATCTACAGTTATCAGTTCACTTCAGTTGCTCAGTCGTGTCTGACGCTTTGCAACCCTATGAACCACAGCACGCCAGGCCTCCCTGTCCATCACCAACTCCCGGAGTTCACCCAAACTCACGTCCATTGAGTCAGTGATGCCATCCAACCATCTCATCCTCTGTTGTCCCCTTCTCCTCCTGCCCTCAATCTTTCCCAGCATCACGGTCTTTTCAAATGAGTCAGCTCTTCCCATCAGGTGGCCAAAGTATTGGAGTTTCAGCTTCAACATCAGTCCTTCCAATGAACACCCAGGACTGATCTCCTTTAGGATGGACTGGTTGGATCAGCTTGCAGACCAAGGGACTCTCAAGAGTCTTCTCCAACACCACAGTTCAAAAGCATCAATTCTTCGGGGCTCAGCTTTCTTTATAGTCCAACTCTGACATCCATACATGACCTCTGGAAAAACCATAGCCTTGACTAGATGGACCTTTGTTGGCAAAGTAATGTCTCTGCTTTTTAATATGCTGTCTAAGTTGGTCATAACTTTCCTTCCAAAGGGTAAGCATCTTTAATATAGCTATAGCTGTAAATAAATTGTTGGTGAAAAGTGAAAATTTAGCAGGATGCTTAAAAAAGACTGAAAGAAGATAATACTTGATTTTATATCATTCTATTTAATATTACCATGTGCTAACAGTGATGGTAGTAGTGGTTTAGTTGTGAAGGCGTGTCCAGCTCTTTGCGACTGCCTGAACTGTAGCCTGCCATGCTCCTCTATCCATGGGATTTTCCAGGCAACAATACTGGAATGGGTTACCATTTCCTTCTCCAGGGGATCTTCTCAATTCAGGGATTGAACCCACGTCTCTTGTGTCTCTTGCATTGTAGATGGATTCTTTACCGCTCAGTCACCAAGGAAGCCCTGTATTAACAGTAGTGGGCTATCTTTTTTTATATGTACATATATTGTTACTGACATGCCTTTATAAGTTAAAAAAAAAAAACAATGAAATCTGGACTTGTTTTCAGTTTTAGTCCATTTAATGTTTCAGTATTTTTTCCAATAGAAAATGTATAGAAATGACTACCATATCCATTACCACATTTTCCCTGAAGTTTACCATTAATTTTTATTTATGAGTGTGAATTCTTTACTCATCTGTGGTGGTGGGTGGGTGAGTTTGGCAGACTAATCCTGTTAGATCTTGTTTAGTCTTTCCAAGATACTTTGTGGTGACCAGATGAAAAAGCAGAGACATTACTTTACCAACAAAGGTCAAAGCTATGGTTTTTCCAGTAGTCATGTATGGATGTCAGAGCTGGACTGTAAAGAACGCTGAGCATCAAAGAATTGATCCTTTTGAACTGTAGTGTTGGAGAAGACTCTTGAGAGTCCCTTGGACTGCAAGGAAATCCAACCAGTCCATCCTAAAGGAAATCAGTCCTGAATATTCACTGGAAGTACTGATGCTGAAGCTGAAACGCCAATACTTTGGCCACCTGATGTGAAGAACTGACTCATTGGAAAAGACCCTGATGCTGGGAAACATTGAGGGTGGAGGAGAGGGGGATGACAGAGGATGAGATGGTTGGATAGCATCACCGATGTGATGGACATGAGTTTGAGTAGGCTCTGGAAGTTGGTGATGGACAGGGAAGCCCAATGTGCTGCAGTCCATGGGGTTGCTGTCGGACACGACTGAGCAACTGAACTGATTTCTGTTACAAACAATAACTGTTTAGGGTTCCTTTGTTAATTCTTTGAACAAAGAAAGAAACATTGATGAATTACTTGATTAATACAATATGGATAGCATGCTAATCAGATTTCATTCATAATTATATAAATATGTAGCTACAACATAAGCGTGTTAAGTATACTGTATGCAAGATAATTAGGCTCACAGAGCTCTGGATAACCCCAAGAGCTAAGTCATATTTGTCCGTTTCATCTAATCCCTTCTCTGGATTCACCCCTTTCTTCCTAAATTGTACTTGCTCCTTCCTGATTCCCTTTGGCTATTCTCTTTCATTGACATCTACATTGTTGTCATTGTTAACAAAGATTTGTAGCATTGCTATGGGCTCCTTTTAATGGTATTGCCAGGCTTTGTTGCAAGTCCCTGTCATTTTAAATTATGTATTCATTTTGCTACTGTTTTATCATGAACTTCAAGTTCGTAAATTTTACAATTGTGAGAAACTTCAGTGTCATAAACTTACTTTATTCATTGAGGTGTACTCCAATGTTTTAGTATATACTTCCAATATTAATTTTTTATAGAGGGAAAAATTACTTTTGTATTGACGCCCTCTTTGATGAAAAAAGCCTTATGCTCTAATTAAATTTAATTTCTAAAAATGAAATTATAAAAAAACTTTAATAGCAGTTTATTAACACAGCCAGTAATATATAAGACAAATCAACGTATTTTTGAAAGACTCTTTTGATACCATTTAAAAAATGACCAAATGTACTGAATAGACATCATTGTCACTCAATCTCTTACACTTATCCACTTATGCAGAGATTTCTCTTCCCACTTAGTTCATTTTTATATTGTTGGGATTATTTATGTCTGCATTATTTTTGTAATCCTGAAAAATAGTAATTGGAAAATATTTTTAGTTCTGTCTCTCAAAATGGTTATTCCCTATGGGACTGTGTTCGTCTATATATACATGTTTTTATTGAGATACAATTAACATGCAACTGAATGTATAAATTTTGAGTGCTTAGTTTAATTTTTGATGATTGTCTACAGTTTTGTATCTACTATCCAAAACAGGGTATAGAATCTTGCCATTCCCCCAGAAAGTTCCCTGGGCTCCTTTGTAGTCTGCTTTCCACTCCTTGCTCCACAACTCTGCTCTGATTTCTTCTGTGATAGATGAAGTTTGCCTATATTTTGGAATCATGCAGTAGGTATTCTTTTGATATTTCTTTCTGGCTTCTTTCACTTAATGCAATGTTTTTGAGTTTTTTCATGTTGTATGTACCAATGCATTTCTTTTTATTGCTGAGTTTTATTCTATTGTATGAATGTACCACAGTTTGGTTATTTCTCTGTTGATAAACATTTTGTATTTTTCTGGTAAGAAAAATACTGGTTATGTGAGTAAGGCTGTGTAAAATTTCTTGTACAGATCTCTTTTGGACATATGCTTTATTTCTCCTGGGTAAATACCAAGTGAGAAGTTAGGTGAAAGTTGCCGTGTAGATGTATATTTAACTTTTTAAGAACTGCCAATCAGTTCTTCAGAGTGGTTGTACTGTTTTGTATTCCTGTGGTCACATAGAAATGCTCCACATCCTTACCAACATTTGTTTTTGTAGCCTTTTTTTAGTCAGTTTTTGTGGGTATGAAAAAGTATCTCGTTTTGGATTCAGTTTGCATTTTCCTGCTATAGCACAATATACTATTCAGTCATTTCTTTAGTGAAATATCTGTTCAGTTGTTCTGTCCATTTAAAAAATGGGTTGTTTATCTTTTTGTTGTTGGTTCTTGTAGAATTTCTTTGTATATTGTAGATACCAGTCATATATCAGATATATACCTTGTAAGTGTTTTCTTCCAGTTTGTGGTTGTTTGTTCATTTTCTTAATGGAGTCATTTAATGAGTAGGGATATTTACTCTTAATGAAGTTAAATTTATCATTTTTTTCTTTTATGGTTGGTGCATTTTGTGTCTTGTCTAAGAAATCTGATGTTCATTTAATTTTAAAAACCTGTTAATTTGTGAATTCCTTCTTCCCAACATGTAAATTCAGCAGAAAGAAACAGACCTATATCACCTTAAATTTTTAAAGCTACCGTCGCAAAACTGTTGCTTACGTGATCAGGGCAAGTAACATAAATAAGCTCACTGAACCGTTTATGAGATTATAAGGAGTAGTAAGGTTAATAGCTAAATGGAAAGTTCAAGTTTCACTTAAAGCTATTCAAATTCAAATTTACATGCCTGGAGATGGATTGGCCAGCTGGGGGAGTTTGTAATCCCTGCCTTAAAGAACTGTTGAAATAGTTTTATTAAATGATTTTTGTCCAATGACCACTACTTAAAGCATGAGCTCTTTTCAGGCGAGGAGGAGTAGATAAAAAAAAAAAAAAAATTCTAGTTTCTCAGATATTCTGGCCCTTTTGCCTTTTTCTACAGTGATGATAGTTCATAAGGAGAGGGATATGGCTTTGGTGACTTCATACCCAAAGGAAAGACTTGAGATCTTTGGGAGGCTTGTTGTCTGATTCCTCTATCTGTGTGCGTGTGTGCGTGCGTGCGTGTGTGCGTGCGCACGCGCGCGTGTGTGTGTGTTGATGTCTGTCCCTCTGCTGCTCTCCAGGGTGATGTCCCAGGCCCACCTGTTCTACTTGGCTGGCAACTGTGGCTCAAGTCTATCTCTGCTATTACCTGTGCACTGGCCTTTGTGCTTGTGCACTCCATCAGAGCCAGTGGAGTCACCTGGATGCCGGTCTTATCTTGGTCCTGCTGATGCTATAGAAGAGCCTCATGAGGTCTGGCTGTGACTGCCACATGAACGTAGCCTGGCTATCTGGCTGCTTTGCATCGCTCCCTGTTAAAGCCACCTGACCATTTCTCTGATCTGTTCTCTGGCAAGGTCTCAATCCAGACCTTGGGAAAGATGAATCCCAAGACATCCCCCCTGCTTGGCACAATGCACTGCCTGGTGGAGATCTCTATCACCAGTTTACCCTGGTGGAGATCTCTATCAGGTGCTATCAGGGAATATCAGAGATCTCTAAGAGCTTGGTTCTCATTATATTACAAGGAATGACTTGAGAAATTTATAAAATCCTCTCTGGAGATAGTAGCAGGTTTGCAAGGCTATAGTCTTAGTGCAAAATCCTATTTTTGACTTACAGAAGTTGAATATTACTTAGGCTTTTTTTCTTTGCACTCCTTCTGTACTGAGCCAAAATCTTCCTCCTAGGCAGAAGGATTCTTAGGCTAGCTGAGGTGAATGCATTCAGAAAAGTGCATTAATAATTTATAAAATATTCTCCCTGTTACTCATAAGAAATAGAAATAAGTCCACAGTGTTAAATCTACTGTGTAAATCTCAGTGGACTTAAACAGTAAATAGCAATAGGATGTATGATTACAGTGCTTAAGAAACATGCATCTTAGTATGGAAGAGAGAATTAATAGAAGTAAAATACATATAATAAAAGAATAATCCAATGTGCTTACTTCATAGGAATGATGATTTACATATTCCATTCTTGAGGCTGATTGCATCCTTGCTGTACCAGTGAGCTTGGCATGGGGTCAGTCACTACCCTGCCAATAGTAATAATGGTGATTGTATAGCTGAGTCTCTAGCTATTCCTGTGGTTCTTTTTCTGTCCTGGATTTTCAGCCCTAGAACTGTTAGAATCATAGAGAGTTATGTAATATTCTGAGTTCTGGTATCATGCATTATGTAGCATGTGAGAAAATTTTACCTGATAGTCAGCTGCTCTCTCTATGTCATTCTGAGATTAAAAAGTCACCTTCCAGAGACCCTTGGCTGATACTGGCTTTAGAACATTATTGTTTGTGAGATGTCAGAATGCCATGGGTGATAGATGGATTGTTTTTAATTCTTGAAAGTGGTGTAACTGAAAAATGCAAAGTAATACCTGTATATATCATACATGCAGACTTCAAATGGAAATGGAAAGATCATTTAGAAAATTTAAAAATTATTGGCCTGAGAAAAAACAGAAAAAATTTTTTTAGGATTTATTTTGCATTGCTCATCTTAAATGGGTTCCATTGCTTACAATAAAATGTCATAACACTTTGATATGTTGTCTGAAAGGGTAGAGTGTGGAAGAAAAATTATATATTTTTTAACTTGGAATCCAGGCTGCTCTGCTGTTGTGGCAACTTAAAATACGATAGATTGCAGAAGGAGCAATACCACCATGATAAATGAAAATGTTCCAGAGGAGCTCTGCTGATCAGTATTGCTAGTGATCCATAAAGTGAGGACTCTCTTAGCGGGGTTTGACATAGTTAGAAACTCCAACATTTTTCATGTAAAGAAAATTCGAGCATCATAGTACCTCTTTCCAGGTGATCCCTGCCACTCTAAAGAAGGGGAGAAGAAGCCATCCCCATCTGTGGTATCAAGCATCTTCATAAAAGCAGAATGTCCATGTTGATGCTGACCCCATAGACTGCCTGGCAGTGCTGGAATTTTCCCTTAAGATAAATGTATCATTAACTGTGATGGTTCCAAAAGAACTTTTGTGGTCTTTGGGGGTCAATAATCTCTAAGTATATAGTAGCATAATGAACTACAGATGCTGTGAAAGCACTTTTGCAGACATCTGGCCTATAAGTTGTCTTTTAAATGGCCTTAAACCATGTACATGGCCAAGTCAGTGACTTCAGTGGATCCACTCCAATCGTTAGTCAGTATGGTTATTAGTTCTCTTGGTATAAATGTTCCAAATCCATTTTTATTATATTAACATTTTTATAAGTCCAGAATCAGCACTGCCTTAGCATGGAGCTCAAGTCATTTTCTAATATAAAGCGGTGAATTTTAAATGCCTCCAGGATTAAATCCTTGACATAAATGGAGAATAACCAGAGAAAGAAAAAGTACAACTTGGCTCAAAGACATTCCTTGGAAATGGAGGCAAATTGAATTTGCTGTTAAAAGATCTTTGGGGTGACTCTCATGTGAGCATAGAGAAAAAAAAATAAGGCTGATTGACCTTTAGTTTTTTTTTTTTTTTAATTAATTTATTTATTTTTAATTTTTACTTTACAATTCTGTATTGGTTTTGGCATAGATTGACATGAATCCACCACAGGTGTACATGCGTTCCCAAACATGAACCCCCCTCCCACCCCCCTCCCCACAACATCTCTCTGGTGACCTTTAGTTTTTGCTTTAAGATTATGTGTGTTCTGTGTGTGTGTCTTTATGAAAAGGGCTTCCCTGGTGGCTCAGATGGTGAAGAATCCACCTGCAATGTGGGAGACCTGAGTTCGACCCCTGAGTTGGGAAGATCCCCTGGAGAAGGGAACGGCTACCCACTCCAGTGTTCTGGCCTCGAGAATTCCATGGACTGTTTAGTCCATGGGGTCACAAAGAGTCGGACATGACTGAGTGACTTTCATTTCACTTTATGAAAAATCTCTGGTTCACAAGGTTCCAAATCTTAATTAGTGTTGGGTCATTTCCTTCGCTTCAGAATAGCAAGTTTCCATTGAATTAAAAATGCATTTTTTACCTTAAGGACCGTTTCTTGCCCCCAGCTTGCTTTCTAAATTGTAAGTGTCCAATAAAAAGGTGTGATGTGTGGAATTGTCCAACATGGTAGCCATTAGTCCAATATGGTAACCAAGTGTGGTAGTGCACACTTGAAATGTGTCTAATGTGAATGACGAACTGAGCTTTAAATTTTTGTTTAAATTTGGTAGCTTAAATTTAAAAAGCCTTGCATGGCTAGTGCCCTGATACACGTACTGCAGGCCACAGTGTAGACTTCTCTCTATGCTGCACTGTATTGAGCAGCAGAGCTCTAAATACTGCCCCTCATTCCTGTCACCTTCCTATTCCTCTTGATGGACGTTAGGTCAGAAATGGCAATATGTGATTAAGAAAGACTTTTTACTCAATTAATCATCTTTACCCCTTTACCGCTCATTTTGGATGGGAAGACATAAACAATAGGACAGTTGGCTTTTTTGAGTATAGTTTGGAGTCTGTATTATTTAATCTCATTTTCTCAAGTTAGAAGTGATCAAATACTTTGAAGTTTTCTAGTTTGTATAGTAAAGGAGACTCACCTTCTATTTAGGAAATTTAGTGGAACTTTAGAACTCTCATTATTCACATTTTTGAGTGGTAAATACAGTTGATTAAGAGGGTATATCCAAAAAACAAAACAGTATGTCCAAAATATTCAGCAAGGGACAGGTTGGAATTATCTGCCAGTTTATGGCTTCCTAGAATTAAAATAAGAGAATGGGTACCAATTGTAATTTAAGAGATAGTTTCCTTTTATATCACATGTGCACACTGATAAACACTCTCTAAGGTATTATTTTTTAATAATATGAGAAACAGAAAATAGAGGTTTGCTGTGACCAGGTCATCAGAATCGAATACTTCTTACTACAGTTATGATTTATTTGTTATAGACTGAATTTTAAAATTGAGTAGACTTATGCTCTTCTTTAAAAGTATTTTTCAGATTCTAATGTATACATGGTGAAATGCACAGACACTAGGTGTACTCAGTGAGTCTGATAAATGTGTATACCTGTGTATCTCATATCTCATGCCTCTAGGAACTCCAGCATTTCTCATGTAAAACAAATTCAGGCAGCATAGTCCCTCTTTCCAGGTGATCCCTGCCACTCCCCTCTGCCACCCCCACTTCTGAGGAAACTCTGATCTCCATAACCATAGCTCAGTTTTTTTTGTTCTCTTTTCTATGTCTAGATTCCTTTTTTTGGCATAATGTTTTAAAGATTCATTCATGCAGTACATCTGAAATTTGTCTTTTAAAATTGTCATTTTATACATATATCACAACTTGTTTTTACATTATTTTGTTGGTAGATATCTGGTTTGTTTCATTTTTAGCTATTATTAAAGCTGCTGTGAAAATTCCTGTTCAAATCTTTTTTTGTATATACGCTTCCATTTTTGTTGGTAAATTGGAGGAGTGGAATTGCTGGCTCACAAGGTTGGTATATGTTTAACTCATTAAGAAACTATTAAACTGTTTTTCTAACCAGTTGTATCATTTTATAGTCCCTCCAGCAATGTCTGAGCATCCCAGTTGCTCCATGATTTTTCTTACATTTTGTGCTGTAAGGGTGTTAATGAGTATGTAGTGGTATCTCTGGCTTTAATTTACATTCCCTAAAGATGAATAATGCTAAGTACCTTTTCATGTGCTTATTGCTCATTCATATATCTTAATGAAGTTTCTGTTCAGTTTTTTCACTTAATTTTATAGTATATATGTATGTATGTATATAAGTATTAAGTGTATATGTATATATCTATATATAGAGAGTCATTTCTCTCATCTCTAGCTCAGCTGGCTTTTTTTTTTCATTTTAAAAAAATTATTTTTTTTAAATTGAAGGATAATTGCTTTCCAGAATTTTGCTGTTTTCTGTCAAATCTCAACATGAGCCACCCATAGGTACACATATATCTCCTCCCTTTTGGGCTTCCCTGGTGGCTCAGACGGTAAAGTGTCTGCCTGCAATGTGGGAGACCCAGGTTTGTCCCTGGGTCGGGAAGATCCCCTGGAGAAGGAAATGGCAACCCACTCCAGTACCCTTGCCTGGAGAATTCCGTGGACTGAAGAGCCTGGTCCATGGGATCGCAAAGAGACTTCACTTTCACTTTGAACCTTCCTCCCATCTGTCTTCTCATCCCACCCCTCTAGGTTGATACAGAGCCCCTGTTTGAGTTGCCTGAGCCATACAGCAAATTCCCATTGGCTATCTATTTTACATATGGTAATGCAAGTTTCCATGTTACTCTCTCCGTATATCTCACCCTCTCCTCCCCTCCCCTCATGTCCATAAGTCTATTCTCTATGTTTGTTTCTCCATTGTTGCCCTGTAAATAAGTTCTTCAGTACCAATTTTCTCATGAAATCTTTTGATGAGCATGTTTTGATTTCCTAGGGTTCAGTTCAATTCAGTCGCTCAGTTGTGTCCGACCCTGCAATCCCATAAATTGCAGCACACTAGGCCTCCCTGTCCATCACCAACTCCCGGAGTTCACTCAGACTCACATCCATCGAGTCGGTGATGCCAGCCAACCATCTCATCCTCGGTCGTCCCCTTCTCCTCCTGCCCCCAATCCCTCCCAGCATCAGGGTCTTTTCCAGTGAGTCAACTCTTTGCATGAGGTGGCCAAAGTACTGGAGTTTCAGCTTTAGCATCATTCCTTCCAAAGAACACCCAGGACTGATCTCCTTTAGAATGGACTGGTTGGACCTCCTTGCAGTCCAAGGGACTCTCAAGAGTCTTCTCCAACATCACAGTTCAAAAGCGTCAATTCTTCGGGGCTCAGCTTTCTTGACAGTCCAACTCTCACATCCATACATGACCTCTGGAAAAACCATAGCCTTGACTAGACAGACCTTTGTTAGCAAAGTAATGTCTCGGCTTTTCAATATGCTATCTAGATTGGTCATAACTTTCCTTCCAAGGAGTAAGCGTCTTTTAATTTCCTGACTGCAATCACCATCTGCAGTGATTTTGGAGCCCCCCAAAATAAAGTCTGACACTGTTTCCACTGTTTCCCCATCTATTTCCCATGAAGTGATGGGACCGGATGCCATGATCTTCATTTTCTGAATGTTGAGCTTTAAGCCAACTTCTTCACTCTCCTAGGGTAGCTGTTAACAAATGAGCACACACTCTAGGGCTTAAAACAGTAGACACTTATTCTTTCAGATTTCTGTAGGCCAGAAGACTGCAATCATGAGTTAGCAAAACTCCCTCTGAAGAATCCTTTTTGCCTCTCCCTGCTTTCTGGTAGCCCTCAGCAATCCTTGGTATTCCTTGGCTAGTGCCTGCGGTATTCCAGTTTCTACCTCTGTCTTCACGTTGCCTGCTTCTTTCTCTGTGTGTCTGTGTTTCTGTGTCTCCATGTGTTACGTGGCCTTTTTATAAAAATATCAGTCCTTGGATTTAGACCCTTCCTAAATATTAAGGTATGATCTGATCTTAACTAAGTCCAATAAGGTTACACTCTGAAGTTCTAGTGAATAAGTCATAGGGAGACACTATTCAAGATAATAGACTTGTCTATTTATTTTCTTAATGAAATCTTTTGTTAAACAGAAGTTTTTCACTTTGATGAAATCCAGCTTGTCTTTTTTTTTTTTTTGCTGATGCTTTCTGTGCTCTGTATAATAAATCTTTGCAACTCAAGTTCTGAAAAGATATCCTCTTGTGTTTTCTACCAGGAGTTTTGTACTTGTTACTTTTACATTGAGGTCTATCATGCCTTTTGAATTTCTTTTTGTATTTATAGCATGAGAAGGAATTCAAGGATTATTTTCTTTTACATATGGACATCAAATTTTTTCAGCGTGATTTATTGAAAACATTATCTTTTATACTTTGAATTTCTTTGTCAGATTTGCTTTTGTTGAAAATTTATTGAACAGACCTCTTTTTCTAGACTCTCTGAGCTATTCTTGTATCACACTGTCCTGATTACTCTGCATTTAATGGTAAGTGTTGAAATTTGGTAGTGTAAGTCTTTCATTTTCCTTCGTCCCTCCCTTCATCTTTTTCAGAATTGTTTTGCCTATTGCAGACTTTTTGCATCTTGTTGAATTTTGTTGCTTTCTTTTAAAGAGTACTGAGGGTTTTTTTTTTTTTTTTCTTTCTTTTTTAAATCAGGCAGATACTGGAGGATTATCATTTTTCTGTTAAGGCTTAGTTTTAAGATTTGTTAAGATGGCTCTAGAGTGGCCATTACTTTATCACTAGAGTGGTTCCACTTACAACGCCTGACCTTTCTGGCTTGTATGCTCTTGGTGTTTCAGTCTGGATGGTCATAATCCCAGGCTTGTGCGTGACCTCTGGACTCTATCTGGCTCCTTCTCCCCTGGAGCTCGTCTCTGCTGATCTCTTACAGTCTGGCTCAGTGTGTGCACAGCTTAGTAACTGGCCCAAGTTGGTTCTTGGGAACCCTATGCAGATTCCTGAAGCTCTTCCTCTGCATGCACATCTATTTCTACCTCTGTACAGTGAAAACTGTGGCTTTGAGCTCTATTTGTTTCCCTATGCCTGTGCCTCAGTTAGGAGGTACATTTAGGCCTAAAGCCAAGGCTCTTGCAAGGATCACAGTATTGTGGTATCTGTTGTCCAGTGACCAGAAATAGTTGCTTTCTCCATTTTTTTCTAATATTAATTATAGTTTTACATAAAAGTGGTTAAGTCTGATAGCCATTTCTGCATTGTGGCTGAGACAAGAAGCATGCACTATCCTTTTGGAAACTGTATTACCAGTCAGATTCTTGATGATATTTATTTTTAAAGGATTCAATCTATAGAAAATTGAGGCAAGGTTCATGATATAGAAGTAAAGATGTGGAAAGACCATGGGGTACACTTAAAGAAGTTCGGTTACTCCTGGCAATCACAGAGATTGTAATCATTTTGAAATATCATACCAGAAAGCCTGCCAGTTTCTGCTTTCTTCTATCCATTATACTTTTTGCTAATAGATTTCTGAGGCATTGCCCAATGTACAAGTATCTATTGGTGTATTTGTTTTAAACTGTTGAATTTTAATAAAATTATTATGATTTTCTCCCAATAGGTAGTTATGCCACCAACAAAACACTGCTTTCAGGAAAAAAAAAAAAAAAAAGCCTAGGGGTCTGCCTGCTCTTAGTGTTTTGCAAAACTACTTGTTATCTTTTCAAATTCAGACACAAACAACTGCCTTAAAAAGACATTTTTAGCATTTTAAAAGATATCTTTTCCGTGTATTTGACCTATTCCTGCCTTGGCAGAAAGGAAGGAAAATGAATTGCTACAGTTACTGTAGCACCTTTGACTTATTCATAATACAATTTGTTTTAAGGTAGAGATTATAAAAAAGTGGTTGAAATTTTTGTTGGTCAGGTAACCTTTATGACTCATTGCTTAGTTATGGTTAAGAGCAGATACAATATATATTTTGCCATTTAGAAAGGAAGATAAAGAGCCTTGTTTAGGAAAATAAATTTCAACATCAAAACAATAGGTATGCATTTTGAGCCTAATATGGGCCAGTTTGGATTTTAACCTTTGGGGGTGGAAGAGACATTCATTACTTAAAAAAAGCTTACTATATACAATGACTAGGATGATTTAGTCAGTATTCCTCAACCATGTGTATTGTATAAACCTTTTCCAAAGGAAAAAAATTCTTTCTGACTCCCATTATGTATGTAAATTATTTGTATTATATTGTTCCTTAAATTTATATAAATATAAAATAAAGTATAAATTCCTTGTGCTAATAGTGCATACACTAGTTTTAATCAAAACATATTTAAAATTTAAATGCAAACAAAGCTGTACATTCAAATTAACAACATTAGTTTCACACGATAGGTGATGTTTTACTGAAAAGCTTAAATTGTTTACAACATAAATATGGCAGTGACTGCTGTGATGCAGGTTCTTTTAAGCCCTCAACTGTCTCATCACTTTGCTGTGAATACTGCAAAACCTTTCTTGGTATTTATCCAGTATTGCAATTTGATCATCTCCTGACCTGAAAACAATCATGTGTCTGTGTTATTTACCTGTATCATTTTGTATTTGTCTCTGTCAATTATAATAGTACTGTTGGGGTCAATGTAATTAAAAACAAAAATATTAAGGCAGTCACTGAAATTTGATGAGAGTGCTCCAGAAGGTGGCTTTCCAGATGTGCAAGAGTGTATCAATACTAATGTTAAATTTTTGTATCAAAACAAGTCACAAAATGATACAATTCTTACAGATAACTTATGGCCTCTTAAGAATTCATCCATGCACATATAATTTAATAAACCATCTTGTAGAATGTATTTGAAGAGGCAAAGATTAGATGCAGGGAGAGTAGAAGAATACTGCAGTAGTCTAGAATTGGGGTATCAGGAGCTTGAACTTGAGTGGAAGTAGTGGAAATGAAAGAGTTAATGGGTGGTGACTGGTCATGGGCCCCAAAATTCCAGGTTGTTTGAAAGATTTTTTAAATTCATTTAGCCATTCATTTCTTCACTTGGTGATTCACCAGTGAGGAGACTGTCTTCTGTGATGATTAAAACATCTTATTTTTGTCATCTGTCATTTCCTCATAAGATTATTGAGTATGATCTTGGTACATAAGTTCTTGGTAAATGAGGGTTATTATTAATCCACTCACAATTATTGAGGTTGACTTTTAAATTAAAATTAAGTTTTAAATTATCAAAATAGTTTTAAATTGTGTCAGGAAGTAGATTAAATTGGGATAGATAAAGCCTGAGTACTGTTGGCAAGGCGTTCACAGTGTAGTGAAGGACACTGATGTGGAATCAAGTAGTTTTCAGTTGCTCAGTTGTGTCTGACTCTTTGTGACCCCATGGACTGCAGCACGCTGGGCTTCCCTGTCCATCACCAACTCCCAGAGCTTTCTCAAACTTATGTGCATTGAGTTGGTGATGCCATCCAACCATCTTATCCTCTGTTGTCCCCTTTTCCTCCTGCCTCACTCTTTCCCAGCATCAGGATCTTTTCCATTGAGTCAGTTCTTTGCATTAGGTGGCCAAAATATTGGACCTTCAGCCTTAGCATCAGTCCTTCCAATGAATATTCAGGACTGATTTTCTTTAAGATTGACTAGTTTGATCTCCTTGTAGTTCAAGGGACTTTCAAGAGTCTTCTCCAACACCACAGTTCAAAAGCATCAATCAAGTAAATACCCTGCAATCTGCTAAGCTTTGTGGTTCTGAACTCTACAGCTGTCAGTGGACTGGCACTCTGAGGAATAAATCAGCACCTCTGCCAACTCTAGTGGGATCTTCAGGAGCAGGGTGCTTGATGAAGCTGGAACTCGGAAAGCATTTAGGTGTTTGTATGACAGACAAACAAGGCAAGAAAGGACATTCAAGGCTGGCACACAGCATTTGCAAAGATAAGGGGATTTCAAGAGCATGTGCACTTGGAGGCATGCAGGTAGTTCAGTATGGTCAGACTGTGACACGCGCATGGGAGTGTGGGCTGGGATACAGTTGGAAAGGTAGTGACAATAAGGCAGTGGTGAATTCTGAGAATCCGAATGGAAATCTGACCTGTGGCATCTGTCTTGCAAGTGGTGCCATTGGTTATGGGAGGAGCTGAGAAAGCCAGGTTTAAGCAGTGCAGCCAAGCCCAGTTGCCAGGTGCTTAGTAAGTGTGAAGTTGCTTCAGTTGTATCTGACTCTTTGCGACCCCATGGACTGTAGCCTGCTAGGCTCCTCTGTCCATGGGATTCTCCAGGAAAAGATACTAGAATGGGTTGGTATTTCTTCCAGGGGATCTTCCTGACCCAGGAGTTCAATCCTAGAAGGCAATCCAAATCTGTGTCCCCAGATGTCAGGCAAATTGTGTCATCCTGGGCAAGAAGAGCAGAAATAGTATGGTCCTTTACAGTGGAGTCGTTAAACAAACTTCTCACCACGATCAGAGTCCTGACAACACACTGAAGGAATGATAATTTTCAAGTGAAAAATTCATTAAGTTGTGTTAGAAGTTTGAAAAATCAGCCAAGAATAGAACGAACTGTGAAATATTAAGAGATTATTACCAGTACAGAAAATACAGTACCAGAAAATACACGTTTTGTATTAGTGTTTCTGGATGGAACTGAAACACCTTTTAGAAAGCATTTATGTTTTGATATTTCTCAGTATTCACATCTTGCTATCATACTTAATACAGAATTTTTTTGGCTTTACATACTAGTACTCATGTTCTTCACCAATATTTATGAAGAGAAATCTTCAGTTCAGTTCAGTTCAGTTCAGTCCCTCAGTCCTGTCCAGCTCTGTTTGCAACCCCATGGACTGCAGCATACCAGGCTTCTCTGTCCATAACCAACTCCTGGAGCTTACTAAACTCGTGTCCATTGAGTCAGTGATGCCATCCAACAGTCTTACATCTGTCGTCCCCTTCTCCTCCTGCCTTCAATCTTTGCCAGCATCAGGGTCTTTTCCAATGAGTCAGTTCTTCGCATCAGGTGGCCAAAGTATTGGAGTTTCAGCTGCAGCATCAGTCATTCCAATGAATATTCAGGACTGCTTTCCTTCAGGATTAACTGGTTGTAGCTCCTTGCAGTCCAAGGGACTCTCAAGAATCTTCTCTAACACTACAGTTCAAAAGCATCAATTTTTCGGCACTCAGCTTTCTTTATAGTCCAACTCTCACATCCATACATGACTACAGCAAAAACCATAGCTTTGACTGGATGAACCTTTGTCGGCAAAGTAATGTCTCTGCTTTTTAATATGCTATCTAGGTTGGTCATAGCTTTTCTTCCAAGGAGCGAGTCTTTCAATTTCATGGCTGCAGTCACCATCTGCAGTGATTTTGGAGCCCCCAAAATAAAAGTCTCTCACTGTCCATTGTTTCCCCATCTGTTTTCCATGAAGTGCTGGGACCGGATGCCATCATCTTAGTTTTCTGAATGTTGAGTTTGAAGCCAACTTTTTCACTCTCCACTTTTACTTTCATCAAGGGGCTTTTTAGTTCTTCTTCGCTTTCTGGCATAAGGTTGGTGTGATCTGTGTATCTGAGCTTATTGATATTTCTCCCGGCAGTCTTGCTTCGAGCTTGTGCTTCATACAGCCTGGCATTTCTCATGATGTACTCTGCATATAAGTTAAATAAGCAAGGTGACAATATACAGCCTTGACATACTCCTTTCCCAATTTGGAATGAGTCTGTTGTTCCATGTCAGTTTCTAACTGTTGCTTCTTGACCTGCATACAGATTTCTTAGGAGGCAGGTAAGGTGGTCTGGTATTCCCATCTGTTTAAGAGTTTTCCACAGTTTGTTGTGATCCACACACATCTACACTACTTTGGTGTAGTCAATATAGCAGAAGTCAATGAAGCAAAATCTTATGGTCACTTAAAGCATTGATCTGGGTGATCGTTGCAAATAATTCTGTTTTTATGACATGTTGCATATCATTTATATATAATCGATCAACTCTGTTTTCTTCTAATACAGTTTTCATTTTCTTTAGTACCATCGTTATGTATAAGTAACAGGAAAATATAAACACAGACTGTTTTTTCTAATTATGACTATAGTGCCTTACTTGTCTTTAAAATGTTTGTTCATAGTTACCAAGGTTACCAAACGGACATATAGATATTCTTCAGAAATGTAGTTAGTACTGTGGTACAGAATAACCCTTCCCAGATGGTAGAAAAGAATAAGAGAAAAATTTTACAAAGATCATGATGAGAACAGGAAGTAATGTAATATAAATTCACTCATGTGGCACAGATTGAAGTGTGTGTGGGGAGGTGTGGGAGATGCACAAAATTAAATTCTCTCATCACACTCTGAAAATTGCCATCTTGCAGTCATCAAGTCCTCCTCCTTCTCAGATGTTGAAGCTCTGCTCTCAGACCAGCAGAAGAAAATTTCATAGTTCAACATATTCCCACTTAGTTGATGAACTCACTTACAATTGTGGCTGGTAAAAGCTGTTGATGTGCATGTGAAATGACTGTTCATATCTACATCTGTTATAGAAGTGTTTTATTCTTCCTGTGACTTTTCTGTAATGCATAGTGTAGTAAAAGTGTAAGTATTTTAGTTCTGCTAGAAGAGTTGTAGATGTGTCCCTGTATCTGGCATTGAGGCTTGATTACCTATTTATTCCAATTTATATATCAGTTTACACACATCAGTTTGAATTCTTTGAATACCAAAGTGTGTGTGGTACTAATTGGGCACTTACTGTATGCCAAGCACTGTTCTAAGTGGTAAATGTGTATGTGTATATATATGTATATGCTGCGAAGTCACTTCAGTCGTGTCCAACTCTGTGCGACCCCATGGACGGCAGCCCACCAGGCTACCCCGTCCCTGGGATTCTCCAGGCAAGAACGCTGGAGTGGGTTGCCATTTCCTTCTCCAATGCATCAAAGTGAAAAGTGAAAGTGAAGGCGCTCAGTCGTGTCTGACTCTCAGCGACCCCATGGACTGCAGTCTTCCAGGCTCCTCCGTCCATGGGATTTTCCAGGCAAGAGTACTGGAGTGGGGTGCCATTGCCTTCTCCATATATGTATATATATATGTACTAGTCCTGACAATGACCCCATGTACTATAATTATTATTCCCATTTTATATATAGGAATAATAGATGGGAGCCAAGGTAACTGAGGCCCAGAGAGGTTAAATAGTTTGATTAAGCTAAAAAATGATGGCAATAGCATAGACATTCAGTATATACTAAAAACAGACATTCAGTATACACTCACTACAGAGTGCACACACATATTCAAAGATGCTTATTCAAAATATATGTCCATTTGTGCTGTGAAAGATTGGTACTCACCATTTGTAAATTTCCTGTGTAATTCATATTGATATTACTTACAAAAAACGTTTTTCCCAACGAGTGGTAGTTGTTGGGTTTTCAATATAGTCAATGACATGAATGTTCTTACTGACCTTTCAAGGTATACTCCATTGACATAATTTCAGACATCCTTTGTGCTTTGGGGAGTACCAGGATACCAAATTCTGGTACTGTATTATCAGTGAGTTTTATTACCTTTATTAAAGAATAGTTCATCCTACATATTCTGGATACTAAAGACAGGTAGAAAGATTTGATATTAAATGCTTTGGACTTCACTTTCTAGATACATTTTTGAAGTGAGAGAGAGAAACTCTGTGGGTTGTGGTTTGCTCCTATTGTCTTAGAGTTGAGGCTTCTGTGAAGAGCATTGACAGCGTTACAATCAAGTTACCTACCCCCTGCACAGGTTTCACAAAGGCCATCTTACTCTTGGAGCTCACATCTTTTGGAAACTTCCCCACTGACTTGTGCTTCTACTTTAAGATGATTTTGCTTCTGCTCCTGCTAAGTCGCTTCAGTCGTGTCCCACTCTGTGCGACCCCATAGATGGCAGCCCACCAGGCTCCCCCAGTCCCTGGGATTCTCCAGGCAAGAACACTGGAGTGGGTTGTCATTTCCTTCTCCAATACATGAAAGTGAAAAGTGAAAGTGAAGTCACTCAGTCGTGTCCGACTCTTCACGACCCCATGGACTGCAGCCTACCAGGCTCCTCTGCCCGTGGTATTTTCCAGGCAAGAGTACTGGAGTGGGGTGCCATTGCCTTTGAAGATTTTAGGATATTGTAATAATTGTAATAATATTGGCATAGTATACGTCCTTAATGCTGAATAACAATCTGAATTTATTTAATGTAGACAATCTAATCTGTTTAGTTCTATAAGAAATACTGCAATTCTGAAAAATAGGACAGACAAATCAGGACCTTAAGCCATCAGAAAACCAAAATGTAGTTCTAGTCCTCCAGAAATATTTGAAACAGTATCTGGAATGTGAATCAACTTGTTAAGGAAAATACTTCAGATTATTCTTCTGTAGTGTTTGGTTTCAAGGTAGCCATCCAGATGCACAGCGATGGTGATCATGAGATGAGATGGTATGAGAAAGTGGCCACAGGACACCTGGATCCTAATAGGAAGTCACTAAATGCTAGCTTGTGTGCTCAATGGGCAGCTGTGATGGAGAGATTAAGTGTGTCCTCTTGTGGATAACCTGAGTTCAAATCCTGGCAGAACCTAAACAGTGGTTCTCAACCAGGGACAACTTTGTCCCCCATGGCACATTTGGCAATGTCTAGAGACATTTTAGGTTGTCACCCTTCAGGGTGGGCTTCTATTGGAGGCCAGAGATACTGCTAAGCATCACACAGTGCTCTGAACAGCCTTCTTCTTGCCTCCTCCCCACCACCCCTGCCTCCTGTGAAATAATCATCTGGTTTGAAATGTGAATAGCGCTGAAGTTGAGGAGCCCCAACCTAGAACAAGTAACATTGTCTCTCTAAATAAGTACAATAATAGTGCTTCCTTAGCAAATGGAAAGAAAGGACTTAGGAAAGTGCCTCACCTACAAAGCACATCAGAAATACTAACTCTTGTTCTTCTTTGAACAGCTGTTTGTAGGAGATTCACTATGTGTCAGGCATTAGCCTAGGTGCTAGGTGTACAGTTGAAGTGGAAGGATAACAGTCCCAGTCCCTCCCCTCAAAGCGCTTGCTGTTTCTGGCTTCAGAGGTCACTGCAGAGATGACACCACTCCTTAGGAGCAGCAGCATCTATCTCTGTTGGGGCCACCTTACGCTCTCTCTGCCTCCCTCGCCTTCAAGTACAAGCTCCTTCTTCATCTCTTTATAAAAATCTCTCATTTAGAAGAATCCACCAAAAGAAGAAAAATATTAGCCCCAGCTTTCTCATTCCACTTCTCTGAATTTGAGCCTCACAAACTCACCTGATCCACATGCAGACACTGTCAGTATCTCCAAGCATCCTTTGCCAGCGAGGAAGACTCTTTCATGCCAGTGGCTCTCACTCAGAGAATGCTCTTCACTCCGACACTACTTCTCTTCCTTCTTTATGGCTTTGGATATCTTAGTCTTTCTCCATCAGTGTTGGGACCCTTGAGTTTCTTCTCTCACCTCCTTCCTTTATCTGCTTAGTGCTGCCAGCAGCACCGCAGGCTTCTGCCCTTGCTCCTGTAACTTAGTGTGACTCAGAGTGAGTGAGTGAGTGAGTGAGTGAGTGAGTGAGTGAGTGAAGTCACTCAGTAGTGTCCGACTCTTTGCGATCCCATGGACTGTAGCCCACCAAGCTTCTCCGTCCTTGGGATTCTCCAGGCAAGAATACTGGAGGGGGTTACCATTTCCTTCTCCAAGTGTGACTCAGGGAGGGAGCATTTCCATTCCCTTTACAGGTGTTGTTTAGCGAGGAGACATTTCTTAGGTCCTAAGTGTGAAGTTAAAATGTGGTTTAATCTGGAGGCCAAGCTGTAAAGAGTGGTCTGTGTCAGCACATTTAGGCTGGGGTAACTGAGGCTTTGTATGCCAACTATTCCCAGTTCCTGAGTCAATTCTGACCAGGACAGAGAGTTTATGGGGACCTCATCCCACTAGTGTTGGGGTACAACCCATTCGAATTCACTGTGCCAATGCCTGGAGCCTGGTGCTGTGCTGCCGTATGCCTGCAAAGTCGTGCCTCCTCCTTACGTTCCACTCTGCTGGTCTAGTTCATATAACCGGGCCTCTGCTTTGGTTTTGTCTTAGCCCCACAGTGCTCTGAGTACACAGTGTCCCTGCAAAGGCTGATCACAGAATCATGATCTGTTCCTGACCACCTGACTAGACTCTTTCCATTCCCACCTCCCTCCCTCCCACACGCCTTATGCTTCAGCGGTATAAAACACTGGCAGGTCCATGAAGGATCTGTGCTTCTGTGTATCACGTGCTTTGTACAGATTGCTTCCTCTGCCTGGATTGCCTTACTTGAGCCAAGCCAGAATTCCTGTTTACTTCTTTGACTGTTAGGGATTGAGCTGTTGGCCCCCTTCTTCAGGATCTAGTCTGCAGCTTGCTCGGTTATTCCATCCCTCTACCTCATCTTGGCTTTCATATTTCGCCCTTGCCCATTGAGGTGCCAGGTGTTCTGAGCTCAGCCTCCTGGATTTATGAAACTAGAATTTACTGGGTTTAAATCAGCCACAGCATACTGCAGTAGGTTGAGTCTTTTTAGGACCTAGCCATCATGTAAAGTATTGCTTGTGAGTAAAAATGCAGGCCAAAGTCCTAAAAACTGATGGATCAATGATGTTTTAGAAATGGTAACATTTATAAATTGTAGCTTGACCAGAGCAAAAATGTGTGTGAACTTATATTCACAACACACATTAACACATACTATTTATCTTTGGCATTTATGCTCATACTTTATGAAATAAGAGAAAAATGAAATAACACTAAAAATAAGAATTCAGAATAAAAAGAAAATGAAAGTATATTTCTAGTGAATGAATGTGAAGCTGTGTAGATAAGGGAGAGAAAGTATGCAAATGAGGAAATATGTGAGTGAATCATTTGCTGTTATATTTAAATAAGAAATATTATTGTTGATGTTTGGGCTTAATTTCCTAAATTGGAAATATATCTTTCACATATCTGGAGACATATATAAATGTGGCATTAAGGTGGAAATACACATTTTATCTTTCAAATGCTAGAAAGAAAACAATTTTGTGGAACTAGAATATGAACAAAGAGAAATAAATATATGATTTATTCAATATTGCATTCAAATAGGAAATTCTGGAATGAAAAGAAGCAGCTTGTTTTAGGTTATACTCAGATATGGTGGTTTCAAAAGAATTTCAAACTCTAGCAATTTCCCTAACTTGGACTAATAAGACTGGTACTTATAACAGTATGGGCCATGCCTCTCAGGACCTCTGCATAAAGCCGCACACGCTGTCAGTTGTCTTTGCCTGTGAGGTTATCAGGCATTGCCTGGAGCTGTACAGTGAGCTCAGGGTTGTATGCCTTGCTTCAGTGGGGAATTAAGAGGGGATGGGAGTGACACTCTTACTCCGCCAAGGTGGGTATGTTGTTTTATCTTGCAGACCTTGAAAAGGAAAATTAATTCAACTCTTTTCAACAAATATTTTTCAGACTCATTCTCTCTGTCTTGGACTATAATCGCCAGTAGTTAGGAATTGAAGAGAACTAAAAGGTGCAGTTGTTGCCCTCAAGGAGATAAAATCAGTTTTTATGAGGATGTCAGACTGGCACATAAAGGAATTAGACAAGAAACAAAGATATAAGAGAGCAAAAGTGCTACACTGAAAAACAATGAAAAAAGTCCATAACAAACAACCAGAGCTCTAGACTACCATGAAAGAAAAAGAACTGTCAAGAAGGCAGGATGTGACATGTTAAATCCTGATTTCTATATAATTCCAGGATAATTTTGATGCCTGGGTTCTCCTCTCTTTTAAAGGGTGTAAAATGTAGTGAGGAAGCTATCTATAAACCATTGTGTAGACTTTTTGCCTGAATAGTTTTTTCAAAAGAAAGAAAACCAAGCACATTAATTTATCAAAATGTTCTGAACATTCTATGTAGGTCAACTCACAACTATCCCAAAACTGATGGTGGAGCTGGGGGAAGACAGGTCCAGTGCATTCATTTGGGTCTAGAAGGTGCTTTTTGCCATTCAGTTAGAAATCATTTCCTCTGACATGCTGGAAATTTGTGATGTTTCTAAGAAATTCTCAAGCCACAGTGTAATCATGTGAGGGGAAAGTTTTGTACCTCTCATTAACTGAGACCCTCTATTATTCCTTTTTCTAGGAACATGCTCATCTCAGTGCTACAAAAGACTGAGTTCTTTTCATAAATCTAGATTCCCTCTCCATACTTGCCAGTCTATATTCCAAGGGGAAAGGAGTCTTTGGTTTTAATATATAACAATATAAAATATTACTGTAATTTTTTTTGCATTTGTTTGGATTATCATCTGTTCTACATTTAAAATCATAAATATTAACCTAAGTGCAATGCAAAGGAATATTTGAAGGCAAAATAAATCTCTAACTCCTACTTAGTTATTTGAGCAAACAACAAACACTGTTTTGAAAAAGCATAGAAGTAGATGGGAAAATCATCAGTGAACAAGACAATTGTCCACATATGTATTTTCTACATGAATTGTGCCAAGAAGGAGAATTACAAAGTTGATCCCTGCACTCAGGAAGGCTGTCACAGAAAGAAAGACAATAGGATATGCCCCCAATATAGATATTAACAACAGTGATGAAAGCAAGTTAACAGGAATTATCTCCCCCTTTTTTGATTCTATAGCATCTAGACTTGCTCTAATTAAGCAGATCATTACATTTTTTTGGTCTTACATTCTCAACATAAGTATAACTAAAGATATAAAATAATTTTTTTAAAAGGATTATTTTATTGTAGTTGATTTATAATGTTGTGTTAATTTCTGCTATACAGCATAGGGACTCAATTGTTCATATATCTTTTCATATTCTTTCCCATTGTGGTTTATCACAGGATATTGAATGTAGCTGCCTGTGCCGTACAGTAGAACTTTGTTGTTTATCCATCCGACATATAATAGTTTGCATCTATTAATCCCAAACTCCCAATCTATCCCTCCCCTATCCTCCCCATCCTTTGGCAACCATAAGTCTAGTCTCTATGTCTGAGTCTCTTTCTGTTTCATTGATAAGTTCATTTGTGTCATATTTGAGATTGCACATGTAAGTGATATCATATGGTATATGTCTTTTTCTAGCTTATTTCACTTAGTATGGTAATCTCTAGGTCCACCCATGTTTCTGCAAATGGTATTATTTTATTCTAAAAGAATTGCTTTTTATCTAAGGGAAATTATATCTACATTTGTTGCTGCTGCTGCTGCTAAGTCACTTCAATGGCAGCCCACCAGGTGCTCCTAGGGTTCAGTAAACTGTGGCCCTGTGGGCCAAATCTGGGGCCTGTTTTTTATATGACCTTTTGAGCTAAGAGGGCTTCCCTGATGGCTCAGGTGGTAAAGAATCCGCCTGCAGTGCAGGAGACCTCGGTTTGATCTGGAGAAGGGCATGGCAACCCACTCCAATATTCTTACCTGGAGAATTCCATGGACAGAAGAGCCTGGTGGGTTACAGTCCACAGAGTTGCAAAGAGTCAGACACAGTTAGACAGTGACTAACATTTCACTTTTTGAGCTAAGAATGGTTTTTTAAATTTCTGTGTGCTCAGTCTCTCAATTGTGTCCAACTCTGTGTGACTCCCTGGACTGTAGCCTATCAGGGTCCTCTGTCCATGGAATTATCCCAGCAAGAATATTGGAGTGGGTTGCCGTTTCCTCCTCCAGGGGATCTTCTGGACACGGAGACTGAACTCGCATCTCTTGTGTCTCTGGCATTGGCAGGTGGAATCTTTACCACTGAGCTACCTGAGAAGCCATTTAAAATTTTCAAATGATTGTAAACATAAATATGAATATAAAAGAGTATGTAACAGAGATGTATGTGGCCTGCAGAGCTTAAAATATTTACTGTTTGGCCATACACAGAAAATTTTGCTGACGCTTGTTTTATTTACTTTGTTTTTTAATTGAGTTATAATTAACACACAATATTATATTCGCTTCAGGTGTACAGAATAATGCTTTGATATTTTTATGCATTATGAAATAATCACCACCACTAAGACCAGTTATCATTCATCACCAAAGTTAACTTTAATTTTGACTATGGTGGTGGTTTAGTCGCTAGGTTGTATCTGACTCTTGTGACCCTGTAAAACTATCTTAGAGATCCCTATTCTTTATTCTTGTCAATTAATAGGTTCAATTGAATGTTGGAGATACATACTAAAAATCTCATCTTGTATGTTTCTTCCTTCTTTTTACGTTAATAAATCTACTAAGCCAAGCTAAACACTAACATGCTGCTGTACTGTGCTTAATTGCTCAGTCATGTCTGACTCTTTGTGACCCCATGGACTATAGCCTGCCAGGCTCTTCTGTCCATGGGGCTTCTCCAGGCAAGAATACTGGAGTGGGTTGCCATTCCTTCTCCAGGGAATCTTCCCAACCCAGGAACCTTGGTCTCCTGCATTGCAGGCAGATTCTTTACCAACTAGGCTACGAGGGAAACCCAAAGTTGACTGTATTCCCTATGTATACTTTCTATCCCTGTGACTTATTTATTTTGTAACTGAGAGTTTGTTCCTCTTGATCCCCTTCGCCTGTTTCGTCCATTCCCTTTGGACAACCACAGATTTATTCTCTGTATCTGTGAGTCTCTTCTGTTTTGTTTTGTTTTTCAGATTTCACATATAAGTGAAATCATATGATATTTTTCTTTCTCTGTATGAGTTATTTCACTTAACATAATACCTTCCATGTCTATCCATATTGCTGCAAATGGCAATATTTCAAATTTATAGATGATGGAAAGGAAGAATGAAGAATTATTAATTCTTTTTATTTTATGGCTGACTAAATATTCCATTGTATATATGTACCACATCTTTTTCCATTCATATATTGATGGACATTTAGATTGCTTCCATATCTTGGCTATTGTAACTGGTACTGCAATGAACATAGGGATATATATATAACAAAAACGTAAATGGAACAACATACATATACATATGCAGCTTTTCAATTTATGTTTTTGTTTTCTTTCCTTAAATATCTGGAAGTAGAATTTCTGGATCATATGATAGTTCTATTTTGAATTTTTTGAGGAGACTTCATACTGTTTTCCAGAATGTGTGCATCAGTTTACATTCCCACCAACAGTGCATGAGAGTCCCCTTTTCTCCACATTCCTACCAACACTTGTTCCTTGTTTTTTTGATAACAACCATTGTGATGGATGTGAGGTAGGACTACATCAGACCAAAAAGGTTTTCCACAACAAAAAAAAGCCATGAATAAAATGAAAGGCAGTCTACTAAATGGGAGAGGATATTTGCAAACAATATATCTAATAAGGAGTTGATATCCGAAATACTTAAAGAACCCATAAAATTCAAAATTAAAAAAGCAAAAAACCCAATTAAAAATAAACAGAGGCCCTCAATTGGCATTTTTTAAAAAATTATTTTAACTGGAGGATATTTACATTTTGAAAGAAGACATCCAGATAGACAGAAGGCAAATAGAAAGATACTCAACATCAGTAATCATCAGTAATGTGCAAACTGAAATCAAAATGAGATGCCACCTCACATTTGCTGATCCTTGTTTTAAAGAATGACTCCTCAAGGGCCATCTGAATGAGTCACAGGAAACTTGGAGAGATGTGTTACCTAGGGAATAGGCTAAGCTCCTGTAACAGAGACACCTCAGATTCAGTGTTTAATAGAGGAAGAAGTTATTTGTCTCTCACCTTAGCAGTCTAGAGGCAGGCCAGTGCTTTCTTGGATGATGGGTATCTTTGACATGTGAGATTATTCAAGGTCCCACAGTGCACTTGTCCTCATTGAAGAACTTCACTTCCTACTGCAGTATCCTGATTCCAGTCTGAGGGAGAGGAAAGTGGTGAGCAGTTGGTTTCCTTTTTCATATTAAAATCTGGATCATAGCACGTATCACTTCTACTCCTTTTTGCCAGATCTGAGTCACTTGGCCTCTTTAGCTGGAACATAGTTCCTAGCTGAACAGCTATGTGCCCAGATGAAAGTATGGAGTTTTATTGCTAAAAAGAAGACAATTATTGCTAATGGAGGAAAATGAGCATTCTCTGCACAGTAGACAGTTCACTGTATTGAATTATTCCTGATCTTTGTTGCTGAATGCTCACTTCATAGCAAGTGCTCAATATATATTTATTGAATTAATTAAAGTGAGCCAGAAACTGGAGGCAATACTTAGTGAAGGAAGGAGCACTTAAGGAGAAATCCAAGTCTTGAAATGGGAGAGACCTAAGCTTGGTAAGATTAGATTTAAGGCTCCTGGGAATGAGTAGTGGAGATTAAGGTGAAGTGAATTTTCTGTGCTTTATCTAGGGATATAATCCTCACTTAAATAGTGAACATAATTTAGAAAAGCTCATAGGAGCAGGAAAAACTCCAGGAGGATGATAAGATGGGATGGAGGAGGGAATGAGGATGTGTGGAAGTTGGGGTGGTATCCAGTCTGCTAATGAGGAAAGTCCAGTAACCCCTACAGATCAAAGGCAGGCAGGCATCATTTGATGGATCTAGCATTCTGACACTTTTTAACAGGATTCATTTATTCCTGAGGATTAGCAGAGAGAATTGGCAAGATCCTGTCTGAGCATCAGAGCCTCAACCAAACAGATGGGTGTGCAGGACAGAATTTTGAGTTCTAGGCTAGAAAACTGAAGCAGCGGCTCAACTTTGTAGATTGGGCCAACATAGCAGGGCTGGGAAATGATTTATTTTAGAGGCTGTACAAATTCTCAGAGCTGTTTTATTGTTATTGAATCTCTGAGCAGTAAGACTTAATTCTGAGCTTCACTTTTAATTTTCTGGCCTAATTATCATAACTGGTTCAGAAATGGAGGGGAGATAGATACGGGGCCTGGGGAACAAGGACAGAGGTAGACTTAAGGGCTGGTGTCTGAGACTCTGGATTGAGAAACTGATTATGCTATGCCCTGTATCCTTTGGTACTTTATAATGTTGTTTTCTTCCTTGCAGTGAAAATAATAATCATAAAAAAGCACAGTTTCAATAGGGTGATAAATCATGATAACTGATATTTTGTTGTCTTGTTATTCTAAAGTAATTTGATTATTGTAATTAAAGAAGGATAAAAGCGGAGCAAATTCCCAAAATTGATGTCTCAGGTCAAATTGGCCTATTAGGTAGAAGATGAAATTGTGTATTTCAGCACTTCAGCTCTGCATAATTGATGGGGAACTGTATACTGTCTCTTTGGCTATTCAGCAAAGATTCTGTTAGAATCTGCCTCTGCAATCTGAGGTTGCACCATTTATAAATTTCACATTTTATAGATGTAAAGCTATCTTAGAGATCCTTATTCTTTATTCTTGTCAATTAATAGTTCAATTGAATGTTGAGTATACATAATAAAAATCTCATCTTGATCCTATGTTTTTTTCTTTCTTTTTACATTAATAAATCTACTAAGCCAGCTAAACACTAACATATGTGTGGATAAAAAGATAGCCAGCTTTGTGAATGAACATATTATTTTTTTCTGTCTTATCCTTCTCAGGGACGGTATGAATATTTGATTAGATTTCAAATAAAATAAATGAATGACATATGGTTCACTTAAAAAACTATTATAAATACATATTTCTTTTAAATTTCTAGTTACTCTCTTAATAGATGAACATTTACAAAGAGTAATTATAAATGTATTAACGATATAGCTAGGTACTATATATGAGATGTCTTATAAGAGAAAAGAGAGGTTACATAATCTATGAATTTATAAACTTCTCTGTTAAGGTGAGCAGTTTGTTAATGTAAGCAATACCTCATTCATCCTAACTGTATCAGTATAGGAAGGTGCAGTTGAGCCTCTTCATCTGTTAATGATCAATAGTAAGACCAATAAAAATTCATGTTTTTTCCTTTTTTAAAGAAATTCAAACATTTCACTTATTCAAGTTTTTAATGACTTTAATCACAGCAAAAGCATGTTTTGTAAATCATGAAAGTCCATGAGTTTAAGTTTCCTTATGTATTTAAGACATTGACTAATGATATTAGCTAAGACATTGTATACAGTTTGGGTTCAGTTGTATATAATATTTTGGGCTACTTTAAATAAAGGTGTAGCAAATTACTAATTCTCAGATCTACTACTTATGTTCAAATGATGTTGTGACTACTGTCCATAAGTAATGAGGCAGGATCAACAAAGCAGTGCAACCAGTCTACTGAAGTTGTAAATGATGTCATCATTTTAATCACTGACATTGTCATTGTCATCAATCATCATCTTCTCTTCTATTTGCTTAGTATTTCTGTTTATTTGATCTTAGTCTTGAGCAGTATTGCAATTGAGAGAAGAGATGATAAAGAGGAATACTGTTTTGGCTAATTTACCTTCTTAATTTTGCTGGTAACCAAATAGATGCTAATTTCACTGGTGAAGTTCTGAGGGACTGCTAAACACTAGCTAAAAGTATTAATATGATTATAAACTCAAGCAGCAGTTTTCATGGAAGCCAGTTTTCAGAAAGTTGCTTGTTTCCATGGAATCAAAACAAACAAAAATAGAATAACCTTAATATCTTGTCTTATGGTTGTTGTGTATGTAATTTTAAGCTTCAAAGTGTAGGGCTTCCCTCCTAGCTCAATCAGTAAAGAATTTGCCTGCAATGCAGGAGACCTGGGTTCGATTCCTGGGTCGGGAAGATCCCCTGGAGAAGGAAATGGCAACCCACTCCAGTATTCTTGCCTGGAGAAACCCATGGACAGAGGAGCCTGGCAGGCTATAGTATATGGGGTTGCAAGAGTCAGACACGACTTAGTGACTAAAGAAAGTAAGAAAATATCTTGTCTTATGGTTGTTGTGTATATAATTTTAAGCTCCAAAGTGTAGAGATGTTTTATTATTTTAACTCCTTTACACCTTGACTACATTTTGTTCTGATTTAATAAAATTCCAATAATTTGCTTAAAGTCAATCATATAGTTGCTAAATCTAGTAGTTCAGTTCAATTCAGTCGCTCAGTCGTGTCCAACTCTTTGTGGCCCCATGGACTGCAGCACGCCAGGCCTCCCTGTCCATTACCAACTCCCAGAGTTTACTCAAACTCGTGTCCATTGAGTCGGTGATGCCATCCAGCCATCTCATCCTCTGTCGTCCCCTTTTCCTCCTGCCTTCAGTCTTTCCCAGCATCAGGGTCTTTTCAAGTGAATCAGTTCTTTGTATCAGGTGGCCAAATGATTGGAGTTTCAGCTTTAGCATCAGTCCTTCCAATGAATATTCAGGACTGATTTCCTTTAGGATGGACTGGTTGGATCTCCTTGCAGTCCAAGGGACTCTCAAGAGTCTTCTCGAACACCACAGTTCAAAAGCATCAATTCTTTGGCGCTCAGCTTTCTTTATAGTCCAAGTCTCACATCCATACATGACTACTGGCTTTGACTAGATGGACCTTTGTTGGCAAAGTAATGTCTCTGCTTTTTAATATGATGTCTAGGTTGGTCATAACTTTTTTTCGAAGGAGCAAGCGTCTTTTAATTTCATGGCTGCAATCACCATCTACAGGGATTTTGGAGCCCCCCAAAATAAAGTCTCTCGCTGTTTCCACTGTTTCCCCATCTATTTGCCATAAAGTGATGGGACTGGATGCCATGATCTTAGTTTTCTGAAAGTTGAGTTTTAAGCCAACTTTTTCACACTTCCCTTTCACTTTCATCAAGAGGCTCTTCAGTTCTTTGCTTTCTGCCGTAAGTGTGGTGTCATCTCCATATCTGAGGTTATTGATATTTCTCCTCTCAATCTTGATTCCAGCTTGTGCTTCATCATCTAGTAGTAGAATCTGCTATTTGTTTTTGTTTCTTTGACTAGTTAGTGGATGCTTTTGTTTCTGATTTTTTATTATATTTATTTGTGTATGTCTGTTTGTGTGTTGGGGCTTCCCAGGTGGTAAGGAGTCTGCCTGCTAATGCAGGAGATGCAGGAGACTCGAGTTTAATCCCTGGGTCAGGAAGATGCCCTAAAGTAGGAAATGGCAACCCACTCCAGTGTTCTTGCATAGAAAATTCCATGGACAGAGGAACCTGACCAGCTACAGTCCATGGAATTGCAAAGAGCTGGTACGTGACTGAACACACACACAGGTATTCACAACACTAAGCCAACAAATCTTTTTGGTAAATAATATGTGAAGATATATGTTTATTATGCATTGAATCAAATTATAATTATCTGCTGCTGCTGCTAAGTCACTTCAGTCGTGTCTGACTCTGTGCGACCCCATAGATGGAAGCCCACCAGGCTCCCCCACCCCTGGGATTCTCCAGGCAAGAACACTGGAGTGGGTTGCCATGTCCTTCTCCAATGCATCAAAGTCAAAAGTGAAAGTGAAGTTGCTCAGTTGTGTCCAACCCTCAGCGACCCCATGGACTGTAGCCTTCCAGGCTTCTCCATCCATGGGATTTTCCAGGCAAGAGTACTGGAGTGGGGTGCCATTGCCTTCTCCGATAATTATCTGTGGATTTGAAAGAAACTGTTGAGATTGTTTTGGATTTAATGAAGGGATATTTCCAAGTTGACCTCCCAAGAGTGTGTCTTTGTACTTCCCGAACCTGGGAATGTAAAGAAGCATGTAGATGTCTAAAGGGTGAGGATGTGGCATCCTTAGATGTGCGTTTGTTGATGAAATAGTTGTGGATTACTCATAGATTTTGATCAGTAACTTTCTGAGGAGAATTGATGCGTTTGAACTGTGGTGTTGGAGAAGACTCTTGAGAGTCCCTTGGACTGCAAGGAGATCCAACCAGTCCATTCCGAAGGAGATCAGCCCTGGGATTTCTTTGGAAGGAATGATGCTAAAGCTGAAACTCCAGTACTTTGGCCACCTCATGCGAAGAGTTGACTCATTGGAAAAGACTCTGATGCTGGGAGGGATTGGGGGCAAGAGGAGAAGGGGACGACAGAGGATGAGATGGCTGGATGGCATCATGGACGCGATGGACGTGAGTCTGAGTGAACTCCGGGAGATGGTGATGGACAGGGAGGCCTGGCGTGCTGCGATTCATGGGGTCGCAAAGAGTCGGACATGACTGAGCGACTGAACTGAACTGATTTGAAAATTGTTCTTTTAAAAAACTTTTTAAAATTTAGTGCCAGTTATACCTCAGTTGTTTCAAGTATCAGCTGAGGGATTGTGTGATATGAGTAGTTTTGTAGATCTGCAAATCCTAAATTCATCCAAAGATCAAGAAAAATGTATTTATCTTCAGAATAAATTTTTTCATAAAAGTTAACTTAAAATAAGGGTTTATCTTATTTGTAGAGTATGCATCTCCATCATGGCCTGGGTTGGGATCCAGGTTCTGTCAACTGAATTTGGTAGATTCATTCCAGTAGTCCCACATAACTGCCTAGGGTACTATACTGGAGAAGGTCATTGAGAGGACATGACTGCCAGATGACCCAATAGCCAGACCAGGGCAATCAGAAGCTCCTCACCCCCTCCCATCCTTGAAATGTACATTCCAGGGTACCCACAGTGGGAGCTGTTTTCAACCATACAGCCACCTTGAAGAAACATATGTGACTGAACCCAGTTTAAGGTTTCTATATAAACTTTTAAGATTCTGGTAGGCAAGTGTGGAGATCTGTTCATCTTGCAACTGCCCAAGACAAGCCTGGTTTATAAGTTCCTTTGTTTGTTAAACCTGCCACCTATCAATCTGAAGCTATCTACCTCTTCCTATAGTCTCTCCTTGCCCTCTGTGTATGTGGCCAATTTTAAATTTCATTCAGGAAGTTCCTGAAGTTTTAAACCAACAAGTTCTTCATATCAGCTCTAATTTTGAGCCTCTAATGGAGATGAGTGATTTGATTTCTCTGTGCTGCTTTCCTCATCTGTAATTTTTATTACTGTAGAGCTACTAATCCCATTTATTCAAAGTTGCCAAGGCTTAAATGAGATTGCTCATGTTGAAGGACTTTGCAAACTGCATATTCTGTGTTAATCCAGTTTTTATGGCTTTTAAAATTATTATTTTGCCTTTATTAAAGTTTTGGACCATAAAGGCATGGGAATATTGAAGGGAGAGCAAGAGCAATGAACAACAATGATAATAGTTATAACAGCATACATTTCTAATCTGAATTTAGAAGACAACTGTTCCCAGTTAGAGACTGGGAAAATAGGGTAATTTGGTGAGTTTTGGAACATTCTAAGTTAACCATTCTATGCCTGAGATAGACTGTTTTTAATGATTGAATCTGCACATTTTATCTTTATTAGTCTGATTATGTGGCAGGAAATCAATTTAGGTTTCTATATACTGCAGACACGATAGAGACCTGTCAGGGGACAGAGACTCATTAGATTCATGATGGCAGTAGTAGTGATGCAGTTTAAGTGCAAAAGATGGAAAGAATTATTAACAATTGCTTTGTTATTGGGAGAGGGACAGATTCCTTCTTTTACTACTAATGCACCAAAATTAGTACTTAAAGACGCTCCAGTTGGATTCTTTATCAGTAAACATCCATATTTGTGACCACAGATACACTTTCATTCAGCTGCATTTTGATTTAGAAAAAAACCAGTCTTGCTCCATTTCACCCTCGCTCTCCTCTCTCCCCTTAACCGTGTGTGTGTGTGTGTTGAGGGGTGGTTACTCTGCATTCATGTGTGAGCTCATGTCTTCATTCTGGAAGTCCCATGACTAAAAATGAGTATTTTGATGTGATTGCTTCTGACCTGCTTTATTATTTATTAATAACTACTTGAAAATGCCACTCATGTTTTTGTTGGGATTTTTATGCTCTGCACACAATAAATATGGAAAACATGGAAACAAAGTTTTGCTTTAAATTCAAGCAGTTCTCCAATTAAAACGACCTTGTATAGCATGGGCATGTTGGTAAGTTCTTCTATGCAGCTTCCTAGTAGCTTTTAAAGACCCTTTCTTAGCCTGTTTTTCTCTAAACAGGCACTTCAAATAATCTTTGTCAGTTCTTCTTTGAAAAGAAATTCAATTCACTTTGACTTTTGTCCATAAGAGAATGATCAGTTCTCTAGAGACAGAGGGTGTAGGCAGGATTTATCCTAAGAATAATTTCATTGCCAGAAACGTTTTTTTTTCAGACTCTTAAAACAATGCAGTGTTTACATTGCCCGAAACTTTTATGTCGATTTTCATATGTGGAAACTTGTATTTTGTGGAGCTTGTAATACTTAGAATGAAAGTAAGCTCAGAAAGTCACAAGGGTATAATGGCTCTTGGTAGTTTGAGTAGGTACCACAGGCTCATTGCTTGTGAGAGTAATAATAATATGTATCATAATGTGAAAAGCCAACACATGGTGTTGCTACATGCCAAGCACAGCTATTCATCTGATAGCTGGCATTGGAAACTTATTATTCTGGGTTCAGAACCACCACCCACATTCTATTTTTTATTCGTGGTTCCTAACAGGAGGCCTTGTTGAGGAATTGCTTAATACATCCCTGAATTTAATTGTGAATTCTGAAAATTGAAATGATAACAAAAATAAAGTAGAATCATTCTCACGTGGTGGTTTCTCTGCCTTGATTTTCTAGTGAGGAATAGAGTTGGGTCTTGAAGTAATAATCACAGGAACTAAGAAGTCTCTCTGAACATTATGTAATCTTTGAGATGAAAATAGAAGGCAAGAATGCTAACTTTACGAATTGGGAAACAAATGCAAATGAGGAAAGTGACCTTTCTTAAAATCACTGCTAAGCCAGTCACTTAAGGAACTGAAAATGTTATCTTATATAATTACTTTTTTCTACATTATTTTCTGTGTTCATATTCTTGAATTTGCTTTTCTGTTTGTGAGAGGCAGTTGAGCATAGGTTAGGATGCGTTCAGAAGGCAGGGCAATTTAGTGGAAAGAATATTGGACCAAAAATTGTTATCCCCGTTACACCTCTAGCATGCTGGGTGCCTTTGGGTGACTCACAGAATTGTTCCTTTGTTTGCTTTTCCCATTGACAACTGTGATAACAGTTGTCCTTGTCAAGCTTTGTGAGAATAAAATGGAATGTGGGTTCAAAGGGGAAAATATATTATTTATACATTTTTGAAAGACAAATGTTGTATGGTATAGATGTGCAGCCATACATAGAGTTATATACGCTGTCCCTGCTGTTCTACAGATCTAGTGTCTTTATGGTCCATCCTTTTCTCCTCCTCTCATTTCTGTGATTCCTATGATTTACTCAGGCATGCCTATCACTTTAGATGCTGTATTCCGATGACCTCTACATTTATACTGCCAACCTTGACCTCTCTCTTGAGACCGGGTTCTGTAGTGCCAGCCTCCTACTGGACGTGTCCACATGCACATCTCTGAACACCTCAGAATGACCATTTCTAAAACTGAAATCCCATCTGGGTACCATTATGCTTGTCCTGCAGTTCCTTTCATTCAGTCTCTCAAGCTGGGAATTTTGGAGTCAATTTTTTTCTGTTTTTTTTTTTTTTTTTTTTTTTTTACCTTTTGCATGTCTTTTATTGGTGACCAAATTATTTAGACTTTGTTTTCTAAAAACCTCTTGAATTCGACCCCTGCTAATTTTTCTGAGCTACTCACAGAGTTCAGGCTCCCTTCAAGCCCTTCTTAGACTCAGACATACTGGATTCTTGAAAAACATGTTTTTAAGGGGGAACAATAGATGTAAATATCATTACAGTGAAGTAAGTGTTGGTGGGAGGTGGTGTTCTATTGACAGAAAGCTGAAAATTATTCTGCTTCGCATAGGTGCTCTCTCTGTCTCATTCAATAACCTCCCTTCACTGTGTCTTAGGCTTCTGGACTAGGAATGCCAGATTCATGCCAGCCCCAGTTTTTAAACCTCTATAACCATGAACTTGGTTAATCAGGATGGAAAAAAAGAATTTCATTTTTCCTGTCAGTAAAGTGTAGACTGAATGGAGCTTCTGCAGGACATGTTCGATGTTGGAGGGTCTATTCTTCTTGCAAGTCATCCTAATCCTCATAGAGGGAGCAAAACAGGAAGTGTAATGGGCCAAGAGGATAAGCTTGGACAGGTGAGAGAGCTTGTCCTGAATTGTGACCCCATGAATGAATAGGCTTAAGTCTAAGCTGGATAGAGACCTTCTGGGATCCTACTTACCACCCTGGTAGGATAAAGGATGGTTCTGCCCTGCAGGTCTCCTTAAGCACTTCTTGAATCTCAATGCCCTTCTTGCATCAGCATTCCTGACAGGCAGTGAAATGACCAGTTAAGTAGCTCTATATCAGCATTCCTGGTAAATGGCATGTGAAACGTAACAAAAAGTCCACAATCATGTGAATTATTAGTCTCTCAAGAGTTTTCTCTATGTTCAATTTTTTTTCTTTTTTCCAAATAACCTTCCATATGGCTATCAGAGAAATTTTTCCAAAATGAAGATTGAACAATTTTTACAAAATAATTTCCCTTCAACTACACTTGCCTTCACCATGTTTTCAACCATGGTGATGTACATTTTTACCAAGGATACTCAAATGTAATCCGTTTTTACATGCTTCCTTCATCATAAGGTCAGTCTTCACATGTCATTTCATCTGAAAACAAGACAAACAATACCCACAGAAATAACACAGCCTTTCAGCCCTTCACAAATCTGACTCCAAAAGCAATGGAAAATAACAGAGGTTTTCTTTTGAGTACCAAATGATGAAACTTTCTAAAAATCCTCTTTAAGCATCTCTTCCCTAAAGTTCTACCTTATCAGGCAGCTGCTATCCTTTTCTCAATTTCTTTTCTCTCACTATAAGAGCTTAACCTCACTGGGCCATGCTTTTGCTTCTGTTGGTGGCTCTGATCATCATTTCCATATTCAATGTAGTTCTTCCTCTGTTTCTTTCCTTGGAGTCCCCATCTATCACCCTGTTCAGCAAGACAAAAGATTTTGCTCAAGCTCTACCTTGAACCAAACTGAAGCCTGAAAAAGGGAAGGGAGGGGGGAGCATAATAAATATTTATAATTCAATTTTAATTTGCTTCTAAGTTAGAATGAAGTTATGGAATTTGTGAATAATTCACTTGTATATAAATTGGAGTAGATTAAAAGTTAACACTAGGTAAATTCTTCTCACAGAGTCACATCTTATGTGCCTCCTTGAGGCGGTAGAAGGTTTTGGAGCTCAGAGGAATTGGATTGCATCTCCGCAAAGCCTCTCTTCTCCTTGCTGGAGTCTGGGGAGAAAGTATTACATTAACCATGGCTGAAATTGCAGATTATTGTTATGCTTTTGGTTGTGACTATGGGGTAGAACTGAAGACGTTTCTTTTTGGAAACATGGAAGTTTCTTTGTCCTGAAACTTTGAACCAGTATCCTGAACCTGATTTCCTTGTCCTGGGTTAGCTGCCTGTTCCTGAATCAGTTACTGCAGACAGGAAGAGGTGATGCTGTGATGGAACAGAGTCCTTCTAGCACAGAGGAAGCTGTGGGTTAGGAGTGAGGTGGGATCGTTTTTCAGTGGCACATAAGAATTATTATTATTTATTTTAATTTTTTCACCCAGAGATTAAATCGTGGATGGTGACAAAGACAAGTATCTCTTACACTGGCACACAAAGCCCTGCCTATCCTATCCAGCTTTCCTGCCCAGCTCCATTCTGCAGTGGCTGCTGTTTGCTCTTTCAGCCATGTCATGCCGTTTCACACCACTGTGCTTTTTCATCAGCTATTTCTATGGCTGGAATGGTTTTCCCTCTCTTCTCTACCTGGTGAAGAAGGTGAAGGTGTTAGTCACTCAGTCATGTTTGACTCTTTGTGACCCCATTGACTGTAGCCCTCCAGGCTTCTCTGTCCCTGGGATTCTTCAGGAAAGAATACTGAGGTGGGTAGCCATTCACTTCTCCATGCAATCTTCCCAAGCCAGGGATCAGACTCGGGTGTCCTTCACTGCAGGTGGATTCTTTACCATCTGAGCCACCAGGGAAGCCCATAACTCCTGACCAAATGCCATCTGTTTTATGAGCTCCTTCCCTCCAACTGATGTTGGCTACTTTTCCCTCTGTGATCCAAGAACACTTTTTATTTACCTGAAAGAACACTTTGTGTTTATGCTGAAAATGACAGCATTTCTTTTATTTTATTAGGATTTTTTATCCCCTCCTCTATTTTATGAATATCTTGAGGGCTTCTCCATGTCTATGCATTCCCAGTGAGGGACACAAACCAGATGGTTACATTTTTATTCCATAAATGTGTGGGGCTGGAAAAATTGGAATGTTAGATTAATCCCATAATCTCTGTTTCATCAAGGTAGTTATTCTGAACCTGATTTCTCCTACACTGTTCCCAAGGGAATGCTTGGCAATGTGTGGGAGAACTTTGGGTTGTCACAGTGACTAGGATTGGGTGCCACTGGCATTCTCTAGGGGTAGAACCAGGGATGTAAATGCTCTGCGGTTCGTGGGACAGTCTTCAAGGAAGGATTGTTCTCTCCCAATGCAGGGATCTTCCCCATTGAGAGCTCTTTATCTAGTCTGTTTGGTCTAGAACATAGAAAAGAGTGGAAGGATTTGATAACAGCAGAAACTTTGTCCTGGGTCCCATCAACCTTTTGCTCACACTTTGAATAGGAAAGTGTTATGCTTTGTTGGCAGATGGCTTGAATGATAGGTTTTATCATGTCCACTAAATCTGTCCCTGGCTATTTTCCCCACATCCTGTGAGTCCTGAGGTTGGAGCTGCAAGACTAAACCAAAGAGAAGTGCAGGATAAAAATCTACTCTCCCACTCAAATCTCTTGTCTAGTTGTTCTTTAAACCAGGGGAGAGGGACGTGGGAATTAAGTTCTCTGCATTTCTTTAAAAAATATGGTATGATAATTTGATCTTAATGTTTCATCCAGCGCACAGAAGGCTGAGAGTGACTAATTTCAATGATCTTTTTAAAAATCTGTTTATAGCAAGCCTTCTGGCTATAGATATCAATGTGAAAGGTAGCACATTGATTTAAATCCAGTTTTCTGTCATAAGGTGTCAGAAAAGCTAAATGGCTCTATCATGGTCTCTTAGGTCCTTTTCTTGGAAGGACATCTTTCTGTTCCATTTTGACACTGACATGGCCCTGGTATCCAGGATATAGGAAGAGTGTGAGCAGAAAACTTGGAAGCTCACTTCTTCAAACAGGCTTTTTTGACAGGCTTCTTTGATTCCTTGTCTCAAAGACATTTTTGAAAAAAGATCCCTGAAATACAAGCTCAGTCACTCACGTGGTTTACTGTCTGTGTTATGTGTAGCAAAAAGTGTTTTTGAAAGAATTTACCAGGAGAGTCTGGAGCTTGATATTTATCAGCAATTACTTGTAATGTTTCTGAAAGATGTTGCCTATAAAGAATACTATAAAGGATAAAGGACCACATTCTAGTCTATTTACTGTTTGTTTCCCTTTTTAGATACTCCCAGAAGTATAAAAGCCTCCACTGCTACAGCTGAACAGTTTTTTCAGAAGCTGAGAAATAAACATGAATTTACTATTCTGGTGACCCTAAAACAGACCCACTTAAATTCTGGAGTGATCCTCTCCATTCACCATTTGGATCACAGGTATGTGTGACTGCCAGAGTTTCCTGCATTTTCATTTTATGTAGTGAAATTAACACATTAAAGAGAACTAAATAAAAGCAAGATAACAGGATTGGTTTAAAACAGCAAAAATAATTCTGCTATATTATGCAAAATCACAAATACAGGTAATTGAGATAGCCTAAAAGCAGAAGGAGCTGCTGTTTTTGGTGTTGCTAAGAGCATACAGAAGTTATCATTTTCTTAAAACCCATTTATTAATCACTAACTTCTTCATGAGATATCCTACTCAACGTTAAAGTCAAACAAACTTCTTAATTGATAAACAGCCACAAAAATACTGTATTATATTTCTTTAAGATATTGCTTGGGTTTAGAGTTTAATAGTCTTAAAATTTTAATCACAGACAAATACATTCTTTTTCAACGTGTTTCTTAGACTGTTACAGCTATTCTTGGATGTGTGTTGAATCAAAATGCTATCTGGTATTTCCTAGTTTCTTGCACATGTGAGAAACATGATTTGGGGGCTGGTGGGAGTAGTGAGGAGGAGTGGAGAGGGAGAAGAAAAAATTCATTCATGACACTTAGAATATACATAAATTGCTGCTAAATAATATCAAGCAAGTTAGATAAAGAATAGCCATGGTTCTGACAATGAAAGTTCTTTCGTGTTCATATTTTGAGTACCTACTTTGTGACTCTTGGTGAAACTTGGGAAAATTACATAACCTCAATTTCCTCATCTGTAATACAGGGATAATAATAATACCTTCTTCATAGATTGTTGTGAGGATCAAAGAGTTTATATATGTAAAGTGTTTTACATATATAATGAATTTAATGATCCTATTCAGATGTGAGCAGAAACCTCTTTTCCTGGTTTCCCTAATGAGAGATGGGACAGTCTGGGACTTTGCAAATCTTTGCTAAACACTAAAGGCCAAATATATGTGGAGAACAAAATATAGAAAATTGACTCATAGAATAGGGTTCCTGATCACATTCTACCTGGATTACTCACAGTATTTAAGACCCCATCTAATTCTATCTTTAACCCCAAAGGATTATGGTAACATCACAAGCCGCTTACTTGGGTTTTTTTCCTCCCAGGTTTTGGCTTGTTTTTCCGAGGAGGATGTCACCCAAACATTCACTGAGTAGTTGACTTAGTCTCTTCAAGACTAAGAGCTAAGGGAGAGTTCCTAAGGATTCACTAGGATTTTCCCGCTTGGTGTGTTTCTGTTCCTTGTCTTCAGGTGACTGATATCAGGGGAGTTCCTTGCTTGCACCACTGTGACCTTGCCCTTCTCCATTGGGCTTTGGGCAACATGGTTCACATACAGCAAAGGATATTGTTCCTTCACAGAGCAGCCTGATTTATTTCTGATTATTTTTGCTTGCTAAGAAAATTTCCCCTGTATTTCAGGCACTATATTTTTCTGCCCTGTGGCTTTTTCCCACTACCCTATTTGTAGATATTGAAAGGATGTGGTGGGGTCCAGTTGCTTGCTGCTCAAAAGGCAATAAACAGGCTAGGTTGGTGGAAAGGAAAGTTTGCTTTACTTCAGATGCCAGCAACTGGAAACGAGGCGGAGATGGATGGACATCTGTCCAAAAATCAGCTCCTCCCCGCTGGCAACCAGTGGGGCAAGAGCTTTTATAGACAGAAGGAGGGGGCTGCGTGCAGAGACAGCACAGCCAGCTCCGACAGTCATCTTCAAATTGGTCATCAGTGGTCTGACCAGTGTCATCTTGGTTGTTTTAGGTGTGGTTAATCTTCAGTTCCAAGGTCCGCTTGTTCCCATTTCTCTGAGACCAGTTCTCAAAATCGTGGCAGCTTATGTCCAGGGCACAGTCTGGTCATCATGCAGTTAACTTCTCCGCCTGGTGTTTTGGTATCTGTAAGGCAGCTCACTGGATATGCCTCAGAGTATTATCTATAGTCCTTGAGAAAGTGCTAGAGGTCCTTGACTTTGCTTAATGACTGCATTATTTGGTGCCCTTTGATTGTTTTCCTTTGTTTCCATCTGTTCTCACTTTTCTGGTTAAACTTATTCTTTGACTCTAAAGTTTTCCACAGACAAAAGGCAGGCAGAGGACATGGTGGGGAGAGCAAAGACCATAGGGTCCTGCTTTGGTTCATAGGGATGTGAAACTCACCCATCCTTCTTCCAGATGACACCCTCAAAACCATCCCATCTAAATGGACAATGTTTTGTTTGGTCCCTAGAGTTGAATAGATTAACTCTACAAATGCTTGACCAGCATGGATTTCATGTTATCTATGCACTTTCTATCTGATGCTTCTTACAACAGTTTCAAATTTTTTTTAGCACCTTAGACATAGTAGGGGTATATTGATATACCCAGCCTTTATCAGATAGGTTCTTGAAGGCAGATTGGTGTCAGACAGATCCTTTCTTCCTGTTCCTATAAAGTAGACTTGTTAAAATGATACGTAGGGCTTTATATTGACTTATTTCAATTAAAAATAATGTTTACTTTTTTATCTTTTATTTATTTTTTAAAATATTAATTTATTTATTTTAATTGGAGGTTAATTACTTTACAATATTGTATTGGTTTTGCTATACATCAACATGAATCCACCACAGGTATACACGTGTTCCCCATTCTGAACCTTTCTCCCTCCTCTTCCCTGTACCATTCCTCTGGGTTAGCATAGTGATGTATTTTCATTGTAGAAAAATTGGAATACTGGTAAGTATAGTAAAGAAATAGGAGAACTCACACAAATCATATCACCCAAAGAAGACTATGTTGAAATTGTCATATTTTAGTCCAGAATTTGTGTACAGAGATATGCCATATTTTGTTTGATCAACTCCTTACTTTTGGGTACTTAACTGATTTCTTTTTTAACTTTAAAAAATAGCACCAACATGAATATATTTATGCGAATCGTTGTGCTTAGCTCTCATGCTTTCCAGTTATTCTTGCTAAATTTATTACTAATTATTCATTTATATTATCTATAAATTTGATAACATTTACATAAATAAATACTGCATTTGAGATATAGGATATTTTTTATAATATTAAAATCATCTGTGTTGGTTATTCACTTTTTCATTTGCTTGCTCAGCAGCAGCAGCAGCAGCAGCAGCAGCAGCAGCAGTAAGCCAATAATTATTAAAGGCTTATCATGTGCCAGGCAGGGTGCTCAGTGCATTCCATGTGTTAATTCGTGTTATCATCATGTATTAGATAATGGTTCAGAGTACAGATCTGGAGCTGGACTGTGTGCATTCCAGTCATAGCTCTAAGACTGACAGGCTTTGTGACTCATGTAAATTTCTTACCTCTTCTGAACTTCAGGTTCCTCATCTGTAAATTCATATAAAGTACTTGATAATCCTAGAGAAAAACTTCCACAGAAGTTGATCATGTGGCAAGGTCATTATTCTCATTATCATTTTACAGATAGGAAAAATAAGCATTAGAGAGATTAAGTTGTCACCATATAAAGATACCAAATAGTTATTGCCTATATTCCCCACACTGTACATTGCATACTCATGACTCATTTATTTTATAACTGGAAGTTCGTACCTCTGAGTCTCCCTCACTTATTTATCTCCTCCCCTCAAACCCTCTCTATTCTGACCACCACCTGTTTATATCTATAACTCTGTTTTGTTATGTTTATTGATTTGTTTTAGGTTTTACGTGACATATATGAGTGCAGTATTTGTCTTTCTTTGACTTATTTCACACTTGGCATCATTCCGGTTCTTGAGTCCAGAATTTTTTACCTGTCCACTGTGATAGCTCCTAACCTCATGTTACCCTCACAGACCTTGTGCTTTGTTGTGGTTTTTTTCCCCTATTATTATTGCTGACATTATCTTTCTTTCCTTAAGTCTTATTCTCACCAGTTTCTTTAGTTTCTTCATTTCCCAAACACTTATTTATTCTCTGCTGATTTTTACAAAAGATTAAAATGGTTTTCCAAAGAATACATACCTGTGGCCAACAGGCACATGGAAAGATACTCAACATCACTAATCATCAAGAAAGTGAAAATGAAAATCACAATGAAATAATCATCTCACTTCTGTTAGAAGGCTATTATCAAAAAAGACAAGAATAGCAAGTGTTGAGGATGATGTGGAAAGTGTAAATTGTTACAGTCTCTACGGAATATAGTATGGACTTTCCTCAAAAAATTAAAAATAAAACAACATTTGATCCAGCAAAATAAATAAATAAATAAATAAAATAAAGTGGTATATAGAGAGATATCTATCTGGGCGTCCCTGGTGGCTCAAATGGTAAAGAATCTTCCTGCAAAATGGGAGACCCTGGTTCAATCCCCTGGAGAAGGGAATGGCTACCACTCCAGTATTGTTGCTAGAGAACTCCATGAACAGAGGAGACTGGCAGGCTATAGTCCATGGGGTTGCAAAGAGTTGGGCACAACTGAACAACTAACACTTTCACTTTTACTTTCATAGAGATATGTACAGGACAATAAGATAAAAATAAAATGAAATATACAAATTAGGGTAAAGAAAAAATAGACACCTAGTTGGGTGATTAAGGAAATGCAACTATTCTTAATTCTGAGACCAGAGACGTATTTCTCCTATGACCTATTTTTATTTATTTTTTTTAGTTACTCAGCAGTTTTATTTTTATTTAACTTTCAAAGTCTCCTATGACCTTTTATGGGAAAATGTATTGAGTGCCTTTAAAGGAACAAGTTCAGAAAACCTTGTGTCAACTGGTTGCATTATGACACAGTGCACTTCAGAAAAATCAAGTCTATAACAATGCCAGTAACATGCATCTATGTTGAGGGTGTTTGAAACAATACTGCCTGCAAGGCCTTAGGCAATATGCACGAAAGTTCTGTGCAACCAAGTTTTACTGCTCAAAATGACAATAGCACCTCCTGTATGAAATCCTGATAAAACACCTTGTCTTCCAGGCAGTAGTCCACATAGATTGCTTTTTCCAATGTCTTGAAAATAATATTAAATTCAAGTTAGACTTCTCTGATATATCCCAAATTATAGTTATTCTTTGTTGACAGTTAAGTGAGACTTAGTGTTGAGCTTCAGTAGCAGTACAGTTGGAGGAAATACTGACATTTTTTTACAAAAATTGAGGAGCCAACAAGGACATGCCTGAATAGAAGGTACCTATGTTTGCCTATGGTAGCTGAAGTAGGTGATTCCCAAGGGTAGGGACAGGCTTTTCCTGGGGAAGTAGCACAAGTTCCACTTTCAAGTACTGATGGATGAATCCTCTAGAATATGGAAGTTTTAATTATGCTGCAAATTTGAAACATTACATGTAATACTTACAGTGAATTTTACAAATTAGGAAAAATCACAAAGAAGGAAGGAAAAATCATCAGTAATTTTACTCTACTGGGGATAGTTTTTACTAATACTTTCAGTTATACATGACTATTTAAAATGAAAAGATATACTATTTAAAAAATTGAATCACACTGGACATAATATTTTATAGCTTTTTAAAATTTAGCAAAATATTTTGGGGATTATCTCATGCAAATAAATATTTGCTTATAATCTATTTGTTAAAAACCAAAGAGTATTCCATTGCCAGATGTAAAGGAGAAGTGCAGGAGGAAAAGATTGGGAGTTTGGGGTTAGCAGATGCAAACTGTTACATATGCAATGGGTAAACAGCCTGATATACAGCACAGGGAACTATATTCAATATATTGTGATAACGTAATGAAAAAGAATATGTATGTGTAACTGAATCACTTTGCTGTACAGCAGAAATGAACACAGCATTGAAAATCAAGTATACTCCAATAAAATAAAATTTAAAAAAGCCAAACTAAGCATCCCCAGAATGTTAAATTTTAATCAGTAGAACTATCTGAGGTAGCCACTAAGATGACTAGCTTGCAAAACATATCCTGGATAAGTGAATACGTTTATGTCCTTCACGGGATGGTCAGCTGTAAACTAGTTAAATGTTGAAGAACGGCCATCAGAATAAACAAGTGATCTGTCATCCTTTACCTGGCAGTGATTAGATGTGGGTCCAGCTCTCCATCAGATCTCTCCTAGTTCACAGAAGAGCTCTTCCTGCTTATTTCCTAGTTGCTTTCGGGGGTGGTTGTGGTGAGGTGGTAGCACTCCACTGACCTTGAGTTCTTGACTGCTTGGTAGAAAGCAAGAACTTGAATGATTCCCCATTAATGAGGCTCTGTGAGTTCAACCACATAGTGCCTGCTATGGAAAAAACCCTAAATAAACATTAATGTTACTAGTAGAGATGAGATGCTGCTGCTTCCCTGATCCTCGAGTCAGTAGCTAGCTTCACTTTCATCTCCATGCAATTGATGATAGTGAGTTCTGAGATACCTGGCTATTTGCGTCTTGCTCTGATGCCAGCTGAAGTAAGGAGAATCAGAGAGAAATAGAGACTGTGGGTTATGTCAGCTCCAGCGCTGGTGGAGATGAAGAAAAGTGGCATCATTCAGCAGGAGGATAAATGCCAGGCACAGAGGCCTGGTCTGCTCATCATCTATGTGTCATTCCCTCTCTTTCTGCTCATCCAAAGTGTGTTCACACTCCAGAACTTCACGCACTGCTCCATGAAGCTTTTACTGACCTTTCCTGTTTACATTCATTGCTTCCTCCATGAACCTCCAATGCCTTTTTGAAATTTGGGTCACTCCTTTTGCCATTCTAACATATAACATCTTACCTTGTTTCAATGTTTCACATATATACATATGCATTATTTACATATGAAACACTAAAAATATCATTTACTGCCTTTGATCACAATCATAGCAAATATTTATTGAAGATTTAAAAATTAAAATTTAAAAAAATTGGTAATTCCCTGTGGTTCAAAATTGAAAAGATACCATAGGATATAGAGGAAAAAAGTCTACCTCCATCCATGTCCCTGGCCACTTGATTTCTGTCCCTGGGGCCAACCACTATTATCCTTAAAAGACACTTTGAAAATAAGAAAAACATAAACAGGAAAATATCTCTCAGCCCATCAGTGGTGTGCTGGAGTGGGCTGGTATTGGCTGACAGGAGTTGAAACTTTGTGAGCTGACTGACATTACTGCTGTAGCTTGAAGAAGGCTATGGACATCAGCAAGTGCTACAGAGCAGAGCTTTTTTAAAAATATGCATTTTTATTGATAAATATTCTTTTTTTATGAGTCCACTTTTTTATATTTTCTGTCTTCCCTAAACAAATGGATAAATGAACCAGTATCTCATAATTATTTGTCTAGAGAACAGAGAGCCAAACGTTAAACGTTTACCAGTATCACTGAGTGTAGTTCTGGCATCTAGAGACAACCACAACACTCCAGGATGTAGCTTTCTAATCCTTTTCCCAGATGTCCTTATGCATTTGTGTGAAATTTTATGTAGCTGACAACAGTTTTTTATTAGATTTTTTCCCTTTGTTGTGGAGGATTACACATAAAGTTTGCATACTCCATTTCACCTGCTATGCTGTCATGCAAAGTTAGATGCTAAATAAATATTTGGTGGATGGAGAAATGAGTGAAAGATCAAGAGAAAGATTATCATGAGTGGACCAGGAATCGTAAATGACATGAGGAAGTTTTTTCCAGGCTAGGGCAAATGATCTGGAGAATGTTCAAATTGCTCTATTGATGCAGGGTGCCTAATCTGTCCTGAAATGTCATTAGCTCTAAGCATGAGGATTTCACTAACTGGCAGGTCCTGCTTCCAAATGGCAAGTTCTTAGTGAATAACGACACCTATAATGAGCTACATAGCAGCATCTCAGCCACAGTGTGAAAACTGGAAACCTAATCACACAACTTTGTTGGTTTGGACATAAGAGACTAATGGATGTGCTCTGGGTTCGGGGGTGTCTGAAGTGAGCTAAGAGCAGGATGGAAGTGGGAAAGGCAGGCATCACAGTATCTCGGGATTGAAAGTGGGCTTAAGTCACATCTTGGTATTGAAACACAACTTAAAACAAAGTGGCATCATTATGAAGCTGCTAGGAACCTCGTCAGGGCTTCCCTCGTGGCTCAGATGGTAAAGAATCTGCCTGTAATGCGGGAGACCCAGGTTCAGTCCCTGGGTTGTGAAGGTCTGCTGGAGAAAGGAATGGCTACCCACTCCAGTATTCTTGGAGCTTCCCTGGTGGCTCAGATGGTAAAGAATCTTCCTGCAACGTGGAAGACCCAGGCTTGATTCCTGGGTTGGAAGAAAGGAATGGCTACCCCACTCTTGCTCATTAGCAGTACCCTGGTGCACTGTGAGTAGGATCTCATTTGGTCTCCCAACCTGAGATGCAGGTTTCAAATGATGTTTTCAAGTAGGAGCTGCTATTACAAACTGGACTACAAACGTCATGTGAATACAGTGTTAAAAGGTTGTTGGCTCTTCTGTCATGTCTGTGCATGTTTACCCAACAATAGCTTGACCTAAAAACAACAGACAATACCATGGTACTTTATGTCTGAAAGAATTAAGACCCTTAGGCAGACCAAAGGAGTTTTCTCATCATTACAGTTTTATGACTATTGTGTTTTGAAAGGAAAAAAAAAAGACTATAGAGAAATAATTCTATAATGTTGGTTCACTTACTTATTTATACCAGAAACATAGAAGAGAAATATGAAAACAGTAAGTGAAAGTGTATTGTAAGTAAAAATGAATGATAAAATTTCCCCAAAATCCAAAAGGACTATTTTCTTTTTCCATATTTTACAAAACTGCAGTTTCTTCAGAATAAGTAAAATCCTTTTGTTGTCCTTTGGTGCTGATTTGGTACAGTCCCCTAGGTTATATTCTGTGATTTATAATACTTCTCTTTATTTAAGATAATCTTGGGATTTATATATATAAATTGATTTTCATGAGATTAATATTAGAAAATTTCCTGATATGCAGATATTATCTATCCTTCTAACTTTGAATGTTTTGCAAATAGGATACATGGAAATAATTTATGGCAGTAGGTGTGCAACTATATACAAAATTGTCTTGCAGTTTGCCATGATCTTCTATATTAATAAACTTGAGGTGAAATAAATGAGATTTTTTTCAACTCTCTTAGTAGTAATTATTGTACATTTTGAATGAGTAAGAATGTATTTATGTATGAGGCTGATAAAATATGTCTTCATATTTGTGAGTGTCTGTCATGTATTAAGCCATTTCTTTCTTGATATTACTAAGTAAAAATTAAATTTACTGGCAATATTTGCTTGGCTTAATGGTTCTGAACTAAAAGATGACTGTTTATTTTGGATAAAATTACCAGACTGATGTTATAGTTACTATACTCTTTATTTTTTGGTTGCACTTTACTTAATAAATAACATTAAACATAATAGGATTTATAAATTAAAATTTCAAACCCAAATTCTACATAATTAAAAAAAAACTGCCCTTATATTTTATTCTCTTAAAGTGTGTTTCAACATCATTATTTATCTCTAACAAAATTGCCTCTTTAATTATTAGGAAAGTTGCAATATATATTCTAATGTGGTTAAACCTACATATACCATTTATTACAAGGCAGGGTGAGTTGCTCATCAAAGAAACTCAGTTGAAATTAAGACTCAGCAAGCAAATGAGATTTCTCTTACTACTTATATGTACCACATTTTTATATAGGTTAAGTGATAGAAAGGATATAGAGAGTTAATATAATAAGCTAATATAATATAGTTAATATAGAGAGGTTATTTCATGGAGCACGGATCCCTTTCTCATGCTGAAGAAAGAAGGCATTCTTCTCCTTCTGGTCAGCATTCCATTCTTTCTTCAGAGCCAATGAGTGAATCCACTGGCGGCGGCTGCTGCAACTAACCATGGACTAACCAGCCATACTCACAGCCACACATCACAAGTGTGGGCTATTCACTTCCCTAGACAGAGATGAAGAGGGCTGGGGTATTTCTAGTTCCTTCCTGTTTTGACCATGTCCAGTTATCAGGCCTCAAATATCTTGGGCCATTACAAGACCCTTCTGCGGCATCCGTCTTGTACCTTGTACTTCCTTACCTGCTCTCTTCACTCTGCATGATAGAATAGCAGTCCCTTGGCTGTATTGGCCCATGTATCTACTAAAGTACAGTTTGCTACTAATTATTTTAAGGCATTTTTCTTACACTAAAAATATTTCTAATAATTAAATTTTTAAAAATATTGTTCTTCACTTGGGAATGAAAACTTTCAGAATGTTATTTTAATTCTTTTTTTCCTTTGATAAGCCCTTGTGATTTTTATTATTTTCACTTTCATTATTTTTGATGATGTTTACATGTTTTTAGGGGGCAGTAGCTCTCCCAGATTGCCTTCAAGTAATAAGCTTATGATTAAATGATTTACCTACTGTGTTTCATATAGAATCTTTATGAAATGATATTGAAATGAATGAAGAGGCTTTTTTTTTTTTTCAGTTATTATCCCAGAATTTGTCCAGGATGAATTCTAAGAAATGGAATTTGCTGGGTAACCGGTTATAATAGATTTTTCCTATATGTTAGATAATTTTTTTTTTCTTTTTAGATACGCAATGTCTGTGTGTATATGCTCAGTTGTGTCTGATTCTTTGTGACCCCATGGACTGTAGCCTGCCAGGCTCTTCTGTCCATGGAATTCTACAGGCAAGAATACTGGAGTAGGTTGCTCTGCCCTTCTTCAGGAGATCTTCCAGACCCACGGATTGAACCTGGGTCTCCTGCACTGCAGGAATATTCTTTATCATCTAAAGCCACCAGGGACTAAGTTATCAAAATGAGAAAATGATGAGTTAGAATGGACCTTGACTATAACCAACTACTATGGCTATTTCTGTGTGTACTAGGTATGTGTAGTGTATTGGATGGAGGTATACATATAGATGGAGAAGGCAATGGCAACCCACTCCAGTACTCTTGCCTGGAAAATCCCATGGATGGAGTAGCGTGGAAGGCTGCAGTCCATGGGGTCACTGAGGGTCGGACATGACTGAGCGACTTCACTTTCACTTTTCACTTTCATGCATTGGAGAAGGACATGCAACCCACTCCAGTGTTCTTGCCTGGAGAATCCCAGGGACGGGGGAGCCTGGTGGGCTGCCATCTATGGGGTCGCACAGAGTCGGACACGACTGAAGTGACTTAGCAGCAGCAGCAGCATACATATAGATATATGTATCTAATCTGGTCTGTGAATAATTTTCTACATGTTATGAATGTATGTATATGTTTCAGGAAAGATTTTAATACATAGTAATCTCATCAGCAGTTTAAAGTACCTACTTACCCACTTTCTTCAACAGTGATTTGAAAATTTGCCAGTCCAGTAGGTGAAAAATAACACTTTGTTGGTAAAATTGAATACTTTCTCATATACGTATTGGTCATTCATATGTCTTCTTTTGTAAATAGCCTATTTAGTTAACTCCCTGGTGGCTCAGATAGTAAAGAGTCTGCCTGCAATGTGGGAGACCTGGGTTCAATCCCTGGATCGGGAAGATCCCCTGGAGAAGGAAATGGCAACCCACTCCAGTATTCTTGCCTGGGAAAACCCATGGACAAAGAGGAGCCAGGCAGGCTACAGTACATGGGGTTGCAAAGAGTAGGACATGACTGAGTGACTTCACTTCACTGCTTATGTAGTTAATTGAGTAATTAGTTTCTTTTGGCTATGCTGTGTCTTTGCTGCTGCTTTTGTCTAGGGGTGGTGAATGAGGGCTGCTCTCCAATTGTGGCGCATGGGCTTCTCATTGCAGTGGCTTCTCTTATTGTGGAGCACAGGCTCTAGGGCATGCTGGCTTCAGTACTTGCAGCTCTCGGCCTCTAGAACACAGGCTCCATAGTTGCGGCACACAGGTTTAGCTGCCCCGCAGCTTGTAAGCTCTCCTGGATCAGGGATTGAACTTGTGTCCCCTGCACTGGCAGATGGATTCTTTAGCACGGAGCCACCAGGGAAGCCCAACAGTGTATTTAGATACATTGTCTATTTTTCTACAATTTCTTACTGATTTAAGTGAACTCCACTTAATAAGAATATTAATTTCATATCATCTATAGTTTTTGAAGAATCGATGCTTTTGAACTGTGGTGTTGGAGAAGAACTCTTGAGAGTCCCTTGGACTGCAAGGAGATCCAGCCAGTCCATTCTAAAGGAGATCAGCCCTGGGTATTCTTAAGAAGGAATGATGCTAAAGCTGAAACTCCAGTATTTTGGCCACCTCATGCAAAGAGTTGACTCATTGGAAAAGATTCTGATGCTGGGAGGGATTGGGGGCAGGAGGAGAAGGGGCCGACCGAGGATGAGATGGCTGGATGGCATCACTGACTCGATGGATGTGAGTCTGAGTGAACTCCAGGAGATGGTGATGGACAGGGAGGCCTGGTGTGCTGCGATTCATGGGGTCACAAAGAGTTGGACATGAATGAGTGACTGAACTGAACTGAACTGATAGTTTTCATTTGCTTTGAAGTCTTTATGATGATTTTTGCTGTGCTAAAATTTTTTTAATTGATATGCAGTCAAATCAATAATTTTTGTCTCTAAAGAGTGAGACTATGTTAATGACATAGTGAAGAAAGAATATATTTTCTTTCACTAAAGAAAAGAGAAAGCCAATTAGAAAATTCCAGGAAAAGAAAATTTGAAATTGCCTTTATGAGAAATTTCTGGTCTACTATATAAAAGAGAAAATTTGGCATGATTTGAGTAGTTGGGTGAAGTAAGAAAAATTGTATCTGTTCTTGATTCTACCTAACATTCTTCTTTGGATGTTGACAAGTTTGTAACAATAGACAGTACATTTTTTGACACTGCAATCTCACACACTAGTAAAGTAATGCTCAAAATTCTCCAAGCCAGGCTTCAGCAATACGTGAACCATGAACTCCCTGATGTTCAAGCTGGTTTTAGAAAAGGCAGAGGAACCAGAGATCAAATTGCCAACATCCTCTGGATCATGGAAAAAGCAAAAGAGTTCCAGAAAAACATCTATTTCTGCTTTATTGATTATGCCAAAGCCTTTGACTGTGTGGATCACAAGAAACTGTGGAAAATTCTGAAAGAGATGGGAATACCAGACCACCTGACCTGCCTCTTGAGAAATCTGTATGCAGACCAGGAAGCAACAGTTAGAACTGGACATGGAACAACAGACTGGTTGCAAATAGGAAAAAGAGTACGTCAAGGCTATATATTGTCACCCTGCTTATTTAACTTATATGCAGAGTACATCATGAGAAATGCTGGACTGGAAGAAACAAGCTGGAATCAAGATTGCTGGGAGAAATATCAATAACCTCAGATATGCAGATGACACCACCCTTATGGCAGAAAGTGAAGAGGAGCTAAAAAGCCTTTTGATGAAAGTGAAAGAGGAGAGCGAAAAAGTTGGCTTAAAGCTCAACATTCAGAAAACAAAGACCATGGCACCTGGTCCCATCACTTCATGGGAAATAGATGGGGAAACAGTAGAAACAGTGTCAAACTTTATTTTTGGGGTCTCCAAAATCACTGCAGATGGTGACTGCAGCCATGAAATTAAAAGACGCTTACTCCTTGGAAGAAAAGTTGTGACCAACCTAGATAGTATATTCAAAGCAGAGACATTACTTTGCTGACTAAGTTCCGTCTAGTCAAGGCTATGGTTTTTCCTGTGGTCATGTATGGATGTGAGAGTTGGACTGTGAACAAGGCTGAGTGCCGAAGAATTGATGCTTTTGAAGTGTGATGTTAGAGAAGACTCTTGAGAGTCCCTTGGACTGCCAGGAGATCCAACCAGTCCATTCTGAAGGAGATCAGCTCTGGGATTTCTTTGGAAGGAATGATGCTAAAGCTGGAGCTCCAGTACTTTGGCCACCTCATGCAGAGAGTTGACTCATTGTAAAATACTCTGATGCTGGGAGGGATTGGGGGCAGGAGAAGAAGGGGACAACCAAGGATGAGATTGCTGGATGGCATCATGGGTTCGATGGACGTGAGTTTGAGTGAACTCCGGGAGATGGTGATGGACAGGGAGGCCTGGCGTGCTGCGATTCATGGGGTCGCAAAGAGTCGGACATGACTGAGTGACTGAACTGAACTGAATGAATACTAGTACACAGGCATTAATGCAAATACAGTTGATGAATTTACTATTGATCTTTTAGTTGGAGATCTGAAAAGAGGATAATGGTATATCTGTATTTAACCTTCTATCTTAATCTGGCTCATAATACTTAATAAATAGTCCACCTGCAATGCAGAAACCTGCCTGTGATCCCTGGGTTGGGAAGATCCTCTGGGGAAGGGAAAGGCAGCCCACTCCAGTATTCTGGCCTGAAGAATTCCATGGACTGTATGGTCCATGGGGTCGCAAAGAGTCGGACATGACTGAACGACTTTCACTTTCATTTCACTTCATACTCAATGAATGATTTTTTTGTTCTGATTAATAATGAAAAGAAATGGTCTTCTTGAACTTAGATCTAGGTATACTTATCTAGTGTAATAGCTGGGAGGTAAAGCTGGAGGTCCCTGTGCCAGTTACCTGAAGCCCATTCTTTTCTCACGTATTTGTAACATTAGTTGCAGGACCAAATCTCTGAGGTTGGCTTCTGGGTCTTGTATTCTGATCTGCTTGTGACTCCCACAACAAGAGCACACTACTCTGATTGCTGTCGTTTTATAAGATTTGCTATATCATAGTTCAGGTCTCTGTTCTTCCTGTTCAGATTTTGTTTTTTTTTTTTTGTTTTTGTTTTTGTTTTTTTTTGGCTTTTTGGCTATGTTTGCAACTTCATTCTGTGGTATAAACTTTAAAATCAGTTTAATAAGTTTTATGAAAAAATGCTATTTGGATTTGTATTGGAATTACATCATATTTATAGATTGTTATATGTTACCATTCTCCTGATACTCATTTTTTAAAATCCAGGGATATGACTTATCTCTCCATTTTCTTTCATATCTTATTTATAACTATTTCCATAATGGATATACACATATTTTGTTAAATTTTCCACTAGGAACCTTATGGGCTGTGTGTGCTCTTACTCAAATGGGATCTTTATTTTTCCATTATATTTTCTATTTGTAAAAGACTTAAATTGCTATAATGGACTCTGTTTGCTATCAAAAGTAACTTCTTTTTATAGTATTTAACTTGCTTTATCTTTTGTCTCTGGAAGAAAGTTGGATTCTTTGGTTGCAACTCAGAGTATAATAAGAAAATTTTCAAGGTGCATTCAAAGTTCATTTAACTCTCTTTTCTTAATCTGCCATACATTGATATGCAGTGACATTTCAATGATCTTTTCCAAGATGAATGTTGAGGGACTGTTGTAATATATTTTAATTCTTTGGCATTAAGACTCTTCTCTTTTTAGTCTTATGATGTCTTTATTAAACTTCCCAAATGCTCTTTAGGACTTTGATCAATCACTTAAAACATTTTTCAAAATACTCATTTAAAAAAGATAATCGACTTTCCACAGTTTATTATGAAGTGACAGGAAATAGAATTCACCTTATTTGTAACTTGTCTTGTTATTTTCTATAGTTTGGTGAAACATACCTTTTTAAAAAGTCCACGCAAAATATTATTTTGGTGTCCTTATTGTCATGGAGTTTATATTATCTCCATTACTTAAGAAATCTTTTTTCCCTGGATGGTGTGTGTACTTAAATTCCATTGAGCTTGGCAAGGAGTCATATTTTTATGGTTGAAACCATATATTAGTATATTTCATAGCAGTTGAATGAAAGTCATTCAGATTTTGCCTCTTCATTTTAATGATGTTTATCCATTGAGCATTTTGAAAAAGGAGATGATTGACCTGTTGTCATTTTTTTCTTCGTATTTTAACTTTTGATTATTTAAAACTCTAGGTGTTATAAAAATTGTGTTTGATTATTATTGAGGATGCCAACTGCACCAGAGAATACATCAGTTCAGTTCAGTTCAGTCGCTCAATCACTGAATATTTTAGCTTAAACTCAAAAAAAGAGAGATGTAGGTTCTGAGGAAACAATTTACTTTGGAGATACTTAAACTATAAATTTTGAAGCACCAAACACTATCTTTAAAATATTTTTTGCTACTATGACATCTGAAAAATGACTCATTTCTAAAATAAAATTCTTTGAATATTAGTGAATTTGTACATTTTTAATGTATTTGCTAGTAAGTTGATGGTGTCTCTGATTTCATGAATAGTTTCTAAATATCTTTTTGCCATTTTATACCAGCCTTGTCATTTTTCTTGTTTATTTGTAAGAATTTTTATATGGTAAGAATATCAACTCACTATCAGTTATATATGCAGGGGAGTTCCCAGGTTAATGATTGCTTTTAATTAAAAATTTTTTAAAAAATCATTTCAAACCTGCAGAAGGGTTTACAAAGACAGTACAAAGAACTCCCACATCTTCTTTTACCAGATTTCTAATTGGTAATATTTTTGGCCCATTTTCTCCATCATCCTTTATTTCATTTCAATATACCTTTTACCAGCAATATACTCCATCACCCTTAAATACTATACTGTATTTTTTCTTAAGACAAGGACACTATCCCTGTAAAACCAACATACATCTTCTAATCAAGACATCAAAACTGACAGCATAATATCATCCAATCTCAGACCTCACTTAAATTTCACCAACTATCTAAATAATGTTTTTTTTTTCCTTGTTAGACCATGACTCCAATCTAGAACACATATTCCATTTGGTTGTCATATCTTATAATTTCCCTCAATTTGAGCAGTTATAGTCTTTCCGTGTTTTGGGTATCCTTTATGGTCTCAGTATAGGCATTGTATTCCATATTATCACCCACCACCTGGGTTCATCTGATGTTTCCTCATCACTCAAGCTATGCATTCTTGTTAGGAATATCACAGAAATGATGCTGGCCACATCTGGACATACACCGTGTCAGTTGTCCTTCTGTTGATGATATCAACCTTGATCACCTGGTCACATTGATGATCTGCCAGGTTCTACACTACTTTTCCCTTTGATTTTCATTAGTATTTTATTGGGAAATAATTCAATTTTATTCCAATGTCTTATTCCTCATCAGAGCTTCATTCACTGCCTTAACATCCATTAACTGTTCTCACCTGTATAAGATATGATTGATACCAAGTGACATGGATAAAATGGAAAATCAAATTCATTCTAACTCAAATTCATTTTCTGTATTGTCAAAAATTTAAGGAATATGTGTCATATAAAAATACATTCCTAAAAAATGGTAATTCAAACTTTTGTATCTCATACCTCATTTTAAGTGTAGATCACCATTCACCATACAAGGCATCTTTATATTAATTGTTCCTTATAGCTCAGTTGGTAAAGAATCCACCTGCAATGCAGGAGACCCTGGTTCGATTCCTGGATCGGGAAGATCCACTGAAGAAGGGATAGGCTACCCACTCCAGTATTCTTGGGCTTCCCTTGTGGCTCAGCTGGTAAAAAATCCACCCGCAGTGCAGGAAACCTGGGTTCGATCCTGGGTTGGGAACATCCCCTGGAGAAGGGAAAGGCTACCCACTCCACTATTCTGGCCTGGAGAATTCCATGGACTGTATAGGACATGGAGTCGCAAAGAGTCAGACACGACTGAATGACTTTCACTTTCACTGTATTTTTCCTTAATGAAAGGTATTAATTTATACTGAATGAAATTCAGAGGAAATAGTATTTTATTTCCATAAAGGTGATTTGCCTAACTTTTCTACTGTTTTCCTAATAGCTTTAAATACAGGATTGCATTTATTGAACTACAAAGACCTTTGTAAGAACAAGATCCAAGTGTATATAAGATATATTTTCAGGCAAATTTTGATGGAAATAAGTTTCTATGACATCTAGTTATTGGGTTTTCATTGTTTGACATTTCTAGTAGGTTAAAAATGCATCTCAGAATTCAAGGTCTATTGCAGTTTGATTCAATCACATTAAGAAAAGATGTGTTTATTATTAAGTTCTCCATGTCTAACTAGATTTGATAATGTAAAGTTGTTTTTTAGTCACTAATAATTTCTGAGTATTTTGTAACCCCATGGATGGTAGCCCACCAAGCTCCTCTGTCCATGGGATTTCCCAGGCAAGAATAGTGAAGTGGGTTGCCATTTCCTTCTCCAAGGGATATCCTGACCAGGGACTGAACCTGCATCTCCTGCTTGGCAGGTGGATTCTTTTATTGCTGAGCCACCTGGGAAGCCCAATGTGGAGTAATAGGACAGTATAAAATGTCTGGTCATATAAAATAAAGATTTGGCAGAAATATAAAATTCTAGACATGAAAAAGGAAGCCTTACAGTTATAGCAATTCATCAGCCAAGGAAGTGTAGATTCAGGAAAATGATGAAATGGGAACTTCTTTGAGGACCTGGACTTTGTCTGTTTTTTCCCAGTATTCTCTATGCCTACTATGGTGCCTGCTGTAAAGATGGCTGGTAGATCTTTGAGGAATGACTGAATGAGAAGTGCAGAGCATCTGCTTATATGTGGTTGTGTGGCAGCTGGATGTTTTCTTAGATTTATTGAAATGTTTTTTCTGCATTATAAGAGTTAACACTTTGTCATATAGTCCTCTAAGCACTTTACATGGTTTAATCTCATTAAATGTGCATCACAGTCTTGGTGGTAGATACCATTCTTAATGTACTTTCCAGATAAGGAAATGGAGCCTTGAGAGGTTAAGTCTCAAGTCCAAGGTTATAGTAAGTGGCAGAATCAACATTTGAACCAGGCTGCCAGTCATCAGAGCCCATTCTCCTATAACCGCTATCTTGACGGCTTCTCTCTCTGTTGTTTTAGAGCAGCACCATGGCCTTTCTACTTTCTTAAAACCCAAGAATTCAGTTTTTTTTTTTTTAATTATTGGATAATTGCTTTACAATGCTGTACTGATTTCTGCTACACAACAATTCTAATCAGCCATAGCTCTCACTCTCTCTATATATCCTCTGCCTCTTTAGCCCCCTCCCATCCCATTCCTCTAGGTCATCACAGAGCACCAGACTGGGCTCTCTGTGGTATATAGCAGCTTCCCAATAGCTATCAGTTTTATGCATGGTATTGTATACAAGTCAATACTACTTTGGCAGGGTTAATACTGTTGCTTTCTATTGCTTTTGAAGACAGCAATCATGTGTTTTTCTTCAGTTGAACTTTTTTGTTATAGTAAGAATTTTTATCCAGAAATTTTCTCCCTGAAAATTTATTTCTTTATTTCACCAGCGTCATCATGGCTTGTTGAAGTTGATATAGTGTAAAAAAAGTTGTTGTGGTCTGCATGATTGGGAAAACATTTTGTCTTTTCCTTTTTTAAATCGCCTCTCCATAAAAGCTTGGGCTAAAACTTAAAACTAAGAGTCCTATCTTTTTGGTCTTCTGAAATAGAACTGGGGCCAGGTTGGATATATTTTCTATAGTTAGGGGGGGTCCAGTACCCATTTCCATTGGGAACACTTAAAGTAATAGGCTCACTGAGAGCAAGATGTCACCTCAGTGGGTGACCCATGAATCCTGTTGCCTTCTTCCTTGGTTCTTATTTATTCCAAACAATAGAGGAGACATGATGACCCATGAAGCATGTCAGAAAACAGATGCTGCAGTGTTGACAGCTTACTCTCCCATGTGACTAATTCCTTTCTTTCAAATACAGCCTGCCTAGAACTTCTAGCTGTCTTACACGCACCAGTGCTTTTCCTTTATTGTGTGCCCATAGTTTCAGAATGTGTTACATATAAAGCCGCCGGAAATTCCTACATGGGTCAAGCTCTGTTGGCCTAAAGAGGTCCTATCGATTTTTTAGAACCTTAGCAAAGCAAAATGTTAACTTAAGAGGAAAATTTGAAATGGGATAAAATACTTCCTGGAATCAAAGGGCATTGAGGGTCTCTGGGAGTCACTTAGTCACTCCGGATGGATGTATTCCTAAAAGCATCATGAATCATTGTTTTAGGTGAAGGTGAAGACGAAAAGTTACCATCTTGAGAATATAATTTTCATCCAAAGATATTATTTATTTATACTTTGAGATAGTATGATTGCATGCCCACCTTATTTCACTTGTAAAGCCACTTAAGTATCTGGAAACTGAAGAGACCATTGCTTTATTCTCTTGATATTATACATGCACAAACACACATAAATCCCAATTCATACAAAACTATGATGATGTTTAATTTATTTACATAAAGGCAATGGCACCCCACTCCAGTACTCCTGCCTGGAAAATCCCATGGACAGAGGAGCCTGGAATGCTGCAGTTCATGGGGTCCCTGAGGGTTGGACACGACTGAGCGACTTCACTTTCACTTTTCACTTTCATGCATTGGAGAAAGAAATGGCAACCCACTCCAGTGTTCTTGCCTGGAGAATCCTAGGGACGGGGGAGCCTGGTGAGCTGCCATCTATGGGGTCGCACAGAGTCAGACACGACTGAAGCGACTTAGCAGCAGCAGCAAGAACAGGTTAAACTACATTCAGAACAGATGTTTTACTGTGCGATGTTTTGTCATTTTTTCACAAAAAAGCTTGACTTAAGAAATCAAATTCAGAAGTTAAAAAATGACGCGTAATGGACTTTTTAAAGTAAAATTAAGTTCACAGTGTCTTATATACTAAAGAATCAAGTAACTGATGATTCCTCAATGAGTATATTATTCCCTTCCTGACTATGCTCTACTTTTCTAAGTGTATATATTTTTAGATCCTTTCAACTCAAAGTGGATGTTGTGAGAATTTGATTTATAAAATGTAATTTCTATATTTTTTCAACCCTGCTTGACCTAAATCAAATCCCTTATGATTATACAGTGGAAGTAAGAAATAGATTTAAGGGACTAGATCTGATAGACAGAATGCCTGATGAACTATGGACAGAGGTTTGTGACAGTGTACAGGATTCAGGGATCAAGACCATCCCCAGGAAATAGAAATGCAAAAAAAACCAAAATGGCTGTCTGAGGAGGCCTTACAAACAGCTGTGAAAAGAAGAGAAGTGAAAAGCAAAGGAGAAAAGGAAAGATACACCCATCTGAATGCAGAGTTCCAAAGGATAGCAAGGAGAGATAAGAAAGCCTTCTTCAGTGATCACTGCAAAGAAATAGAGGAAAACAATAAAATGGGAAAGACTAGAGATCTCCTCAAGAAAATTAGAGATACCAAGGGAACATTTCATGCAAAGATGGGCTCAATAAAGGATAGAAATGGTATGGACCTAACAGAAGCAGAAGATAGTAAGAAGAGGTGGAAAGAATACACAGAAGAACTGTACAAAAAAAATCTTCATGACCCAGATAATCACAATGGTATGATCACTCACCTAGAGCCAGACATCCTGGAATGTGAAGTCAAGTGGGCCTTAGGAAGCATCACTACGAACAAAGCTAGTGGAGGTGATGGAATTCCAGTTGAGCTATTTCAAATCCTGAAAGATGATGCTGTGAAAGTGCTACACTCAATATGTCAGCAAATCTGGAAAACTCAGCAGTGGCCACAGGACTGGCAAAGGTCAGCTTTCATCCCAATCCCAAAGAAAGGCAATGCCAAAGAATGCTCAAAGTACCGCACAATTGCACTCATCTCACATGCTAGTAAAGTAATGCTCAAAATCCTCCAAGTCAGGCTTCAGCAATACATGAACAGTGAACTTCCAGATGTTCAAGCTGGTTTTAGAAAATGCAGAGGAACCAGAGATCAAATTGCCAACGTCCTCTGGATTATCAAAAAAGCAAGAGAGTTCCAGAAAAACATCTATTTCTGCTTTATTGACTATGCCAAAGCCTTTGACTGTGTGGATCACAATAAACTGGAAAATTCTGAGAGAGATGGGCATACCAGACCATCTGACCTGCCTCTTGAGAAACTTGTGCAGGTCAAGAAGCAACAGTTAGAACTGGACATGGAACAACAGACTGGTTCCAAATAGGAAAAGGAGTATGTCAAGACTGTATATTGTCACCCTGCTTATTTAACTTCTATGCAGAGTACATCATGAGAAACGCTGGGCTGGAAGAAGCACAAGCTGGAATCAAGATTGCAGGGAGAAATATCAATAACCTCAGATATGCAGATGACACTACCCTTATGGCAGAAAAGTGAAGAGGAACTAAAAAGCCTCTTGATGAAAGTGAAAGAGGAGAGTGAAAAAGTTGGCTTAAAGCTCAACATTCAGAAAACGAAGACCATGGCATCTGGTGTCATCTACTGCTGCTGCTGCTGCTGCTAAGTCACTTCAGTTTTGTCCGACTCTGTGCGACCCCATAGATGGCAGCCCATCAGGCTCCCCCGTCCCTGGGATTCTCCAGGCAAGAACACTGGAGTGGGTTGCCATTTCCTTCTCCAATGCATGAAAGTGAAATTGAAAGTGAAGTCACTCAGTCATGTCCAACCCTCAGCGACCCCATGAACTGCAGCCTTCCAGGCTCCTCTGTCCATGGGATTTTCCAGGCAGGAGTACTGGAGTGAGGTGCCATTGCCTTCTCCATCTGGTCCCATCACTTCATGGCAAATAGATGGGGAAACAGTGGACACAGTGGCTGACTTAATTTTTCTGGGCTCAAAATCACAGCAGATGGTGATTGCAGCCATGAAATTGAAAGACCCTGTTCCCTGGAAGAAAAGCTATGATCAACCTAGATGCATATTAAAAAGCAGAGACATTACTTTGCCAATAAAGATCCATCTAGTCAAAGCTACGGTTTTTCCTGTAGTCATGTATGGATGTGAGAGTTGGACTATAAAGAAAGCTGAGCCCCAAAGAATTGATGCTTTTGAATGGTGGTGTTGGAGAAGACTCCTGAGAGTCCCTTGGACTGCAAAGAGATCCAACCAGTCCATCCTAAAAGTCAGTCCTGGGTGTTCATTGGAAGGACTGATGTTGAAGCTGAAACTCCAATACTTCAGCCACCTGATGGGAAGAGCTGACTCATTTGAAAAGACCGTGATGCTGGGAAAGTTTAAGGGCAGGAGGAGAAGGGGACGACAGAGGATGAGATGGTTGGATGGCATCACCAACTCGATGGACATGAGTTAGGGTAAACTCCAATAGTTGGTGACGGACAGGTAGGCTTGCCATGCTGCGATTCATGGGATTGCAAAAAGTCAGACAAGACTGAGTGACTGAGCTGAACTGAACCTGACCATTAACACTCATCACAGATGGTTTGTCAGATCTAGGGATAATATACTGCAGTTCCTTTCTACAGAAGTACAATTACGTATACTCAGTGGAAAGAGAAATTCATGTTTTATAGAGGTCTTTTAAAATATTTTTCAATAGCGGATTCATCCTTGAATACAAATGAAGTGATATGTCAATTAATCAATCCCTTGGGACCATATGTATTTCATTACTTAATGTTAAATACACAAAACTATTAAATACAGACTTGTGTACATGTGCACACACACACACACACACACACACCCCTCCTCAACGTCTTTCTAAAGAACTACTAGTGGCTTATATTTAAATGACCAAATCTTTGAATTTTCCTGTCCAACATGTTGATCTGAGTTGTAATAAAAGTGTGACCATTTCTGATATTAGAACAATGTTATATATTATAAAGGGATAGAGAGTTGGAAAGGGGCTTCCCTGGTGGCTCAGCAGTAAAGAATCTGCCTGCAATGCTGGAGATGCTGGAGACATGGGTTCTATCCCTGGGTCAGGAAAATCACCTGGAGGAGGGCATGGCAACCCATCCAGTATTCTTGACTGGAGAATCCGCATGGACAGAGAAGCTGGGCTGGCTACGATCTGTAGAGTTGTAAAGAGTCGGACAAGGCTGCAGTGACTAAGCAAGCACACACAGTGAATTGGAAAGGTCTTAGAAAGAAGGAAAGGGTGACCCTTCCTCAATCTACGATACTTCAATGTAAGCTCTCTTGGAGAGTTAGTAAAGGTTTATAGTTCTACCTGGGCTTCCCAGGTGGCACTAGTGGTAAAGAACCCACCTGTCAATGGAGGAGAGACTAGAGATGCGGGGTTCGCTTCCTGGGTTGGGAAGATCTGGAGGAGGGCACAGCAACCCACTCTAGTATTCTGGCCTGGAGAATATCATGGATTGAGGAGCCTGGTGAGCTACAGTCAATGGGATTGCAAAGAGTTGGACACACCTGAAGCGATTTAGCATGCATGCACATATTTCTAACTTCCTTTCTAGTATCATTAACATCTCTATCTTGGAGCAAGGACTAGAAGCAGAAAAGCTTTGGAGATGCCATCAGGAGTGGAATGGAATGAATCCAGTCTCCAAACAGATGCCTTGAGTTTTCAGCAAGTGGGCATCTTATTGACATGTCCCATGCTCATAGGTCATAAATATAAGTTGGAAATCACTGAAAAGATCTTTTTCTTGTATGAATGTCTGACTGATGCTCCCTAGTTTTTTAAAAGAACAATTATATTCTTTTAGAATTGCAGTCACCTTTGCTATAATCCACTGAACCTGATATATATATATATATATATATATGAGCCTGTTTTTAAATTGGAGAAGCCAATTATCTGTATGGTTCCATCAGTCCATGTTTCTACTCATGTGCCAACTTTGCACGTGTTTTAACTACTGTTGTTTTATAATAATTTACATATGGTAGTGTAAACCCTCCAGATTTTTTGTATCACTAGATTGTATTTGCTAATGTTTGTTTCAGTTCAGTTCAGTTACTCAGTTTTTTCTCTTTGTGACCCCATGGACTATAGCACACCAGGCTTCCCTGTCCATCACCAACTCCCAGAGCTTGCTCAAACTCATGTCCATCGAGTTGGTAATGTGAACCAGCCATCTCTTCCTCTGTTGTCCCCTTCTCTTCCCCCTCAATCTTTCCCAGAATCAGGGTCTTTTCTAATGAGTCAGTTCTTTGCATCAGGTGGCCACAATATTGGAGCTCTAGCTTCAGCATCAGTCCTTCCAATGAATATTCAGAACTGATTTCTCTTAGGATTGACTAGTTTGATCTCCTTGCAGTTCAAGGGACTTTCAAGAGTCTTCTCCAACACCCAAAAGCATCAATTAAAAACATCAAGTAAAGGTTGTTTAGGCTTCTTATGTCTATTCTTAGGAAATTGATTTGTAGTTCCCCTTTGTTGTAATGTCTTTGTCTAGTTTTTGCCTCATAAAATGTGCTAGGATGTGTTCCCTTTTGGTAATCTCTGGAAGAATTTGTGAAAGATTGCTGTTCTTTATCCTTAAAGTGTTCATAATAATTCGGATCTATCCATCTGAGACGGGAGTACTGTTTGTGGGATGATTTTAATTATAATTCTCCTTCTTTTGGGGTTTAGTGTTCATAACCCTAACAAAGGCCAGCATGCCAACTGCATATTAAATTGTGTTTCCACTCAGGGCATTACTTCAGGCATCCACTTCTTTTGCACTATTACTTGCATCCTCTCTATTGGCTATTTCCACAAGCATATAAATACACCACAATATAGTCTCTAACAGCAAGCCAAAGCTAGAGCCGCAAGCCAAATCTATTCCTGCTGCTCCTTTGTTTCGTTTTGGTTTCTCCAATTCTTCCTCCTCTCACTCTTTATTGAGCCCACTCTAATGAAGCTCTGACTTTCTGCTTCACTGAAAATGTACTTGTCAAGGTTCCTACTGATGTCCTTGTTGAAAAATATATTCTTCAATTCTGAGTCCTCATTCTATTGCACTTTGATTATTCCATCCTTTCAAACTCTTTTCTTGAGCTCCCACTTTTCTGGTTTTACTTCCTGACTCCTTCTTCTTCACATCTCTGACATCTGGATGTAGATCTGTTCTAAGGCTTGATGTCCAGACTTCTTCCTCATATTCATTTAATTCCTAAGTGAATTAAATGAATTCTCATTCTAAGGGCTTTAAATCTCATCTCTGTGTAATAGTGGATTCTTAATTTTCTCTTGTCTTGACCTTTGCCCTTGAGCTCCAGACGTGATGCTGTGAAAGTGTTGCACTCAATATGCCAGCAAATTTGGAAAACTCAGCAGTGGCCACAGGACTGGAAAAGGTCAGTTTTCATTCCAGTCCCAAAGAAAGGCAATGCCAAAGAATGCTCAAACTACTGCACAATTGCACTCATCTCACTCATCTAGTAAAGTAATGCTCAATATTCTCCAAGCCAGGCTTCAGCAATACATGAACCGTGAACTTCCAGATGCTCAAGCTCGTTTTAGAAAAGGCTGAAGCATCAGAGATCAAATTGCCAACATCCGCTGGATCATGGAAAAAGCAAGAGAGTTCCAGAAAAACATCTATTTCTGCTTGATTGACTATGCCAAAGCCTTTGACTGTGTGGATCACAAGAAACTGTGGAAAATTCTGAAAGAGATGGGGATAGCAGACCATCTGACCTGCCTCTTGAGAAATCTGTATACAGGTCAGGAAGCAGCAGTTAGAACTGGACATGGAACAAAAGACTGGTTCCAAATAGGAAAAGGAGTACGTCAAGGCTGTATATTGTCACCCTGCTTATTTAACTTATATGCAGAGTACCTCATGAGAAATGCTGGACTGGAAGAAACACAAGCTGGAATCAAGATTGCCGGGAGAAATATCAATAACCTCAGATATGCAGATGACACCACCCTTATGGCAGAAATGAAGAGGAACTAAAAAGCCTCTTGATGAAAGTGAAAGAGGAGAGTGAAAAAGTCGGCTTAAAGCTCAACATTCAGCAAATGAATATCATGGCATCCGGTCCCATCACTTCATGGGAAATAGATGGGGAAACAATGGAAACAGTGTCAGACTTTATTTTGGGGGGCTCCAAAATCACTGCAGATGGTGACTGCAGCCATGAAATTGAAAGACACTTACTCCTTGGAAGAAAAGTTATGAGCAACATAGATAGCATATTCAAAAGCAGAGACATTACTTTGCCAACAAAGGTCCGTCTAGTCGAGGCTATGGTTTTTCCAGTGGTCATGTATGGATGTGAGAGTTGGATTGTGAAGGCTGAGTGCCAAAGAATTGATGCTTTTGAACTGTGGTGTTGGAGAAGACTCTTGAGAGTCCCTTGGAATGCAAGGAGATCCAACCAGTCCATTCTGAAGGAGATCAGCCCTGGGATTTCTTTGGAAGGAATGATGCTAAAGCTGAAACTCCAGTACTTTGGCCATCTCATGTGAAGAGTTGACTCATTGGAAAAGACTCTGATGCTAGGAGGGGTTGGGGGCAGGAGGAGGAGGGGACGACAGAGGATAAGATGGCTGGATGGCATCACTGACTCGATGGACGTGAGTCTGAGTGAACTCCAGGAGTTGGTGATGGACAGGGAGGCCTGGTGTGCTGCGATTCATGGGGTCGCAAAGAGTTGGACATGACTGAGCAACTGAACTGAACTGACCTGCATCTTCACTTGGATAAGTTGGAGTATCAAGCTGTGCCATGTCAGAAGTCAAACTTGTTATCTTCTTGCTTAAACTTACTCTTCATTCAGTGTTCTCCATCCTAGTAAATGGTAGCTTCTTTCTTCTAGTTGTTCAGGCTAAAAGCTTGGAAGTGTTTCTTGATTTCTCTCATACTGCACATTTAATCCTAAGAAAATCTTTTCACTATTTTCACCACCTTCCCTAGTCCAAGGTACCCGTGACTTAACCCTTGTGGTCTCCCACCATCCACATAGTTTATTCTAAACACTGCAGCCAAACTGATTGTATTAAAATCAATTTTAAAAAGCCTCTCCAGAAATCAAACTAATATTGTAATGCAATCATCAATCAATTAAAAAAATATATATTTTAAAAAATTCTCTTAAAAAAATAAAAAACTTCTTATGGTTTTCTGTCTATGCTAGGTAAACTTATTTATTAGACTCTAAGGCTCTAAATGGTCTGCCTCTCTGAGATCTGTGCCTTTTTGATCTAATTTTGTATTACTTTGACTCTACCTCTTTCCTCTCTGGCCACACAGGCGTCAGTGACATTCCTTGAATTTGCCAGGTAGGCTCCTGCCTCAGGTCACCATTCTTCTTCAGGGTTTCACTAGATGTCACTTTTTCAATGAGGCTTTGCTGGAACATTCTGTTTAAAATATCATCTTACCATACTCCTTATCCTCTTCTACTTAAATTTTCTTCATAGATTTTATCACCATGCAGCCTACTTATTTGGTATATTTTGTTAATTTAATTTGTTTTAACATAAATGCAATGAGGACTAGTATTTTTTTTTTCCTGGTAACTTTCCCTTTATTTCTTTTTTTTTTTTTCACTTGATTGTTTTAATTGAAAGATATTAGCTTTACAGAATTTTATGGTTTTCTGTCATACATCAACAAGAATCAGCCATAGGTACACCTATGCCCACCCCTTCCGAACCTCCCTTCCATCTCCCTCCCCATCTCACCCTTCTAGATTGTCACAGAGCCCCTGTTTGAGTTCCCGGAGTCATAGAGCAAATTCTCATTGTCTTTCTATTTACATATGGTATTGTAAATTTTCATGTTACTTTCTCCATACATCTCATCCTTTATCTCTTTGGTTCACTTGTGTTTCGACCTAGAACAGAGCCTAGGACAAATAGGCATTCAGAAAATATTTGTTGGATGAATAAATGAATAAGTAGTGAATGAATATAACAAATCCCTTTTAAATGTGTATGCCATTTGAATCAGCAATTTCATTTGTAATAACTGTGCAGGGTTACAAAGAAACATGTACTGAAATATTTTTAAGAGTGAAAAGCTGGAAACCATAATTGGAAGTTGGATATTAAATAGATCATGGCACAGCTATACTATGAAATACCATGGCTTTATTAAAGAGGATGTGACTTTATTGACTTGGAAAGATGTTCACAGTGTGGTTAAGAGACAAAGACTACAAAAGATACACACAAAAATATTAATTTGGTCATCTCTTGCCAGCAAGACCATTAGAGATCTTAATTTTCTTTGCATTTGTGTATTTTCTGAATTTTTGTATAATTATAAACAATTATTTTATATCATAAAAGTTGTATACATATATAGAATCAGGTTTTCAAATCTTTCACAAGTAACCATATTCTCAGCTTGGAGTCCATGAATGGACCTCGCGCGATTGTGAACCCTTTGTAAAATATGTAAGCCAGATTTTTGACACACTTGCATGTGTGCATTTTCAGATCATCAAAGGAGTCCATATTTCCCAGTTGATCTTCCTCAACCTTGCAACAGTGTGTTCCTGAGTTAATTCTCAATGAAGTGGGGAAGACTCATCTTTTTTGAGTTTGCCCCTTCTTTGAACCCTTTCTCTCCAGGATTTCACTAATTTCCACTGGCTTGGTCTCACTCACAACTAAGTGAATGGAGGTTTTGAGAGGGCCTAGCATTCAGTCATTACCCTTTATCCAGCAACCGTTCAACTCCTTGATTTTTGTAGACACCTGTGCTCTGAACTGAGTACCCACTTATTATCAGTGCTTTATCATATCTATTCTTTCTCTATCCTTGTATAAAACTTTCTCAAAGTGATTCTTACAAAATACATATGATGCCACAAAATTCTCCTCCCCTCCAGAATTATAGCTCAAAGTGTTGTTCCCTAGCATTTTTTTTTGTGTCATGCTCCTCTCATCATTAGTAGTAACAAATTACACCCATTTCATGCGTGGCCATTTTCTTGTTTATTTTATTGTAAACTCAGTTCTGTGGGGTACTAATATGGAGAGGTTTTTATTCAAGCCATCATGTTTGATGCCAAGGCTTCAATCATGAATCAATTCCATTTGCTACTGCACTTTCCCCGGTGACATAATTTTGGCTTCTAGCTATATTATTCATGAGGTAGCTTTGTTACCCTCATGGATCTAGCTACATTGCTCTTCTTGCAGCAGGACTTTTATAGTAGTATTATTTTTAGTTTTGAAATGGCTAAACTTAATTTTAAGCTAATACTGTGTTTAATATTGAGACTCTTCAAGCCTCAGTGTTATTTGGCCTTATTCATTGCCATATTCTCAGGGTCCATAGTAAATATTTGGTGAAATAAATGAATGAATAAATCTTAGTTTAAAAACTATCTTCCCTTTGTGTTTCAATATAAGGAAGGTCTTTATTTTATAAAAATGACATGATTGGCCTTAAGAAGTGATGAATTATTGATCACTGGGTGAATTCAAAAAATTAGATGACCCAAATGGGAATATCATAGATGAAATTCAGATACCGTTATTTGGCTAGATTCTCATCAAATTTTTCTGTCTGATATTCATATTTAAGTTAAATTCATCCCTGAAAATTTGCTGATGTTTAGATAACATGCCTAAATATGTCATCAGTTTGGTTCAGTTCAGTCGCTCAGTCATGTCCAACTCTTTGCGACCCCATGAATCGCAGCACACCAGGCCTCCCTGTCCATCACCAACTCCCAGAGTTCACTCAGACTCATGTCCATCAAGTCAGTGATGCCATCCAGCCATCTCATCCTCTGTCGTCCCCTTCTCCTCCTGCTCCCAATCCCTCCCAGCATCAGAGTCTTTTCCAATCAGTCAACTCTTCGCATGAGGTGGCCAAAGTACTGGAGTTTCAGCTTTAGCATCATTCCTTCCAAAGAAATCCCAGGGCTGATCTTCAGAATGGACTGGTTGGATCTCCTAGCAGTCCAAGGGACTCGCAAGAGTCTTCTCCAACACCACAGTTCAAAAGCATCAATTCTTTGGCACTCAGCCTTCTTCACAGTCCAACTCTCACATCCATACATGACCACAGGAAAAACCATAGCCTTGACTAGATGGACCTTTGTTGGCAAAGTAATGTCTCTGCTTTTGAATATGCTATCTATGTTGCTCATAACTTTTCTTCCAAGGAGTAAGCATCTTTCAATTTTATGGCTGCAGTCACCATCTGCAGTGATTTTGGAGCCCCCAAAAATAAAGTCTGACACTGTTTCCACTATCTCCACTGTTTCCCCATCTATTTCCCATGAAGTGATGGGACTAGATGCCGTGATCTTTGTTTTCTGAATGTTGAGTTTGAAGCCAACTTTTTCACTGTCCTCTTTCACTTTCATCAAGAGGCATTTTAGTTCCTCTTCACTTTCTGCCATAAGGGTGGTGTCATCTGCATATCTGATGTTATTGATATTTCTCCCAGCAATCTTGATTCCAGCTTGTGCTTCTTCCAGCTCAGCATTTCTCATGATGTACTCTGCATATAAGTTAAATAAGCAGGATGACAATATACAGCCTTGACGGACTCCTTTTCCTATTTGGAACCAGTCTGTTGTTCCATGTCCAGTTCTAACTGTTGCTTCCTCACCTGCATACAGATTTCTCAAGAGGCAGGTCCGGTGGTCTGATATTCCCATCTCTTTCAGAATTTTCCACAGTTTATTGTGATCCACACAGTCAAAGGCTTTGGCATGGTCAATAGAGCAGAAATAGATGTTTTTCTGGAACTCTCTTGCTTTTTCCATGATCCAGCGGATATTGGCAATTTGATCTCTGGTGCCTCAGGCTTTTCTAAAACGAGCTTGAGCATCTGGAAGTTCATGGTTCACGTATTGCTGAAGCCTGGCTTGGAGAATTTGGGGCATTACTTTACTAGCAGGTGAGATGAGTGCAATTGTGTGGTAGTTTGAACAAATATAAGTCATAATCATGACATATATGGAGTGCTTTTTCAGGATCTGTGTAAATAAAATACTTATACCTTATTTCATTTTCAAAATGACCATATAAAACCACAACTCTTATGACCCCTTATTGATAGGGAAGGAAACTGAGGGTTAGAGATTTTTTACTTGTCCAGTTGTGAACTGTGGGGACAGGATTTAGACTCTGAAGTCTTTGCTGGATTATACTGCCTTGCAGATGACCAAATACCATTATAAACTAACAAAAATAGCACCAACATGATTCTAATAAGGATGTCAAAAGGTACACATTTCACTCCCAACTCTTCCATTTCACTCCCAACTCTTCCATTTCACTCAGTACTTGAGGGAATCATTGGGAGAGGTGAGGTGAATCTGCCTTTTTCGTTCTGATAAATGAATGCAGCTGCCTAATTTAGAACAATTTTGGCTCCACCACTAGACTTCATGTATCATTTTTACTGGTTATACTATTTAAGTTAAATTTAGATGTTGTTGTTGGTTGATCTCTAAGTTGCATCCAACTCTTTTGCAGCCCACTTGACTGTAGCCCACTGGTCTCCTCTCGCCATGGGATTTTCCAGGCAAGAATACTGGAGTGGGTTGCCATTTCCTACTCCAGGGGATCTTCCTGATGCAGGGATTGAACCCGCATCTCCTGCTTTGCAGGCAGATTCTTTACCACTGAGCCACTGGGGAAGTCCTTAGAGGCCCCCATAATACCAGTACTGTCAACTCAGTTTCTATGAGAGTGGATTCATCTTCTGTTTTCTATCTGCAACTTATACCTTCTGATTTCTGCATTTTTTCAATTAAAAATTGTATGCTTTCAAGCTGAATTTTATGGTAGAGAATTTTGTCTCAATAAAATATTTTAAAAATGTATTCAAATTGCTTGTTATTTACAGAATTCATTATAAAAGGCTAGACTTTATAAATGATGCTTAATTGGGACTATTGAGAGATAATAAAAATAGTTATCATTTGTTGAGTTCTTTGTTTTTGATGCCACACTTTATATGGATTATGCCACTGAATCTTTATTTTACAGATGGAACTGAGGTGGTGAGTGGTCAGGTCATGGGTAGTAGTGAGAGGTGGAGCTGGGTTTTCAGTTGCAAATCCTGTGCACATCAGTCCTTTGCAATTGTACTGTTCATGAACCACACTAATAATATAGTTGGCACTAGAAGTGCTTGTGGCTTTTCTTCAGGTAACTAATTTACAACTGAGTTATAGCTTAATGTATTGAGATGACCTGATCATTTTTCTATTTAGGTTTTAATTTAAAGCGGCAAAAAAATTCTCATTTCATGTTGTGTGTAACCTCTTTATCAGTTGAGACATGACCTTATTTTTATCCTTTGATCTTGAGTTATGAAGGCGATTCATAAAATGAATGATGTTCTGCCTCTGTTGCCTATTTCTCCATAGCCTAATCTTAGTTCATATTTCTGCCATTGCAAAGGATATTTGATTAACAAGGGCATAAATTATCATAAAGGGTGAACTTTATTTCTGATTTTAGTTACCTCTCCAAATTATGAATGACAAATCAGGGAGACATGGTATGTTGAAATTTGACAAATTATCTTCTTAGAATTTAAAATGTGATTTTAATGTAAGGCTGTAAACGCTCATTAAATGTAAAAGGGAAAATAAAGCATAATACAAAGAAAGTTAAAAATCATACATAATTCTAGCCACTCAGTTGCTATTAAAAATGTTAATACATTTTATTCCAATTATGTATTTTCCCCATGCCACAGTTATAATGTACTAGTAGAAGTTCTTGCTTGTAAGGTGACTTTGGAGGTGGTGGGTAGCGAGGGCAGTTTACAGAACTGATAGGAAGCTGAGGTGCCAGAATTTGGAGCAGGCAATAAGCAAAGGTGCCCCGGCAGGCCAGCAAACAGGAAGCAAGGTGCAGTGACCTTAATGTAGCGATTGGGATGCTGTGTCCTGCTGCAGTGCAGGAGTCTCTCCTCCTCTTCCTCGCTGTGCTTCCTCCCGATTCCCAGGCCCAGGGAAGAGGGTCAGATTGCTAGGGTGTGTCATAGGACTGTCCCTGTCTGTACCACAGGGAGGAAGAGGGGGGATTTGGCCTTTACTTTTTTTAAAAATTGATTAAATTGGAGGCTAACTACTTTTTGAAATGAAAACCATAACCAGTGTGTTCTGTGTGTGCTGAGTAGTGTTCCAAGTGATTTCTTAAACTGACTCATCCCAGTCCTCATGGAAGTCCTTTGAGACAAGTGCAGTTAGTATCCTTGTTTTCTAGCTGAGTGACTAGATGAGGCACAGAGAGATGGAATAGCTTACTGTTGCCAGGAGGGCTACCAGGAGGTGAACTGGCGGTCAGGCTTTCGGATTTGCGTGTTTAACCACACTGATCTGCTGAGGTGGTGGGAGTGGGGAGTAGGGCTTCCCAGTTAGATGCCACCGAATGGAGGACAGGTGCAGTTTTGAAAATTAATAACATTTATTAAATACTCACCACATGCCAGACACACTTCTGTTTCATATCATTATTTTTATCTTCACTATATTTTTTTGTGTGTATTGTATATCTATTTCATTAAAAAACTTGTGTGATGCAGATAAAAATGTAAGTTTTGGTAAAATATTTAATTTCTTAAGGGTTCTTGTTTGTGGAGCATAGTGTCAGCCTCTGCTATTAAGGATAATTTTACTGTCTCAAGTTTAGGAATTCAATACAGGTGCAAGTAGTTTCTAGAGAAGAAGACCAGACCAACAGCAGTGGTAGAGTTCCTGCCTCTGTGTGGTGAAAGAACAGAAGGTATATAACAATAGGGCCATGTGTTTGCTGATGTCATTTTCTTTTAAAATGCAAACACCTACCTATCATTATAGAATTCACTAGTTGAGTTGATTAAATAATGAATACTTGTTTCCAAATAACAAGATAGAAAGGACTCTCTGGTTTCTTCTGTATCAAAAACCAAACAAGTTGGTGTTTTATTTATCCTTAATAATTTCTACACATATTTTATATACTTGAATACTTAACTTTTTTGTCTTAACATAGAATTTTACCATATATGTGTATAAGTAAGTATTACATTACAGAAGAAGGAGAAACTTCAGGATTATAAAAATATTTGAGAGATTCTTCACATCCTTCCCCCCAAATTATACTCCCCTGAGGTAACTACTGTTAACATTTTGGCATATATCCTTCTGGATTTTTTTTTTCTCCATATATACACAGTTTTGTCAAACTAAATGAGATCCTATAGAGCTTTTATTGATATGGCTAATAATTAACTATGGCCTTGTTCATGTCAGAATTCCATTCTTTCAGAGGGTGGTATAATGTTCCAGAATATGGATGGATTCCCCTACGAGTGTATGTTGTGGTTGTTCAGTCATCCAGTCATGTCTGACTCTTTGCAACCGATGGATAGTTGGTATTTTATCGGATTTTTAGTGACAGTGACAGGACTCTCACTTTTTTTCTTCTCTACTCGCACCAGCCTTTGGTTTCCTTTGCTAGTTCTTCCTCAAAATGTTAATGTGTCACTCAGTTCAGTTCAGTTCAGTCGCTTAGTCATGTCCGACTCTGCGACCCCATGAATCGCAGCACGCCAGGCCTCCCTGTCCATCACCAACTCCCAGAGTTCACCCAGACTCACGTCCATCGAGTCAGTGATGCCGTCCAGCCATCTCATCCTCGGTCGTCCCCTTCTCCTCATTAACCTATTATAATTCCCTAGGTAATCCCAGTGCTTTCATGGCTTTCAATATAGTTTATATGTCTATGACTCCCAGTTCCGGTTTCCATGTGAACCTGTCTTCATCTCAGACTTGTGGATCTAGCTGTCCTCCCTGCGTGTCCTCTTGAATGCCCATTAGGCACTTTAAACGTAACCTACATATGTTTAAAAGTTGATCCGATTATCCTATTCTTTCTTAATTTGAGAATGCCTTGATTTCTTCTTCATTTCTGAAAGATAATTTTGTTGGGTATATGATCTAGGCTAATAGTTTTTTCTTTCTTCACATGAATAATATTTTGCAGCTTCCTTCTGGCTTTCATTGTTTATTTTAGGGAATTCATGGACCATTCTAATTTTTTTTTCTATACATAATTGTCAATTTTTTTTCTCACTACTTTCAATTTTTTTTTCTTAATGTTTTTTTCTTTATGTTTAGTTTTCAGAAGTTTAGTTATGATCAGTATTTCTTTGAGTTTCTCTTGTTTGGGTTTTGCACAGATTCTTGAATCTGTGAGTTTATATCTCTTACCAAATGTGGAGAGTTTTCAGCCATAATTCCTTCAAGTACTTTTCAATTTCACCTTCTTTCTCCTCTTTTATGGACTCTGATTATAAAACTGTTAGAGCTTTCGTTTTAGTCTTCCAGGTCTCTGATACTGTTCCTTTTTTTTCAGTCTATTTTCTCTCTACTGTTCAGATTGGATAATTTTTGTTCTATCTTCTAGTTATCTGATTCTTTTTTGATCCCCTCCATTTTTGCTGTTTAGCCCATCTTTTGAGCTTTTTATTTCAGTTATTGTATTTTTTCAGCTTTAAAATTTTCTTTGGTTCTTCTTTATTTGGTCCTTCTATTTCTTTGCTGAGGCTTCTTCTTTTTTCATTTGTTTCAAGTGTATTGAAATGTTTGTAGTTGCTCTTTTTTATCAATGCTTATTTAAAATCTTTGTCAATTATTTTAACATCTCTATCATCTTGTGGTGTTTGTATCTATTGATTGTCTTTTTTCATTATATTTGAGATCTTTCTGAATCTTGGTATGACATTGATTGTTGATTGAAGCCTGGATATTTCTGTATCATATTTCCAAACTTGGATTGAAACCTGGTTATTTTTGTATAATGTTCTGAGACCTGGATCTCATTTAAGCTCCATATTTTATCAGGTTTTCTCTGACACTGCTCTGGCAGAGGCTGAGTGGGTGTCATCTTGTTACTTCCAGGTGGAATTAGAAATCCAGGTTCCCTACTTGCCTTCGGATGACAGTTGAGGCAGTACTTTTATTATTTCTGGATGGGGGAGTGGAATCTCCTCCTCTCCCCATGGTCTCCACCAGACTCTGTGGTAAGGATGCTGTCAGTGCTGCTGGGTGATGGTGAAAGTTCTGACTCCCACTAGGCCTCCTCTGAGAGGGCAGTATGCTATGGTTGGAACATGGTCTCCACTGATGCCATGGTTCATCTCATTAACCTTGGCTGATAGGGTTTAAATTCTTGGCTCTCTCTCCTTGACTTTTGCTGACACCACTCTTGCAGAGGTGTTGCTCACATGATTCCTACCTCAAAAGACTAGAAATCTAGCACTTAGCCTTTGCGGACATGTTTGGAGATAGAGTCACAGCTTTTCCTGTGATGCTTGACTGGAATAGAGTGGTTGTTCTCTTAAAATGTTTCTCTTTATGGGCTTCTCCTTTTTTGGTATTTTAGCTAACACAAGTAGGCTTTTGGGAGGAATTGTTTTGTCCACATCCATTGTTATTTTCAAGTTACTGATTTCTTCAGTTCCAAGACTGAGAGGCAAAAAGAATACCCAGTACACTGACCACTCTGTTATTCCTTGGGCCTTGAGTTCCCTAGTGTGTATGTGTGTTTTTTGTTTTTTTTTTTTCCCATCTCTCAGATTCTTCTTATTGCATGTTTTATGGTATACTGTTTAGTTGTACTTATTGGGAGGAATAGGAAAAGTATGTCTATCCCATCTTTCTGGAGACAGAAGTCATGTCCATCTTTTTTGAACTTTGTTTTCAATGGGCCCCGTGTAATTCTTCTCTGTGCAGGTACCTGGAACTGGAAAGCAGTGGCCATCGGAATGAAGTCAGACTTCACTACCGCTCCGGCAGCCACCACCCTCACACAGAAGTGTTTCCTTACATTTTGGCTGATGATAAGTGGCACAAGCTCTCCTTAGCCATCAGTGCCTCCCACTTGATTTTACATGTCGACTGTAATAAGTAAGTGAAGTGTTCTCAGTTCAGGAAACGGAAGAGTCTAAGAAGTAACGGTTAACACATATTACTTATCTGATGTTTTTTTGTAGAATATATGAAAGAGTTGTGGAAAAGCCTTCCACGGACTTGCCCCTGGGCACTTCATTTTGGCTGGGACAGAGAAATACTGCACATGGATATTTTAAGGTATATTTTGACAAATATAAAATGTAAATACAAATGCTTCCAATGGGCTTCTAATGAGTTTTGCTTTTTATGGTGTAAGCAAAATAAATAGATTTGTATAGTGTTTTTCCTACTGGTGTCTATTTATGTTTTATTTTTTTAACACTGATGTTTTATTTAGCTGGTCAACTCTATTCTATTTTATTTTTTTTTCTTAATGAATTTGAGCTTTAGATATGACAGAGATGATTAGTCTCTCAAGGCTCAATCAGGGCAGTTAACATATTCTTGAAATTAGGCATTCAAAGTAATAAAAATCTAAAATGTTAATATACAAATAAACTCTCCACTTTTGAAATATAACCTTTGATGATACTTTCATAAGGATGTTAATAATAGAGGTTTAAAACTTTTTAATATTCATTATTCATAATCTCCTTGTACTTCTAAAAATGAGAAAGGAATACATATAATAATATATGCACAAATCTGTTAAAGCTAGAAAGCAGTTATAATTGGTATCTTTTTCTTGTTGTATATTTAGAGATATACTGCATAGAATTGCATCACAGGATCTAATGGACATCCTCTAACTCTGTATTTTAAGGATGAGGAAATAAGGTCCAGAAATTGCTGGACTACTAGCTCATAGCTCATTTTCCTCCAGTGATTCTGACACTACCTATCATGCAAAAGTTATTTATTAGAAGATGATAAGTGATGTGTCTAACTTATGGATTTCTAGTTAGAGAAGGTACAAGTAGCTTGAAAATTGAGTTCTAAGAAAGATTTGTAAGCCTCGGAAGGTATTTTTATTTACTTTATTAAAGACTTTTTTTTTTTTTTGCTGACAACACAAGAGACTTAACTGAGAAGAGGTGGGTTTTATGGTGAAGGGTTGTTTCTGGCCAGTCATTCTGACTCAGGGTCTTTCCTGGTGGTATATGTGTTACTCAACCAAGATGTATTCCAGTGAGGAGGTGGGACATGTGGTGTATCCTTTTGACCTTTCCTGACTTATATGGTAGTCCAGGGCTAAGAACCCATCTTCCAGTGCAGGGGACACAGGGTTCCATCCCTGGTCATGGAACTGAGATCCCATGTGCTGTAGGGCAACTAAGCCCGAGCACCACAACTAGAGAGAAGCCCATATGCAGCAACCAACACCCGAAGCCGTGAAATAAATAAATAATTTTTTTTAATGTGTTTTTCAAACTTACTTAAACTGTTATCTGGAAACCAGGTGCTTTGAATATGTTATTTCACTGAATCTTAGTCTTGTTGCAGGGCCTTTAAAAAAAAAATCTCTTTTACACATGCATAAACCTGTTCAGAGAGGTAACTTATCCAAACTTAGTAACTTGTGCAAACTCCGTCATGGGGATTTAATCCCGTGTTTGCAAATCTTGAAAAATCAGTGCTCTTTTCCCACATGGTGTGCTAAGTCACTCAGTCATGTCCGACTCTTTGCAACCCTCTGGACTGTGTGTGGCCCACCAGCTTCCTCTGTCCAAGGGATTCTCCAGGCAAGAATACTGGAGTCGGTTGCCATTTCCTTCTCCACTTTTTCCACATAGAAAGGATAGCAAATTTGTGCTCCATGTATCAAGTTTCTCTTCTGTTTAATCATGGCAGTCTTTCCCCTGGAGCCCAAGATGCACTCAAAAACCTTCTCACACGTCAGTTATGTGTACTTCTCTAGAGTTGGGCATTGCACCAACCATAGAAATGTACATGGAAGCCTTGCATTCATTTTGATGCTTTCAGATGATAGGATATTGTTATATTCAGGTTGCTTCCCTAATCCAAACCCCAAACAGACAACAGATACAGCAACTGCCATGCAGTATACTTAAATATTTATAATTTAAACTGACATTCTTTTTGTACCATGCTATTAATCTGATTGAAAGTGAAAGTGAAGTCGCTCAGTCGTTCCCGACTCTTTGTGACCCCATGAACTGCAGCCTACCAGGGTCCTCTGTCCATGGGATTTTCCAGGCAATACTGGAGTGGGTTGCCATTGCCTTTTCCAGGGTATCTTCCCAACCCAGGGATTGAACTCTGGGTCTCCTGCATTGTGGTCAGACGCTTTACCATCTGAGCCACCAGGGAAGCCCTAATCTGATTAAATATGTAGAAGATATATAGGCCAGGATTTGACTGGTAAATCTTTGTAAGGTACATCAAAATTGTCTTAATAATATATTGGTACGCTGGTCTTGGTCACCTCTGTCATTAAACATTCTGTTTGCATTTTTCAAATGGAGAAAGTGAAATATTAATTAAAATAAATAAAGATGATGAAGGAAGAAAATGGAGTGATGAATGAAAGGGACATCTAGAGTATCTGATGAGGTCGCTACCTTTTGGCTGTTGCTTTGAGAGTCTTGTAAACTGGAAGCTAATTCTATCTTAATGAGGAAGGATGAATGTAAATTTCGCATATAAACATGTGATGTGAACTTCTGTGTAAAATATGTCATTTCAAGTTGGCATTTAAAAAAAATTTCATGCTAAACTTTCTGTATTCCCAAGGACTCATTACTCAGTCTTGCTGTAGCTGTTTAATAAACGTCTTGTCCTTTTTAAATTGAAGAATTCACTTTAAAAGATCCAACGGAGAAATGAGAAATACTCAAATAAGCATTGTTCTTATGACTTAGTTTTTCTTTCTCTTCTTGATGATTATAGTTAATTTAAAATTGGTATCAGTTTTACTGTTGCTGAAACCTGAAGTGATTTTCAGGTTGATTTTTAAAGGTCATTTTCAAGCATTTCTTCAAGCTAACTAAAAATAGCTTCCCCAAACATATGACTATTGCCTCTTAATTATATCTTGACATTTAATTTTAAGGGTTTAAAAATATTATCAATAAGAAAGTACATGGCAATCATCTATTTTGCCTGATGTTTTTCTTTCCCTTTGGTTTGAAGTCAAAGCCATGTATTCAAAATAATTTTTTCAGGGACTTGGGTGAGTCTATCCTATAATGTTTCCCTTCATGAACTTGACTATTGAACATAATTTGGGTAGATGAAAGTAATACATCTTTAAAAAATTTTTTCACACACAGGGTATAATGCAAGATGTGCAATTACTTGTCATGCCCCAAGGATTTATTGCTCAGTGCCCAGATCTTAATCGCAGTAAGTCCATTAGTTCTCTCACTATGTAATGAAAAGTGTGCTTCTTGCTTAATTTTGTCCAAAATGTCAGTTTGCAATTGGAGTTCTCATGTATTAGTTGTCAGCGTAGACTTAACCAGATTGAACTCCTTATAAATATAACTTGACTGATGCGGTGTTTGTGATTCTAGCCTGTCCAACGTGCAATGACTTTCACGGACTTGTGCAGAAAATCATGGAACTGCAGGACATTTTAGCCAAAACATCAGCCAAGGTAAAAGCTCCTTAGAAATAGAGTGTGGGGGAGTGTAGCTCAGAAATCCTTGAGGTTTCCCACAGTTTCTTTTATAACCACAGTTGTTCACCTTTGAGATTTTTCTTATCCCCTACTGTGTACTTGAACTGAATCAAAATCCCTGCTCAAGGAAGGGGCTTATAAATATTCAAACCCAAGCCATCTGTATAACAAATGACCAGTAAATCAAGAATGAGGCAGATTACCTAGTTTTTACACTGCTTACTACAATAGGATTTATTGTTTAATTTAGTTTTTATTATTATTTAGGTTTTTTTTTTGCAAGGAAGGAGGCAAGAGAACAATGTAAAGAATATGGACCCTAGAATTATGTCAGGGAAATGGTCCCACAAAAGCTTTCTACCATTGTGTTACCATTGTAGGATCATTGGCTGTCTTAACCATGTGTCAAATTTACCTGTAGTTTCACCAGGCTGTTGTCATGTTGCATAGCAGATACCGATGACCTAAAAGTTATGTTGTATATCGATGATTTGTTTCTGACAAATGTAAAGTCTAAAATTTATGTTTGCACTTGAGCAAACATAGCCATGAAATTAAACATTTTTTAAAATGGAAAATGCTTCTCTGTATTGTGTATGATGCGATTTTGACTCAGACTTTTTTCTGTTTTATCATAAATCATACAGCATACTTTTCTCCGCTCCCCCCAACACACAAAGTGAAGTGAAAGTCACTCAGGTGTATCCAACTCTTTGTGACCCCATGAACTATACAGTCCATGGAATTCTCCAGGCCAGAATACTGCAGTGGGCTCCCTTTCCCTTCTCCAGGGGATCGTCCCAACCCAGGGATCAAACCCAGGTCTCCTGCGTTGCAGGAGGATTCTTTACCAGCTGAGCCACAAGGGAACCCCCACTACCAACCCCCTGCCACAATCACAAAGGCAGGAGGCAAATTTACTACAAGAAGAGGAGAAAAATCCTTTCTTTTAAATTAAAGGCTTAAGTCATTTGCAACAACATGGGTGAACCTAGAGATGATCGTACTAAGCAAAGTAAATCAGAAAGAGAAAGAGAAATACCATATGATTTCACTTATATGTGGAACCTAAAATATGACATAAATGAACTTATCTATGAAACAGAAAAAGACTCACAGAAATTGAGAACAGACTTGTGGTTGCCAAGACAGAGGTGGGTGAGGGAGGCGTGGATTGGGAGTTTGGGATTAGCAGATACAAAGTATATAATATACAGAATGGATAAACAATAAGGTCCTACTGTATGGTGCAGGGAACTATATTCAATATCCTGTCATAAACCATAATGGAAACAAATATGAAAAAATAAATTAAAGCCTTAAGTATATTTATAATAGATGATGAGCATAGCCATCATTAGTGCTGTTCACCTAAAAAGCAGTCAGATGCCTGTTGGAGTGTTTTGCCTTTCTGCGTTGCTGGAATGCTGAACAATACAAACCTCTTCCTTTGTACTGCAGCTGTCTCGAGCTGAGCAGCGAATGAATAGATTGGACCAGTGCTACTGTGAAAGGACTTGCACCATGAAGGGAACCACCTACCGAGAATTCGAGTCATGGACAGACGGCTGTAAGAACTGCACATGCCTGGTATGGCTTCTGCTGGAGTTCAGACTAATAGAACTCAGATGCCCCTACTCTTTAAAAATGTATTAAACCAATGTCATCATGAAAATTTCAAGACCCATTTCCTCAAAACACAACACTAAAGTGCCAGCAAACCCAGTCAAATCTAAAGAACCATGTATTGCATTAGTAAGGACACTTTCTAGCTTATAAAGATTATTATGTTTTAAGAATGCTATAAAGTTTTAAGTTTATTGTCCACATGTGAAGTTAATGATTTAAATTGGGTCAGTAAAAGGATTCCCAGAGGATTCTATTCTGTTATCCTTAACTTTTCCAGGGATTTTCCCCTCTTGTTTTTATTAACACATTTTGATAAAACTAAATGAAATGCAACAGGAAATACTGTGACCAGATTTGGCTGTATAAATAAATAATAGAGTCTAAATAAGCTTTAAAAATTTACTAATACAGTGGAATGTAAACTATAGAGTTTAAATAAATATGATTTCTCTAATTGTTCACTAATTAGGTAGAATGGTTAGAAAGTTTAGTCGCTCAGTCGTGTCCGACTGTTTGCGACCCCATGGACTGTAGCCTACCAGGCTCCTCCATCCATGGGATTTTCCAGGCAAGAGTACTAGAGTGCATTGCCATTTCCTTCTCCAGGGGATCTTCCTGACCCAGGGATTGAACCTGAGTCTCCCGCACTGTAGGCAGATGCTTTACCATCTGAGCCACCAGGGAAGCCCTGAGGTAGAAGGTAGAATGGTTAGTGTATTATTACTTCAAACATATAAGTTCATTTTCAAAGGAAAGTTCAAAACGAGGTTGGTTTTGAACTTTGAAACTCCACTTGAATTATTTGTGAAAACTGGTTGGCTATAAAGAAGTCAGAAGTCTAAAACATTTTTTCCCAAGTTCATCTAGTTTACTCAAACATGGAACATCATGATGTTAAGATGGTCAAAATTAGTGGTGAAATAACAGTTCATATGCAGGTGTGTGTGCAGGCTTTGTGTGATTTCTATTTAGAAACATATTTCTACCAAAATTTATTTCTACCAAAACATATTTCTACTATAGTAAAACCTTTGCAACTTGTTAAATGGGTGCCCCAAGTCAAACTGAGTAAGATACAAGATGTAGTGTGGTGAAGTCATAGTTTTTCGAAAAGACTAGAAAAGCAACTAAACTACGTGGGAGTTCTGGGTGACCTTCAGGAATCAAATTCGCTGAGGTACCCTTTAGGTTGGTACCTCTTATGATGATTGTCAGCGTCCATTCATGGTGGTGGTCTGTTTGAGCTGAAATATCTCTAGGAAGATTTTTGCATCCTGAAACTGGGTCTCCAGCATGGCAGCTGCTATTCCAGAAATATTGTTTGTTGATTTTGTGAGTCATCTGGGGAGACATGAGTACCCCAGGCTGGCTCTCAGCCTGCTGTTTCCCTGCCAGTGGTGCCTTTCCTTCCACCCCTGTCCTCACTCACTTCACAATAGGAGGTGAGACCTCTAGCTTAGTTGCTGAGCAGAAGATAGGGTCAACCACCACCTGTGTTATGACCCAACTTGTGTTACTGTGGGTCTCTGTATATGGATTTTACTGTAATTTTACTGTAAAATTATGGTTTTACCAAAGAGAATAGTAATATTTATGACATTTTACGTGAAGAATTTGAAATTTAAGAAACAACTTAAAAATACTTGAAAACTACCAAACTGCAACTTGGAAATTCTTTAAAATACTGTTTTCTTCTCAGAATGGAACCATCCAGTGTGAAACTCTGATTTGCCCAAATCCTGACTGCCCCCTCAAGTCGGCTCTCGCATACGTGGATGGCAAGTGCTGTAAGGAATGCAAATGTGAGCATAACTTTTATGGTGAATACTTTCTTGGCAAAACTAAAGCTTTGTATTAATAAATATTCACCCATCATTGGTTTAATCTGGGTAAGCTAAATAGCTTATAGAAATGATGAAAATAGGAAGAATCCCTTCTCTATTTTGGTTGGGCAGTTCTTTTCCACTTAAAAATGTTGTATTCTAGCAAGAAAATTTTTCTTTGAGGAATCTATTCTGTTTAGTGACATTAGTAGCAAAGATATGTAATCAACTTAGTAGAAGGCATTTCTCTAATTAACAGTGCTTGATGCAAATGCCTCCCAACTAGGTTAAGAATAGTCCACACTCAGCCAAGATAACCAAGAAAATCCATGATACAAATGACCTTTACAAAACTCGCTGTATGTCCAAATCACAGAAGTACACATTATTATAGAATAGTCCAGTGTGGACGGCCATGGTCTTAATTCATAAAAAGATGCTCATGCCAATGAATGAAGAAGCTGTCTGACTTTCAGCAGCTGACTGTTGTATACAGTTCGCTTCTGATGTCTGAAAATGCTCTTTGAATCCATAGCTATCATCAAATGGATTCTATACAATTTATTTGATAAGAGAAAACATTGCATCTATAGTATTTATACTTTAACAGTTGCCTCAAGTCCTTGTTAAAAGTAACATTTAAAACTTAGCCTTTTTAAAAAAGCCAAGAAATAGTATCATATGAAACCTGGATTGTCATAAAATTTGTAGAATATATAGGGGTATGTAGAGTTAGTGTTAGTCAGTCAGTTGTGTCTGACTCTCTGTGACCCTATGGGCTGTAGCCTGCCAGACTCCTCTGTCCATGGAATTCTCCAGCCAATAATACTGGAGTGGGTTGCCATTCCCTTCTCCATGGGATCTTCCCAACCCAGGGATCGAACCTGGGTCTCCTCCATTGCAGGTGGATTCTTTACTGTCTGAGCCATCAGGGAAGCTCAGATAAGGCTTCGTAAGTGCCATCTAATGTGTGTGTATGCACAAGATAGAAAGAGAGGAAGAGTAAGGAAGAGGGAGAGAAAAGTAGCAGCTACTTTTTCTAGGGTTTTTTATGCTTACCTTGCTCTGCTGACATTGCCATACCTTACTCTTCCCTATGTAGGGTGCTCCTTCTGGTGAGAGTGAAAAGTTATTAGAGAAAAATCAGGAAATCACTTTGTAGTTCACTGATTTAATCCCCCAGGAGCTTATTTATATTTAATTTTTTTAGACTTTACTTTGAACCAATCCATTTCATGAGACTGTATGAACCGAGTCACCTAGTGTATTAACCTAGTGTATGAACCAGGAAGGATTATATATATGTCACTAGCTAATTTCCCTGGTGAGGGGTAATCTCAGTTCTTCCTTGAAGTTGTATTAATAATGAAAAGCTTGTACCAACATTCTATAGTTTTCTTTGTAGATGCTTGGAGGTAGAAAGAAGAAAGGTCCTCTATAGGACTTTATATTGGTAACATGGCAGTACCAGGAATCAGTTTTTGCTGTTCTTTCTTTTATCTTTTCCACTGATACTTCTACATTTTTACCTGTATGATAGATTTGTATTAAGTGATATTGATTTCATTAGAAGCAGGCTGAATGAAATAATGAACCACCATGACAGATGAATTAGTCAGAAGTTGCAAATTTTGGTTCTGGTTTTGCCATTTGTCTCTGTTACCAACAGTAAGCTGCCTATTAAATCAGACTGTGCTTGAAATATTCTCCAAAATAATATAGTTAGATAGACTTAATTAAATGGTAAAATATTTTTAAATTTATTAATGCAAAGTGCTTCTAGCAGACTTTGGTGTTAATGATTGGCAATCAGTTGTATTTCCTACATAAAATAGTGAAAGCTGTAACTGAGTGACCAGTGAAAGGACCACAGCATCACTGGAATTTGAGTCTTTCATTTCATACTGCTGAAAAATAATGAGGATTAAGTGACTGTCTTTTTGGTTACATTCAGTGATATGAGTGCCATGGAATATAGAGAATTTGTGTCCCAATATTGAGCTGGCATACTATTTTTAGTAAATACCCATAGAGTTTTTTCATAAGAGAAATAAGTATTTAGGTCATATGGTATATATTAGAGATAATTTGGGATTGTGTCTCCATATGCACAATTTTTTTTCATTTAGAAAATAGAAATACCTAACTTCCTATTGAGTAAATTTATACATGATATAATTTATCCTTTAAAAAAAGTGTACAATCCAGTATATTTTAGTATGTCTATGAGGTTGTTCAACCATCACCACTAATTCCAGAACATTTCGTTGTGCCAGGTAGATACGGTCTAACCATTAAGAATCATTCTGTACTTCCCTCTTCTGCCACTCCCTGGCAACCACTAGTCTACTTTCTTTTCCTATTTGGGGCATTTCATATGAATGGAATTAAGCAATATCCACATGCATAAATTTAAAAACAGTCACTAAAACATTTCAGGAAATGTTCTCCTGAAAAGATTTGCAAAACATATTTTATAAGGATAAATAATATTTAAAATAAATTTAATAATAATTAGCTGACTTGTTTACATAGTTCAGGTTGTCATATGTGCTAAAAGTAGGAGAAGCCAGTGGTTATACAGATCTACGATGTTCTGTGTGTGTGTGTTTTACAGTTATGTATGAGGGGAACAGGGTCGTTTTCCTATACTAATTTTCCCAGTAGAATCAGTGTTATAATTTATGAGAACTTAATTTCAGTGGAATACGAATTCTCTGTGTTTTACTTTTTAAAACACAGCCATAGCCTTCCTCTTCCACAGTGCACTCATTCAGTCTTTAAAACTCTTTTGCTCAATAACCTCTTTCAGTCCAGTTCGGTCGCTTAGGCATGTTTAACTCTTTGCGACCCCATGAATCGCAGCATGCCAGGCCTCCCTGTCCATCACCAACTCCCAGAGTTTACCCAAACTCATGTCCATCGAGCAGGGTGACAATATACAGCCTTGATGTACTCCTTTTCCTATTTGGAACCAGTGTGTTGTTCCATGTCCAGTTCTAACTGTTGCTTCCTGAGCTGCATACAGGTTTCTCAAGAGGCAGGTCAGGTGGTCTGGTATTTTCATCTCTTTCAGAATTTTCCACAGTTTATTGTGATCTACACAGTCAAAGGCTTTGGCATAGTCAATGACAGCCTCTTTAATGACATAAAATTAACAAAGTATATTCTGTAGTGAGAACAGTTTAGAGAGATGAATCATTTATTGTTTCTCAAGCCTTTGGAAGGTAAAACATGTAACCTAACAGTGAATGTCAGTCTGCCAAGACTGAAAAGAGCACCACCAGTACATGTGGCCAGTCATCTTTGGTGTTCTTTATATAATGCTTTCAGCCTTGCTTCACCAAAATTGTTTGTGCAACACTGGGCTGCCGGGGTCCAGCCCCGGTGGATCCAGGGTAATTCGAAGGTGGGGACAGAGTCGGCGTCTTGGAAAAAACTTATTTAATTACAGATATAGAGGGAGATTAGAAACAGATAGTGTAGAATTAATGGAGAAAAGAGGCTGAAAAACTGGTTTACATGGAATACTAATCACCACCTACGTAGGCCACAGTCGTCTTTCCGTTCTCGTGAGGGAGAGGAGGCACTGAGGCCTCCCCGGTCCAATCTTAGAAGCCCCGGCAAAGTCAGTAGGCTTGGTGTGTACCCTCGTACCAGATGGGAATTTAGCCAGGAAAACGGGGAGCGAGAAAGAAACGACACAGGGGAATCAGTCTTTCCAGAAATTGATCTGATTTCTTTATTTTTCAGGTTTGTTTATATACCTTTTTGTTATACATAGGGATGAATACAGAGTCACGCGGAGGGGTCTCACAATCAGGTGCTTCATATAAAATTATACAAAGGTCTTATGAGTTTCATCATCTTCTGGCCATGAGGTCTACTGACATTTTATGGCCCTTTCTGATATCGGTCAGTTAACCAGAAAACTTATTTTTCCAGGGCTGATTTTTTCTTAAATCAGGTGCCACCCTCCAAATAAAGTTGCATTCATATAGGGTGAGGGTGTAGTGAGTTACAATCAAGAAAGGAATTTACTTAACCTAAGGTTTAACATGATTGATCTTAAAGGTTAATACTTATTTCTCCTATATGCTAGTTATATTCATTATAAGGGCAGGAATATGGAGATTTAGCAGCAAATATTGGCTCAACAAATGTAAACCCTTCACCAATGTTCCCCTTAAGATCTATTTTGTCTTAAGATAGTGATAAAGTTACATTTTTACATAGCATAGTAATTTATACTGATTTATAACAAAGTACAGTGATCTATAACAAAAGAGAAGATTCATTAACTCAAAAAGTCTAGTATTGCTAACATCAAAAAACTACTATATTTCCTTTTCTATATTCCAAATACATTGATTAATATATTCCCAGATGCCTAAGGATATGGAGGCCTGGCGGCAATCATTGACTCATCAATGAAAAAAGCCCTATGCTAATACTCCAAACTCTCTGTGCTGTTTATGGTTGAGAGGTTGTCACACGAGCTAGTCTGTCAGCAGAGAGGTTTGACCTGAGACATCCTTGTCACACCCAGGACAGGGAATTAGCAGTAATTATTGGCACGACAAATGAAAAAACCCTTCACCAATATAATTCCTAATCAACCCACTATACTATACTAATGATCTTCTAACTTCTCAAAAGAGTCTATTTAGAAAGTTTTAAAACATCCCTTGCCTCTCACAGTTGGGAGGCTGTAAACAATCACATGCGGCCAGATGAGCCTGATCAGACAGGCCAGAGAACCTTCAGAGTTCTTAAGTTGAAACACTCTTGTCACGCCCAGGAATTTTTATTAACTGGAGCTGCAAGTTAACTCCTTCTCTGAGAGAAATGGTTATGGGGGAGAGCTCCCCGTAAAGTACTCTGGTTTTGGGGGTAGATGCTCGGGAACAGGGGGTTTCCTGAGGCTTGATCACGCCTTTGCGTATGCCAAGCTTCCTTCCTCATGACCTTTGCCATGGGCGGAGTTCCTCACCCTGGCTCCCAACATCTGGGCAGCCCTGTTTTGTAGCCTGCCCTATATGTTTCCTCTGTAACTTCAGCTCTAGCCCTTTATCCAAATATAAATACTGTTGAATAGTAGGAAGGTTGTTATTTTGGGAGAGAAGTCAGAGAGAACCAAGCCTGTCACGGATCCTTATTTGAATCTACATAAGCAAAGTGTTGGAAGGAGGAGCTTAACTTTTATACCCCTACAATTGAGCTACCATGGTGGAGTTAGGATGAAATCCAAAGGCAGGACTGCACCAATGCCAAGCTTTAATGTATTAATAATTATAACTATAACAAAGTCATATGTCTTCCTCAGGTTGGAAGGCACATACTTTGCTCCCCAGTTGATCTTTATAACAACTGTATAAACTAGGCATTGTCTCCATCTTCCTAATTAGAGGGATTACATGACTTGTCCAAGAACACACTTCTAGTTAGATGTTCCAGAGAAACGCTGTCTGAAAGTGCTGTGCTTTGCCAATCTACTTCCTTCTTTAAAAGCATCTGCTCAAATTAATCTCAGTGATCTACCTTCATCAATTGGTAACTAAGCTTACCATGCAAAGGCCATTAGGGTCCTGGCTAAGTCTAGGTGAAGTTACAAAGTAAGCAGAGTTTGCCTTTGTCCATTTATCTTCTCCCATTTCAGCCACCACCACCATACTGTTTATTCCAGTCACAGGCCCTCAACTAATCAATAGTAAGATTTACACAAATTCAAGGCAGCTCTAGAAAATGTAACTGTACATTTATATAGTAAATGTAACTGTTTATATTGATAAATATTTTGGGTGACATTAAATCTGAAATACGATGAAGTCAAACTAATTAAAGTACATAAAATCTCAACCCATTTAAAAATTATCAGAAAATAATCCATTACAATTCTATGAAATAGAAAGCTACTAAAATCATTGAACTTAGAAAAAAATTTAAGCTATTCTGTGCATTCATTTTATTTTATTTCAGTGGATTGTATATTCAGGTTTGAACACAGAGTACTGCTTCACAGCAAGGTGGTTCATGAATACAGAGAACCAGAAGCAAATGAGAACTAACGTTGTAATGTCTTTTGCATTACAAAGGCTATGTTTTAATAAAAAACAACTGGGAAGACAGATTTCCTCTCCATTTCTAGAAAGGCAACAAACAGAGGAAGTGTGAATGTGACCATCAAAATTGGTTGGTTCTCGCTTGTAGCAATAGTTATTTTAATTGGTGTTTTCTCAGAGGACATATTTATATGAATAAATTATAATAATTATGTTGGTTGAATAAAATCAGAGTTTGAATGCATAATCAGTTCAGCTCAGTCACTCAGTTGTGTCCGACTCTTTATGACCACATGGACTGCAGCACACCAGGCCTCCCTGTCCATCACCAACCCCCAGAGCTTACTAAAACTCATGTCCATCAAGTCAGTGATGCCATCCAACCATCTCATCCTCTGTTATCCCCCTCTCTTCCCAGCTTCAATCTTTTCCAGCATCAGGGTCTTTTCCAATGAGTCAGTTCTTCGCATCAGGTGGCCCAAGTATTAGAGCTTCTGCTTCAGCATCAGTCCTTCCATGAATATTCAGGACTGATTTCCTTTAGGATGGACTGGTTGGATCTCCTTGCAATCCAAGGCACTCTCAAGAGTCTTTTCCAACACCACAGTCAAAAGCATCAATTCTTCGGCTCTCAGCTTTCATTATAGTCCAACTCTCACATCCATACATGACTACTGGAAAAACCATAGCTTTGACTATACCGACCTTTGTTGGTAAAGTGATATCTCTGCTTTTTAATATGCTGTCTACGTAGGTCATAGCTTTTCTTACAAGAAGCAAGCGTCTTTTAATTTCATGGCTGCAGTCACCATCTGCAGTGATTTTGGAGCCCTCCAAAATAAAGTCTCTCACTGTTTCCATGGTTACCTCATCTATTTGCCATGAAGTGATGGGACTGGATGCCATGTTCTTAGTTTTTTGAATGTTGAGTTTGAAGCCAATTTTTTCACTCTCCTCTTTCACTTTCATCAGAAGACTCTAGTTTTTCTTCACTTTTTGCTATATGGGTGATGTCATCTGCATATCTGAGGCTATTGATATTTCTCCCAGCAATCTTGATTCCAGCTTGTGCTTCATCTAACCTGGCATTTCACATGATGTACTCTGCATATAAGCTAAATAAGCAGGGTGCCAATATACATCCTTGAGATACTCTTTTCCCAATTTGGAACCAGTCTTTTTTTCTGTGTCCAGTTCTAATTGTTGCTTCTTGACCTGCGTACAGATTTTCTCAGGAGGCAGGTCGGTGGTCTGGTGTTTCCATCTCTTGAAGAATTTTCCACAGTCTGTTGTGATCCATATAGTGTTCTGTGTTGATTAGACATCATACAGTTTTACATTTAATACACTGTCAGCTTAGGTAAAATGGACTTACCATTCCTATTGAGTGGTTAAGCATGTGGGTTATAGAGTTAGATTTTCTGGGTTTGAGTTCTGGCTCTACTGCTTATGAGATTATTAGCTGTGCAGCTTTGTGCAAGTTACTTCACCTCTCCCAGTCTCAGTTGCCTCATTTGTGATGTTATATCTAAGGGTTGATGTAAGGACTGAATGAATTGTAAAGTGTTTAGAACAACGTTAGCTATTATTCCTGTTTTTATGAAAAGAATCATTTATATTTTTATTTATATATCTATTTTACAATTTATTTTTTTTTTCTTATTTATTTTTATTCAATCTAGTGAAACAATCTCATTTGGCCATAGATCTTAAAATTGCACAGGTCCTAGAGATCTTCAGAACTGCAGTTTGCTTTTGTTGAGGGACAAGGTAAAACACAAACAATGAAGCTAGGGAAGTTAAATGACTTTTCTGAGATCAGTTATTTTGTAAATCAAGGTTATTTTCCGCCGCCCCGCCCCCAAATTCTGTTCTAACACACAATGCTACTATCCTCAGGACCATTTCTCCCTCAGTATTTTGGGTGGGTCTTGATCAAGGTTGACACTTGGAACCAATGCATTATGCATTTTTTTGTGTTTGGCTTTTATTTAAACTCACATTTGCAAGATTCATCCATATTTTTTTGTATGTAGATGTTGATCTTTCATGTTTCTTGCTGTGTGTGTCCCCTTTGTGTTAATATATCACAGTCCAACATGTTATTGAAGAGTAAGTCAGGTGGTTTCCAGTTTTTGACTCTATAAATGTCCTTCTGTAAATGTGATGTACATGTTTTTGGTGTCATGCATGCCTGATGTATATTTACCTTAGAGTTGCTTGGGCACACAGTAAAGCTGTTTTATTTTACAACAAAACTGTTTAACCGTTCTGCAAAATTGTTTTGCCAAACAGTTTCCCAAAGTGACCTTTCCAGTTTGCCCTTCCATTAACAATGTATAAACATTCCATTTGCTCCACAATCTCACCCACACTTGACATTCTTGGTCTTTTTAATTTTAAGCATTATGATATATTGATACATCATGTTGTACGTACTTCAAATTTGCATTTCCCTGACAACTAGTGAAGATGAGCAATTTTTCATATATTTGTGGACCAATTTCCTTAATTTTAAATAATAGAGAATAAGAGTAGATTTTTAAATACAAATAAGTACAAACATTTCCCCGAAAATCATCTTTCTTTTTCTTTTTTTGGCAGGAGATGTTAGCTTGGGTGGTTTGATTCTTTTATTTTCACATTAGTATGCAAATATGGATGATCTAGCTCTCTCACTTAAAATGAGTAGCAAAGTAGGGATTAAATGACTATCACTCAAGTGATTTGGGTTTTTTTTTTAAAAAAGTAATGACAGGAATGAAACTGACTCAGAGACTTTTAAACATGTGAATATAAAGAGGAGGAAAAAAAAGCAATGGTATATAATTCACGAAGAATCTCTTTGTTCTTAATAAAAAAGAAACACATAATTTATATAGGTGACATTAAAAAAGAAAATAATTTTCAGCAACATAACCAATAAGCTTGGCTGTCTCTAAAGTAATTCTGAAAGCATGGGAAATATGCAGTATGCATTGGAGGGTCTCATGCATGAACACAATTATAAATTAGTTGGCTTTATATTTCTCCACAAGGGGCTATGTGACCAGAATGCTAATGATGACTTTGGGGATCTATGCAGTAATGAAAAAGGTAGAAATAGCAATCAAGAGGAAGATGTGTTGTTTTACATATCACATGCAATATTTTTGGAAAGTTTCCTAAATGTCTGTAATTATTAAGGAATAGTATGTCAGCAAACAGTTGAAAGAGCTGAGTGCCAATGGTGTTGCTATAAATCATGTGCATGGCCTTGGTTTGAATTGTCTTTTCTCATCAAAATTACCTTAATTTAGTATTTAAAATAATATTGAATAAATCATAGAATTAATACCCTTTCTTAATTATATAGGTATGTGTGAAAAATGGGCAAAAAATAGTTCACTTGTATAATACTTAGTTAAGGTCATTGAGCTTGTGATAGGGAATATTTTCACTAAAGACAAACAGCTAAGTTTTATTAAAGAGAGCTCTCATCTCTGTTTAATAAAGATAATCCTGTAGGCTTCCTGAACACCATCATTAATTTTGTGCTGATATTTTTTCATAAACTCTTCAAACAGGCATTTGGCATCCTGCTATCTTTTAGACATTTTAAAAACTGAGAAATGTCACATCAGTGGAAAAAATACTGAACTGGCAATATATTAGTAAGCAAGAATAATGAACAATATAGCCTTCAGATTAATGACTTATGAGAAACCACATGATACATTTTAATGATCTTTAGAAAAAATGAAAAATCTATTATTAAGTAGTCAGCCAGTGGAGCTGACATGCCAGGGAAGTACAGGGCAGAATTACAGGATGATGGCAAGTCATAGCAACTTGCTGGTGTGTTCTCTACTTCACAGTCCTGAGATGTGTGACTCATTCTCTCTTCCTAATCCTACTACAACACTTTTAACGTCTTAACTAAAATAATAATTCATACATTAATATTCAATCCATCTAAAAAGATATAACATAAAAAGTAAAAATCCCCCTTTTCCCCCCACCACTGAGCTTCTAGTCCTTGTGTGTCCATCCAGAGGATTTTCAATGAGTCCACTCACATATGCATGTGTAGGCTTTTCATGTACAGTAAATGATGTCAGACATCTTCCTGTACTTTGATCTTGGAGATGTTTCCTTATCAACAAATGTTTAAAAGTGGCTGCATGGCACTCCACGGTATAATTCATCACAATGTTATTTCTTCCCCCTCAGAGGATATCTTGATTGTCTCCAATCTGTTTTTGCTGTTTTTCTTATGGAAATCAATATTGTGGGATGTCACACATGTAAAATCTTGAGGTGCTTTTTTGCCCTTTTATCTAAATGGTAAATTGCTGAGTGTGGCATTGCTGGGTAAGAGACTGTGGCACTTTTGAATATTGCCAGCTCTTGTGCTACAGGTATTTTCTTGCTCTAAATTACACAAAGCTAGTGCGGCCTGTTCTTCCCTTCTAGGAAGGAGCACTTGGTGGCAGCGCTGAGGGAAACCTGAAAACACCACTTTTCTCTCAGTGTCATGAGTTCTTTAAAAAGAGCATCAGGGCCATTTTTCTTTTTCCCAAGCAACCGTGACAAGGTAATATCAATTCATGGGAGATTCCTCCATGAAAGATAGTCTATAAAAGCCTGAACTTTATTGTTTTACCACAAACAACACTGTCTGGTGAGCTGATAAAATTAATTCCCATTCCACATCTTTGGTAAATTCTGTAGATAGCATGAGGATATATTGAATTTATTTATTTTTCCTGAAATGAAAGTGGTTTTCCAGAAGACATAACACAGGTACAGCCCTCTGATTTTGAGGCATTATACTGTGCCTGTTTCATCATGTTTTATTTTAAAATAATAGAGAATACTCAGCCTCTAGTTCTTCACTCTGAATTGTAATTTCTCTTCATTATTAAGGTTCTTGAATAAATGTATTTTGTGGGTTTTATTATTTTTCATGCCCCATTACATTTTCTCAAAAGAATGTCTCTGCCCATCTAATGACATTGCTTAAATGGCCTAAAACTCTTCAGAAGAAAGCTTTATGCAAATTTGTCTGTAATAATAATTAAATCAAACTGTCTAGCACAGCTCTAAGAGAATAAAAATGGGACTCTTTAGGTGATTGGAAAGCTCGTCCTTCTTAGTAGTATAAGGCTTTGAAACAAGTGAGAGGATTTCAGATTTATACGAAAGCAAAAGATCCATAATCTGGATATCATTCATATGAGACACAATTTAAGAGAGAAGACAAAACACTTATCTTAGGCAGAAAATGCAGCTTCTTATCTGCTGCGTTGGTAGGTAATTGTTTTTAAAATGAGCTTATTTTCTTCTGAGACGAGATCAAACAAAACAGCATTTTGAAATCAGGATAGGGAAAAATAAGGTATATGCAATTTAAAGCATCTTACCAGTTGATTTAAGCAGTTAAGTTGAACGTAGTAAGTCAGGAATACCAGCTGCATAATAGAGGTAAGTGGACATCAGAGTGCCCATTGGAGAACAAAGCCACAATTCCCACCCACCCCAAGAGGAAGGACAAAGCAGCAACTCAGCCGCCTTAGCCTCTCCAGTGGATGCTTTGAATACTGTGTGTGGCCTGTGCTCCCTGGCACATATTTACAGACTGTGTAAAATTAGTATCGATTAAAAATTAGATTTAGAGAACACAATGATATTAGAGCTCCGTGTGAGGAAGGGTCAGTAAGGAATGCTCTTTTTCAGTTTAGAGACGCTTGTGATAAAGTACAATTCAGGCACATTTCTTTTTGTACAAATGCTGGCCCTTAATTCAAAACTATTTCACTATTAAAAATACATATGAAATCATATGAAATTGCTTTAAAAGCTGTTACTGGAGTTGGTGGTGGTAAGAATAGAGCTGCATTCAACTCAGGAAATTATAAACTTTAAAATATCTCTTCTTTGGAATGGTTGCTGTAATCCCATGGCCTGCTACTAGAATATTCTATCCACATTATGTTCTAGAACCTTCGCCTAGATTTTGCTTCTAAATTGCAGCAGCTGCTATCTACACTCTCTTCACTGCAGTTGCTGGAGTGTTGCCTCTATTGAGGAACTGGATATATGGTCTCTGGAGTTGGAACAAAACCAGGTTTTTAGGATTTGATGTTCAGATCTTGGCCTTATTGTTTGTTTTATAATTTAGTTACATTGTTGGTATAAAAACATTTCTGGGCTGGCTGACTTCAGTGTGGCCCTCAATTATAAATATTATTTCAAATTGTAAAGGCAACTCACAAACCCTTATGCAACAAACTCAGCAACTTAGGAAAGAGAATTTTATGTCTCCACAGCATAACAGATCATATACAGATATAATATTTATGATTTTAACTGTTGTCAAGTGACCCCAATGATCTGTGGTACATACATTCGTAATTTTGCTGAGATCTGAATTTAATTCATCAAGCTGTGAGAGCTATAGGCAGGAGCATATCACTTAGCTCAGTGCTTCTCAGATTTTAATGGGCGTATGAATCACCTAGGGATCTTGTTAAAATGAAAATTATGATTCAGTTGTTCTGGAGTGCAGCCTGAGAGTTTGCATTTTCAGCCAGTTCGTGGGTGATGCTGTTTTGGGGAACACACTTTGATTAGCAAAGATTTAGTTATTGGTTGTGCTTTCCTGGTTGTTTAGACTCTCAGTGGAGCTTCATTTTTCTGTCTTGGAAAACAAGTATGTAGTAAGGCCTGTGAATATATGTTTTAGGATTTATTTTTTAAGCTGACATTTATTATTTTCTGAGTCTGAAAATTTAACATAAATCATCCTGTTGTCTCTCATAATGCTTTCCCATTTACAGATGAGGAAAGAAAAGGTCAGAGAGGTTACTTCACTTGCTCAAAATAATATGGCCAGTGATGTGGCAGCACTACAGTTCAGCACATGCGGTGTCTCTCCTATACTGCCTCATGCCATGTGTAACATATTTCACTAATGGAAGCAGAAAATCAGTATGAATAGACAAGTAAGAAAAACTTAGGATGTTCCAGAGACAGCAATTATGTGTTAAAATGATATGTAAATACTTAGGAGATACAATATAACACTTATTTCTATACACAGTAAAAATGAGAGAAAGAGCAAATGTCAGTTATCCATTATTCATTACTAAAATGAAGTGTCTTGTCTGTTACAGGAAGCAGAACTTTTCATTGCTTTGTAGTATCTTCTATGTGGGACAGAAACTGTTGATCCTGGTAGTTCAGGAAGAGATATCTTAAAAGCAGATGTCTTCTGGTTGGGATTTTTATTTGATTTTGGCAAAGAACAGGAAAAGTACTTTGAATTAAAACCTATAAGTGTCTACAGAAAGATCCAGACCTACCTGGATTCTTGACTGGAATTTTTGAAAATCTGTGGTCATGGAGAATTCTTTATCCTTAGTCCCTCCATTTTTTTTTTCTTCTTTTTGAAGTTTTCTTTGCATTTTTTAAACTAAATGAGGTCCTTTCCTAAATATTTTGGTGGAATAATCCACATCAGTCTGATTTCCTAGGCCTTTAGTAACTTTCTAAGTCTTATAAGTTATCTAGCTTTAGTTTTGTCAGCTTGTTGTGCTAAAGTGAATTGTGCTTTCTTAACGTTAAACTGTTTTCACTGAGCTTGCAAATATTCGTGCCCCCCACCCCCTCACACACACGCTGAAGTCTTTGGTCTTTTTAGTATAGGTCTTGTAAGAACAAGATTAATAAAAGCAACCTAGTATTAGAAAACTTGAGAACAAAACTTTCCGTCAGCTTCAATTCCCTTTTCTCTTTTGCAGAAATTCCCTGATTAATCCATGCCTTAGAATTGTGCTCTATGTCACTTAATTCCTGGGGTTATTTCAAAGATGGTGGTCCAAAGGAGCTAGTGAGTCTGCACAAACATACTTCATGGTGTAAAACCGAGTGTGTGCAGATGGACTTGGATATTCTCTCAGCTTTTATTCAACCTATTCAGGTCTTTTTGACCAGTTTTAGGTCCTCATAGTTTATGGTAGTATCATTTGTAAGAAGACATGAAAGAGGAACTTTTTTTTCCTCCCTCAAATTGTTATTGTTAGATTTGGGAAGCTAATTCTTTATTATGTTTGGAGGAAGAGAATAAAAGAGCAGTGGTTAACACATTCTTTTCACACTGTTTAGTGGGTAAGTGTCATGTCCTTAAACCAATAAAAATTTGCACTTTTCTGATCACAAATGAGTTTATCTCACAGCAAGCAGTGTTAAGAATTTCTCATTTGTGTTTATGCCTATAGTCTACCTCCAGCGTTTCTCAGGCCCTGAATCTCAGAAAGGTCACTTTGATTTGTTGGTTGGGAAGGAGGGAGGGGGTAGTCTAGTATAGAACAAAATGAACATTGTACTTGCTCACTGATTTATTTCATCTATTAATGTCCCTTCGGACCAGGACTTTTAAATGCTGTAGGGTTTGGAGCGGGAGGAGACAGTCAGCTGAATGTGGAATGGAATTGGATTAACTCTCCTGGCTGAGTTTACCATATGCCCAAGAATGAGTTTAGGAGCTAGAGAGCTTGGAATAATCCTAGAAATAGTAGTATGGGGATGGTTGCTCTATGCATATGGAAATTGTGTGAAATAAAGGTGAAATTATATGTCTTGCTGCTGTATCTCTTTCTTTCTAATTTTCATTCCTTTGAAAAATAGTTATTAAGTACCGCCTACGAATTAGTTTCTGCTAGACACTGGAGATAGAGTGATGAACAAAATAAGATTTGTCTCTGCCCTTGTGAACCTAATAATCAAATTGGGGAGACAGACATTAATCATCTTATAATCAAGTATGCAGTGCAATGTTGCAGCAGTAAGATGTTGATAAAGCACCTGCAGTAAGTGAAATTCGTCTAGCATGGAGATCAGAGAAGGCATCCTTTAGAAAATTATGTTGAATTGAGATCTGATAAATAAATAGCATTACACCAGTAAAGAGAAAAAGGAAGAAATGTTCAGGCTGAGAGAATTTAATGTGCAAAGGCTCTGTGTATGCAGATAGGATGTTTTGAAAGGAGGCTGATGTGGTTAATGTGCAGACATGGAGCTGGAGAGGTAAGAAGGACTGGAATAAGGAGTTTTATTTCTTTCCCAAGGGCAATGGAGTGCAAGTGACATAAGGTGTTTTGCCTGTTTTTGCAGTTATCCAGAGAAGAGATGATGGTAGCTTCATTAAGTAGAAGTGACATATGTTTATGTAGAGCCAATAGGATTTTCTGATGGCTTGATATGGGTGTGAGTTAAAAGAGAAGAGTCAGGATAACTAAAGTTTTTGGATTGAGAAAGTAGGAAGATGGAGTTGCTATTGGCTAAGATGAGATGATTTCTAGTTGAGTCGGATTTGGGATGGTGGCTAAAATCAAGACTTCAGATGTGATTTGACAGATGTATTAGCTATTTAAATGGAAATGTGGACAAGCAGTTGTGTTTGAGTCTGAAGTCTGGGACAGAAGTCAAAAGTAGAGTTAAGAATCAATCTGAATAGTTGAAATTTTTTCTATGGTTGATGGTTGTTGACAATTTGTGTTTATTTTTTGAATTGATTTTTTATCTATATTGTCCACTTTAAAATTCAGTTCTTTGTATTTTTGTTTCATAACAGCTCTTTTTATAATAAAACTCATGTTATGTATGTTGCAAACATATTTTCATAATGTTACTTCTTCTATTTAGTGTTTTCCAGCGTGAAGAAAATTTAGAATTTTATGTAATTAAATCTTCTTGTCATGCTAAAAAGTCCTTTTTCTCTTTTTATTCATAAAAAATATTTACTTTATAATCTCCCAATGGCTCCTTTCCTTCAGGTTTGTACAATCTGGGATTTATTTTGTGAATCTGAGGTAATAATTCCAACTAACTTTCACAAACAAGTTAAACAATAATTTCAGTATCATTTGTTGAATAATTATTTTGTTTACTGATTAACATTCCACTTTATATTATATAAAGTGAAATTGTTAGTCACTCAGTTGTGTCCAACTCTTTGAGACCCCATCGACTATAGCCCATCAGGCTCCTCTGTCCATGGAATTCTCCAGGCAAGACTACTGGAGTGGGTAGCCATTCCCTTCTCCAGCAATCTTGTCAACCCAGGGATTGAACCTGGGTCTCCTGCACTAAAGATGGCTTCTTTACTGTTTGAGCCACCAAGGAAGACCATATTATATAAATATTTACATAGTTACATGTATTTAAGTTTGTATCTAGAATTTATCTTATTTTCTATTAATCTATCTCATGGTACTGATTCTACAGTATTTTAATTATTGTAGTATTCTAGCGTGAGTTTTTATCTAGGAAAGCCATCATTGTTCTTTCTAAAAACTTCCTTGGTTTATTTTCTCATTCATGCTTCCAGATGACATTTGCATATCATGAGAATTACCTGTTCCTAAATGGTTTTCAAAACTCAGTCATATGTGTGTCTGATTCTGGTACCTTTTTTTTGTGATAATCCTTTGACAGATACCACAGAAAATATTCTGTGGCTGTTTTTATTTTTTGTATATATTACTGAGAGCAGTTTCATGGTTTGAGATTTGCAAAATTTCAAAGCTGAAGTATTTTTGGGTGTTGACAAGTTCAAGGGTATGGCTATGGTGATAGTGTTTAACTGGTGAAGGAATGAAATTTGCATTCCAGGAGGCAAGGAAACTTGGTTTCTAGGTATTGAATAGATTTTCTAAAGACCTTTCAAAGTTTCCCAAGACATAGTGGAAAAATAGATTGTTTTTTAGGTTCTGATAATTCCATCATAGGCAGATGACACTAATGAGGAGATAGTGGTAGAGAGAGATGGAAAAAAAGGAAGATGGATTCATCCATAGGATGAATGTTTTGGAAGTAACACTTCCTTATTATTGCAGGCACACATGTAGTGTTGGAAAATGAAAAAATCTAAATGACATGGTTCCATAGAAAGAAACATTATCCTTACTGAAAATCTAAGTTTCAATCAGAGGAGGGAAATGAAGGGAGCATTCTGTGAGGTGCTAGATTGTGAAGGATATATACAGACAATGGTTAAGATGGAGGATTGGAGGCCCTGTGGATCAGCTGGGTTTTGCTTTGTAGCAAAACATCCCCAAACTCAGTTTCTTAAAGCAGTAGTTTGATAGGTTGGAAATCTAGACTGGGCACCTGGGTTTTTTGTTCTTTCTTAATTTGGTTAGTCTAGACTTGGCCAGGCTTGCTCATGTATCTGTAGTTAGCTGGTGGGTTAACTTTTAGGATGGCCTCACATTTTGTGGCTTGGATAATGGGAGTCTCTTTGCATGTCATCTTTCAACATAGCAGGTTCAGTTCAGTTCAGTCGCTCAGTTGTGTCTGACTCTTTGCGACCCCATGAATCGCAGCACACCAGGCCTCCCTGTCCATCACCAACTCCCGGAGTTCACTCAGACTCACATCCTTCGAGTCAGTGATGCCATCCAGCCATCTCATCCTCTGTCATCCCCTCTTCCTCCTGCCCCCAATCCCTCCCAGCATCAGAGTCTTTTCCAGTGAGTCAACTCTTCACATGAGGTGGCCAAAGTACTGGAGTTTCAGCTTTAGCATCATTCCTTCCAAAGAAATCCCAGGGCTGATCTCCTTCAGGATGGACTGGTTGGTTAGTCCAGGGTTATTCATCTGATGCTAGCAGATTTCTACGTCCAGGCTTGCAAAGCCTTTTGAAATCTACGCTAGCAACTCAGCTGAAAGTTGTTGAACACTGTTACTCCTACAATGCATTTTGTTGGCCAGGTCAAGTCACAAGGCAATTGCAATGATGGAGGACTGGTAAAGTTACTTAGAAAGGAACATAGAAACAGGGATCAGAAAATGATAGTCATTTCTACAGTCTTCAATACCCAGGAAAGATGATCGAAGGGGAAGGAAATCCAAAGAGGTATAAGGATGAAAGAAGGAGAGATGTATCTGATTGTTGCTTTTGAATTGTGGTCAAGAATGAAGGAATGTGAAGTATAGTGTTCTTCACTGAACTCAAGGACTCTATTCTTACTTTGGCATTAACTTTCAACACTGGTACAGCTTGCATGCATTCTCAATGATATCAGGATCTCCGTAAAACTAGCGGTCCACCACCATGGCTGAGGTAATTCCTGATGGAGGTAACAGATGGTATGTAGTTGTTGTCCAGTTAGTTGCTCAGTTGTGTCCAACTCTTTGTGACCCCATGGACTTCAGCATGCCAGGCTTTCCTGTCCTTCATTGTCTCCGGAGTTTGCTCAAACTCCTGTCCATTGATTCAGTGATGCCATCCAACCATCTGATCCTTTGTTGCCCTCTTCTCCTCCTGCCCTTGGTCTTTCTGAGCATCAGGGTCTTTTCCAATGAGTTGGCCCTTTGCATCAGGTGGCAAAGTATTGGAGCTTCAGCATCAGTCCTTCCAATGAATATTCAGGGTTGATTTCCTTTAGGAAATGGTTTGACTGGTTTGATCTCCTTGCTTTCCAGGGGACTCTCAAGAATCTTCCCCAGAACCACAATCTGAAAACATCAGTTCTTCAGCGCTCAGTCTTCTTTATGGGCCAACTCTCACACCCATACATGGCCACTAGATGGTATATTGTGCACGCCCAGTTGCTCAGTCATGTCCGACTCTTAGTGACCCCATGGACTGTAGCCCACCAGGTTCTTCTGTCCATGGGATTTTCTAGGCAAGAATACTGGAGTGGGTTGCCATTTCCTCCTCCAGGGTATCTTCCCAACCTAGGCATCAAACTCTCATCTTTTGTGTCTCCTGCATTGGCAGATAAATTCTTTACCACTGAGCCACCTGGGAAACCCAGATGGTATGTTAGAGGCATGAAAGTTTTCTTTTTGGAGTAGGGATTCAAATAGAAAAAAAAGAGGAATGTAATATGGTGCCTTTAATGAAATTCTATTCCAGAAATGCAAGAATCAGAAGTGGGTCACTCCTAGAAGGTCAGTCTCAAGTAGAAGTAACAGTGAGTGAGTGACAAATAAAGAGAAAGGCTTCCAAAGAAATTGTAACGCAGGTTCATATAGAATGAATTGTTATTCTGTTTCATACAAGGCAGGGTTCGTTTGTCATTTATTTCATCTATCCATCACCTGACACAGTATCAATGCACAGCAGATGCTCAGTAAATGCCTTAGCATCATTTATTGAATAAGATGTTTCATATTTTGGCCCTTTTCTGAGAATTTTTATTGTACTCTATTTCATCTATACATATGAACATTAGGTTTAGATTATTATATTCATGCATCTTTTGAAGAAAGAATAATTGATTGCATGTTACTACTCTGTGGCAAGTTTATTCTTTCCATATTTTGAATTGGGGCTTTAATAAACCAGAGTAACCAGGGGTTATGTGTGGCAGCAAATTGACACAGTTGATAGCATTCAGAAAAGCATTCATCCTGAAAAGAACAGAAGAAACTGTCTCTTCTAAATTCTTTACTTTGTCATGAATATTGTAAACATTCATTCAGGACAAGTTAAAGCCATTTCTTGATTTTGACTTCTTTGAGGACAAAGCAATACCCTAATATTCAGTGATCATAGATAACATATCAGAAAACTAAAAACATTTAACTGGGATAGTCTCTTTAGATTATGCCAAAAATAATGATGAGTTTACATATATGCAGTACTAATGCTTGGTAAATATATCTTTTGTATCAAAAGAGATGCTTACTATCCATAAAAGAAAATACATTTCACTAGATAAACAAAGCATGATGTTCATTTGTTTGCAGGTTTCACTATCATAAAATATTGCCACAATTATTATATCAGGTTTTATCTAATACAAACAAAATTAAAGGTCAAATATTATATAAGATTTTAGAATTTTGACCCAGATTGCTGAATTGTTCTCAGAGGTTTCACCAATTTAAACTTCAGTAATATATGACTGCCTGCTTCTATATACCCGTCCAGCATAAGATGTTGTCATTATATTAAAAAGAAAATGTCATCTAATTTGATGTATGGTATATGGTATTAATATATTGTCCACTCAAATATACTGAATGGTGTGACATTGTACATAGAGTATTTTGTTATAAAGTTGGAGAAAGATACAATGGCTAGATAATACATGGTCTTTTAGGTGATATTAAAGATATTGAAAGGTCTTCATATTTATCTGTTTGTTTAGTCATTAGAAAATGTACTGTATTTAGGTACAGTTTAAATGCAATAAAATGTACACTTTTAAAGTACAAATTTTACTGTGTTTTGACAAAAAATACATCCATTTAATTCATACATCCATTTAAATCTGCCCCCATCCATACATGGTCCATTTCATCCAAGTCATTAAATTCGTAGGCATAGAGTTATTCATACTAGTCCTTTGAAAGATCTTGATGTCTAACTCCAAAGCACTAGGAAGCATTTGAAGGATTTTAAATGGAAAAATCTGATAAAGTATTGCATTGTAGATAGATTACTCTGCAGCAGTATGGAAAGCTGAAGGGAACTGGAGGGGATGTGGGGACTTTAGGAAACATGAACACTAGTCCAACCGAGCAAGGCTGCAGTCTGCAGTAGGATGAAGACTGTGAAATTGGTAAGAAGCAATTTGATTTGAGTTTATAGGAAGTAGAATAGATTGTGTATGCTGATTGGATTTCAGGGAATGAAGGAGAGAGATGTATTTCAAATAAGCTTTATATTTCAGATTGATGCAAAGAGGTATGATTATGCTACTTACTGAACTAGAGAGCACTGGAGTATAACTAGGTTTGGGGGAGATTATGAGTTTAGTTTGATCATATTGAGTTTGATATACTCATGGAGATTTAAGAGGAAATATAAAAGTTTGATGTATAAACTTGTGTTTAGAAGAAAAGTCTGAATAAGAGATACAAATATGGAAGTAATCTGTCTATAAATGATAATTGAAGCCATAGGGATGGTTACTTTACTTAGGGAGAGAATATAGTGAGAGAAAATGAGGACAAGGACCAATCCTTGAAGTATTCTGATCAATCCTTGAGGTGGAGGAGCCTATAAAATAGTCTGATAAACAGTTGTCGGAGGTTTACGTGGAAAATTCTCATACTGGGGAGCTAAGGGAGGACTGTTTTAGGAGGGAGGGAGTAGTACATGATTACAAAAGGTGTTATGAGGACAGGAACGATTACACACAGCATTTTTCATTATATTCAAAATATGGAAGTGACTGACATCACAAGAGCATGTTTGATGGACCAGAAAGTAGCTAAATTACAGTGGCTATGAGGAGTAGGGGGGCATCGCCAGTGGCTCAGTGGTAAAGAATCCGCCCGCAGTGGAGGAGACACAGGAGATGCAGTTTCTTTTTGATTCTTGGGTTGGGAATATCTCCTGGAGGAGGAGATGGAAACCCTCTCCAGTATTCTTGCTGGGACAATCCCATGGACAGAAGAGCTTAGTGGGCTACAGTCTGTAAGGGAGCAAAGAGCCGGGCATGAATGAGCACATGCATGCATGCATGGGGAGTGGATGGGAGGGAAAATGGTCATACTTTTTGGGTGCAAATTTGTCTTATCTGGGAGAAAAGGTGAAACAATTGCCAGAGATTTTTTTAAAGATGTCAGGGAATAGAAATAGATAACATTTAAATGTTGCTGGCATTTAATGGGGTGGGGCAGATTGAAAATTGAAGGGGGGAATTAATAGATGGTATAAACTGAGCAGAAAGGATAGGGTTCAGAACATAATTGGAAGACTTTTTATTGCCTTTGCTGATGGAGAGATGCTCCCTGTGTAGAATAAGAGGGAAAGGAGAGTGGGAGGATACAGATGTAGGTAAATGTATTGATTTGGTAAAAAGGAAGCTGAAGGAGTGGCCTCTGTCTGACAGCTTTTATTTTCTCTGTGAAATGAGACCCACTATGAATATTGGAGAGAAGAAGCAGCAGAGTCAGAGGTAGAGTAGAGATGGGTTGGAAGATACTTACCTAAGAATGTTAAAGTTGCTAACTAGAGGCTGCTTTTCTTCCATCAATTTGTATGATTTTCCATTAACAGTTTGACAACCCAGACGTAGGCATGAGGAAAGCAGATCAATTCATCCAAGACTGGGGTTGTGCTTTCTGGACAAATATCCCATAAAGAAGTTTATGATGTTGGCCAAAAATGGATCAAAACTAGAGATTCTCAAGACTTAAGATAGAAAAGAAGGTAAGGAGAGTTCAGGCTAGTCAATAGGAGAAAGTGACTTCATATTGACCAGGAAGTACTTGTAGGGCTGGAGAGTAAATGCAGTGAGAACAGTTGAAGCAGCAACTTGAAGGCATGACGAGTTTGAATTGGAGGATAAGCAGAATGTTTGATTTAGAGATTTTGGACATAGAGCAGTTTTGAGTGAGACAAGGGCAGTATATGACCATATAGGTGGAGTAGGTTTCATTGGAAAAGACCCTGATGCTGGGAAAGATTGAAGATAGGAGAAGTGGACGACAGAGAATGAGATGGTTGGATGGCATCACCTACTTGGTGGACATGAGTTTGAGCAAGCTCCAGGAGTTGGTGATGCACAGGGAAGCCTGGTGTGCTGCAGTCCATGGGGTCATAAAGAGTCGGACACAACTGAGTGACTAACACACACAGAGAAGTGACAGGAACTGTGTCTTCTGACTCTTAGGTATGGAATTTGTACTTCATAGTGTGTGTGATTGTGATTAGTCGCACAGTCGTGTCCGACTCTTTGCGACCCCATGGACTGTAGCCTACCAGGCTCCTCTGTCCATGGGATTTTCCAGGCAATAGTACTGGAGTGGATTGCCATTTCCTTCTCCAGGGGTTCTTCCCGACCCAGGGATCGAACCCAGGTTTCCCGCATTGTAGACAGATGCTTTACTGTCTGAGCCGCCAGGGAAGTCCCATGAATATTATTTTACTGGGGCTGCCATAACAAAATACCACACGCTGGGTGACTTAAACAATAGAAATTCATTTTCTCAATGTTCTGAAGGCTAGAAGTCTTAGATTGAGGTGTTGGCAAGCTTGATTTCTCTTGAGGCCTATTCCTTTGATTTCTAGACAACCACATCCTTGCTGTGTTCTCACACGGCCTCTCCTCTATTCCTGCACATTCCTGTTGTCTCCTTGTGTGTCCAAACTTCCTTTTCATAAGGACACAAGTCAAGCTGGATTAGGGCCCATGCTAATCATCTTTATCACCTCTTCAAAGGCCTTATCTCTATCTATAGATACATTGTGAAGTATTGGAGGTTAGAACTTCAATGTCTGAATGTTATGGGGACTCAGATCAGCTCCTAACAATGACGTATCCATGATGGCGAAAGAGCATCGCGAGGCCTTGAGAGGTCCATTAGGCAGGTGGCATTCTTGTGTGTGTGGGGAAAGCTTCCCAGCTGGCACTAGTGGTAAAGAACCCACCTGCCAATGCAGGGGACGTAAGAGCGGGTTTGATCCCTGAGTCGGGAAGAAGGCATGGCAGCCCACTCCAGTGGAGACCAGAACTCAGTTAGGGCCAAAGGCCAAGAGGATGAAGCTATAAAAGGGATAGAATTCCAGAGGTGAGTTTGGTAGTGAGAAAATTTGGGGGTAGAAGGTAAAAGAAGAATCATAGTGCAGTATAAAGGTTGGTATTTAGAAGGAGTGAATGAATAGCAATCACCTATTGGTTCACAAAGGGGGAAAAAGGAGACATTTGACTTTTTGTTGAATTAGTTGTCTCACAGTGTGGTCACAGTTGGTTCACAAAGGGAGAAAAAAAAGGAGACATTTGACTTTTTGTTGAATCAGACTTCTCATAGTGTGGTCAGTGTGTTTTTCCTAATGGAAAAACAGTGGGTTTGCAGTGCCTTTCACAGTATTTTACATTATTTCTTCTGCTAAGTGAATATATTTTCTTTTTTATCTTATACTTTATTATTTCTGTAAAGGAATTGAAGCTATTGATTTTGGTCTACTTATTTTATAACTCAATTAATGGTTCAAATAGATTCCCAAGAATTATCTTTTTCTAGGTAATCATTCATATCTTTCCTAAATAGAGATCATTTGTCTTTTTTCCAATATACTTTTAATCATATTAATTCTAATCATAGTGTTGGCTCTGAAAATCTTTATCATATATTGGGCTATGGTAATGACTGAATTTTATTCTTAGAAAATTTATGCAGTAGTCTAGTTAAAAGTTAACAGAATTTAAGCGACGGTTGGTGACAAAGATGAAAGAAAAAGAATAGCTTTCATAATACAATACTTAGCTTTTGACTGAATATAGAGTCTGGAAGAAGAGAGCTAATGATGATTTCAGCATTTCCACTTAGATGCCTCTTGTCTTTCACTGTTAAATATAGGATTGTTTCCTTATGATAAATGTTTGGAAGGGTAAAAACTGGGCCAAAGACTATTCATCGTTTCAATACTTTTAGCCACAAACTACAAAACTGCATACCAGCTATGTTAATGTACTCCTCCACCAACATTCAGTATCATCATTTAAAATTTTGTTGTTAGATCCATAGGATGACTATGATATCTCATTGTTTCTTTATGAATTCCTAAAATGGCCTTCTCTAAAAAATATTATGTTAGTTTTTCTACTGGTATGACTTTAAAATTCAAATGCATTTGGGGTTATCTTTACACATGGTGTGAGGTACAAATGAGACATTTTTCCTCCAGTGAGTGACCTAGTGTTTGTAACTCCAGATAGATAGTATTTTGAAAGAGGGAAATGTGACCTGGAAACCAGATGAAGTAAATTGCATTAACCCAGGTTATTTATTAGAATAATTTAGAATAAATATTAGAATATTTATTTATTCTAATATTCAATAACCCCAGATATGCAGATGATACCACCTTTATGGCAGAAAGTGAAGAAGAACTAAAGAGCCTCTTGTTGAAAGTGAAAGAGGAGAGTGAAAACTTGGCTTAAAGCTCAACATTCAGAAAACTAAGATCGTGGCATCCAGTCCCATCACTTCATGGCAAATAGATGGGGAAACAGTGGAAATAGTGGCTGACTTGATTTTTTTTTTGGCTCCAAAATCACTGCAGATGGTGACTGCAGCATGAAATTAAAAGACGCTTACTCCTTGGAAGAAAAGTTATGACCAACCTAGATAGCATATTAAAAAGCAGAGATATTACTTTGTCAACAAAGGTCCATCTAGTCAAGGCTATGGTTTTTCCAGTAGCCATGTATGAATGTGAAACTTGGACTATAAAGAAAGCTGAGCGCCAAAGAATTGCTGCTTTTGAACTGTGGTGTTGGAGAAGACTCTTGAGAGTCCCTTGGACTGCAAGGAGATCCAACCAGTCCATCCTAAAGGAGATCAGTCTTGGGTGTTCATTGGAAGGACTGATGTTGAAGCTGAAACTCCAATACTTTGGCCACCTGATGCGAAGAGCTGACTCATTGGAAAAGACCCTGATGCTGGGAAAGATTGAAGGCAGGAGGAGAAGGGGACGACAGAGGATGAGATAGTTGGATGGCATCACCGACTCAATGGCCATGGGTTTGGGTGATGGGAGTTGGTGATGGACAGGGAGGCTGGTGTGCTGCGGTTCATGGAGTTGCAAAGGGTTGGACATGGCTGAGTGACTGAACTGAACTGATTAGAATATTTTATTAGAATAAATTTTTAAAAGTATATTAATTAGTTATTTATTAAATACAAACTCCTTAACATGATGTTTAAAGCCCTAAACCTGTTACAGCAAACAGGCAGAAAACAAACCAAAATACTAGCTAATATTTACTGAATGCTTACTGTGTACAGCCCTTGCATCAATCATTTTATATACACTTATTATATACATTACCTCATTAAATCCCTGAAATGGTCCTATGAAGTAAGTATTATTATTGTTTCCTGAGGAAACAAAGTGTTAAAAAGTTAAGTAATGGATGCAAGTCACACAGCCAAGTTCTTGGCTATATTTTATCAATCTACTTCCTATTCCCTAAAAATACCATATATTTCACAACTCTAAGCTTTTTTTTTTAAAATGTGATTTGAGGCACACTGACAGCACTGTTAATTATAAAGTCAAAGAGGGAAGGGAGAGTAGAAATTCAAATTCATTCATCAACTCATTCATCAACTCAGTGCTTTCAACTTATAGGCAGGGGTTGAAGGGCAGGGGACCTTTGAATAAGGAATAGTAGAGGCAGAAATCTCTTCTGGCATGAGTAGAACTTATTGTCTGTCGAGGGAGAGAGGCTATAAACAAAAATTAAATGATGATGTGAGACTGAAGGTACCATGAAGGAACAATCAGGATAAGGATATGGAGCAGGATAGGGCAGGGTGCTGTGGTCCCTTGAGAGGTGGTATTTGAGCTGAGACCTGAAATAAGTGAAGGAGGCAACCATGTGTTACTTGAGAGGCAGAATGTACAGAGGCTCTAGGCATGTATGCTTGGCCCCACTTGTTCAGTGAACTGTGAAAAGCCTGGGGTCTGGGTGGGGAAGCCTGAGAGGCATGGATGGAAGGGAGACCTGCCTTAGAAGATCTTCTTAGACCTTATAAGGACTTCCCAGGTGGCTCTGTGGCAAGGAATCAGCCTGTCAATGCAGGAGACACAGGAGATGTGGGTTTGATCCGTGGGTCAGGAAGATCCTCTGGAAGAGGAAATGGCAACCCCCTCCAGTATTCTTGCCTGAAAAATCCAAAGCACAGAGGATCCTGGCGGGTTACAGTCTATGGGGTCACAAAGAGTTGGACATGACTGAGTGACTGAGCACACAGACTTTATAAACTGAGGTAAAGATCTAGATGTTATCCTCAGCCTGTGCAATGATTTAGGGGTGAGCAACAAGGACTCAATTCTGGTTAGTGGCAGAGAGTGGGGCACCCCTCTTGGCAGTGTGTAACTTGGCAATTGACTGAATGTCATTGGGTGAGGGGTCAATGACACCAACATTCTGAAGCCTGTTGAGGCACAGTTGAAGCGACTGAGATTTATGGTGCTGTGTAGACAAGAAAAGATGATTTTCAGAAGAGGATGCAGTCTGAAGATAGGAAGTTGAGAACATATACATTTAGAGAATGGCAAATGGACCAGGTAGGATTAAAGATGTAGGCAGGAAACTAAGATACAGCAGAGCCCTGGGCTGAATCACAGAGCATGTTCCAGAATTTTCTGAGTGGAGACTTAGTGGTCTTCTAAGAATGCCCTCACATTTGCTAGGAACCAAAGGCTGTAGTGTGGTTGTCATTAGCTGCAGGGGTAGTCAGATCAGGGCTAGAGGCCAGTCTTGATCATTCACAAACATTGTGAACCTAAAGTTTAATTTTTTTTTTTTCATTTCTGTGTGAGCTTAAATGAGACACTGTAAGTCAACTGTATTGCTGGAACAAAATAAACTCTTATTAAATGGTGCTGTTATAATAATCAATACTGGGTGATTATTTTACATAATGTATATGAAATAATTTTATAAGATGAAAGCAACTAGGTGTGGAGTATCAGTGATGCTGATAAAACTGAGTTCTTGGTCTTTTCTGTACTGATTTCTAACAGTAGTAGCTCCCATACTCATAACTTTAGACAATAATATAGTAGTCAGTGTTTTATAGAAATATGCATAAAGCAAAATGATGGTGTTACATTTTTTTCAAAAATGTTCAAATTACAGGCTTAGATAATTAATTGAAGCTCAGAATAATTCAATTTTGTAGTTTTATAGTAAAATTACAAGTTCTCATATTGTAAAATTTGATGATCTCAGTATTTTTGCCCTTAAATTCAGCTAATTAAGGAAGACTTGCTTAAAAGTTGAAGTAATGATGTTTTTATAATGTATAATGTATAATGATATATAGATTACTCAAAAGTAATGTGGGAAAAATATAAAATGAAATTTTGGCCATAGATGTAGGTATTGAATCTTTCAATAATATATATATATACACGTGTGTGTGTGTGTATAGCTAGTAGTTAATTTTTAACAATTATTATAAAAAGGAAGATAAAATGTGTTTCAGTTTTCAATGAAATATATGTGAAATATAGTTATGTCAGAGGCTCAGATGCTTCCTTCATCTGAGCTACTCCCTTGAGACCATTAAGTTCTCTATCTAAAACAGAATATAAAAAATAAAATACAGTTGAATGGGAAGAAATCTAAGTTCACTTATGAATGTATTTAAGAAAAAAATGGTTCATCTGAAACCAAAACAATATTAATACCTTTGCTATTCCTTCCCTCCCCTTTTTGGCTACTTTGTAATTGTATTTTATTTTCTATTTCCTGCCTTTCATCCCTTAATGACCTCAGTTTTCTGATTGGTCCTCTTTGACCTGCACAAAAACCTGCTTAAGCATTCAGTGAGTTTTTTAATAAAATTCTGTGGTCATTTAATTCGCTGTGGGAGGTCGTTTTGGGAGCTTTTTTCTCTAACTTTAGAAGTGAAAGGCTACTGCCAAGACCTAATTTTTATTTTTCCTCCTGTCAATAGTATTTTAAGGGTAATCCAAATATCCTCCACTCTGTTTTCATAATTACTCTTGTCATAATTTTGTTTTGATATTGGATCACTTTTAGAAATGCAGAATTCCAATTAAGTCATCTGGTTAACTGCATTCTTAATCTGCTGATCTTCCTTTTTCCATTTAAAATATTTAAGAGCTTGTTATCAAGCCTTGTCTCTCTGGTGTGTGTGGTTTATCCAACCCAGATGTATGGAAATGTAACAGAAAGAAGTAGTCTTACCTGAAAGCTTTGGTCAGCCATGTTGTTTGGCTGTTGAGGCGAAGGCTTTTCCACGGATAAAGTTCACCTGAATGCAGTGAATTTTCTAGTAATGTAAGTTTCTCATTATTCTGTTTTCTATTAGTGATGTTTAGCCTTGATAATCCAGAACTGTTAATGGAATAAATAGATCTTTCAAGTTGCTCAATTTGGCTTGCATTATGTAGTGTCGCATAAAAGCTTACAAGCTTATAACCCCATTAAAACTTGTTTCCTGTAAGTGAATCCTCTAGCTTTAATGTATTAGGAAATATCTGTCTCCTCATAAAAAGTCTCAGAATAATTTGTCCCAGCATAAAATTTTAATAAAACTTCCCCTTCTTATCTATTTAGCTCTGCCAGGCAATTATGGACTTCTCTGAACACCATCTGCTCTAGAGGCCGTAAAGAAACATACTTCTCCCTTTCAATTGAACTTTAGCAGTGCACACTTGTTAATTCTATTTTGTTTTTGAAAAAATGTAAAAAGGAAAGACTAATCTCCTTTGGGTGACTTTCTTTCCTTGGAAGAAGGACACCTCTGTAGTTCCAGCCCCTTGTGGAGGAGAGGTCTTTTCTTGGAATGTACACTACATAGAGCTGAGTGTATGTACTTGGAATCTCTTCTGTAATTTCTCATTTCCTCCTCCTTCTCACTTCCTAGGTTGGCTTTCATGGTTCACATAAGGTTTCCCCCTGTTTTTGTGGTGATAATCTTGTTGCTTGAGGAGCTCCGCCACCATTTCAGTGCTGTCTATACTCACTCCGTGACAGAGTGCACACCACGGTGCCTGTTATACTGTGACTGTTTCTTCGGTTTGGCATTGATTTGCTTTTTCTGTATAACTACAGTCTGAATGATGGTGTCACCATTTCTGTTTTCCCACCACAATCACAGTTGTCCTGATAACACCCTTGCTATTCCCCTCGCCTTTCCTGCTCCTAAGAGGCATCACTTTTTTCTTAGCTAAGCCATGATGGTATCTTGGAAATGTGTGTATGTGTTTATGTGTGTGTGTGTGTGTACGTGTGTGTTTGTACTCAGTCGCTCAGTCATGTCTGACTCTTTGTGACCCCATGGGCTGTAGTCCACCAGCTCTTCTGTCCGTGTAATTTTTCAGGCAAGGATACTGGAGTGGGTTGCCATTCCTCCAGGGGATTTTCCCACCCAGGGATTGAACCTCTTACGTCTCCTGCAGTGACCGGCATATTCTTTACCACTGTGCCAGCAAAATACATGCAGTAATCCTCAAATGCCATTAATTTTTCCCAGTGTATCTTCTGAAGAGGTGACTAAATACTTTCTTCTATAGGGGATGGAATGTTCAGTGCTGCAGTAATTTTTAATGTGGGCCACATATGTCCTATCTGAGGAAAACCCAGAAGGAAAGAAAGTGACCCAAACAATATCAAAATAGAATCAGGAAAAATAGTAATATGATGATAAAAATTTATATTCTTTTTTTCCCATTTGTCAGTATAGTTGAGAAAAAGTGTCAGGAAATATAGAGAGAAAATGAGACAACACTTAAAAATATTGAATATGTGTAATAAATATATATTATTTTAAATTTATTTATTTATTTATTTTTTATTTTACTTTACAATTCTGTACTGGTTTTGCCATACATTGACATGAATCCACCACGGGTGTACATGCGTTCCCAAACATGAACCCCCCCTCCCACCCCCCTCCCAACAACATCTCTCTGGGTCATCCCCGTGCACCAGCCCCAAGCATGCCGTATCCTGCATCGGACATAGACTGGCGATTCGACTCTCACATGATATTATACATGTTTCAATGCCATTCTCCCAAATCATCTCACCCTCTCCCTCTCCCTCTGAGTCCAAAAGTCCGCTATACACATCTGTGTCTTTTTTGCTGTCTGAATATGTGTAATAAATATTTTTTTTAAAGAACTGATAATACTTTATTTATCCTCTCACCTTTGTAGTAGCTCCTGCTCTTCTGAATCCTCAGGGAAATTTCTTTCGCTGTTTGCCTTTAGTTAAACTTGTTGGGAAAAACTGAATTAAAGTAACAGGCAGCTTCAAGAGGTTCAGTCGCTGTTAATCTTTGATTTTAAAACCTTGTCAGTGTTAGCGAAATATGGAGTCAGTCCTTTTGGAGTCAACTTTTTGTTTTAACGACTGATTTTCTCATGCAAGGTTGATGTGGCATGAGTGACATTAATTTAATGCTGAGAGCTTTGCTTCTATCAGAACCATTTTGCCCCTCATAGTTTCTAAATTATTTATGTGTGTGCAAATTTTCCATAATACAAATCCTATGAAGTGGAGTAATATTAACTTTCATTGTCTTTTATTTTATCTCTTCTTCTTTCTTTGCTAGCCTTCAATATTCCCTCTTTGGCATTTGATTTTATTGCTTGGATACTTAATTTGTAAAGCTGATCTTAAATTCTGCCTGTTTTAATTTGGTAAATGGATAGACCTTTTCATTGCTTTCACACTGTCTGAGTTTGAAGAATTTGGTTTGTGTAAGCCAAAGCTGCCTGGATGTTTACAGTCCTACTCAATAAGCAAAGTATGCCCTGTTTATTTATAGTGCCATGGAAACTAAATATTTCCCAGTATTCGGTCTACTGTATGACCCTTTTTGAGCCACATTGTAGGTATAGTATCTACTTCCCTGCTGGCTCAGACGGTAAAGAGTCTGTCAACAATGCAGGAGACCTGGGTTCAGTCTCCGGATTGGGAAGATTCCCTGGAGAAGGAAATGGCAACCCACTCCAGTACTCTTGCCTAGAAAATCCCATGGACGGAGGAGCCTGGTGCAGGCTCCGCAAAGAGTCGGACACGACTGAGCGACTTCACTTTCTTTCACTTTATAGGTATAGTAGGATTCCCTGGTGGCTCAGACAGTAAAGAATCTGCCTGCAATGCAGGAGACCTGTGTTCAATCCCTGGGTCAGGAAGATCCACTGGAGAAGGGAATGGCTACCCACTCCAATCTTCTTCCCTGGAGAATTCCATGGACAGAAGAGCCTGACAGGCTACAGCCCATGGGGTCACAAAGAGCTGGACATGACTGAGCGACTAACACCTGTCTCCTGTCATGGGTTTAGTAAGGCTGATAATAACAATACTGATTTATTTAGGTTTGGTTCCTTGGCATGAGTTGTAATACTAAGTATTTTAAGTATTAAAGAAAGGAAAAATCAAATATGCTGGATTCATTTGATAAGATTTAATTTTATTATTTCTATAAATCATAGGATCAGGAAGAAATGCAAAAGAAGGGGTGATGCCTTATCTATAGAGATTAAGGGGATAGAATACATAATTCTCTTACCAATGATTTATGAAAGTGTATGTACTATGAAAAATCTGGGGGCTTTTTGTTCTTGTTGTTGACTATATTTAAGATGCAAAGAGATATAAAGGGATGCTTTTATTGTATATCAAATGCTAGTCTGTATGACTCTTGATATTATTTGTATTCTAAGATGACAGTATTGACAAATGTACCCTTAAGTTTGAAATTTCTGAAAAACACTGTGGTGACTTTTGTGATTTCTAATCTTCTGCTGTCACAAAGTGTTGGTAATTTTCTTTGTCCACATTCTGTAGAGTATATTGCTTCTCTGATGAAGAACCCTCATTTTAGAGATGAGAAAATTCAGACTCAGAGACAGCAGCGTAACATATTGCTTAAAAGCCTGGACTCTGGAACAAGGGACTTCCCTGGTGGCTCAGACATAGAGTATCTGCCTACAAATGCAGGACACCTGGGTTCAGTCCCTCGGTTGGGAAGATCTCCTGGAGAAGGAAATGGCAACCCACTCCAGTATTCTTGCCTGGAAAATCCTATGGATGGAGAAGCCTGGTAGGCTACAGTCCATGGGGTTGCAAAGAGTCGGACATGACCGAGCGACTTCACTTTCTTTCACTTTCTGGAACAAGACCACCTGGTTTCAAATCCTGGCGTTGCTAATTACCATCTGAGTGACTTTAGTCAAGTGGACTTATTGGTAGAGTTAGAGCGTGTGAACCACACACGTATCTTAGAGCGTGTGAACACACACACGTATCTATATCTATATATATATAAAGTACTTTGTAACATTACCTGGTACATAATATGCTCTTAAAAGTGTTACTTATTATTGTTGCTGTCATTTTTGTTATGATCTATGTGACCACATAGATTGTCCTTGTCAGTCCTGGATCAGAGTTTTTATCTTTTGTCCATATGCTATTGCCGTGACTCATATGCCCTAGAATGCTATGTTGTAGTATACCCTACCTCGATCTATAATTCAAAGACATGCAGAAAAGTGATCCATGCTATAGTGTAGAGGGTTACTTGTGTGCCAACTGGTACGTGGTACAGAAGAAACCAAGTCCAAAACTAAAGAATATTTAGTTCATATTCATTATTTTATTTATATATATATATAAATGAAGAGAGAGAGACACACATTCACATACATACTTTTTTCCCTCATTTTTTTCTCATTTCTTGTTTGTCCCTTTGTTAAACCTCATGCCATCCTTCATGCCATCTAGGCACATGTTTCTTAGCTTTTTATCTTGCATTGTTAACTGTATAAATGTCTTTTCCTATACTAAATGCTGTAGCAGGTTTTCTTTTTTCATTTATTCACGGCCCCATACCATGCCATACAGTTTGGGGTTTAGCTGTGTATTTCTCTGAGTACAAGTTGCAGAAAACTCTGATGCAAATTGACTGAAAATAAAAGAGAAAATGTATGGTATCACACGGTAAGTGCTTCATGGACAGGGAAACTCAGGGAACAGTGTGCCAGAGTCTCACCTCTGCTTCTCTTTGCTTCTTTTTTCCTACCCTCCTTTGTTTATTGGCTTGGTCTTCAAGATGATAGCAACATAATTATAACAATTCCAGGCATTACATTTAGATAAAGTGTATCCAGAGGAATAAAGGAAACATCAGCTGGTCTGTATCACTATAGCATTCTTAAGGGCAAGAAAATCTTGCCCAAATGTCTTCTCACATAGTTCCTCACTTCTCATTGGCCAGATTTGTGTTACATCTCATAATTTACCTTATCATTGGCAAGGGCAATTGGCTTACCATGTTTGGCAAAGAATAATAATTTAGGTGGAATAGAGAATGGAAAATTGTTTTCTTTAAGGGGCCATATAGTAAATATTTTTGTTTTGCAAGTCACGCGTAATCTTTTGCAGCCATTGAACTCTATCTCTGCATGTAAACAGTATGCAAATGAACCACAATGGCTATATTCCAACAACCATATTTATTGACATTGAAATTTGAATTTCATATAATTTTCACGTCATTGAATATTCTTTTTTATGTTTTCCCCAGCTAGTCTTTCCTCCCAGGCTGTACAATATTGTACATCTAAAACATATGTAATATTGTATATCAACTGCTGCTGCTAAATCACTTCAGTCGTGTCCGACTCCGTGTGACCCCATAGGTGGAAGCCCACCGGGCTCCCTCATTCCTGGGATTCTCCAGGCAAGAACACTGGAGTGGGTTGCCATTTCCTTCTCCAGTGCATGAAAGTGAAAAGTGAAAGTGAAGTCGCTCAGTCGAGTCCGACTCTTAGCGGCATCCATGGGATTTTCCAGGCAAGAGCACTGGAGTGGGGTGCCATTGCCTTCCCTGTACATCAACTATATCTCAATAAAAAATAAAAAGGTGATATTGGAAAAAAAATGAATGGCAGATGGATTTGAAATACGGGACATAGTTTTTCAATACAAATCAACCCTCAGGACCACTACAAGCCATTTTGACTAAGGAAATTCTAATCTTGATATTTACACAAATTCCATGTTGATATTTACACATGTTCAAGTAACTTCATTTTCTACACCATTTAGACATATAAAGAATATTCATTTTTCTTCTCTGAATCCAATTTTGGGGAAAAAAACACTCCATAAGATTTTTTTATTATTATCTTTGTTTTGAGAGTTTTTTTAAATTGAGGTATATATTTTAGATATATGGAAAACTGATTGAGTTATGTATATATACACAAAACACATATACATGTGTGTGTATATATATACTTTTTCATTATAAGTTGTTATATGATACATAATATACAATTTCCTGTCCTATACAGTAGGTTCTAGTTGTTTGTCTATGTATCTAGTGTGACTCCACAAGATTTTATTTATATTTTTCATCTCCTGCTTTTGTAATTAAGGATACACACACATCACTTCAAATTGTGTAAGAAGCATATAGGAAAAGTATGACACTATGAGAGGCAAATCTTGGGACTTAATTTATACAGAACTTCAGAAGGCCTTTTGTGAAAAAGGACCATTTAAAATCAGAAGGATGAGTATGCACTGTGTGTGTGTGTGTTGGACACAGCAGATATTAAGACCTCTGAGCCTGAAAGAGCTTAGACTTTAAATGCCAATTTATCAAAATCACTGTGGTCAATGAGTGGGAGACAGATGAGAGAGAGCACTCTTTGATTCATTGAACAAAATGTTAAGTTCCCAGTACTTGGCTAGATACTTGAGATATGAACATAATAATACAGTCATTCTCAATAACTTTAGAATTCAGTGAGGGGTGAGAAATTACAGTGTAATGTGCTGGATACCATGTGGAGTTCTGTAGAAAGTGCTGGGGATCCACTGAGTAGAAGAAAATTTCTCTCCTTTGAGGGATTCAGTGAAGCCTCCCAAAGGAAGTCATATTTAATACATCAGAACTTTGCTTGCTGTAAGGCCTTCTTGAATACTAGCAGCTGGTTCCTTGACTTCATCATTGAGTCCCTTAGCAGCTAGTCTATGTTTTTATCTTGTTATTTGCAATTGGTCACACATTGCTTTGTACCTATTCTTTTGTCCTTTTTCCTCCTCATTTGTATCTGGGTTTTTATTAGATAATGAGGGCCTACAGAGTTAAGAATTCTCTCTTGACTGGATACAGAGGGAGGATATTCAGAAATGGAGAGGAACACTTACTTCAATAATTAAATGAAAATATGGAATTAATGAAAAGTAAAACTCATGTAGAAGAAGCAAAAGTATAGAAGAGTGAATCTCAGTTGGCTAATACTCATTTAATGATGAAGTCAGATCAAAATTATTATGCAGCCAGTTATATGTTAGTGCTGGATTCATGTATTTATCATAAAGAATCATTAAAGGGTAGTAAAGAGTATGTGCGAAAAGCAATTACAGCAAAAGAGGTAATTTGAAATTAAAATAACAGTAACAGTATCCTAAAAAATGTCTTGCATGAAAATTGGAAAGGAATATAGAAGGAGTGGTCAAACAATTACCAACTGTCTATTAAAGAGGCATAATTTTGCCAAGAAAAGAACAAACAGGTGTTTAGTTATTACAATAAATTGTTGATTGTGAGCTAAACGTATGCTGGTTGACACTGTTTGATTGCCCCAATGATTATAATGGCCAATATTGCTGTATTCTGAACAATTATACATGGCCAGGAAAATGGATGTTTAAACAGCTACACGTGAGAAACTTAGAGTAAAATAAAATACTCAAAAAACTGCACCCTGAAATGTTGGAAAAGAATTAATTTTAGTAGCATACAGGCTCTGAAGAATTTTTCATACTATTTACAGAATAAATAAAAATATTATTAGCTCTAAATATTTTGAGAGATGTTTGGATAACTGAAAAATAATCCTAAAATTTTAGGTAATTAATTACAACATTAAAAATAAAGCACAACAGCAAATCTGGCCAATGAGTAGATAGATATTATAGAAATTTACATTGTGATAGTAATTTCATTACATACATTCATAAAATAAATTAGGGAAAGTATTTTTTTACTTTAAATAAAAAACACGCTTGCATAGATAAATTTGTAGGCAGTATTATACTTTATATTACTTTCCTTTTAACTTCATATCACATTCTCTGAATTATGGAGGGAGACAGTATAAATTTGACTTTTGCTTAGTCTATAGCTGTAATTTTTATATAAATTAAGTATAAATTTGAATTTTGCTAAGTATAAATGTGACTATTCAGTTCAGTTCAATTCAGTTCAGTCACTCAGTCATGTCTGACTCTTTGCGACCCCATGAATTGCAGCACGCCAGGTCTCCCTGTCCATCACCAACTCCTGGAGTTCACTCAGACTCATGTCCATCAAGTCAGTGATGCCATCCAGCCATCTCATCCTCTGTCGTCCCCTTCTCCTCCTGCCCCCAACCCCTCCCAGCATCAGAGTCTTTTCCAATCAGTCAACTCTTTGCATGAGGTGGCCAAAGTACTGGAGTTTCAGCTTTAGCATCATTCCTTTCAAAGAAATCCCAGGGCTGATCTCCTTCAGAATGGACTGGTTGGATCTCCTTGCAGCCAAAGGGACTCTCAAGAGTCTTCTCCAACACCACAGTTCAAAAGCATCAATTCTTCGGCGCTCAGCCTTCTTCACAGTCCAACTCTCACATCCATACATGACCACAGGAAAAACCATAGCCTTGACTAGATGGACCTTTGTTGGCAAAGTAATGTCTCTGCTTTTGAATATGCTATCTATGTTGCTCATAACTTTTCTTCCAAGGAGTAAGCGTCTTTCAATTTCATGGCTGTAGTCACCATCTGCAGTGATTTTGGAGCCCCCCAAAATAACATCTGACACTGTTTCCACTGTTTCCCCATCTATTTGCCATGAAATGATGGGACCAGATGCCATGATCTTCGTTTTTTGAATGTTGAGCTTTAAGCCAACTTTTCACTCTCCTCTTTCACTTTCATCAAGAGGCTTTTTAGTTCCTCTTCACTTCTGCCGTAAGGGTGGTGTTATCTGCATATCGAGATTATTGATATTTCTCCCAGCAATCTTGATTTCAGCTTGTGTTTCTTCCAGCCCAGCATTTCTCATGATGTACTCTGCATATAAGTTAAATAAGCAGAGTGACAATATACAGCCTTGACGTACTCCTTTTCCTATTTGGAACCAGTCTTTTGTTCCATGTCCAGTTCTAACTGTTGCTTCCTGACCTGCATACAGAATTACTAAGTATAAATTTGATATTTGCTAAGTATAAGTTTGACTTTCGCTTAGTCTATAACTGTAACTTTTATATAAATTGTAATTTTCAAATATCCTTTGAAAAATATTATCAGTAGGGATAATTGGTTTAAAAGTTTAAGTTGTCTAATGGCAACTATTCTGGACTAATTTCTCGGAGTAGACTTTTGGGAGTGACTTCAATTCTGGTCTTTCTTTGCTTACTCTTGAATTTGTCAGCCACATGCTAGCAAAGACTGACTTTAAGAAAGTACCTAGTAAGATTCCAAAATTTATTTCTGTTTTTGCTCATATTTTTTAAAAACTGGGCTGACCCTAGGAGATGTTTAATATTAAACACTATTTAAAATACCTGCTTTGCACTTTGAACCTTTTCAACCTTAGTTTTTGCTTTGGTTGCCTCCAAATTTTGACTGATTGAATAAAGCTGCAACATTCATCTGTGTGCATGTTTTTCTTTGAACATTAGTTTTCAACTACTTTGGATAAATATCAAGGAGAGCAGTTGCTGGATCCCATGGTAAGAGTTTGTTTAGTTTTACAAGAAACTACTAAACTGTCTTCCAATAACGGTTTGCATTCCCGTTATCAGTATATGAGAGTTCTTATTGCTCTACAACCTCTCCACATTATCAGTGTTCTGGATCTGGGCCATTCTAATTAATGTGCAGTGGTATCTCATTGTTTTAATTTGCTTTTCCCTAATAAAATATGATGTAAAGCTTCTTCTCAGGTATTTATTTGACATCTACATATCTTCTTTAATGAATTGTCTGTTCAGGTTTTTGGCCCATTTTAAAATCAGATTGTTTTCTTGTTGTTGAGATTTATGAGTTCTTTGTATATTTTGGATAACAATCCTTTATCAAGATTTATCTTTTGCCAATAAATTCTCCAAATCTGTGGCTTATCTTGTAATTCTCTTGACATTTTCATTTACAGAGTGAAAGTTTTAAATTTTAATGACGTCTAGATGTCAATCATTTATTTCATAAATCTTTGGTGTTATAACTAAAAAGGCATCACCATATCCAAGGTCATCAGGGTTTCTCTTCCGCTGTTTTATAGGAATTTTACGGCTTTGTGTTCTGCATTTAGTTCTGTGATCCATTTTGTATTGATTCTTCTAATGGGTTGAGACTTATTTTTTTACACATCCAGTTGTTCCAGCACCATTCATTAAAGAGACTGTCTTTGAGTCATTCTATTGCCTTTGTTCCTTTTTCAAAGATCAAGTAACTATATTTATGGGGAGTCTCTTTGTGGGGTCTCTGTTCTATTCTGTTGATCTGTTTGTCTATTCTTGTGGTGAGTATCACATTCTCTTGATTATTGTAGCTTAATAGTAAATGTTAAAGTTGAGTAGAACCAGTCCTCTAACTTTACTCTCCTTCCAAACCATGTCCAATGTCTTCTCAATAGCAACAGTTGAAACCAAAAAGGAGTGAAATGATATTTTCAATATATAGAAGGAAAAGGGTTCCTGATTTGGAATTCTATTCTTAATAAGAATGATTTCATGAGTGAAGTAAAAATCTTTCAGAAATATAAAAAGCTGAAAAAATGAAGTACATAGTGAGTAAATCTAAATGAATAGTGATAAAATAATATAATTATAATTTTAATAAGGTCTTAAAAATTTAAGAATATATAGAATGTTTAAAGTATGGCAATAACATTATAGTATAGCAGAGAGTAAAATGTGCTTAGTGAGTGAAGTGCTGAGTGCTTAAAGTGTTACTTAGTGAGTGAAAGGGAAAATACAATGAAAAAAATCAATTTAAAATAATTTATAAAACAGGGCAAAAGAAACAGGATAGGCAGAGGAAAAAAGCACAAAATAAAAGAGTAGATTTAAAAATGAATTGCACTAAATGTAAATGGGCTAAATAATCCAGTTGAAAAAGATATTTTGAAACTGATTTAAGGAAATCCAACTCTCTATTGTTTAAAAGATGCACATCTAAATCATAAGGATGCAGAAAGGGTAAAAGTGAAAGAATAGTAAAAGATAGCCCATGGAAAAGAAGGCTAGTTTCTCCTGATTAATACCAGACAACATGACATTAAGGCAAAGATTACTACCAGAGTTACTTCATAATAATAACATTGCAAATCACAGGGAAGACGTAGCAGTTTAAATTAGTATATACCTAATAATATGGTGGTGGTGATTTAGTCACTCAATCGTGACTGATTCTTAGGACCCCATGAACTGTAGCCCACCAGGCTCTTCTGTCCATGGAATTTCATATAGCCTCAATATATATGAAACAAAATTGACAGAACTACATGGAGCAATAGATGAATTCAGTCAGAGTACTAAATTGCAGGAATTGACAGAATACAAGTATATGAAAAAATCATTAAGAATACAGTGCACTTGAATGTGATTAACAATTCACACCTAATGAATCTGTATATAGAACATTATGTTCCCAAAGTGCACTTTATGTATTCTTTTATGTATCCAAGCAACATTTACAAATATTGATTATGTACTGGATGATAAAGCTCAACTCAATCAATTTCAAAGAATTACTTTATATGGGATATGTTCTCTGACCACAGTGCAAATAAGCTAGAAATCAATAACAATAGGTAAATAAAAAATTCTGTGCTAGAATTCCTTGTTTCTCCAATAAGCCATGCTAATTTCTTCCTCTGCCTGGAATCTTTTTCTTGCCATTTTCCCCTACCTTAGCTCCTCTTAACCTTCGGTCTCAGCGAACATTTCATCTCCTCAGAGAGGTATTCCCTGGTCAACCCAAAGTATTCAATAGTATTCCCTAACCAAATCCAAAAGAGTGTACTAGTTATTCAGTGCCTGATCCTTGTTTGTTTTCTTTACTTAGTGTTAGCCTGTGGTCATTGCACATTTGCCTGATCAGCTGTTCTCGAATCCTCCTCTATATTGCATATTTTGTGAGGGCAAGGTCCGTATCTCTCTGTTCACATCTATGTTCCCGGTGCTGAGCAGTATCTGTTGTATAGTGGCCGCTATTGAGAGGATGAGAATTAATATTTCCATAATGTTCTTCTTAATAAATGGTGGGGAGGAGAAGTGCACCAATACAGATGATAGTTATCTTCAAAGGCATGAAAAATTGTGGGAAGTCCTTTCACTTCGTAATTCCAGAGGCTTTGGGGGAATGTAATCAAATTTTGACATATTATTATGAGAAGTGTTAAGTTTGAGGGTAATTTAATTCTTAATTTCCAGACTTAATGTGTTTAACATTTTAACCTCAATGTTTCATTTAGCATAGCTGTAGAAAATTTTACTTAATTGGCCCCCTAAGGGGGAAAATTGTCTGAAAATAGAAAGCAGCGAAATATTTCAACAAATATTTTGTCTCAAAATACAAGTCCAGCTGTATTTAATGAGGCTCATCTCCAGTTTCACAGCATACATAAATTCTCTCTTTCTCTGTCTCCCCCTGGCATCTCCTCCTACCCCTTCTCCGTTTGCCTTGTCCTCCACTTCCATTATTTTTTTGAAGTTATAAGTGATTTAGAAGTTAAGAAGCTACTGGAAACAGATCTTTAGGTGTATACTGTTATGCTTAACTATAGCATAGGAGTAAAATAATTTTGGCCAGATTTCCTGTAAGTCACTTTTGTATTATCTAGCATGGAGATGCATATTAAAAGATCCCTGAATTTATGATTCTCAACACTGGCTGTCCAGTGGAATCAATTGAATGCTCTAAAAATACTGACGTCCAGGCCCCTCCTCAAGAGACTGTGATTTAGTTGGCCTGAGTGTCACACACTGGTATTTTCGACAATCTCCCTAATTGATTCTTATGTACCGGTAGGGTTGATAATCAGTGATCTACAACTTCATGTCGCAAAGTGTGATCGCTAGACTAGAAGCATCAGTATCACTGGGGAGCTGGTGAGACATGCCAAATCTCAGCCCCACTCCAGATCCACCTAATCAGGATCTTCATTTATATAAGATCTCTAGGTGATTTGAGAAGGACTCATCTGTGATTTTCATTGGTGCTGTAAAAAAAAAAGTTAAATATCAACGACCCTTAAGGCTAAGCCTATGCATTTATGCTGCCGTGACAGCATAAGTTAGATTTGCATGCTAACCAAGAGGTGGATTTTTTCTTCAGACCTATTTATGGCAACTGTATTTGTACAGTAAGTCTAATATTATGGAAATACTATAAATACATATACATGCATAATATGTGAATCAATGAAATATGAATGTGAAACAAATACATTTTCTTTCAATAAAAATTGAGTGTTTTGGAAAAAGATGGTAAACTCAAACTGCTAAAAAATATACTCTTGAATTACATATCAGTAAGACAGCTGTAAAATACAAAAGAAAACAAGAATAATCCCTTTCAGATTGCTTTATGAGTATCTATCTTGTTACCCTTAAAGCAATCAAAAACTTAGAAATTGTAGGCAACACATTATAAATTTTATTTTATATAATCTAGATTACAATGAAGCACAATCAATGAAGCTGTACTGAAGAAAAGTGTTCTACTTCAAAACACTGAATGCATAAGGGTGTGTTTTTAATTAAAATGTTCAAGGTACTTATTTATTGTGGTCTCTGATTTCTCACTTTAACTGATTTTTTTTTTTCAAACAATGGACCAAATATCTATCCAGATAACATGGAATAACTGGTTTTCTACTGAATATCTATGTGACCGTCTCTCTTGGAATGTTAATTGTATTTTTCTCTTTTTCTAGTTCTTTTTCCTCTGCAGAGTAAAGTAGTTTTCAAGCTTAGCTATATATGTGGACAGCTTCAAAAAATAAAGAAGCCCAGGTCCTACCTTCTGAGATTCTTATTACTATGCAGCTGGGTGTAGAGCTTTAAATGCTCTTCAAGTGATTTTAATATGTATCTAGTTGAGAACTGTTGGCCGAGTAAATTTGGACAATATACATTGGTTATAATCAACTGTTCATAAATCAGTTCCAGCTTACAGATTCAGGTCCTCAGTATATTATTATGATTATTATTCTCTCTGGTCTCTGACTATCTGAGTATTCTTTCTCTGATATAAATCACATTAAAGCAATTATCCTGCAGTGGTCATTTTCAAATGTTCCTCCTCTGGAAACCATTTTCAGTTTCACTCTCAAAAGATGCTTTTCTTCCTCTGAGTTGTGTGAAGTTCCTTGTGTGTGTGCTCCCTGTTTTGCATGCTAGGCTGAATGCTTCTTGATGGCAGGAAGGCACCGTCAAAGAACAGCACCTGGCAGACAGGAGGCTATCATAAATGCATTTTATTTCCAGGTGTTGCCATTCTTGCTGCAAGTTTTTATGAAATTATCTTGCTTCTCCTGTTTAACCTGTTCTTGCTTTCTGCTTTCCTTCCTCCTGCTCCATCTCACTTTATAATTTTTCTGACCCCTGCTGCTTCCTCTCCTCTCTCCTCCCTCCTCCCTCCTCATTGTGGTGGCCCTCTGTATATCTTATTCTACACAGATCCAGCTCCCCTTAACCTTCTGCTTCTTCTCTTCCTTTGGCTCATATGCTCTGTATGATAGAATGTGTTATTAATATACCCCTCAAGAAACAGCATTTGAAATACGTCCTTCCAAGAGAACTATCCTCCCAACTCCCCACCATTCTTTCTTTGTTTTGCCAGTACACATAGGCCTTAAAATTGCACGGTCACTCAGGGTGTTTGCTTATGATCCTTTGGTGAGCTCTAGTGTGTGGTTTATAATGAAAAGAATCGTGCTTTACAATTCACAAAGTATTCAATATCTTTGTCCATATAATAATGAAACAATATATGTTAAAAGGTGCAGGTCATTTTGGAAGTATGTTCCTCAAAGTTAAACTAAAGATTAAGTGTTTAAATTTTGACTGAGGTCACTGGATTCTTAGTGGTGAGAAAAGATACCCAGAAGTATTTTCAGATGAATTCTAGTCCTGGCTTTGAAACTGGGAGATTTAAATATGAACTTTTCCTTATTGTTTTATGTATTATGTTTTCTTTGTAAAAGCTGTCCTCATTTATGTTCATGTTGTCACCTTAATAGTATTCATGTATTAACATGAATATGTTTTTCTCCAAGTCTTTACCTTCATTCATTAAACTTATTTTTGTTGTCCCTAGGAGAGTAAGTGAGTTGATTACATCGTTTTTTTAAAAAGAATCCATTCTATGGTATATAAGGTAGGATCAAGAAAAGGTCAGGGATGGAAAGGTAGCTAAATGAAAAGAATTTCAGGATTTATCATAGTTATACTTTAATTGTGTAGAATTAAATTAAGGACAAAGGTACTGAATTCTTCTTTCCAGTCATACGCTTGGCGTTTTTTTGCTATGATCTTCTAAATATCCAGTTCTTGCTTTCCCAGTATCTGGCCTTCTAATCCAAAGGCTGGTCTGGTTAGGGTGCTAGAATTTTTGCTTCTGTTCTATTTTGGAAGTTATTTTTATCCTCCTCTTTCTCTTCACTCCTCACTACTGCTAGATTTGTGGTGTTTCAGGGCCTGTTCTCTTTTTGGAAGAATTGGCTACTGACCTAAATTTAAGGCCCCCTACGAGAAGTACTCTTTGGTCCTGTAGAAGCCCAAGGACATGAAATACATAGGCTAAGATAGGAAGCTGGCACATCTACTCTCATGCTCTCGTTTCCTAAACTCTAATATTAGTTTTGCAAACAGCTAAATTCCCAAACAATTAATGAGATTTAGTTAAAGGAAGCAATCATCTATAATTAATGAATTTGTAAATTATTTAAACAGTCTGAAATTCTGATCATTTCAACAGCATTGACTCATAAAATTTGGTTTTATGGAGAGGAAGCATAAAGTTTTATCATCAAATTATTCAAGCAGACTTGCATCGTGTATGTTGCCTTGACATTATTCATGGTGCCTGACAGTGGCCAGCTACTTTTTCAGTAACTGATAGACAAATCTGTTCCCATTTCAAGTATTCCATCCTTGCTCCAGTGGAACATAAGCTGCCATTTTATGGAAAAGGCAAAATATTTCTGTGAGAACCAATTTATAGAACTTTTACTAGAGGAAGCAAAATTAAAGGATAAGGCCAAATATAAAGGGGCCCATGAAGATCAGAGAGGACCAATTTTATTTTATTTTATTTTTTTCATTTTTTGAATGTTGAATCTTTTTTAAAATTAATTTATTTTAATTGGAGGTTAATTACTTTACAATATTATATTGGTTTTGCCATACATCAACATGAATCTGCCACAGATATACACATGTTCCCCATCCTAAACACCCCTCCCCTCTCTCTCCCTGTACCACCTCTCTGGGTCATCTCAGTGCACCAGCCCCAAGCATCCAGTATCATGCATCGAACCTGGACTGGCAATTCATTTCTTATATGATATTATACATGTTTCAGTGCCATTCTCCCAAATCATCCCACCCTCTCCCTCTCCAATAGAGTCCAAAAGACTGTTCTATATATCTGTGTCTCTTTTGCTGTCTTGCATACAGGGTTATCACTACCATCTTTCTAATTTCCATATATATGTGTTAGTATACTGTATTGGTGTTTTTCTTTCTGGATTACTTCACTCTGTATAATCAGCTCCAGTTTCATCCACCTCATTGGAACTGATTCAAATGATTCTTTTTAATGGCTGAGTAATACTCCACTGTGTATATGTACCACAGCTTTCTTATCCATTCATCTGCTGATGGACATCTAGGTTGCTTCCATGTCCTGGCTATTATAAACAGTGTTGCGATGAACATTGAGGTGCATGTGTCTCTTTCATTTCTGGTTTCCTTGGTGTGTATGTCCAGCAGTGGGATTGCTGGGTCGTGTGGCAGTTCTATTTCCAGTTTTTTTCTATTTCCAGTTTTTCCATAGTGGCTGTACTAGTTTGCATTCCCACCAACAGTGTAAGAGGGTTCCCTTTTCTCCACTCTCTCCAGCATTAATTGCTTGTAGACTTTTGGATCGCAGCCATTCTGACTGGTGTGAAATGGTACCTCATTGTGGTTTTGATTTGGATTTCTCTGATAATGAGTGATGCTGAGCATCTTTTCGTGTGTTTGTTAGCCATCTGTATGTCTTCTTTCTTGTTTTCAGAGTTTTCATCTAATAGGAAGCTGGAAGAACGACTTAGAAAATCAAAACTTTTAGAGTTTATTATCCAAGGCCAGTGCTGGGTGCCAAAGACAAATTAAGACACTGTCTCCCTGTCTCATGTAGATAGGTAAAAAGTGTACAACTAACTAGAGGAAAGGAAAAATGGGTTCAGTACCATAAAAGAGATTTAAGCATCATAGAAGAGAGAAAATTAATTTAAAGCACTTAGTGCTCAAAACTTTTATTACAACCATATTGTTAAAAACTGACTAGAAGTGAAGCCAGATTTCAGAAAAGATTCTGGGCTGGATAAATGCAGCATGGCTGATTAGGGTCTTTTAAAAATATTGAAACACTCTAAGATATTTTTGTTTGACTCCACAAAGTCTTAGCCTGTTTCAAGAATACATTTATTATGTATTCTTTTTTAAAAGTTCTAGTGAAAATATAAATATAAATAATTACATTTAATGAGATATTTTCTTATCCAACCATTTTGATTTAGAGAAACATCTATTTCTGCTTTATTAACTATGCCAAAGCCTTTGACTGTGTGGATCACAGTAAACTGTGGAAAATTCTGAAAGAGATGGGAATACCAGACCACCTGACCTGCCTCTTGAGAAATCTGTATGCAGGTCAGGAAGCAACAGTTAGAACTGGACATGGAACAACAGACTGGTTTCAAATAGGAAAACGAGTATGTCAAGGCTGTATATTGTCACCCTGCTTATTTAACTTATATGCAGAGTACATCATGAGAAACGCTGGACTGGAAGAAGCACAAGCTGAAATCAAGATTGCCGGGAGAAATCTCAATAACCTCAGATATGCAGATGACACCACCCTTATGGCAGAAAGTGAAGAGGAACTAAAAAGCCTCTTGATGAAAGTGAAAGAGGAGAATGAAAAAGTTGGCTTAAAGCTCAACATTCAGAAAACGAAGATCATAGCATCCAGTCCCATCACTTCATGGGAAATAGATGGGAAAACAGTGGAAACAGTGTCAGACTTTATTTTGGGGGGCTCCAAAATCACTGCAGATGGTGACTGCAGCCATGAAATTGAAAGATGCTTACTCCTCAGAAGGGAAGTTATGACCAACCTAGACAGTATATTCAAAAGCAGAGACATTACTTTGCCGACTAAGGTCCGTCTAGTCAAGGCTATGGTTTTTCCTGTGGTCATGTATGAATGTGAGAGTTGGACTGTGAAGAAGGCTGAGCGCCGAAGAATTGATGCTTTTGAACTGTGGTGTTGGAGAAGACTCTTGAGAGTCCCTTTGGCTGCAAGGAGATCCAACCAGTCCATTCTGAAGGAGATCAGCCCTGGGATTTCTTTGGAAGGAATGATGCTAAAGCTGAAACTCCAGTACTTTGGCCACCTCATGCGAAGAGTTGAGTCATTGGAAAAGACTCTGATGCTGGGAGGGATTGGGGGCAGAAGGAGAAGGGGACAACAGAGGATGAGATGGCTAGATGGCATCACTGACTCGATGGACATGAGTCTGAGTGAACTCTGGGAGTTGGTGATGGACAGGGAGGCCTGGTGTGCTGCGATTCATGGGGTCCCAAAGAGTCAGACATGACTGAGCAACTGAACTGAACTGAACTGAACACATAACTATCATATTGACTCAAAATGAAATAACTGCCATTGTACATGGGGTTTTTAAGAGCCCGCCCAGAGAAAATCAAGATTTCAAAAAACACCATATGAAAACCACTACTTTATACAACTATGTCCTTAAGGGACAACCTTTAGGTTGTTTAAGCTTAAACAACCTAAAGATCACTGATACCTACTGTTTTCAAAGATAATTTTAAAGAAATCATAAATCCCATTTCTCTTTAAGTGACTTATACTGGTTTTCTCTTGATATCTATAATTTTCAGTTTTGTGTTATATCATTTTTAAAGGTGTTGATACCAATAGGGAAATTTAGAGTAGACTTATGTGTTTTCAATTCAGTAATGAACAGGGAAAGCTAGATATGTAATGAGTGAGGAAATGTTTAGAAGTGAAATATGTCTTTTTGCTTTTATATTCTAAAATATTGTTAGATAGACTTGGGTAACTCTTTCTACAAAGCTTTGCAGAAGTTGATTTAAATCTCATTAGAGGGATCTACATTTTTAATCTTTGCATTAATGACTAATAAATCATGATTTTAATGTGTAATATATGACTGAATTTTAATGGCTTCTTGCACTTATCCATTTCTCAATCTGTTCTATAAATTCCTTTTCACTTTTTTACAACTGCTGACTTTCAAATCCGAATCTGTAGTATTTTCTGTCTTCCTATTTCTTATTTATTTTTAAAATAGGGGTGGTGAAGTGAAAATAATTCACATTAACTGCTTTTGCAGATATTCTCTTAATTATGGTGCTAAAACTGTGTAATTAGCGACACTTAATATAGCCTTGGTAAAACATATGTACCAAATGTTATAGCATTGTATTGAATTTACCCAAGTTCTAATTAGTTTTCCTACCTATGGCTGAATAGGCTGTTAATTGTACAGCTCTGAGTAACATAATTCACATGATGTGAATGTACCCGCTCATACCAGTGTATACCAGAGTCATAGTAAATACACGGTTGACATTGGTTAATATTAATAATAATACTAATAATAAGAGTAACTACAGTCATTTGGGTTAGTCTGACTTCAAGGGGGGGCTCACTTCTTAGTCTGAAAAGTGAGAAGACTGTATGAATGAATGAATACCCACCCCTAGAAACCTTGTATCTTGAAATATGTACCTGTAATATACTCAGTAAATCGCTTAGATTAGGTCTTTGAAGTTCACTTCACTTCAGTCACTCAGTCATGTCCGACTCTTTGCTACATGATGGACTGCAGCACCCTGACCCACAGAGCTTGTTCAAATTCATGTATGTCGAGTCTGTGATGCCATCTTACCATCTCATCCTCTGTCACCCCTTCTGCCTTCAGTCTCTCCCAGTGTCAGGGTCTTTTTGAATGAGTCAGTTCTTTGCAGCAGTTGGCCAAAATATACGAGTTTCTGCTTCAGCATAATCCTTCCAATGAATATTCAGGACTGATTACATTTAGGATTGACTGGTTTGATCTCCTTTCAGGCCAAGGGACTCTCAAGAGTCTTCTCCAAAACCATAGTTCAAGAGCATAAATTCTTCAGTGCTCAGCTTTCTTTGTCGTCCAACTCTCACATCCATACATAACTACTGGAAAAACCATAGATTTGACTACCCGGACCTTTGTAAGCAAAGTTATGTCTCTGCTTTTTAATATGCTTTCTATGTTGGTCATAGCTTTTCTTCCAAAGAGCAAGCATCTTTTAATTTCAAGGCTGTAGTCACCATCTGCAATGATTTTGGAGCCCAGGAAAATAAAGTCTGTAACTGTTTCTATTATTTTCCCATCTATTTGCCATGAAGTGATGGGACCAGATGCCACGATCTTTTTGAATTTTGAGCATTACTTTGCTGGCATGTGAGATGAGTGCAATTGTGCAGTACTTGGAACATTCTTTGGCATTGCCTTTCTTTGGGATTGGAATGAAAACTGCCTTTTCCATTCCTGTGGCCATTGCTGAGTTTTCAAATTTGCTGGTGTATTGAGCTCAGCATTTTCACAGCATCATCTTTCAGGGTTTGAAATATCTCAGCTGGAATTCCATCACCTCTACTAACTTTGTTCATAGTGATGCTTCCTAAGGCCCACTTGACTTCACATTCCAGAATGTCTGGTTCTAGGTGAATGATCACACCATCGTGATTATCTGGGTCATGAAGATCTTTTTTGTCCAGTTCTTCTGTATATTCTTGCCACCTCTTCTTAATATCTTCTGCTTCTGTTAGGTCCATTTCTCTCCTTTATTGTACCCATCTTTACCTGTAATGTTCTCCTGGTATCTCTAATTTTCTTGAAGAGATCTCTAGTCCTTCCAAGTCTATTGTTTTCCCCTATGTATATGTATATATATATATATATATATATATATTTGCATTGATCACTTAGGAAGGCTTTCTTATCTCTCCTTGTTATTCTTTGGAACTCTGCATTCAAATGAGTATATCTTTCCTTTCCTTCTCTGCCTTTCACTTCTCTTCTTTTCACAGCTATTTGTGAGGCCTCCTCAAACAACCATTTTGCCTTTTTGCATTTGTTTTTCTTGGGGATGATTTTGTTCACTGTGGCCTACACAATGTTTTGAACCTCCTTCCACAGTTCTTCAGGCACTCTGTCTATCAGATCTAATGCTCAAAATTCTCCAAGCAAGGCTTCAACAGTACATGATCTGAGAACTTCTAGATTTTCAAGTTGGATTTAGAAAAGGCAGAGGAACCAGAGGTCAAATTGCCAACATCTGCTGGATCATCGAAAAAGCAAGAGTTCCAGAAAAACATCTACTTCTGCTTCATTGACTACTTTGTGTGGATCACAAAAAACTGTGCAAAATCTGAAAGAGATGGGAATATCAGACCACCTTGCCTGCCTCCTGAGAAATCTGTATGCAGGTCAAGAAGCAATAGTTAAAACCGGACATGGAACAACTGATTGGTTCCAAATTGGGAAAGGAGTACGTTAAGGCTGTATATTGTCACCCTGCTCACTTAACTGATATGCAGAGTACATCCTGCAGAATGCTAGGATGGATGAAGCACAAGCTAGAGTCAAGAATGCCAGGAGATATGTCAATAACCTCAGATATGCAGATGACACCACCCTTATGGTGGAAAGCCAAGAACTGAAGAGCCCCTTGATGAAACTGAAAGAGGAGAGTGAAAAAGCTAGCTCTCAGCATTCAAAAATACAAAATCATGGCATGCAGTCCCATTACTTCATGGTAAATAGATGGGGAAGCAATTTAAACAGTGACACACTTGTTTTCTTGGGCTCCAATTTCATTGCAGATGGTGACTGCAGCCATGGAATTTAAAGACACTTGCTCCTTGGAAGAAAAGCTCCATAGATAGCATATTAAAAAGCAGAGACATAACTTTGCTGTCAAAGGTCCGTCTAGTCAAAGCTATGGTTATTCCAGTAGTCATGTATGGATGTGAGAGTTGGACCATAAAGAAAGCTGAGCACTGAGGAATTTATGCTTTTGAACTGTGGTGTTGGAGAAGACTCTTGAGAGTCCCTTGGACAGCAAGGAGGTCAAACCAGTTAGTCCTAAAGAAATCCATCTTGAATATTCATTGGAAGGACTGATGCTGCAGCTGAAACTTCAGTATTGGTCATTGATACAAAGAACTGGCTCATTAAAAAGACCTTGATGCTGAGAAATATTGAAGGCAAGAGGAGAAGGGGATGACAGAGGATTAGATGGTGGGATGGCATCACAGACTCGATGGACATGAGTTTGAGCAATCTCTGGGAGTTGGTGATGGACAGGGAAGCCTGGCATGCTGCAGTCCATGGGTTTGCAAAGAGTTGGACACAACTGAGCAACTGAACTGAACTGAAATTGAAGGAAGCAGGGAAAACACTGGAGAAGGCAATGGCAACCTACTCCAGTACTCTTGCCTGGAAAATCCCACGGGCGGAGGAGCCTGGTAGGCCGCAGTCCATGGGGTCGCTAAGAGTCAGACACGACTGAGCGACTTCACTTTCACTTTTCACTTTCATGCATTGGAAAAGGAAATGGCAATCCACTCCAGTGTTCTTGCCTGGAGAATCCCAGGGACAGGGGAGCCTGGTGGGCTGCTGTCTATGGGGTCGCACAGAGTTGGACACGACCGAGGCGACTTAGCAGTAGCAGCAGCAGGGAAAACACTAGGGCATTCAGATCTTTGGGAAAATTCAGTCTAATTAGCAGAATTCTGCAGTATAATGGTAAATGATTTGGACATATGAATCCAGAGTTATGTCACAAGAAACTTAATGCTTTGTACACACACACACACACACACACACACACACACACACATATACACAGACACACACATCCCATGACTAGGAAAGAAATGAAGCCTCTGAATATGAACATGTGAAGGCAATTATATTAAAGAAGAAAAAAATACAGCAAAATGATTATTCTTTTGTTGGTTTGTTGAGGAAGTGATTTACTTTACACTCTGCTGGAAATGGGTAAGAAGAGAGGTGCAGTTCAGTTGGGGAATTCTAGAGACTTTCTTGCAGTCAGTGTGGTAGTCACAGTGATTATTCTTATTTATGAGGTTTTGTCCCTGACACCTGCTGGGACTGGTCTTGGTTAAAATTGGAGCATGAATCTGATCTGCTTCCTTTCCTCTGTTTTAGCACTTGAACAGCCCAGTTCCTTCATTTTGCTTTCTCCTTGACTATGGATCTCATTTTGATAAACTGTCTGGATTTTTCTTTAAAATAGATCTGTAGTTTTTAAATTATTTTTTAATATAAATTTATTTATTTTAATTGGAGATTAATTACTTTACAATATTGTGTTAGTTTTGCCATACGTCAACATGAATCTGCCGAATTGCCAGTCCAGGTTCGATGCTTGATACTGTATTTTTCTTAACATCTCAATTTTCCCTCTTCAAATTTTATTTGCACTAGGTTCCACTGTCTCAGTGGAACTGGCTGCTTGTCCAAGCAGCCTGTCTTTGTAAACTGTTTCTCTTCATGGTCTAAACTGCATTACTATGATAGCCACCAGTGCTGGGGGCTGGTGATTTCTTCCTGGGAAACCCTTGCTCTCAGTTCTGTCTCCTTCTCTGCTCTACTCTGTGTCCTATAAGCTAGACTTCTGCAGACTACATTACCATGGTCTCCTTGCCAGCAGGAAATTGGAAGGCCAGGAGAGAAACACTCTCCTTGTGTTTGTTCTCTACACCTTCTCTGCACCAGGCTTGGTTTCTGGTGGTACCTATGTCTTTGGTGATTTCAGCTCCCACTGAACTGCCTCTCACTTCATAACTCTGGCTCATCCTTGGGTCCCAGTAGAACCATTTCCTCTCCTTGTTCCTTATCCCTAGGATGATGCTGACTTGTTGCTGTTGCCAGAGTTTGGCAACTTCTACAGCACTTTTTGTTTCCTCAGCCCTGATCCAGTTATCCCTTCCCATTTCATCAGTGAATCTCCTGTATTTACATCTCAGTCATGAATGTCTCAATTATAGTTATCTTTGTACACATCTATCTGTCTTCTCTACTCAGCATTAGGGCGTGAATCATGTCTCTCATCTTTGAGTCCTAGTACCTTCCAGACTACCTGACATATTAATAGGAGATCAGTACATGCTTGTTATATGTATTAATAAATTAATATGACTTTTACTCCTGCAGTGTACTCCTTTTGCCCAGAGCTATCCTAATGGTATTTTGCGGATTCCTTGTAGTATTTTTAGGAATGATTAGGAATGTATATATTCCTGAGTTTCTTAACATTTACTGCTAAAGAGCCTAGGGAAGGCATATCCTGATGACATGACTAGATATTTGAAGTAAACCTTAGAATTATGGAGAATCACAACAGTTGATCAAAAATCACTCACTTTGGATTCTCTCTAAGCTAAGCTCATCCTGTTTGTGCTCATTGCTTGAAACAGAATGAAGCAAATGTGATCTCATTCGTTTTGTTCTTCTCCTTCAGCCAAGCTCCATTTGGTGCCCTATTGTCTCACAAGTTGCCTGTTTGAGTCTTTTGAATTAAGAGTTTAGAACAGAAGGTCCATCTGCTCTGCATGAATATTAAATTATCATGAAACTTTGTGTAAGAAGTATTTACCCTTGTATTTTGAACAGCGTTTATTTTTCCTTCTGTTCTAAAAAAAAATTGGAGCATCAGTTTTTGTTTTTTCTTTTTTTTCAACATATCCTTGGATTTGAATAGGCAGCAGTTATCAAGTTGTATAATATTGGCAGAATAGGCCTAGGAACCTTTGATTGGCAGGTGATGAAGAAGTAAAATTTTATTTATTCTCCTTGTTGAAAAATATGTAGTAGTTATTGATATAATTGAACACACTATATGCCAGATCTTGTTATTTTGAGGTTATACAATCTCATAAGAAAAAAAAAACTCAAAAATTACACATTGGAGAGGCATGTTTTACAATCAATCAGATTCATTAAGTCAATGCACATGCTATTTTAATTCATAATATGATAGATAGTGTGCAACTGAAATCTATAGTTTCATTTTGAATATTCAGGAGTGAGCAAGCTTCAGCCAGCTTTTAAGTAATATAATTTATGCAAGTAAGTGTATTCTCTTTCAGCAAGCTTCAAAACTTTCAAAGCCAATTTGCCAGTAATGTATATTATGTAGTGAAATTTGCTAATAAAAGCTGAGTAAGGAGATCGGGTGAAGGATGGCATTTTAAAATGTATCAGTTCAGTTCAGTCGCTCAGTCGTGTCCAACTCTTTGCAACCCCATGAATCGCAGCACGCCAGGCCTCCCTGTCCATCACCAACCCCCAGAGTTCACTCAAACTCACGTCCATTGAGTCGGTGATGCCATCCAGCCATCTCATCCTCTGTCGTCCCCTTCTCCTCCTGCCCCCAATCCCTCCCAGCATCAGAGTCTTTTCCAATGAAACAACTCTTTGCATGAGGTGGCCAAAGTACTGGAGTTTCAGCTTTAGCATCGGTCCTTCCAAAGAACACCCAGGGCTGATCTCCTTTAGAATGGACTGGTTGGATCTCCTTGCAGCCCAAGGGACTCTCAAAAGTCTTCTCCAACACCACAGTTCAAAAGCATCAATTCTTCAGCACTCAGCTTTCTTCACAGTCCAACTCTCACATCCATACATGACTACTAGAAAAACTATAGCCTTGACTAGATGGACCTTTGTTAGCCAAGTAATCTCTCTGCTTTTTAATATGATATCTAAATGTGTATACTTTCCATTATTTAAATGTGCATCTTTTAAATAATCAGTTAACTTTTGAGCAAAAATGAAAGTTGGATTAAATATGAATATTTGAACAACCATATATAAATATATTCAATATTGCTAATAGAACTATGTTTAATTTATTTGTTATAAATTTTATAGGCAAAGTCATACTTTTAAAGATAATAGGATATATAAATTCTGAAGAGTGACTTTATTCTAACTCACACAATGGAATTAAAAGAAAATGTCTACACCCATTTTGTAAAATCCATGTAGTTATAAAGGCTTCCCAGATAGCACTAGTGGTGAAGAACCTGCCTGCCAGTGCAGGCAGACATAAAGAGTCTTGGGTTCAGTCCCTGGGTCAGAAAGATCCCTTGGAGGAGGGAATGCCTACCCACTCCAGTATTCTTGCCTAGAAAATCCCATGGATGAATGAGCATGGTGGGCTACAGCCCGTGGGGTTGCAGAGTCAGACATGACTGAAGTGACTTAGCATGTAATTGAAAATTAGATTTAGCAAATAGGGTTACCAAATTGCATGTGTCTTTTTCTTTTTATCAGATGACTACTTCCTCTGATCTCTTGAAGTAATTAGCTTAGGTTGATCTAGGTGTCATGAAGTTCCAAAGCATACAATATTAAGTGCCCTTTGAAAGAAAAACAGTACAAATTTGTGAAAAAAGTTGGTTCAGAGTCATAGAAGGGAGTCTAAGCCAGAGAAGGAAGCTGAAAGTTAAGCTTAATTAGCTTCAGGGTAAATCTGTTTCTATTTAGGTGATGAATCAACATAGGTGGTGCAAAATACTCATTTCAAAATAAGCATTTCAAAACAAGCAAATGGTTTCCATCAAGTAAATGTGTATATTGTAAATATTTTGAAATTTTCAAAACATTATTTCATACCTTCTATGAATTTTATTAATTAAAAATATCTTCCCCAAGTCTGAAGTTTTGTTTTGTTTTGTTTTAATTTTATGTAACTATAATGCATATAAGGGGAATTCCCTGGTGGCTCACTGGTACAGAACATGTTTGCAGTGCAGGAGATGTAGGTTCAATCCCTGAGTCAGGAAGATCGTCTAGAGAAGGAAATGGCAACCCATTCCAGTATTCGTGCCTGGGAAATCCCATAAACAGAGGAGCCTGGTGGGCTACAGTCCATGGGGTCACAAAAGAGTCACACACAACTTAGTGACTAAACGGCAACAACAACAATGGATGCAAGGCAGGATGTGACATTGGATGCAATGGCAGATTAAGACCTTTCAACATCTTAAACAGGGAGCCCTAATCCACGTGCTGGAGAAGGCAATGGCACCCCACTCCAGTACTCTTGCCTGGAAAATCCCATGGACGGAGGAGCCTGGTGGGGTCACTAAGAGTCAGACACGACTGAGCAACTTCACTTTCACTTTTCACTTTCACGCATTGGAGAAGGAAATGGCAACCCACTCCAGTGTTCTTGCCTGGAGAATCCCAGGGACGGGAAGCCTGGTGGGCTGCCGTCTATGGGGTCGCACAGAGTCGGACACGACTGAAGCAACTTAGCAGCAGCAGCAGCAGCAGCAATCCACGTGTACTTATAAATAACCCCAACCCATAAAACATAAATATACATATATGTACTGAAGGTAAAATAGTTTCTTTCTAATTTTCTGTCTTAAAATTTAAAATTCTGCAGTGGTATATAAAGAATGAACTTTTCTCATATTTGTGTTGCCCCTGAATCAGTAGCTGCCTTGAGCACCTGCTTAATGTGCCCTTAAGTGTGACATCATCTAGCAGGCAAGCAACTTGCTTAGAGTCTACGTATCAACACCCCTTTTCTAGATTTTAATTCTGACTTGCCATTACCTCTCATCCATGATATACCTTATTTTCCTCTTTGAATTTAATAAGCATGAATGTAACTTGGGCCTACAAGTTACTTATGCTGGATTAGATTTAGGATTATAGTTACTCAGGCACCTTGAAAAATCACAAGAACGTGAAATATTGAGACAAAATGATGTGAACATCTATAAGCTATTTTTCATAACAAAACATTAATATATATATATATATATATTTGTATTTTTTCTTCCAAAGCCATATGCCAATTTCAAGGACGGACATACTTTGAAGGAGAAAGAAATACAGTCTATTCCTCTTCTGGAGTATGTGTTCTCTATGAGTGCAAGGTAAGGAAATTCTTCATGTGTGTTTTAAAATTCTTTCAATTATGTAAACATAGTAAATGTCTCTTTAAAAATCTGACTTCTGTAATACTTTTAAAATTTCTTTGGCAAAGAGAAAATTTTTAAAAATTTAAGGTATCAATTATAACTCAACTGTACAGAAAATTCTAATTGTTTTTGCAATCATGTAAATTAGTGATTGTAAAATAATTTTCCCAATAAATAAAAACCCTGTTTTGTCAAATCAAAGTTTTATGAAGTTGTGTTATGTTTTCTAAATACAAATCACCTCCTTGTTTGCTGTTTTGAAGAAAATGTAGATAAATGTAGACTCAGCCTGTTGTCATTTTAGTTTTGACTCATGTGACAAATATCATTCAGTCCAATTAAAGACAAAATGCAATTTGCCTAATAAAAATTAGCTATTCGATGGAGATGAGACTAATATTGATCTTAATTTCTTTGGGAGGGGTATTTTAATTGATTTGAAGGAAAATGCTTTATAGATGTGCTACCATGGTCTCTTGAAATATGCTTCTGAACCAAACGTGACTCATTTTAACTCTGCTTCTTGACCTAATTGAAAAAGTAGATATGTTCCATAACACTGTTCGCATATAGCTTTTGTAAACTATCATTTTATATTCCTTTACCATAATGTTCTATTTTAAGCCATATTCAATTTAAAGGAAACTGTCTACATATTAAAGTTTCTGCTTTAGGGTTCCTTTATATTTGATCACAAATTTTCTTCTTAAATGCCTCCTGTACTTGGTTTCAGGGGGTGATTTAGTATGTATAGATTATGTAGAAAATTAAGATAAGTTATTTACTCTGCTGGCAATACACTGTGAGAATTCATTTTATTAAATGTTGATGAAAGGAAGATCCTCAGAATCTTACCAAGATAAATTGAATCTGTAAAAAGGCAGCATCTTAAATTGGAAGACTATGGGGATAAGCATGGAAGAGACATAAAATAGCAAAACTGTGACAGATTTGATATATCCAGAATGTGAAAGCTCTGATTTGTTCATGTTCATTATAAGGTATTCTGGCTGCTCCATTTGGCTCTAAACCAGCTCTCTCATGTTGTAGGTTACCATCTTAAAGATAAGGGAGCTGGGGCATGGGCACATTAACACAATTGCTGAAGCTACATTTCAGGTTTGTGTTTTCTCATGAGTGTCTCTTCACAATGCTGTTTTGAGAATAGATTTAAGGGACTAGATCTGATAGAGTTCCTGATGAACTATGGTCAGAGGTTCCTGACATTGTATAGGAGACAGGGAAAAAGACCATCTGCAAGAAAAATGAATGCAAAAGACCAAAATGGTTGTCTGAGGAGGCCTTACAATTAACTGTGAGAAAAAGAGAAGCAAAATGCAAAGGAGAAAAGGAAAGATATACTCATTTGAATGCAGAGTTCCAAAGAATAGCAAAGAGAGATAAGAAAGCCTTCCTCAGTGATCAGTGCAAAGAAATAGAGGAAAGCAATAGAATGGGAAAGACTAGATATCTCTTCAAGAAAATTAGGGATACCAAGGGAACATTTCATGGAAAGATGGGCTTGATTAAGGGCAGAAATGGTATATTCCTGACAGAAGCAGAAGATATTATAAAGAGGTGGCAAGAATACACAGAACTATACAAAAAAGATCTTCGTGACCCAGATAATCATGATGGTGTGATCACTCACTTAGACCAGACATCCTAGAATGTGAAGTCAAGTGGGCCTTAGGAGGAGCACTATGAACAAAGCTAGTGGAAGTGATCCAATTCCGGTTGAGCTATTTCAAATCCTGAAAGATGATGCTGTGAAAGTGCTGCACTCAATATGTCAGCAAATTTGGAAAACTCAGTAGTGGCCACAGGACTGGAAAAGGTCTGTTTTCATTCCAATTCCAAAGAAAGGCAATGCCCCCAAATGCTCAAAGTACCACACAATTGCACTCATCTCACATGCTGGTAAAGTACTGCTCAAAATTCTCCAAGCCAGGCTTCAACAGAATGTGAACCGTGAACTTCCAGATGTTCAAGCTGGTTTTAGAAAAGGCAGAGGAACTGGAGATCAAATTGCCAACATACATTGGATCATCGAAAAAGCAAGAGAGTACCAGAAAAATATCTATTTCTGCTTTATTGACTACGCCAAAGCTTTTGACTGTGTGGATCACAATAAACTGTGAGAGATTCTGAGAGAGATGGGAATACCAGATGACCTGACCTGCTTCTTGATAAACGTATATGCAGGTGAGAAAGCAACAGTTAGGACTGGACAAGGAAAAACAGACTGGTTCCAGATAGGAAAAGGAGTACGTCAAGTTAGTCTGTTGTCACCCTGCTTTTTTAACTTATATGCAGAGTACATCAGGAGAAACACTGCGCTGGAAGAAGCACAAGCTGGAATCAAGATTGCCAGGAGAAATATCAATAACCTCACATATGCAGATGACACCACCCTTATGGCAGAAAGTGAAGAAGAACTAAAGAGCTTCTTGATGAACGTGAAAGAGGAGAGTGAAAAAGTTGGCTTCAAACTCAACATTCAGAAAACGAAGATCATGGCATCTGGTCCCATCAGTTAAGTTCCTTTCAGTCACTCATCTGTGTCCGACTCTTTGTGACCCCATGAACCACAGCACGCCACGCCTCCCTGTCCGTCGCAAACTCTTGGAGTCCACCCAAAACCATGTCCATTGAGTCAGTGATGTCATCCAACCATCTCATCCTCTGTCGTCCCCTTCTCCTGCCCTCAATCTTTCCCAGCATCAGGATCTTTTCAAATGAGTCAGCTCTTCGCATCAGGTGGCCAAAGTACTGGAGTTTCAGCTTCAACATCAATTTTTCCAGTGAACACCCAGGAATGATCTCCGTTAGGATGGACTGGTTGTATCTCCTTGCAGTCCAAGGAACTCTCAAGAGTCTTCTCCAACACCACAGTTCAAAAACATCAGTTCTTCGGTACTCAGCTTTCTTTATAGTTCAACTCTCATATCCATACATGACCACTGGAAAAACCATAGCCTTGACTAGATGGACCTTTGTTGACAAAGTAATGTCTCTGCTTTTGAATATGCTGTCTAGGTTGGTCATAACTTCCCTTCTGAGGAGTAAGCGTCTTTTAATTTCATGGCTGCAATCACCATCTGCAGTGATTTTGGAACCCAGAAAAATGAAGTCAACCACTGTTTCCACTGTTTCCCCATCTATTTCCCATGAAGTGATGGAACCAGATGCCATGATCTTACTTTTCTGAATGTTGAGCTTTAAGCCAACTTTTTCACTCTCCTCTTTCACTTTCATCTAGAGGCTCTTCACTTTCTGCCATAAGGGTAGTGTCATCTGGTCCCATCACTTCATGGCAAATAGATAGGGAAACAACAGAAACAGTGACTGACTTTATTTTTGGGGGCCCCAAAATCACTGCTGATGGTGACTGCAGCCATGAAATTAAAAGACACTTACTTCTTGGAAGAAAAATTGTGACCAACCTAGACAGCATATTTAAAAGCAGAGACATTACTTTGCCAGAAAAGGTCTGTTGTGGGCTGCTATCTATGGGGTCGCACAGAGTTGGACACGACTGAAGTGACTTAGCAGCAACAGCAGCAGTCAAGGCTATGCTTTTTCCAATGGTCACGTATGGATGTGAAAGTTGGACTATAAAGAAAGTTGAGTGCCGAAGAATTGATGTTTTTGAACTGTGGTGTTGGAGAAGACTCTTGGGAGTCCCTTGGACTGCAAGGACATCCAACCAGTCCATCGTAAAGGAAATCAGTCCTGAATATTCCAATGAATATTCATTGGAAGGACTGATGTTGAAGCTGAAACTCCAATACTTTGGCCACCTGATGTGAAGAACCGACTCATTTGAAATGGCCTTGATGCTGGGAAAGATTGAAGGCGGGAGGAGAAGGAGACGATGGATGAAATGGTTGCATGGCATCACCGACTCAATGAACATGAGTTTGAGTAAGCTCCAGGTGTTGGCGTGGACAGGGAGGCCTGGTGTGCTCCGGTCCATGGGGCTGCAAAGTGTTGGACATAACTGAGCGACTGAACTGAACTGAACTGAGGTCTCACTATAGAAACGGGGACTGGAAGGCTTGGAGTGAGATACAGCAACACCAAGGAAATCAAGAGAAAAGTTACATCAAGGAAGGTGGAAATTTTGTCAGCTGGTTCCTAAGTAATGTCTAACTGAAATATCAGCCCTAAACTTTAATATTGTGAGGGCATTTGAAGATTCTCCATTTTCTGTGTGTGATGTTTTCATTTGACAAATATGTTCCACAATACTGACCATTATGATTTAGAAATTTTCTGAGGTGGTTTCCTATTTGATTTTAAAATACCTAAAAAGTGATTTTATATTCAATTAGGTGAAACTTCTGGGTATAGTTAACTCTCCATGTTCTTAATAAATATTGTGTGAATGAATAAATGTTACCTTTTATTTGCTCAAACAAAACACACCAATTTACTGCCCTCTCATGCTGTGCTGTCCAGTAGAAATATGATGCAGGCCATACATGTGATTTTTATTGGGCTAAACTTTCTGTATACAACCCCATATAGCCAAAATATTATCATTTCCAATGTAATCAATATAAAATTAATGAAATATTTTATAGTCTTTTATAATGCTGAGTCATCAAAATCTTGCATGTGCTTTACATTTACAGTGTTTGAGTAACATGTAGCTAGTGGGCATGGATTCTACAGCACAACCCTCCCTGCTCTTCATCAACTTTTATTATTCTTCCCTAAATTTCTTGACATTAAGGACGTCCACTCTTTCTTCTCCCTTCAAGCCCCTGAACTTCAGTATTTTACATAGTTGACAGCTCTCTCGGGCCTCCATTTTCTGGGCCATCAATTCTAGTCCTTGTTTGTTCTTTTATTGTCAGTTTTGTGACCTTGAAAATGTTTCCTGGGCAGTTTGTGAGCTTAATAGTAACACAGAAACACACCCTGGTCCTGAAAATAAGATGATCAGTATGAATATTACTGTCACACCAAAGGAAGGATAGGGTTTGACTCCCACTGTATATGTGTCTTCTGCCACTTTCTTGATAAGAGATTATCATGGCATGGAGAAGATCCTTTCCATCAATAAACCAGGAAGAGGGGGATATTGAAGTCATTAAAACTTTTTCTTCAATAGAAGCAGTACTTACAGAAATAACATCTAAAAACCTAAGCTACTGAGCAGTATTAAGATGGAAGCCTTCCATTTCCAATGATTATTTTATTTCTTATGCACTGGTAAGCATAATACAACAGTTTATGACTCTTGTTCTTAAGAGACTAGAGGTTGACAGTTTAGAAGCAGAATGTTTGCTTCAAGGCAGTGCTACTCCATTTATCAGAAAAGTGTTCTGTATTTTGGTTTTCTCTTAAAGTCTTATCTACTTTAGTGGCTAGAACTGTAATCATTTTGTATTAATTTATTCATTCACTAGAAAAATTTTTTGAGTACCAATTATGTGCCGGAAAATACGTGAGACATTCATGCGCAAGAGACATAAATCCTGTCCACATTTCCCTTTTTGGAAATATTTTGTGAGAGGTCCACAGCATTCCTTATCATACTCACTGGGTATAATCTCTTTAACAGTTTGGAAACTTTGAAGTGAGAATGTTTAAAAAGTCCTGTTTTTATTTATTGCTTTTTCAAAGTGAGCTGTTAATCAAATTCAAGCTATCTGTTTACCACAATTGTCATCTGGATGTTCAAATATGTTTTAAACTAACAGAATCTCTCAGGATAACTCTAATGTTTGGAAATTGAAGGCACGCTTCCATTCCCAAATCTGCTTGTCCCTTTGAAAGTCTTTCCCATTGTCATTTGATATCATTTTGCAAGTGAGTCTGTGACTTATGCAGAGGTCCTCGGGATGAAAATTTTATTCTTATGTTTGAAGAGATGTCTTTAACGCTGGATCTGGAAACTTAGGAGTTTCCAGAATTAGGAGTTAGTCCTAATTGATAAGTTTGAAGCATTTATTTTCTGTTGTCTAACAGGACCAGAGCATGAAGCTGGTTGAGAGTTCAGGCTGTCCTGCTCTGGACTGTCCAGAGTCGCATCAGATTACCTTGTCTCATAGCTGTTGCAAAGTCTGTAAAGGTAAGATTTTTTGGAAAGTAAGATTTACGTGCATGAGTCATTCTAGGAGGCAATTTCTCCTGACAGGAAATAAAACTTTTTATAGGGAAGTTATTTCCAAAGACTATGGAATTAAACTTGAGATGTTCCCATGCCTTTCTGCTGGGTGTCTTGTACCTGGCTCAAGGTCTAGTTTTCTAAACTCTCTCTGTGTATTGGTTCTGAGTCAGCATGACATTGTTGAAAATATACAACAGTGCTGAGTTTTTTTACTGAGTTTTTTTTTGGCGGGGGGGGAGGCAGATTTGCTTTTCTTTTCTCTTCAGTCTGTTTTATAATTGACTTAGCATAATTCCCATGTGGGCTACTTCAAATCCCTCTCTTCACAATTCCACCCTCCTTCACCGATAGGCTTCTACATCACTGAGAAGAGAGAGGCCATCAAACATGCATTGCTTATTCTGTGTTGCCTTTGTGATGATAGACCTACAACCAATAAGTAGAAGGAACTTAGATTTTTAGTTTGATATTAAAAAAACAGTAAAATTTGAGATATTCAGAAATGCAGTGGGCTGCCCATCATCAAAGATTCTTAAATTTGATATTTTGTTGTAGTATTGTTCAAGTATTAAACTAAAAGATTGATTATATGGAACCTTTTATGATCCCTATCCATCATGAAATTATGTGTGCCTTCTTGCATTATCTTGAAATCATGTATTTGTAAATCTATCTCCTTCATTGAACTTTGCACCTTGAGGGCAGGGCTGGGTCTTTATCCTTGTATGATACTTGAAATATAGTTGGGACTCATAACTCATGCAGTTGGTGTTACATTAACAAAGTGCCTTACATGAGCTACTAGCACATGTTTTAATAATAGCCTTTATTGGTACCAAATAAAACTTAAACAGAAAAAAGTAAGAAAAAGAAACTTTATAAAACATATGCTATTTTCTTTCCTTTTAATCTCATTTATTAAAAGGGAAATATAAGATCCTTCTCTCCCATTTTTTGGAGGATGGTGCAGGTTTCTTTTCATTTTCTGTTTAGCTAATTGCTCCATCTATTCTTTTAAGAGTTTTAAAATCCTAATTCTATGAAAGGCTCTTTGGGAGTTTCAGAGTGGTTTCAGACTTGGTCTGCCTTTCAAGAGCTTTAGGGATGGCTCTCAGGTACTAAGAGTACAAAGGACTGTAATCAAATAGACAAAAAAGAAGAGTCACTAGTGTTTTCAGCCTAACTTTCCATGAGCCAGTGCCTTGCACAGAGCATGTGTGGAAGTTGATACAAATCCAGAATGCTCATTCCAATCACTTGATTTTGGAACTGGACTCCAGTATGCAGCTTGAATAGAGTGTCTTTGGCAGCCAAAGGTAGGCTATACCAGAACTTCTCAGGATTAAAAGTGTATACAGATAACCTAGGGATTAAAGTACAGATCCTAATCTGGAAGGTCTGGGGTGGAGCTCAAGAATCTGCACACTTTGAGTGGCTTTTGCTGCATAACAAATTACCCCAAAGTTCAATGGCTTAAAACAACCACCAGTTTATTATCAGGCATACCTCCTTTTGCTGCACTTTGCTTTATTGTGCTTTGCAGATATGGTGATATTTACAAATTGAAGGTTTGTGGCAACCCTGTGTCAGGCAAGACTGTTGGTGGCATTTTTCCAGCAGCATTTGTTCACATCATGATTCTGTATCACATTTTGGTTATTCTCACAATAGCAATAATTCAAATTTTTTCATTATTATCATATTTGTTATGGTGATCTGTGATCAGTGATCTTTAATGTTCCTACTATGACTTGCTGAAGGCTCAGATGATGGTTATCATTTTTTAGCAAGAAAGTATTTTAAAATGGTGAAGGACAGCGAAGCCTAGCCATAGTCCATGAGATCACAGAGAGTCAGACATGACTGACCGACTGAACAAGAAATTTTAAAATTAAATCATGTACGTTTTTTACAGATGTAATGTTGTTGCATATTTAATATACTACAGTATAGTATAAACAACTTTTCTTCGGCCACATTGCACGGCTTTCAGGATCTCAGTTCCCTGATCAGGGTTAAACCTGGGCCACAGGAGTGAAAGCCTGGAATCCTAAACACTAGGCAACCAGGGAACTCCCAAAACATAGCTTTTATATGCACTGAGAGAATAAGAAATTTGTGTGACTTGCTTTGTTGTGGTATTCACTTTATTGCAGTGATCTGGAACCAAGCGTGCAATATCTCTGAGGTATGCCTAGATATTGTAGTGTTGTGGGTCAGCAGTTCAGACAAGGCTTAGCCAGGTGATTCTTCTGCTTCATAGGGTGTTAACTGGGGTCACTCAGCTGGAAGTTGGTTTGAGCTGGAAGGTTCAGGATGGCCTCACTGTATGTTGGGCATCTTAACAGGAATGGCATGAAGGCTGGTCATAGCCAGAACTCTCTCCCTTTCTATGTAATCTCAAGACTTCTCCCTGTGGTCTCCCTAGCAGGATGGTCATCAGATTTCTTAAATGGTAGCTTGGGGCTGTCAAACAGTAGGTCTGGAACTGACACAGCATCACTTCTACCACAATTCATTTATCAAAGCAATTACAGCCAAGCCCAGATTCAAGGGGTGGGTGTGAGGGGAATAGATCCCACTATGATAGGAGGAGTGTTAAAAATTTGTGGCCATCTTTAATCTACTAGTGGTGTCCAGGAGCTACTTAGAGAGCAGAGAGGTGAATACCTATCAGTCAGCATTGGCTAAATTTGGGTAAAAAGATGTGGGTAAGAATAGTGCATTTCAGAGGGCTTCCCTGGTAGCTCAGCTGGTAAAGAATCCACCTGCAAGGCAAGAGACCACAGTTCAATTCCTGAGTCAGGAAGATCCCTTGGAGAAGGGATAGGATATCCGCTCCAGTATTGTTGCCTGGAGAATCCCCATCGACAGAGGAGCCTGGCAGGCTGCAGTCCATGGGATCACATAGAGTTGGACACAACTGAGTGACTAAGCACAGAACAGAACATTTCAGATGTCAAGAAAAGACCTGATTACATTCATTTCTTTTTAAAGAGCTTTAACGTATTACCAAAAGCAAGTTAAGAATGGAAAGTGAAAGTGAAATCGTTCTGTCACATCTGACTCTTTGTGACCCCATGGCTTACACAGTCCCTAGAATTCTCCAAGCCAGGATACTGGAGTGGGTAGCCTGTCTCTAGGGGATCTCCCCATCCCAGGGATTGAACCCAGGTCTCCCACATTTCAGGCAGATTCTTTACCAGCTGAGTCACCAGGGAAGAATGGAAAAGCTAGGAACAAAAACTGTTATGTTTATATTACCTATAGTTTTAAAGTTAATATGTTTACACAACACACTTGAAATACAATGACAAAATTTACTACGATCTATACCCCTTCCACCTCAGACCGATATACTTGATTTGTGACCCACTGAAGCCAGAACTGAACTCAGGTTTGGGTGCTCATTGCTCAAAAGTTGATATTCAAGAGTTGGTGGTGGTGGTGGTTGGGGGGATGAAAAAAAGATGTGTTATTCAGGAAGCTGGCAACCTGGGAATATGGTGGACTAGCATCCCCCAAACCATCTTCAAGTTGCCAGACAGGGAACAGAGTTTATAAAGGAGCAGTTTCAGAGGTGTGCTGGTGGGGGCTATGTGTGAAGCAGCACAGTCTGCTCCAATAATCACCTTGAAGCTGGTAGTGCAGTGGTCTGATTACCATCACTGTGTGATTGTGTAAGGAGAACAGGTTATCTGTAGCTGTGGAGCTGAAGCATCCTGTAGTTCCTGGAATTTCTCAAGAGATTGTTCTCTAAGTATTTAATCACATTATAGCATATTCAGTCCTCCATGGATTTTTCTCACAATGGAACTAGGGCCTCCAATATGGAATTGCCCTTGCTAAGGTAAAAGCAGAGATTCCTTTTCCTTATTTCTGAACAAGTATTTCAGGGTCAAGTGAGATATATGTGATAGAACCTTGGTATCAGCTTACAAAAAAAACTTGAGTAATAAATTATTTTACACAGCCTGGATTGAGAACCACTGGCTTAGCTAATATTGGAGCTGAAATTGGACAAGTTGACCTTTCATGAAACATCTAACACCATGTAAAATAAATATTGCTTCCATTTCTGACTTCAGATATATAGAATAAACAAATGAGTTCTCCTGCTATTGTCTGACTTTTAAACTAAAAAGCAAATTAATTTTTGAAGGCTGAAATTTTGAGTCAACTCCTACACATATATTGTGACAAATTCATTTGTAGTAAAACTGGTCTCCAGTTTTCAGGCCTGTCTCCCTAGTGCTAAAGATGACATGTTCACATCTGAAAAAGTAAGTTGTTCAACAATGCTTATTAAATATTCCCTGAGGGCAGAGCATGAGATTAAAGAGTTGACCTTTCCACTGGAGGCTCAGCCAGTGTTTGGAAACCAAGCTGTGCACCAAAATAAGGCTCCAAATCTCTAGGCACCAAGTCACATACAGGCAGGACTGTTTTCTAGATACCCTCTTCTCTTCTGTTGTAGCAGCTCAGAAACAGTGTAGCAAAAGGGTTCTTTTTGCTTTTTTCATATTTGAGAGCTGTATCAAGGAGTCATATGACCAATTACAATAGGACAGAGACTTTGTCATACAATGAGGACTCTGACTTAGGTACAGAAATAACATGAAACTATGTGTTTTCTTTTTTTTTTTGAAACTATGTGTTTTCATATCTCAGCCCTTCCCATTCTCTTCCTCCTCTCTTGGCCACCCCTTTCTCTGCCGGTAGAAATCAAATCCTATTCACCAGATACCCGCTCTTTAATTTAGTATTGACTTTGTCATGACTTTCAACCAGTCCATCCTAAGTGAGATCAGGCCTGGGTGTTCATTGGAAGGACTGATGTTGAAGCTGAAACTCCAATACTATGGCCACCTGATGCGAGAGCTGACTCATTTGAAAAGACCCTGATGCTGGGAAAGATTGAAGGCAGGAGGAGAAGGGGGCGACAGAGGATGAGATGGCTGGATGGCATCACCGACTCGATGGGCATGGGTTTGGGTGTTCTCCAGGAGTTGGTGATGGACAGGGAGGCCTGGCGTGCTGCGGTTCATGGGGTCGCAGAGCCAGACGTGACATCTGAACAATTAGAAGTAATGGAGGCATCGTGTGTATAAGGCTGAGTGAGTGTAGACTGTTTCCTCCCAACTTCTGGACAGTTCATAATTTACCACATCATTCAATTACACCTTCGTGATTCTTGTTATCTATCACAAATAACATCATGTAGTTAATTTTTTATTATCTACTGTTAACACATTTTCCGAAAAGTTAGTTTCATTCCAGTGGTATCCATGAAATGACTGGGTTATTGAATTCATGTATTTTTTGTACACATTAAAAAAAATTCCATTGCTATCTTTGAAAGTGAAATTGAAAGTTGCTCAGTCGAGTCTGGCTCTTTGTGACCCCATGGGCTATACAATCCACGAAATTCACCAGGCCAGAGTATGAGAGTGGATAGACTTTCCTTTCTCCAGGGGATCTTCCCAACTCAGGGATCAAAACCAGGTCTCCTGCACTGCAGGTGAAATATTTACCAGCTGAGCCATCAGGGAAGCCCAAGAATACTGGAGTGGGGAATGTGTCCCATCTCCAGGGGAAATTCCCAACCCAGGTCTCCTGCATTGCAGGTAAATTCTTTACCAGCTGAGCTACTAGGGAAGCCCATTGCTATCTGTACTTCATTTTAAATGTTCATCCATGCACATGAACTACATTTTGGGAAAAGTCAGGAATACCCATCATCTCATATATGGTACCGATATGAGTTAGTATTGTTTCAGGTCCAAGTGATAGAACAACCAATCCAACTGACCAAAGGGAAAAAATGGAATGTGTGGCCTGGTGAGTGGATTGATTCAGATCTCAAACCTTGTCACTTTGCTTAGATACATCTATTTGCCTCCTCTGAGATGGCCTTATTTTCAAACTCTATGTGTTCTTGGATAGATCCCGACATTCTTATGCTCACATTATTTTGATACTTAAGTAGGTGGAAGACAAAGTTCAGTATCTTCTAAACAAAAGTCCCAGAATTGAGATTTAATTATCTGCATTAATCGCACTGGATCATTTGCTCAGACCTGAAGAAATTATGTTCAGGCTAGTAGGATGTATTGTTTGGCGTTGCCTTGATCAGTGGGCAGTGGAGTCCATTTTCCTGTAAGCATCTAGGCTAATAGTAGAGGTGAAAAATTCATTCCAGGTATGGCTAGGTTTTTTTTTTCCCTACCGAAAGAAGAAATAGATACCTATAGGCAAAACCAACAAATAATCACCTCAAAATTATTGTATTCTTTTTCTCTTGGATATTATGAAATACCTTTATTTGTGTTGTTCTTATGTATAATCTTTTGTACCCTTCCTTACCTCATCAGTCATAAAAAATGCATATCAACATTTTATAGAAGGTTATAGAAAGTTCTAGTATACTTAATACAAGAACTTCATATAAATTTGGAAAGCTTAAAAGGAATAGAAAACTTGGTATCTGTGAGTTTAAAATTGAAAGGAGGAAATAAAAGAAAGACCTGATTGTTTTAGATCATTGCTCTATCCATCTATAACAAATAGGTGAATTTTCTCCTACGATAGCTATCTCAGCACATTTATTTGTGGTTTATTAGTAATACTCTAATTACTTTAATTATTAACCAATGTGAAACTACATTTTTGTGAGGTAGATAGTATCCAAATTTACAGGTGAGAAAATATGAAGGTTTAGAAAGGTTAATTAACTTACACAGCTAGTAATTTACTCAGCCAGTAATTGGTAGAGACCAGATGTAGATCTTTCAACTCTAAAATCTAAGCACAGATGAGTAGGAATGCAGCGATGATGGTAGTAGAACTATGGTTTATTGCCAACCCATAGTCTGATTTTTTTTTTTTAAGTTCTTCCCTATAGATTGGAAACAAATCCCTATAAGTGAGTCTGAATTTTCTACCTATCAGTAGTTAGCAGTTAGCCTTTTAACCTTGGCATTTTTAAATCTAAGCAGTAAAATAACCAATAGATTCAATCAACTTTTGTCTGTCGAGAGACTAAATCAAAATAGCTGACACTGTTTAGAGTAAGTTAAAATTTGACAGAATTTTCAATTTTCAAGTCTGTGGGTTAATTTATAAAAAACTCATTTGACAAAAAACAGTGTACTCCCTAAATGAACCTAAAATAGTGAAACGTAGAATCACACTGTTATTTTATATTTGTAAATTCTTGCAGCAGTTAATCACTGCATGGTGAGCGTGTGCATGGTATTTGATGCTGAGATGAGGGAGTCTTACCATCAGTTAGGCCAAATTAGAAATGGATTGTAATAGAGGGTGAGGATGACTTTTTAGCTGAAATTATCCCCTCAGGAATTGTAAAAGGACTGTGGAACACATTTTAAGAAAAATGGTCTCAATTTAGCTACTTGAAGAAGGAAAGAAAAAGACCCTAGGAGAAAACATTTTTAACTTTCCTCTCCATAAGAATGAACCTTTTACTTCAAAATTTTTATCCTGAATCATAAGAATTTAGATTGTGAAGAATTTTGTGAAGAAGAGTTGTCAAGTGATTTTAGTGATGTTATTTACTATGTAGTTTTCCAGTTTTCATTCACCTCAGTTCTATTTTATTTAATTCCTGTAGAAATCACTCAAGCCTCACCCTTCCTAAGGCTTATTAAATGGTACGAAAAATATTTTTACTATCCATTTTAACACATCTCATGGGAGATGTGTTTTAACTCTGTGATGATATTCTGCACAGTCATTATGGGCACAAACCAATTGGAATGGACATCAGCCATTGTGCTGCGCCACAGTATACCTGCTGGCTATGGTTCAGTCTTTCACTGAAACCCATGGTCTATGGTAATTTGATAAATAAGATGAGCTGGTGAAGAACTTAATCTTCATGATTTACTCAAGTAAAAGTCTTTTCTTGCATGTAAGTAGATGAGTTTATTCTGAGCTACATGAAATGTATTTTTCTAAATGTCTTTTCTTTTATATGTGCTGAAATAATAATTCATTAGCGTAGAACTAGCTAGAAAATTTATTCATCAAGCAATTTAAAAATTGTCTGAATGATGCATAATCATATAATTTCCATTAAATATAGATTCCAGTGTTCAAGCTTTTCATTTCAGCATCTTAGATGATCTTTGAACAAGGGATTCATACAGGAAAAAGAAAGTCAAGCAATTACACATGATTGGTGTCACTGTATATGAAGTGTTCCATTTATATTTTCTCTCATAAAGACTCTGGAATCTTTATAATCGAAACTTTTTTCTTTTGAGTCGACATACTTGTCTTGCAGATTTCCAGAGAAAATTAAATTAAAGTGGTGTATTTTTTTTTTAACACATTTAGAGTTTTGGTATCTGTTTCATTTCTTAAATACACAATGTGAACATCTGATCTGGTTTGGTCTATGTTACTCATAGTTATTGATAATATTCAATCACTAACTCTCAGAATACTTTCCTTCCTCACTATGTTATCTTCAGTTCAGTTCAGTTCAGTTCAGTTCAGTTCAGTTACTCAATTGTGTCCGACTCTTTTTGACCCACGGACCACAGCATGCCAGGTCTCCCTGTCCCAACCATCTCATCCTTTGCTGTCCCTTCTCTGCCTGCCTTCAATCTTTCCCAGCATCAGGGTCTTTTTTAAGGAGTCAGTTCTTTGCATCAGGTGGCCAGAGTATTGGAGCTTCAGCTTCATCATCAGTCCATCCAATGAATATTCAGAATATTTAGGATGGACTGGTTCGATCTACTTGCTGCGGAAGGGACTCTCAAGAGTCTCCTCCAACACCACAGTTCAAAAGCATCAATTCTTCGGCGCTCAGCTTTCTTTATAGTCCAACTCTCACATCCATACATGATTACTGGAAAAACCATAGCTTTGACTAGACAGAGCTTTGTTGGCAAAGTAATGTTTTTTAATATGCTGTCTAGGTTGGTCATAACTTTCCTTCGAAGGAGCAAGCGTCTTTTAATTTCATGGCTGCAGTCACCATCTGCAGTGATTTTGGAGCCCCCCAAAATAAAGTCAGCCGCTGTTTCCACTGTTTCCCCATCTATTTGTCATGAAGTGATGGGACTGGATGCCATGATCTTAAATTTCTGAATGTTGAGTTTTAAGACAACTTTTTCACTCTCCTCTTTCACTTTTATCAAGAAGCTTTTGAGTGCTTCTTCACTTTCTGCCAAAAGAGTGGTGTCATCTGTGTATCTGAGGTCATTTGTAGTTCTCCCAGCAATCTTGATTCCAGCTTGTGCTTCATCCAGCCTGGCATTTCTCATGATGTACTCTGCATATAAGGTGAACAAACAGGGTGACAATATACAACCTTGATGTACTCCTTTCCTGATTTGGAACCCGTGGGTTGTTGCAGGTCCAGTTCTAACTGTTGCTTCTTGACCTGCATACAGATTTCTCAGGAGGCAGGTCAGATGGTCTGGTATTCCCTTCTGTTTCAGAATTTTCCACAGTTTATTGTGATCCACACAGTCAAAGGCTTTGGCATAGTCAATAAAGCAGAAATAGATATTTTTCTGGAACTCTCTTGCTTTTTCAGTGATCCAGCGGATATTGGCAATTTGATCTCTGCTTCCTCTGCCTTTTCTAAATCCAGCTTGAACATCTGGAAGTTCACGGTGCATGTACTATTGAAGCCTGGCTTGGAGAATTTTGAGCATTACTTTACTAGCGTGTGAGATGAGTGCAGTTGTGCGGTAGTTTATACATTCTTTGGTATTACCTTTCACTGGGATTGGAATTAAGACTGACATTTTCCAGTTCTGTGGCCACTACTGAGTTTTCCAAATTTGCTGCCATATTGAATGCAGCACTTTCACAGCATCATCTTTCAGAATTTGAAATAGCTCAACTGGAATTCCATCACCTCCACTAGCTTTGTTCATAGTGATGCTTTCTAAGGCCCACTTGACTTCACATTCCAGGATATCTGGCTTTAGCTGAGTGATCACACCATCATGATTATCTGTGTTGTGAAGATCTTTTTTGTGTAGTTCTTCTGTGTATCCTTGCCACCTCTTCTTTATATCGTCTGCTTCTGTTAGGGCCATACCATTTCTTCCTTTATTATGCCCACCTTTGCATGAAATGTTCCATTGGTATCTCTAATTTTCTTGAAGAGATCTCTAGTCTTTCCTATCCTATTGCTTTCCTCCATTTCTTTACACTGATCACTGAGGAAGGCTTTCTTATCTCTCCTTGCTATTCTTTGGAACTCTGCATTCAAATGAGTATATCTTTCCTTTTCTCCTTTGCCTTTCACGTGTTTTCTTTTCTCAGCTGTTTGTAAGGCCTCCTCAGACAACTTTTTGCCTTTTTGCATTTCTTTTTCTTGGGTATGATCTTGATCACTGCCCCCTGTACAATGTCATGAACCTCCATCCATAGTTCTTCAGGCACTCTATCAGATCTTATCCATTGAATCTATTTGTCACTTCCATTGCATAATCATAAGAGATTTGATTTAGGTCATACCTGAGTGGTCTAGTGGTTTTCCCTACTTTCTTCAGTTTAAGTCTGAATTTGGCAATAAGGAGTTTGTGATCTGAGCCACAGTCAACTCCCAGTCTTCTTGTAGTTTCTCCATCTTTGGCTGCAAAGAATATAATAAATCTGATTTCAAAATGTGTTGACCATCTGGTGATGTCCATGTGTAGAGTCTTCTCTTGTGTTGTTGGAAGAGGGTGTTTGTTAAGGTCAGTGCATTCTCTTGCAGAGAAGGCAATGGCACCCCACTCCAGTACTCTTGCCTGGAAAATCCCATGGATGGAGGAGCCTGGTAGGCTGCAGTCCATAGGGTCACTAAGAATTGGACATGACTGAGCGACTTCACTTTCACTTTTCATTTTCATGCATTGGAGAAGGAAATGGCAACCCACTCCAATGTTCTTGCCTGGAGAATCCCAGGGATGGTGGAGCCTGTTGGGCTGCCATCTATGGGGTTGCACAGAGTTGGATACGACTAAAGTGACTTAGCAGCAGCAGCAGCAGCGTTCTCTTGACAAAACTCTGTTAGCCTTTGACCTGCTTCATTTTGTACTCTAAGGCCTAATTTGCCTGTTACTCCAGGTATCTCTTGACTTCCTACTTTTGCATTCCAGTCCCCTATAATGTAAGGGACATCTTTTTTGGTTGTTAGTTCTAGAAGGTCTTGTAGGTCTTCATAGAACCATTCAACTTCAGCTTCTTCAGCATTACTGGTTGGGACATAGACTTGGATTACTGTGATATTGAATGGTTTGCCCTCAAAATGAACAGAGATCATTCTGTCATTTTTGAGATTGCATTTTGGACTCTTTTGTTGTCTATGATGGCTACTCCATTTCTTCTAAGGGATTCTTCCCCACAGTTGTAGATACAATGGTCATCTGAGTTAAATTCACCCATTCTAGTCCATTTTAGTTCACTGATTCTGAAATGTTGATGTTCACTCTTACCATTTCCTATTTGACCACTTCCAGTTTCCCTTGATTCATGGACCTAACATTCCAGATTCCTATGCATTATTGCTCTTTACAACATCGGACTTTACTTCCATCACCTGTCACATCCACAACTGGGTATTGTTTTTGCTTTGGCTCCATCTCTTCATTCTTTCTGAAGTTATTCCTCCACTGATCTCCAGTCCCATCACTTTATGGGAAATAGATGGGGAAACAGTGGAAACAGTGTCAGACATTATTTTGGGGGTCTCCCAAATAACTGCAGATGGTGACTGCAGCCATGAAATTAAAAGATGCTTACTCCTTGGAAGGAAAGTTATGACCAACCTAGATAGCATATTGAAAAGCAGAGACATTACTTTGCCAACAAAGGTCTGTCTAGTCAAGGCTATAGTTTTTCCAGTAGTCATGTCTGGATGTGAGAGTTGGACTGTGAAGAAAGCTGAGTGCTGAAGAATTGATGCTTTTGAACTGTGCTGTTGGAGAAGACTCTTGAGAGTCCCTTGGACTGCAAGGAGATCCAACCAGTCCATTCTGACGGAAATCAGTCCTGAGTGTTCTTTGAAAGGAATGATGCTAAAGCTGAAACTCCAGTACTTTGGCCACCTCATGCAAAGAGTTGACTGATTGGAAAAGACTCTGATGCTGGGAGGGATTGGGGGCAGGAGGAGAAGGGGACGACAGAGGATAGATGGTTGGATGGCATCACTGACTCGATGGATGTGAGTTTGAGTGAACTCCGGGAGTTGGTGATGGACAGGGAAGCCTGGCGTGCTGCAATTCATGGGGTCACAAAGAGTCGGATATGACTGAGCAACTGAACTGAACTGAACTGATCTCCAGTAGCATATTGGGCACCCAGGGAAGTTCATCTTTCAGTGTCCTATCTTTTTGCATTTTCATGCTCTTCATGGTTCTCAAGGCAAGAACACTGAAGTTGTTTGCTGTTCCCTTCTCCAGTGGACCATGTTTTGTCAGAACTCTCCACCATGACCTTTCTGTCTTGGGTGGCCCTACAGGCTGGCTCATAGTTTCATTGAATTAGACAAGGCTGTGGTTCATGTGATCAGGTTGATTAGTTTTCTGTGATTGTGGTTTTCATTCTGTATGCCCTCTGATGGATAGGGATAAGAGGGTTATGGAAACTTCCTAATGGGAGAGACTAACTGGGTTTGGTTCTGATGGGCAGGGCCGTGCTCAGTAAATCTTTAATTCAATTTTCTGTTAATGGGCGGAGCTTTGTTCCCTTGCTGTTGTTTGACCTGAGACTAAACTATAGTGCAGGTAATGCAGATAATGGCGACCTCCTTCAAAAGGTCCCGTGCAGGCACTGCTGCACTTAGTGCCCCAACCCTGCAGCAGGCCACTGCTGATGCATGTGGAGACTCCTAGACACTCACAGGCACATCTGGGTCAGTCTCTTGTGGGGTCACTGCTCCTTTCTCCTCGGTCCTGGTGTGCACAAGGTTCTGTTTGTGCCCTTCAACACTCTGTTTTCCTAGTCTTGTGTAAGTTCAGGTGGGGTTAATGGTGACCTCCTCCAGTTAACTCTTAATTGAGTTAAATACACTAAAAAAACTTTTCATTACATATAACATGTGGTTCTATAAACATTGGATGAAGATATCAACATAATCATGTAGGAAAATATAGCTTCTAAACAAAAGAAAGATATTAAAAGACAAATGTTTACGCTTCGTTATGAGTTCATTTACCATAATAATTTCTTTTTTCCTGTAGGTTATGACTTTTGCTCTGAAAGGCATAACTGCATGGAGAATTCTGTCTGCAGAAATCTGAATGACAGAGCTGTTTGTAGCTGTCGAGATGGTTTTAGGGCTCTTCGAGAAGACAATGCCTACTGTGAAGGTAAGTCTTGTAATGAAGTGTAGCTTGGCTGTATAAATTTCCTAGAATTACTGCATGCAAAATTTATTAATTTCCCAGGTTGTCAAATTGATAGGCCCATTAAAAGCAGTGAATTTAATTTGAAGCATATTAATCAGCTAAAAATAATTATCTTTCAAATTAAAGTTTTTCATCTTTCTGCTATGTCAGACTAATAAGTTAATATGGCTAGGTTTCTTGAATTAGGACAATACTTCCACTGTGAAATTGCCTTCTTTTTTTATAATTAGATATTCAGATAGTTCACATATTGACATGATTACTGTGGCTTGCGGTTAGGATTGTAGTCAGATTTTTGCAGGCAATGTTGTATAACAAAGACAGTCAATTAACAGGAAGATGAAGTGCCCACACCATTTTTGTTTTGCTACTGTCAGTAATCTCAGTGGTTGTATTCATGGTCTGTGGTATTTAATAAATAGCTCCAATGGAGTAAACAGTTTCCTAGTTTTTTAAAATCCTTAACGAATATCTCAGGTAGTTTGTTGCCTCATTGAAAGAGTCCATATACAGTGAGAAGGCCTGGGCTTCCACAAATACTACAGCTTTGACTGTTCGTGAAGACCCTAGAATTACAAGAGGTGTAGAAGGAGATTAGTCCTGGGTGTTCATTGGAAGGACTGATGTTGAAGCTGAAAGTCTAATACTTTGGCCACCTGATGCGAAGAGCTGACTCATTTGAAAAGACCCTGATTTTGGGAAAGATTGAGGGCAGAAGGAGAAGGGGACGACAGAGGATGAGATGGTTGGATGGCATCACCAACTCAATGGACATAGGTTTGGGTGGACTCCAGGAGTTGGTGATGGACAGGGAGGCCTGGCGTACTGCAGTTCATGCGGTCACAAAGAGTTGGACACGACTGAGTGACTGCACTGAACTGAGTAATATGTAACTTCCCCAAGGCACATATTTGAATCATTTCATTAATTGTGTGACTAGCTAGTGGGTTTGCAGGTAAGAACAGTGGTGTGGTGGTATTTGGGCACTCGGAAGCCTCTGGTCTTACCCTTTCCAAATGTTTAGGATCAGTGCCATCAGTCCCTAGAGATCATGTTTACTTATATAACGATTTATTGGCCCTTGTTCAGTCAGTAAGTTGTGTCTGACTTTTTGTGACTGCAGCTTGCTAGGCTTCCCTGTCCTTAACTGTCTCCTGGAGTTTGCTCAAACTCACGTCCATTGAGTTGGTGATGTCATCCAGCCATCTCATCCTTTGTCATTGCCTTCTCCTGCCATCAATCTTTCCCAGCATCAGGGTCTTTTCCAATGAGTTCAATTTCTGTTGTCTCTCTTAGTTTTCAATAGATTTTCTCTGCCTTAAAAATTGGTATTCACTTTTTAAATTGACCATTTCCCCTAGCATATTCTTTTAAATGCTTCTGATTCAAACCTAAAGAGACCATTCCATTTTTGCCAAAGCACAAAGACATATGTAGTTTCCCTTCCCCATTCATATGCAGATTCATGTAAAATTCCTAATTTTGAAATTTTTTAATATTAAAAATGAATTTAAACATACTTAGTAATGTGTTTTTCATTAATATTGAGATCTCTGATAGGTAATGCATTCCACTTATATTGTTAATATGTGTAATATGCAATCACATGATATAAACTCATATGGTACCTCTTTTTTCTTAATCTTATAGTTATTTATGTTTTGAGCTGCTTCTTTTTTGTTGTCATTAAGTGTATTTACTCTTCTAATAAATATTTAGTGAGCACCTACTGTGTACCAAGCAGTTTTCTAGTCTCTGGGTGCCTAGAAAACGGTGAATAAGACTGATAAGGTAAATGATGAATAAGACTGCTAAGTTTTCTGTGCTTAGGAGCTTATATTTGAGAGAGAAGACAGAGAACAAGTAGGTGACTTAGAAGTAGAGAAAGGCAATTTAATATAGTAATAAGCAATAGGAAGAAAGTTAAACAGGATGATGTGATAGAAATTGATTGGGGACTAATTTAGATGAGATGGTCAAGGAAAGCCTCTGGGTCTGGGGTTGGCAGGAGATTGCCAGTTGACTTGAGATTTGATGATAAGGAAACAACACAGAAAGATCTGAAACAGGGCATTCCAACTAGAAGGAATAGTAAGTAGACAGACCATAAGTGGTAATAGCTTAGATGTTCTAGAAACAGAAAGCAGGATAATGTGATGAAACAGATGAGTCAATTAAGATGCAATTGGAGAATTAAGTAGGGGCCAGGTAATGTAGGGATGCTTGTAAGTGGTGTTGGAGAAGACTCTTGAGAGTCCCTTGGACTGTAAGGAGATCCAACCAATCCATTCAGAAGGAGATCAGCCCTGGGATTTCTTTGGAAGGAAAGTTCTAAAGCTGAAACTTTAGTACTTTGGCCACCTCATGCGAAGAGTTGACTCATTGGAAAAGACTCTGATGCTGGGAGGGATTGGGGGCAGGGGGAGAAGGGGACGACCGAGGATGAGATGGCTGGATGGCATCACTGACTCGATGGGCATGAGTCTGAGTGAACTCCGGGAGTTGGTGATGGACAGGGAGGCCTGGTGTGCTGCAATTCATGGGGTCGCAAAGAGTCGGACACGACTGAGCAACTGAACTGAACTGAACTGAGGAGAGAAGTGATATGCATAGACTTGTATCAAAAAAGGTAGCTCTGACTGCAATGTGTTAGATGAACTGTGGAGTTAGATGTACTTAAAAGAACAGAAGTGTAAACAGGAAGACCAGTTGGAAGGCTCTGTAGAAGTCTAAGCTAAGTTGCCTAAATTAAGCACAGTGATTAAGATCCCATGTTCCACTGCAGGAGGCACAGGTTTAATCTCTGGTTGAGGAACTAAGATCTCACATGCTGTGAGGTGCAGCCAAAAAATTTTTAGGCTTCCCTAGTGGCTCAGTTGGTAAAGAATCTGCCTGCAATGCCAGAGACCTGGGTTCAGTCTCTGGGATGGGAGGATCATCTGGAGGAGGGCATGGCAATCCACTCCATATTCTTGCCTGGAGAATCCTCATGGCCAGAGGAGCCGGGTGGGCTACAGTCCATGGGACCACAAAGAGTCAGACATGACTGAGTGACTTAGCACAAGAGAGATAAAAAGGAGGATATTCATATATGTTTTAGAGGTAGAGCCAACAATACTTGCAGATAGTTTGCTATGGAGGAGAATTAAAGAGTGATGAATGGGAGTCAAGGATTTTGAGCAACAAATGGATGATGTTGCCATTTACTGAGACAGGAAAGAACTCAAGGGAAGAAGCCAGAAATTTTTATTAAATTATTTATCAATACAAGCTATTAAAAATTTAATTGTAAAGACTATATGACTGTTTTTGTATATTTATGTGTAGCACAAAATGGCAGCTCTTTTCCATTCTGAATGGATCATACTGAAAAATGGTTTGTAAACTTATTCATTTTTCATTTAAGGAAGTAATCTTCACAAGTTAAGAAAATGATGGAAAAACTTGTTAGTTTATTATAGGGATCTTGAATTTTTTATACATGAATATTTCTAGTATAGCTTTTGTTATTCATGTTAACAGGTTCCTTAGTATTCTGATCAAATTTGATTTTCTTTGCACTTTGTTGTTGCTAAGAATTTTTTTATTGAAATATAATTTACTTACATTTTCTGTTAGTTTCAGAAGTACAACACAGTAATTTGATGTTTTGATACATTATAAAATGATCACCATCATAAATCTAGTTTCCATCTGTCACAACACAAAGTTATTATGATATTATTGACTATATTACCTATGCTGTACATTATATCCCAAAACTTATTTATTTTATAACTGGAGGCTTGTACCCCTAAATATCCCTCATCTATTTCACTCATCCACCAACATGCTTCCCTTCTGACACCTACTCATTCTCTGTATATGTGAGTTTGTTTTCTTTTAGATTTGCTATATAAGTGAAATCATATAGTATTTCTGTTTCTTTGTCTGATTTATTTCGATTAGCATAATACCCTTTTGGTCCATTCATCTTCTCAGAAATGGAAAATCTCATTCTTTTTTATGGCAGAGTGATACTCCATTGTATATATATATATATATATATATATATACACATACCACAATATTATATATGTGTGTGTGTATATATATATATATATATATACCACATTTTCTATATCCTTTCATCTATTGATGGGCACTTAGAATGCTTCTGTATCTTGGCTATTTTGAATAATGCTACAGTGAACATAGGAGTATATGTATCTTATATAATTAGTGTTTTTGTTTTCTTTGAAGAAAAACCCAAAAGTAGAATCACTGGATTTTATGGTAGTTCTGTTTTTAATTTTTTGAGGAATCTCCATACTGTCATCCATATTAACTTTACCAATTTTGATTTCCACCAACAGTGCACACACTATTCCCTTTTATCCACACCCTCACCAACACTATATTTTGTCTTCTTCATGATAGCTGTTTTAACAGGGATAACGTGATATCTTATTGTTGCTTTGACTTGCATTTCCCTGATGACTAGTGACATTGAACATCTTTTCATGTGTTTCTTGGTCATCTGTATGTCTTCTTTAGAAAAATATATATTCCAATCTTTTGCCCATTTTTAACAAGGTTATTAATTTTCTTGATGTTGTTATGAGTTTTTATATGTTTTGGATTTTAGCCCCTCATTAGATATGTTGTTTGCAACTATCTTTTCCCACTAAGTAGGCTCTTTGTTTTGTTGATTGTTCCCTTTGCTCTGAAAAATCTTTTTAGCTTGATGCACTCCCATTTCTATTTTTTTTCATTTCCCATTCCCATTTCTGTTTTTGCTTTTCTTTCTCTTACATAAAGAGCTAGATCCAAAAACTTTTGAAGACTAATGTCACAGAGTGTATTGTCTATATTTTCTTCTGGGAGTTTTATGATTTCAGGTATTTCATTTAAATCTTCAATCCATTTTGAGTTTATTTGGTATATGGTGTGACAAAGTACAATAAGTTCCCTACATATGGATAAGTTTCATTTCAAGAGCATGTTTATAAGTGGAATTTGTTCATAATTCCAACATAGTTAGCCTAGGTACCCAATTAACACAATTGGCTGTATAGTACTGTACTGTAATAGGTTTAAAATACTTTTCACACAAACAATACATAAAAAAACAAGTACAAAAAAATAAAGACAACATCTTTAACCTCATGGGACAGTACCCTGAAAAGTACAGTACAACAGCTGGCATACAGGGACTGGTATCGAGTGAACAGGAAAGAGGAGTTAATGAGTGGAGAAGGGAGAGGAGGTGGGATATGGTAGAGCTGAAGGGTCATCAGCAATAGGAGACAGAGGGCAAGCTGCGGTTTCACTCATGCCTGACATTGCTGGCACAGGCTCTGGTTCCTTGCTGGATTCAGTTCTATCTGTCCTTGAATAAATGATCCAGTGATGTCTAGGTAGTAGCTCTCTTTTTCTGGTCATAAGTACCATTGGATTGCATCATGAATGGTTGCTCCAGCCTTCATGTACTTTTCTTTTTTTTTTTTTTAATATAAATTTATTTTAATTGGAGGCTAATTACTTTACAATATTGTATTGGTTTTGCCATACATCAACATGAATCTGCCGCATGTGTACAAGTGTTCCCCATCCTGAACCCCCCTCCCACCTCCCTCCCCATCTTCATGTACTTTTCTACATCTGGCCCTGTGCCTCAAAAACTAACAGTGTCTCCTCGAATAAAGAAAATCTCCTTGCCACTTCCTGCATCATGGGTCTCTTTGTTTCTTCAGTTGCTTCTTCTTCCTCTTTTCACTTATTTTCACTTCCGTTTCCATTGTTATCACTGGGTGCTTCTTAGCAGTACCAGCTACATCACTGCTGTTTTATGCTTGCTCCTGGACATCCTTGGATTGCAATAAAAATATTGTACTACTGTATTCTATGCAGTATTGTATAGTAAAGTACACAAAGGCACAACCAGCTATAGAGGATGCATGCATGTGACAATGTACACCAAACACATGAACTAACAACATGACTGGACAAGTGAATGCACATTTGCATCTTTGAAAGCTTGTAATTTGAAGGTTCATATGTAGGGGATTTACTGTCGCCTGGTTTGATTCTTCAACATGTAGCTGTCCAGTTTTCCCCACAACATGTATTGAAGAGGCTATCTTTCCTTTTTCTATATTCTTGCCTCCTTATTCATAGATAAATTGACCACGTAAGTATGGTTTTATTTCTGGGCTCCCTCTTTTGTTCCATTGATCTAGTGTCTGTTTTGTGCTTTGGTTTGTTCTTTCTCTAGTTCCTTTAGGTATAAGGTTAGGTTGTTTATTTGAGATTTTTCTTATTTCCTAGGGTAAGCTTGTATTGCTATAAACTTCTCTCTTAGAGCTGCTTTTGCTGGGTCCATAGATTTTGAACTGTTCTATTTCTACTTTTATTTGTCTCTAGGCATTTTTTTTCCTTGTTTTAATTTTTTTTTCTTGCCTTCATGAGCTTGTATATTTTCCAGTTTTTTTCTTGTTGATTTCTAATCTCAGACCCTTTGGTTGGAAAAGTTGCTTGATATGGTTTTAGTCTTCTTAAATTTAATCTGAGATTTGCTTAGTGGCCTACTATGTGGACATTTCAGAGAAGGCAATGGCAACCCACTCCAGTACTCTTGCCTTGAAAATCCCATGGACAGAGGAGCCTGGTAGGCTGCAGTGGGGGGTCACAAAGAGTCAGACACGACTGAGCGAACTTTCACTTTTCAGTTTCATGCATTGGAGAAGGAAGTGGCAACCCGCTCCAGTGTTCTTGCCTGGAGAATCCCAGAGACGGGGGAGCCTGGTGGACTGCCGTCTATGGGGTCACACAGAGTCAGACACGACTGAAGTGACTTAGCAGCAGCAGCAGCAGCATGTGGACATTAAGTGATTTCCTTCTTGTTTATTGTTATAGTCTTTGTTTTAAAGTCTATTTTGCCTTATCAAATACTGCTACCCCAGGTTTGTGTTTTTGTTTACATGGAATACTTTTCTATCACTTCACTTTCAGTCTGTGTGTGACTTTAAATCTGAAGTGAGTCTTATAGGCATTCATATATATGAGTCTTACTTTTTTATACATTCAGCCACTCTATGACTTTTGATTGGAGCATTTAGGCCACTTGCATTTAATGTTATTTTTAATGAGTATATACTTATTGACATTTTAAAAATTGTTTTCCAGCTATTTTTGTTGTTCTTTTTTGTTCTTCTACTTTTGCCCTCTTTCCTTGTGATTTGATGACTATCTCTAGTGTTATCTTTGGATTCTTTCTTTTTGAATGTGTCTATCTATTATAGATTTTTGATTTATGGTTTTCATGAGATTTAAATATAACAGTATATATGTATGTATATTTATTATTTTAAGTTGATCTCTTAAGCATAAACACATTTTAAGAACCCTTCATTTTTACTCTTTGCACCCTGTTTAATGTTTTTTGACATTACATTTTCCATCTTTTTGTTTTGTCTATCCCTGAAATACTTTAGTGGCTATAGATTGTTTTACTATTTTTGTCTTTAACCTTTATATTAAATTTATCAGTGGTGATATATTGCCTTTATTGTATATTTGCCTTTACTAAAGAGACTTTTTAAAAATAATCAATGTATTTCTAGCTGTGTAATCTTTTCTCCTTAGGGTAGTCTCTTTAACATTTCTTGTAAAACCAATTTGCTGTTGAAGCATTTTAGCTTTTGGTTGATAGCCTTGCTAAGTAGAATATTCTTGGTTGTAGATGTCTTCTCTTCATCAGTTGGAATATATTGTGCCATTCCCTTGTGGCTTGCAAAATTTCTGCTGGAAAGTCAGCACATGCTCTAATGGAAGTTCCTTTATTTGTAACTAGTAGCTTATTGCTGTTAACTTTCTCTCTTTATCTGTAATTGTATTTATAAAGGGTCTTTTTATGGACCTCTTTGAGTTTATCTTGTTTGGGACTCCACAACCCCTAAAATGCAAATATTAGTACACTTGATGTTTTCCTAGAATTCTCTTAAACTACCCTCAGTTTAAAAAAATTCTTTCTCTTCAGTTTGTGTAATTTCCTCTACTCTGTCTTCCAGTTCACTGATCTATTCCTCTGCATCATCTAATATACTGTATATCCCTAGATTCTAATGTATTTTTTATTTCAGTTATTGTACTCTTCAGCTTTGTTTAGTTCTTCTTCATATTCTCTAGCTCTTTGCTAACCTTTTAACTGTGTTCATCCATTCTTCTCCTGAGTTCATTGATCATCTTTATAATCATTACCTTGAACTCTTTCTGGGTAGACAGTTATCTCCACTTCATATAATTCTTCTGGGGTTTTGTCTTGTTCCTTTGGAATATATTCATCTGTTTCCTCATTTTGCCTAATTCTCTGTGTTTATTTCTAAGTATTAGGTAGGCCAGTTTTGTTCTAGGAGTGGCCCCCCTATGTGGATTGCCTTGGGCATTTTGTTGTGACAAAGCAACAACTGTTGGCACACTCTTAGGCAAAGCTAGCCCCCTGCCCAGTCAGCTACTAGTTCCTGCCCTATGCCGAGGCTCCTTGCCACTGTTGGACAAGGGTGAGTTCTGGCATGGCTGGAATGCAGGAGCTGGGGATCTTTGGACTGGTTCCTCCTGCTGGGTGGGCTTCCTCCCATTATCTCTGCCTGTGGAGCCAGGGGCATCCCATTAAGGATATTTTAACTCACTAGAAGTAGCTTTTAAAATTTTTTATGCAACTGTGCCTGTTATCTATTAGCTGGTCTTATAGAATCCTTGTTCTCTAAGAAATTAGACTTGCCATTATGTACACAAATAAACATGTGACAAGTTTTAAGTAAAATAAATTTTATTTGCTTAATCTGAGCAACTGAACTGTGGTACTGTTTTAATAATATAACTAATTGAGATTATTTATTCTTACTATATTTTTCTTGATCAGGGTTAATATATCACTGTTAAAATTTATTCATTTATTCATTTGACAAATATTTATTGAATACTTATTTTGTCCCAGTCTAGCCTAGAGGTAAAGCAGTAAATAAGGAACACCTGACCAATATTCTCTCAGGCAGTGAAGATCATTGCACCAAACAGCATTTAATTATATATGTGGCAAGTGGCCTGAAAGAAAAATAAATTAACAGGGTTTCTGATCTGGGTGGGTGGTCATGCTTGAATAAAAGCTTTTCTCTGATGTGTGAAGACTAAGTAAAAATCAGTTATGGACATAAGTAAGTGGGAAAGAGGGGGAATCACCATGGCTAAAGGCCTTAAGGTAAAAAGGAGTACTTGGTAATAAATGAAGGAAGGCAGAGAACAGGAAGAGGCCTGATGAGGTTAATGATGGGAAGCAGACCCTTGAAGGGTGCAGTAGACTATAGGTTTTCTGCTAAGAACAAGGGAGAGTCAAGGAAAAGTTTTATGCAGAGGAATGCCCTGGTCACAGTGGTGTTTTAGGTAATTACTTCTGCTTCAGGCTGAATGAGGGTAAGACTGGATGTGGGAAACCAGTGGATGGAAGACAGCAGTGGCTTGCAGTAAAAATAAAGATGGAGATATGGGTGTATTTGAGTGTTTGTGAGATAAAGCCAGTCCTGTTAATTAATTGGTGATAGTAAATAATGAGTAGAGAGGTTTCAAGGTTGCTGCTCAGTTTTCTGGCCTGAAAATAGGCAAGTGTTTGGTATAAAAATCATCATCTCAGGTTATTGTGCCTGAGGGACAGGAGAGTACCAGTTGAATTATGCTTCAGTGTGGAGTTCAGAGAAGGTTAAATTATACATAGCATTTGGAATTTTTTGGAGGAAATGGTAGAAATTACCTAGAGAGTTTTGAAAAAACCCCAGTATTTGAGCATTTTATAAAGAAGATTTGGTGATGGAGACAGAAAATTTTCATGGCTGAAGAAGAGGGAGAGAAGAAGAGGTGGTGTCACAGAAACCAAGGTAAAGAGAGTATTTCAATAAAGTAGAATGTTCTGAGAGATTGAGAAGGATGAAGACTGAACACCGTCCTTTGTGCTGAACCTTATGGATGCTCCTGAGGACATCAGCCATGGAGATTTTGGTGCAATGGTGATGAAAAACGCCAGTTTGGAGTATATTCAATATTGCATAATGGGAAAAAATGGATATGATGAAGGAAGAGAACATATTCCAGATGTTTGCTTATGAAAGAAAGAAGAAAGAGAGAGCAGTAGTTTAAGGGGCAGTGGGGCTAAGGAAGGGTGTTTCTTTCCCTCCCTGGTTTTCCTTTTCTGTACTGTCTACCACAACCCCCAGTGTCTCAGCCATGCAGATGGTGTGCTGTGCTTAGCTTCCCAGTCATGTTTGACTCTTTGTGGACTTCAGCCCACCAGGCTCCTCTGTCCCTGGGGATTCTCCAAGCAAGAATACTGGAATGGGTTGCCACGCCCTCCTTCAGGGGATCTTCCCAACGCAGGGATTGAATCCAGGTCTCCCATATTGCAGGTGGATTCTTTACCATCTGAGCCACCAGGGAAGCCCAAGAATACTGGATTGGGTAGTCTACCCTTCTCTAGGGTTACTTCCTGACCCAGGAATTGAACTTGGGTCTCCTGCATTGCAGATAGACTCTTTGCCACCTGAGCTACCAGGGAAGCTTCTTTTTTTTTGGAAGAGTTTTGCAATTCCTTAGATATTTATAAACATGGCTTTAATTAAGATTTTAGGACTAGATGGCTTGTCCATCTTTTATATATTAAAGATCTAAAATACCTGAGAGCATATTGCCCTATTTTATGTTTCTTATGAACCATATGTTTATCATATTTTTCTTTTAAAAATTATTTATCCATCTTCATTCATTCAGTGTCCTTCATTCCTTGTAGAGTGTTACCGACTTTTTTTTTAGTACTTTCGTCTTCATTTTGTCTCTTGTCAATACATATAATCTATAGATTTGCCAAAATTATGTTGGACATTGTGTTTTTCAGAATGATTCTTTGCTACCTGTTTTCACTTTAAACTGAAAATTGTGGAAACTTTTGATGTTTTGACTATACTTTCTCTTGACATTATATTATCAAGTACTACTTTAGGACCATCTTGACATTCAATTTTAGATTTTGTTTTCAGAAGTCATTTATTTGGTAAGTTTCTTTCTTCAGTGCATAATTAGTGCCAGGGATTACAGCTTTGTCAGCCCAGTAGTGCATTATGATGAAGAAGCTTATTTTTGTTTCCCATACCTCTTAAATTTGCTGGTATTGTTTCTAAGCTTTTGGCATTATGCTAGGAACAGGAAAACACTTCTGCATATGAGTCATGTATATGGCTACATATCACACATATTTACCAAAATTGGCAATTGATGTCATATTAATGAATGGAAGCTTGTGAAATATTTCTTCAAATTGATGAAAATATAGAAAATCTGAACCCTCTAAAAGAATAACCCCTTGCTAATGGGCCAGCTTTTCTCATATTCATCATATCTCTTTCATTCTGATTGCTAATGCCAGATATAATTTTTTTTTTTAAATTCATGTTACCTTCTATTTAGTCATTCTCTCTCTAGTGTCTCTCTCTCCTACCCGACCAGGACCATTAAGGCTTACAAAACCCATTTCTTCTACTTGAGAGCCCATGGTGCCTTCTTGTTGCTCAACACATCAAGCCCTAACTCCTTTGCCAAGATATCCAAGCTTACTATTGCCTGGTCCTACATAGCTCTTTATCCATTAATCCATAGCAAGTCACTTCCACTATTTTCATCTTTTTTTTTGCTCATGATGTTTTATCTCTGTTATGGGTTGACTTGTGCCTCTCAAAAATTCCTATGTTAAAGTCCTAACCTGTAGTACCTCAGAATGGGAATTTATTTGGACATAGGGTCTCTGCAAATGACTAGTTTAGATGAAGTCATACTAGAAAGTTGTGGGACCCTACTCCAATTTGACTATTGTCCTTATAAAGTGAAGAAATTTTGGCATGGACACACAGGAATACTGTCATATAAACATACAGGCAGACATTGGTTGATGAACCTACAAGCCACGCAGCACCAAAAATTCCAGAAAAGTACCAGAAGCAAGGTGAGGAGCATGAAGCAAATTGTCCTTCTCAGCCCTAAGAAAGAACCAAACCTCTGAAACTTTGATTTTGGAATGTTGGGCTATAAAATTATGAGACAATAAATCTCTGCCACTTAAGCTACCTGTTTGTGATGCTATATTATACTAGCCCTAGAAAACTAATACAATGTGACAGACACACCTGTTTCTTTTTGGTCTAATTTACTTGTTCTAGAGTGCTTCAATCAGTTAGTCAGTTCAGTCAGTCAGTTCAGTCGCTCAGTCATGTCTGACTCTTTGCGACCCCATGAATCGCAGCACGCCAGGCCTCCCTGTCCATTGCCAACTCCCGGAGTTCACTCAAACCCACATCCATCAAGTCAGTGATGCCATCCAGCCATCTCATCCTCAGTCGTCCCCTTCTCCTCCTGCCCCCAATCCCTCCCAGCATCAGAGTCTTTTCCAATCAGTCAACTCTTTGCATGAGGTGGCCAAAGTACTGGAGTTTCAGCTTTAGCATCATTCCTTCCAAAGAAATCCCAGGGCTGATCTCCTTCAGAATGGACTGGTGGGATCTCCTTGCAGTCCAAGGGACTCTCAAGAGTCTTCTCCAACACCACAGTTCAAAAGCATCAATTCTTCGGCACTCAGCTTTCTTCACAGTCCAACTCTTACATCCATACACGACCACTGGAAAAACCATAGCCTTGACTAGATGAAACTTAGTTGGCAAAGTAATGTCTCTGCTTTTGAATATGCTTTCTAGGTTGGTCATAACTTTTCTTCCAAGGAGTAAGCATCTTTTAATTTCATGGCTGCAGTCACCATCTGCAATGATTTTGGAGCCCCAAAAAATAAAGTCTGACACTGTTTCCACTATTTGCTTTTTTTTTCATTTGGATAAATTATGTGCATAAGGATTTAATTTCTAAATCTAGTTTTTTTATTTTATCTGACTGAAGAATTAATACCTTGTTCTTAACTGATTTATATCCAGTTGTCCAGTTGTAGTATACGTTACCATATGCCATGTTAATTGTCAAGGGATTCATACATCATTCATTCATACATGTGCATTTGTATATATTTCTACCGTCAATAAGTGTTTTGTGATCACAGACTGTTTATTTTTCTTGAATTCTCTAAAACTTCTAAATAGAGCCGGCAATTTAGAGTTTAAGAAATATTTGTTTATTGGTGATTTGAAATACCTAGATATGCTGAACAAGACGGGCACCTTTAAAAGGCAGCGTACATACAAAGACCCTTCAGTAGTGTCCGACTCTTTGAGACCCTACAGACTGTAGCCTGCCAGGCTCTTCTGTCCATGGGATTGTCCAGACAAGAATTCTGGAGTGGGTTACCACGTTCTGCAGGGGATCTTCCTGATTCAGGGATCAAACCCACATCTCTTATGGTTTCCTGCATTGGCAGGTGGTTCTTTACCACTAGCACCACCTGGGAAGCCCCACCTTAGGCTACTTTATCACTAAAGAATTATTCAAGAAAAGTATTGAACTTATTAACAATATAAGAAAGTCTAATTGTTTTGTAGGCTTTTTATAGCTAGACTTTTTTATTTATAGCTAGATTTTTTTATTTATAGCTAGATTTTTTTATTTATAGCTAGATTTATTTATTTATTTATTTATTATTTTTACTTTACAATATTGTATTGGTTTTGCCACACATCAATATGAATCTGCCACGGGTGTACATGTGTTCCCAATCCCGAACCCCCTCCCACCTTCCCCACCACACCATCCTTCCGGGTCATCCCAGTGCACCAGCCCCAAGCATCCTATATCATGCATCGAACCTAGACTGGTGATTCATTTCTTATATGATATTATACATGTTTCAATGCCATTCTCCCAAATCATCCCACCCTCTCCCTCTCCCACAGAGTCCAAAAGTCTGTTCTATACATCTGTGTCTCTTTTGCTGTCTCACATACAGGGTTATTTTTACCATCTTTCTAAATTCCATGTATATGTGTTAGTATACTGTATTGGTGTTTTTCTTTCTGGCTTACTTCACTCTGTATAATGTGCTCCAGTTTCATCCACCTCATTAGAACTGATTCAAATGTATCCTTTTTAATGGCTGAGTAATACTCCATTGTGTATATGTACCACAGCTTTCTTATCCATTCATCTTCTGATGGACATCTAGGTTGCTTCCATGCCCTGGCTATTATAAACAGTGCTGTGATGAACATTGGGGTACACGTGTCTCTTTCAATTGTGGTTTCCTCGGTGTGTATGCCCAGCAGTGGGATTGCTGGGTCATAAGGCAGTTCTGGTTTAAAGATCTAAACCTAAGACCAGAAACTATAAAACTCCTAGAGGAGAACATAGGCAAAATACTGTCTGACGTAAATCACAGCAGGATCCTCTATGACCCACCTCCCAGAATACTGGAAATAAAAGCAAAAATAAACAAATGGGACCTAATTAAAATTAAAAGTTTCTGCACAACAAAGGAAACTAGAAGCAAAGTGAAAAGATGGCCTTCGGAATGGGAGAAAATAATAACAAATGAAGCAACTGACAAACAACTAATCTCAAAAATATACAAGCAACTCTTGCAACTCAATTCCAGAAAAATAAATGACCCAATCAAAAATTGGGCCAAAGAATTAAATAGACATTTCTCCAAAGAAGACATACAGATGGCTAACAAACACATGAAAAGATGCTCAACATCGCTCATTATCAGAGAAATCCAAATCGAAACCACAATGAGGTACCATTTCACACCAGTCAGAATGGCTGCGATCTGAAAGTCTACAAGCAATAAATGCTGGAGAGGGTGTGGAGAAAAGGGAACCCTCTTACACTGTTGGTGGGAAAGCAAACTAGTACAGCCACTATGGAGAACAGTGTGGAGATTCCTTTAAAAACTAGAAATAGATTCAGTTATTTTAAATTGTTACATATTTTCCTTTAAGAATTATTTTGAGTAGTGCAAGGAAAGGAATGGCATGCATACTTGAAGGACCACAAATCCGAGAAAATTTCCCATATCTACCTTTGCTTTTACTGAATACTCTGTTTTCACCTATGATTTGAATACTAGCTATAATTTGCAAAGCAACGGACTTGAACATCAAATGTTTGGCATGCAGAAGTTGCTTAAATAAATGCCACTTGACTTAAATGAACATGAAGATTAGAATCTTAATAAACATTTGGTTAGCATTTGCTATGTGCCAGTCATGGCACACCTCAAACATAAACTATTATAATTAGATGTCCAGTTCAAATACCTGTTTGTTTTTTTAACCTGTCACATCAAAAGAAACACTGTCTCTTCTCACCCTATTTCCATCTTTTTAATTCATTCTAACTTTTCTACTTTCTTTTCATTTATGCATTTCAGTGAACTGTAGCCCATGTACAAAGTAATGTGAGCATAAATCTTAAATGAAAACATGCAATTTCTCTATCTTTTCTCTGTTGTCTTGTTTTTGCTTCTTATATTATGTGTCAGTAGGGAAAATATAAAAAACAAAAAGAACAATAACCATATTGTTGTTCAGAAACATTTAGAAAGCTTTCCGTATACAACAATTTATTTCATCTAGCAGTCCTTTGATGCAGGGGCTATCATAATCTCTTGTTTTGTGATTGAGAAAACTGAAGATCTTGGAAATAAAATTATTTTCCCCCAAATCAGTTATTTAGATAGCAAACAGTAAGCCTAGGGTCCAAATTCATGTCACCTATCTTCAAATTCGGTGCTTTTAAACTTTTACTACTTTTGAGTTACTTATTAGATACCTAATGTAATTGTTGTTTTTATGGGTAAGAATACCATAAAGATATTTTCTGCAGAAAGTCCTTTTTTTTTAAAAAAAAACAAAACAGTTAACTGGCTTTAAAAATTGAAAGTTTCTGAACAGGAAAAAAAATCTTAGTCCATCTGAAAGCAGCTTGTTGGCATTAGAGAAACTAATAATCCACACCAGAAGACACCGGGAGAACTGTTTCATTCCTTCCCGCCTTACCACTCCTTCCCTCCCTCTCTTACTCTGTCTTTCCTACTCCCTCCCTCCCTCCCTTTCCTCCTTCCTTCTTTTCTGCCTTCCTTTCTTCTTTATATTAAGTCCTTTTAACATTTGTTGTAAAGCTGGTTGGTGGTACCGAATTCTCTTAACTTTTGCTTGTCTGAAAAGATTTTTATTTCTCCATCAATTTTTAGTCAGATCCTTGCCAGATACAGAAATCTTGGTTGTAGATTTTTCCCTTTCAGTACTTTAAATATATCCTGCATTCCTTCTAGAGAGTTTCTGCTGAAAGATCAGGTGTTAAGCATATGGGGTTCCCTTTGTATGTTACTTGTTGCTTTTCCCTTGCTGCTTTTAATATTCTTTCCTTGTATTTAGTCTTTGTTAGTTTGATTAGTATGTGTCTTGGTTTGTTTCTCCTTGAGTTTATCCTAAATGGGACTCTTTATGCCTCTTGGATTTGATTGACTATTTCCTTTTCCATGTTGGGGAAATTTTCAAGTATATCTTTTCAAAAATTTTCTCATCCTCTTTCTTTTTCTTTTCATCTTCTGGAATTCTTATAATTTGAATGTTGGTGTGTTTGATATTGTCCTAGAAGTCTCTCAGACAACCCTTAGTTCTTTTCATTCTTTTTACTTTATTCTGCTCTTCAGAAGTTATTTCCATCATTTTATCTTCCAGTTCACTGATTCATTCTTCTGCTTCAGATATTCTGCTATTGATTCCTTCCAGAGTATTTTTAATTTCAGTAATTGTATTGTTTGTATGTTTATCTGTTAATTCTTATAGTTCTTTGTTAATTGATTCTTGCATTTCCTCCATTGTTTTCAAGGTTTTTGATCATCTTTACTATCATTATTCTGAATTTCTTTTCAGGTAGTTTGCCCTATTTTCTTCCTTTACTTGGACTTCTATTTCTAGTTTGTTCCTCCATTTGTGTAGGATTTCTCTGCCTTTTCATTATTATTTTTTTTTTAACTTACTGTGCTTGAGGTCTCCTTTTCCCAGTCTTCAAGGCTGAGTTCTTTCTTCCTTTTGGTTTCTGCCTTCCTAAGGCTGGTCCAGTGGTTTGTGTAAGCTTCATATGGGATGAGATTTGTGCTGAGGTTTTTTTTTGTTTGTTTTTCCTCTGATGGACAAGGCTGAGTGAGGTGTTAATCCTGTCTGCTGCTGATTGGGTTTGTTTTTTTATTTTGTTTGTTGTTGAGATGAGGTGTCCTGCACAGGGTGCTACTGCTGGTTGTGTGATGCTGGGTCTTGCATTCAAGCGATTTCCTTTGTATGAGTTCTCACTATTTGATACTCCCTAGCATTAGTTCTCTGGTAGTCAAGGGTCTTGGAGTCAGTGCTCCCACTTCAAAGGCTCAGGGCTTGATCTCTGGTCAGTAAAGAAGATTCCACAAGTGGTTTGTTATGGCATTAAGTGAGATTAAAACAAATACCCCAAAGTGAGAATCTAAAGAGGAACCCCAGGCAAATGACAGTTAGAAAATCAGCTAAATAATAATGGAATATACACATATACATATTCTCCCATAAACAAAGTCAAAACAGTCCAACAAAAATAAAGTACAGTAGACTGACCCAGCAAACAAAGGAAATCAAAAATTATATTTACCAGTTAAGAACAAAACTAACTAAAGCACAAACTGGAAAACAAAACTGAAGCAAGGTGCCAAGTGGTGATTAAAGCAGTGAAAACGAAACTTCAGAAATTTGTTAAGAGGAAAAGAAAGAAAGGATATGCAAAGTTAATTAGAGGTAGATGAAGAAGATTTATATACATTAAAGATTAACTGCAAGGGGGAAAGAACAGTAGGAAATGCAAACAAATGAATATATGTAGAAAAAATAATAAGTTTAAAAAATTAAAATTAAGAAAAGAGGGAAAAAAAGCTCAAAAGGTTATCTTTCCCTCGCTGGGAGTCCATCTCACCTCCCTAGGATGCCCTCCAACACTGTGCTGGTCTCTGGACCTGCTGTGGGGGAAGCTCAGATTTTAATCTGGTCCTACTCCTGTGTGTACCTGCTTCCAATGTCCACAGCCTTCAGAACTAGTGTGTTTTCTTTTGTAGGAGCTTTCAGTGTCCTTTTATATATTCCATAGACACAAAGTCTGCCTAGTTGATCGTGTGGGTTTAATCTGCAGCTTGTACAGCTGGTGGGAAAGTTTTGGGTCTTCTTCCTTAGCCACACTGCCCCTGGGTTTCAATTGTGGTTTTATTTCCACCTCTGTATGTGGGTCATCCACTGGGGTTTGCTCCTGAGGCTGCCCTGGAGGACTTGGGTTTGCCCCTTTGAAGGCCAGGTGTGGAGGTGGTGCAGCTTCTTGGGTTGCAGGGGTTCTGGCAGCACCAGGTACTCAGGGGAGTTGGCGGCTAGAGAAGCAGGAAATATGCTGCTCTAGAAGGGTATGTCAACCAGTATTAGTCAATATGCTCCAGTATTCTTGCCTGGAGAAACCTGGCAAGCCACAGTCTACAGGGTTGCGAAGAGTTGGACATGACTGGAGTGACCCTGTGTGCACAGAAACAAGACTTTTACTTTTGCCTGTGGCAGCTCTGCCCCAGTGAGACCTGAGCATGAAGGTGGTACAGCTGCTTGCCTTGCGGGGACCCTGGCAGCACCAAGTATGCCAGGACCCAGACTGCCTCCACTGCAGGAGTTATGTCTCTGTCAGAGTCTTTTTTCTAGCCCCTTGTAGCTGGTGATAAGAAGGCTTCTTCAGCCAGTCTTTCTCTGTAGCTCCACCCATTCAGGCAGTTAGAGGACTCCCTTGCCAGGGGTCCTTCTCTGTTGTTTGGTGTGTCAGGCACATAGAGGGGCCCCACTGGATGGCATCCTACTCTGTAGTTCAGTGCATCAGGTGTTTGATGGGCCAGTCTCTCTATTGTTCAGCTGCCGATGCTGGCGTGTAGGGTGAGGGAGGCTATGGTGATGGCTCCACGCCCTACACATTGACTCAGCAGTAATGCCTTGCTTCCATGGCTACTCAGCTTTCCTCCACAGGCATTTGCCACCACAGTCTCCTCCCTCACATCCCCTTGATCTATCTCTCCTCAGTCAATAGCAGCCCTCTCCCTGGGATTGCTCCACAATCCCTAAACTCCAGCCCCCAGCTTCTGTGCTTCCAGGGGACCTGCATCCCTGTCTGGGTTATGTATGGCTGTGGCAAGGACTGTCTGATTCTCATTCCATTTAGACTGCCACAGATCAGCTGTTTCACTATCAGTCTGACTCAGACTGTTGCCCTGATGTGGGGATAGTACCCCGGTTTCAGTTCCCCACCCACTGAAGGCAGGTCCAGTCCTGCTAACACACCTGTTTTTTCCCCCTAGTTTCTTCATCCTACCAAGTTTTGCCTGGTTCTATATATTCTTTTCTGCTAGTGAGGTACTCCTGTCTGCTCTAAGCTGGTGTTCTGTATGTACTTTTGTGTATGAAGGCGTGTTCCTGATGTATCCATGGAGAGAGATATACTCCACATCCACCTACTCCACCATCTTGTTTTCTTCTCTGGCAGTTGTTTTTTAAGACCTTATTCAACATGCTGGTCCAAGGATCAACAATATAAACCATCGCATGGGAGCTGGTAAAAATGCAGAATCTCATACTGCATCTCAGACCTCCTGAATCAGATCCACATGTTAACAAGTCTCCAGTTGATTCCTGTTCATATGAAAATTTGAAAAGCCCTGGTTTAAGGCATAAAGTTCATATGATAAATTTTAATAATTTGGTAACTATCCAGTGTTCTTTAGCCATATGTTCAACTGGAGGAAAATTTTAGTGTTCACAGACTCAGTTTATTTTCATCAGTATGCAATTTTACTTCCTCAATTTAGTTTCTTAGAGTGCTGAGTTTAGAGATTCAAGCTGTATCAAATTCACCCAAAGAGCTTGTTTAAAATACAGGTTCCTTGTTGCAGCCTTTATCTTGGGTTGAATCTCAAAAATCTTCATTTTTACAGGCTTCCCAGGTGATTCTCATTTACATTCAAATTTGAAAAAGATGATTCTTACACTAGCTCTTTATGTATTGACATCTTTCTAACGATGGATTTTTAAAAACATGTTATTATTTTTGAGCCTTTAATTAATTTATTCCTCTCTAGAAAGATGAATTCTTGAGCCTGTGTGGCATATATCCCTGTGTATCACAGTGGTGTTAGTTTAACCAGGATTTCTCAAACTTGGTACTACTGACCTTCTGGACTTGATAATTCTTTTTTGTGGAGGCTGTCCTGTGCATCGTGGGATGTTTAACATCATCCCTGATCTTTTTCCATTAGATGCCAGTAGCACACCTGTCCATCTCCTTACTTCTAGTTGTGATAATCAAAAATATCTCTGGACATTGCCAAATTTCCCTGGGAAGGCAAAATTGCTCCTGATTGAGAACCACTGTTTTAAACTAAGTAAAGAATAGGAACATGGCTATAGGTGAACATGATGTCTACCCCCAGTGTCTGTTTGTATTATTGGATTCTTTTGAGGGCTTTTGGTCTTATGCCAGAGGTGAGGAGGAGGGTATGTATAAGCTTGTAAGGGCTGCCTAGACCTTTGTGCTGGTTTAGCTCTGTGATGGGAGAGACATAACGTGATGATGGGGAAGGGGGCAAACTCTCATAAATATGGAAATAAACAAGGCTTCTGTAGGACCTACATTCCAAAGAACAAACAAAGTAGGTGAAAAATCCTTTTTTTCCTGCTTTTCTATTTTTTCAAATTTATTTTCAATTTTTTTTCAAATTTATTTCAATATTTAATTGAAAGATAATTGCTTAATAGTATTATGTTGGTTTTTACCAAACAGCAACATAAATCAGCCATAGATTTTCTTTTATTCCCACTTTTTTAGTAGTTCTGAACATGCTGCGACGTCTGAAAAAGCTGCTATGTGGTATCTTGAGAATTTTGTAGTTTGTGTATGAGAGATTTTTAACATTTTATCTGTTTATTCTTGATTGTGCTGGGTCTTTGCTGTTGCATGTGAGCTTTGTCTGGTTGCAGTGAATGGACTTCTCATTGAAGTGGCTTCTCTTGTTACAGAACATGAGTTCTAGGGCACAAAGGCTTTGTAGTTATAGCACACAGGCTTAGTTGCCCTGTGGCATGTCAGATATTCCTGACCAGGGATTGAACCCAAGTCCCTGAATTGACGGGGGGATTCTTATCCACCGGACCACTGGTAAAGTTCCAGCAACTTCTTTTAAAGGAGCAAAATTAAGAACACCCGTTTACTTGTCAATGCTGAAAAGTCAATTAGAACAAATACTTATTTTGTAGAACTCCTTGTGCATAAAGAGTTATTCTGGTACCCAGATGGATATTTTAAAGATTTAGATGTGTATATAGCTATAATTATTTTTTTTAATATATCAGAAGAAATTTGAGGATTTAATAGACAAATGAGTGTAAAACATTTATATGATCAAATCATTTACTAACTGGGAATGCGTGCAAATCACTTAATATATCTGAGTCAGTCACCTCACCTATTAAACAGGGAGAAATTGTCTAATGAGTTTGTTGGGGAAGGAAGGTTTAATAAGATTAAGTATGTGAAAATGCCTTCCAGAAAAATAAGTCTTTGGTAAGATTTTGCATTGAACTTGTGTTTTACACACATATTTATTACTACCAGTTTGTCAGTCATTCATGCAACATGAATTTATTTGGGGAACTAAGATATTATTAACAAACTAAAATATTAACAACAAACTGTGGAAAATTCTTAAAGAGATGGGAATACCAGACCACCTTGCCTGTGTCTACTGAGAAATCTGTATGAAGGTCAAGAAGCACAGTTAGAACTGGACATGAAACAACAAACTGGTTCCAAATTAGGAAACAAGTACATCAAGGCTGTATATTGTCACCCTGCTTATTTAACTTATATGCAGAGTACATCATGGGAAATGCTAGGCTGGATGAAGCAAAAGCTGGAATCAAGATTGCTGGGAGAAATATCAATAACCTCAGATATGCAGATACCACCCTTATGGCAGAAAGTGAAGAACTAAAGAGCCTCTTGATGAAAGTGAAAGAGGAGAGTGAAAAAGTTGGCTTAAAACCTAACATTTAGAAAACTAAGATCATGGCATCCAGTCCCATTACTTCATGGCAAATAGATGAGGAAACAATGGAAACAGTGAGATACGTTATTTACTTTTGGTCTCCAAAATCACTGCAGATAGTGACTGCAGTTATGAAATTAAAAGACACTTGCTGGCCAAACCTAGACAACATATTAAACAGCAGAGTCATTAGTTTGCTAACAAAGGTCCATCTAGTCAAAGCTATGGTTTTCTAATAGTCATGTATGGATGTGAGAGTTGAACCATAAAGAAAGCTGAGTGCTGAAGAATTGATGCTTTTGAACTGTGATGTTGGAGAAGACTCTTGAGAGTCCCTTGGACAGCAAGGAGATCCAACCAGTCCATCCCAAAGGAAACCAGTCCTGAATATTCATTGGAAGGACTGATGCTGCAGCTGAAGCTCCAATACTTTGGCCACCTGATGTGAAGAACTGACTCATTTGAAAAGACTCTGATGCTTGCAAAGATTGAAGGCGGGAGCAGAAGGGGATGACAGAAGATGAGATGGATGGATGGCATCACTGACTCGATAGACATCAGTTTGAGCAAGCTCTGGGAGTTAGTGATGGACAAGGAAGCCTGGCATACTGCAGTCCATGGGGTTGCAAGAAGTCATATATGACTGAGTGACTGAACTGAACTGAAGATATTATATTATTAGTTTATTGGAAAGTTGAGACAGCAATACTTTTAGAGTCTGTATTATGATGTCTTATATTTTAAGGCATTTATAATGAGATCTTTAGCTACTGCAGTAACTAATTTAGTATAGATTATTTCTAGAAACAAACCACTTTATGCCAAATTAATAAAATTCAAACCAGTTTTTGGATATAGAGTTTGTAAAATTTGTCCTCATTTTGCAAATTACATGGTAAAACTTTAAATGTAAACATAGGAATTTATGTTATTTTTCTGTAAATGAGTGGCAAGTTTAAATACTTGATCATTATATGTATATATACTTATTTATTAATGTTAGGGGAAAATGCTTAGAATTAAGCAAAATCAGCTGCAGGTGTCTTATGTGAAGCAGTAGTTCTTCATCAGTTTTTTATTAAATAAACAAAAATCATTTTTGAAAAAAACCCTGGAAAAGTATCCATTTGAAGTGATGTGTGATGCATCATATGATTAATAATTTTTTTAATTTATTTTAAAAAGTATAGCTTTTAGTTTCTGCTGTACAACAAAGTGAATCAGACATACGTATACATATATCCATTCTTTGTTAGATTCTTTTCCCATGTAGGCCATTACAGAGAATCAAGTAGAGTTCCCGGGGCTACACAGTATGTCCTTATTAGTTACCTATTTTATATATAGTGGTGTATATATGCCAATCCCAATCTCCCAATTTATCTCTCTCCCAGTTAACCCTGGTAACCATAAGTTTATTTTCTACATCTGTAACTATTTCTGTTTTGTACATAAATTGATTTGTACTTTTTTTTTTTTTTTAGATTTCACATGTAAGCAATATCATATGAGATTTGTCTTCCTCTTTCTGACTTCACTTGGTATGACAATCTCCAGGTTCATCCGGGTGTGCATGCTTAGTGGCTTCAGTCATGTCTGACTCTCTGCGACCCTTTGGACCGTAGTTGCCAAGCTCCTCTGTCCATGGCATTCTCCAGGCAAGAATACTAAAGTGGGTTGCCATTCCCTTCTCTAAGGGATCTTCCCACCTTAGGGATGGAACTTGATTCGCCTGCACTGCAGGAGGATTCTTTACTGTCTGAGCACCAGAGAAGCCCCTAGATTCACCCACTTTGCTGCAAATGGCATTATTTCATTCTTTTTTATGGTTGAGTAATATTCCATTATATGGATTTCTGTGGTGGTTCAGTGATAAGACTCTGCCTGCTAATGCAGGAGACTCGGGTTCAATCCCTGGGTTTGGAAGATCCCCTGGAGAAAGAAGTGGCAACCTCTTCTAGTATTCTTGCCTGGAAAATAACAAGGACAGAGGAGTCTAATGGGCTGCAGTCCATGAAGTTGCAAAGAGTAGGATAAGACTTAGCAACTAAACGAAAGCAATATTCCATTGTATATATATACTACATCTTTTTTAATCCATTTCTCTATCAATGGACATTTAGCTTGCTTCCATGTCCTGGCGATTGTAAATAGTGCTGCAATGAATACTGGGGTGAATGTACCTTTTAGAATTATGGTTTTCTCTAGATATATGCCCAGGAGCGAGGATACTGGATCATATGGTAATTCTGTTCTTAGTTCTTTAAGGTCCCTCCATACTGTTATCCATAGTGTCTGCACAAATGTACACTCTCACCAACAGTGTCGGAGGATTAAAATTTAAATTGATGGGAAAAGTCTATTCTGCAACTTCATTAAGTTTAAGGTCAATTTTAACTTAGAGATTAAATTATAAATACCAGCCCTATCTTGCCTTTCAAGAAATCTAAGTCATATGTTTTAGTGATATTTGTTAAAAGTGTTGAAGCCAATTAACAAATGTTTGTTTGAAATGAGACACAACTATTAACTCTCCTCTAACAAATCTCTTCCTCTCATTATATATTCATGAGTTTCAAAAGGAACCTCAATATAAAATAAGATTATCCATGAGCAGCAAGTGAAAAAAGCTTGGAGATAGGAAATGGAAGTTTGAGCATGGTTAATGGCAGAAATCAATATAGCTAGAAATACCTAAGAATTGCACAGATTCTGACTTTGATTCAATGATCTAGAATTATGTTTGGAATCAGTTGTGACAATATGTGATACTTGAGGAAAAATCAAATGGCATGGTCAGAGCAACCAGATATAGGAATAAATGTATTAATGTTATGAATAGAAATAGGAGTTTTTAGGAGACAGTAGCTGTGGAGTGTGAGAAGCACAAATTAAATGCCATAGAAGAGTGAGAGATATATGTGGTGAAGGACTTCACTTATTTGGACAAAAGACTATTCCAGAGCAAAAAGAGCTTTGTGTGTTTGTACACAAGGAATTGTTAGGAAATTGGTGCTACTCTTAAAAAAGGTAAGGACAGGTGGTTCTAAATTGTATCTCATTCTTTAGCATGATACAAAAATAGATCCCTAGTATTTTGATAATATATAACAATATTTTCATTTTTACTTTTGATTCCATTTTCAGTTCCCTCCAAGTAGTTTTTCTTTAATATGAAAAAATATGCTTTTAAACAGATTTTTATACTGTTCATTTCCTTAAATAAGAGTGTAATAGTAAAGATATGGGACTGAAATTTTAAAATATATGTTTGTTTATACTGAGTTGTTATGAGGTCATACTTCCTAAACAGCATTAAACATTGATTAAAATGTCAAATTTAGCAATGCCATTTGGTCAGTGATTTATGTATAAACAAACAATTGGAAACTGGACTGGCTTTGTATCTTTTATGAGCACTGATATTATATTATGTTTAGATTAATCTAATTCTTACTGAGCAACAATTTGGATATTGTAATGACTGGTTGTTGGCAAAATAAACATATATTTGTTAAACTAGTTTTTAATATTTAAAAATACTAATCTGCCTTCTTGGAACGAATGCTGTTCATCTTGATGAATTTTCAAATCCAACATGACAAGGCAATGTTTCAAATGAGTAGGACTGTTTCTTAGTTTCAAGCAGGTTGGATTCAGCCAAAACAGCTACTAAGTAGCACAGATAAAAAGTGCAAAAGTAGAGACAGATGGACTCCCCGTGGCCGAAAAGGCTCGGGAGACACTGAAGGAATTGGGACTTCATCTGGGGCTTGAAATGTGAATCCAGTTTAGACTGGCAGATAAGAGAGAGCAAAGATGTGTTTTTGAGTTCTTCTGCAGCAAGAGGCTTATATCCAGGTGTGTTGGTAGGTTACACTGCAAAGATAGAGACCAGCTCACAGATGAACAGTGGGTTACATGGAGTGATTCTTCTCTCAATTTGCCAACCACCGACATACAACAGACATTTGAGAAACTTTTCACCTTGGAGCACGTTTCTTGGCTTGAAAAAGGAGTATTTGTTCTCCCTAGGTCACAGGGTTATTGTGAGAATTAACATATAATGTCTATAACAGGCATGGTAATGCACGGTAAAAATCAAAGTTTTACAAAAATGTCGAGTGGCCCACTTGTACCACTGTGTGTGGGCGGTTACCAGCGCCAGCTGCATGCTGTGCCCTGCTTGGTAACTGCATCTGCATCCCAGTTCAGTTTCCCTCATGCTTACAATGCATATTACAGACCTTCACCACTCCCTGAAGACCTTTGACTCTGCCATTCTCATACTCTAAGCCAGTAACTTCTTTACCAACCATACCGAAAATGGAAGCAGTAACTTCCTCATCCTCCTGCTCTCATTACAACCACCCTCTTTACACCCACCCATTCTTCCTCTCCTCCCACCAACGGAGTAGATACTCTTACCCCTAGGAGTCCATCTCAGTGCTGAATCTCATCTCTTCGTGTCTTCAGAGGAAACTAGCTCCATCTAGTATCCTCTCAAACATGGTTCTCAACTTCCTTCTAGTTATTCCTTCCTGTCTCTCTGATAACCTAGATTGTTGGGATGAGGGGAGAGTGGAAGAGAGGTCCAGGAAGGAGAGGTATACATGAATCCACTTAGCTGATTCACTTTGTTGTACAGCAGAAAATAATACAGCATTGTAAGGCAACTATAACCCAATAAAACAGAAAAAGAGTAAATATTACATTTCTTCATTAACCATCTTCCTCTTCTAGTTCTTGTGTTATTGTCCCCCTTCTTCTTTATAGCCAGATTTCTTTAAGATGTGATGTGTTTTCACTGTCATTATTTCTTTATGTCAGCTGCTCTCCTCATTCAGTCTAGATTTTTATCCCATGTCCCTTTCTTTTTTTATATAAATTTATTTATTTTAATTTGGAGGCTAATTACTTTACAATATTGTATTGGTTTTGCCATACATCAACATGAATCTGCCACGGGTGGCATGTACATCCATGTCCCTTTCTAGCTGCTCTCACCAAAGTCACTGATCATGTCTATATTGTTAAATCAGACATCTTTCAGTCCGTATCTTGCTTGACCTATGGGCAGCAATTAATTCTATTAATCAGTCCCTCCTTCAAACACTTGTTTACCTTGTCTTCATGAGAGAACATTTTATCGATCAGGGGTCAGATTTGCAAACAACAGAATCCCTTCTGGAAGTTTAACCAGAAAAGGAATATATTGAAGGATGTTAGGTGGATTACAATATATGTGGGAGGACAGCTTTAGATGATGTTAAACCAAGACAACTCCTATCTCATCTGGGTACAAATCCCACTATCTCTGCTTCTTGCTATCAGCACTACAACTCACACAAATACTGACACTGGGACTGGACTCTGGAAGCTGACCAGTCCTAAGTGCTATATACCTTCTCCACCGTGCTTGCTAGAAGATCTCACAACCTGCTTAGTCAGGAGTTCTCTTCTGAATCGAAATGCTTGCCCCTGATTTTCTGTCCTAGGCTGCAGGTCTACATTCTAGGTGCCACCTATGCTGAAAACTAGAGTTGTGACTTCATCTTGTATGTGAGACAAGGGTTCCCCAAACAGAGAAGGTGTGTTGAAAAGGTGATAGTTGCCACTATTTCAACATTCGTTTACTTCCAACATGCTTTTAACTTTACTGCTACTTCTCTGAGCAGTCTTTCTGTCTCTTTTCTTTACTTGCCCACTCCTTGAATATTGAAGGTCCCCAGGGTTCCATCTAAATTTTGCTTTCCTTATTCTCCACCCTCTCTCTCAGGTGTTGATGTCTAACACCATGTCTTTAATCACCTTCTCTGCTCTTAGGACTCTCAGATCTTGATCTTTAGTCATATCCTCTCTCCTGATCTCTAGAGGAGATCCACATATCCGACTGCCTCTTGGACATTTTTACTTGCATGTGTCATATGCAACTCAAAATAAACCTGTGTGAAGCCATACTCCTCTGTTACCCAGATGGATTCCTTCAGTTCCCCACAGGACAGGTCCACTCAGTTGCTGAAAAGGAAGATGTTATCCTTGAGACTTTCCTTTCCTCATCTGTATCTGGTTAGTTCCAGAGTGCAGTCAGTTTTAGATCCCATGTATTTTTTTTTTAATCTGCCACTATCTCTCCATATTCAACCAGAATAAACAGTTGCACTCACTTCATATGCCTGTAAGGTTATGCTCAAAATCCTTCAAGCTAGGCTTCAGCAGTACGTGAACTTCTAGATTTACAAGTGGGGTTTACAAAAAGTGGAGGAACCAGAGATCAAATTACCAACATTTGTTGGATTATGAAGAAAGCAGGGAATTCTAGAAAAGTATCTACTTTTGCTTCATTGACTACACTAAAGCCTTTGACTATGTGGATCATAACAAACTGGAAAATCCTTAAAGACATAGGAGTACCAGACCACCTTACCTGTCTCCTGAGACACCTGTATGCAGGTGAAGAAGAAACAGAACCAGACATGAAACAACTGATGAGTTCAAAATCGGAAAAGGAATACATGAAGGCTGTATATTGTCACCCTACTTATTTAACTTACATGCAGACTACATCATGTGAAAGGCTGGGCTGGATGAAACACAAGCTGGAATCAGGATTCCAGGAGAAACATCAACAACCTCAGATATGCAGATGATACCACTCTGATGGCAGAAAGTGAAGTGGAACTAAAGAGCCTCTTGATGAAAGTGAAAGAGGAGAGTGAAAAAGTTGTCTCAAAACTTAACATTCAGGAAACTAAGATCATGGCATCCGGTCCCATCACTTCATGGCAAATAGATGGGGACAAAATGAAAACAGTGATAGGCTTTTTTCTTGGGCTCCCAAATCACTGCAGATGGTGACTGCAGCCATGAAATTAAAAGATGCTTGTTTCTTGGAAGTAAAGCTATGACAAACCTAGACATCATATTAAAAATCAGAAACATCACTGCTGACAAAGGTCTGTCTAGTCAAAGCTATAGTTTTTCCAGTAGTCATGTATGGATGTGAGACATGGACTATAAAGAAAGCTGAGTGCCAAAGAACTGAGACTTTTGAAATGTGGTGTTGGAGAAGACTCTTGAGAGTCCCTTGGACTGCAAGGGGATCAATCCTAAATGAGTTAAACCAGTCAATCCTCTTTCAAGAGTCTTCTCCAGCCTTGACTTCTCCAGTCACTCTCAGCCTTGTCTCAGATTTTCCTACTGAATGTCTTTATCTCTCTCTCTGTATCTGCCTCTCTCTGCTTCTGTCTCTCTGTCTCTGTCTGTCTGTCTCTCTCTATATGTGTGTGTCTGTGTGTGAATGTATAAAGAGATTGTTGGTCAGTTGCAAAGTTGTGTCCAGCTATTTTGTGACTTTATGGACTGTAGCCCACCAGACTACTTTCTTCATGGGATTTCACAAGGAAGAATACTGGAGTGCGTTGCCATTTCCTTCTGGGAATCTTCCTGACCCATGGACTGAACCTGTCTCTCCTGCTTGGCAGGCAAATTCTTTACCTTGAGTCATATGGGAAGCTATAGATACAAAGTCAGAAATCCCAAAGATTGGAGTAATATATTTTGTTAACTGTGGCAAAAAAAAAACTGATATAATGCTAGTGATGTTACTCTTCCTAAAGAATATACCATACAATTTACAATGAATGAATTCTAAAAAATGAATGGAGGAAACATATGGCTACTATTTTGAGAGGTCAAAAAGTTATGTGTTTCAGTAACATAGGTATAGTTTTCAGTGCATAAAAGTTAATATTTGGTAAACAAACTCAGTAATGCTACTGACTTTAAAACATGATTGCTAGCAATTCCTTGAAATGTTAGTTTATTTGTAAATCACATTTTAATTTATTTTTTACTGATTTTTCACTAAGCTGCCTACTTTTACTTGCAAATTTTTTGTTTTTAAAAATACTCTTATCTTTCCAAATGTTACTTTCAAATCTCTTTCCAGAATTGCATTTCTCAGAACTTAGGCTTTTTCTTGTTTTATGAATTAAGTTATTGATCTCTTTGCCAACTTTACCAAGCTAATTTTTCACAGCTGGTGAGCCAAGACCTAATAATAACCCATACTGATCTGTGTTATTTTTCAATATAAGGAATTCTTGAGCTGTTGAGCTGTATGACTTCAAGAGCTTATTGGCTATGCAAGAAGGCATTAGTGTTTATTAACATACTGACATACTCTGCTTACAGGACAGTATTGAGAATACTATGGCTTTAGAAATACACTATGCTTTATATAAAAAATGGCACCAGTAACATGCAAGGCATAATATGTAGGTAGCTGGATGGTGTGGCAGAAATACCTAAGTGAAAGGACAGCATACCTGAGTGCCCACGGCCTCCAAGGTTAGTGTGGAGACTAGTGTATGGCCAAAAGGAAGATTAACTTGGGACCTGTGGTCTGAGAACAGTATTCTCATTTTGACTGTCACTCAGAAGCCATGTAAACTTGTACTAGAGGGATCTTTCAGAAACACATACCTGATTAAATTAACTCTCTCCTAAAACCTTTCCCAATTCCTATAGGATGACGTCTAAATTTTTTAATTTGGCTCATGAAAATTTTATCATCTGACTGATCTCTGCCACCTCTTTAATTTGTCTCTGGCATCTCCATTTCTCCAATTGTAAGTGACTGGAATTAGGTTAGATGATTTCTAAAGTTTCCTTTCAGGTCTGAAAATCTGTGATTCTGAATAATTACAAAGTCGGCCTTAGCTTTCAGATAGAATAAAAGGGAATTTATAAATTACTGTTTGTAAAATAGCTCAGCTTGAATTATCCTGGGGCAAGAGAAGTTGTTCAAGTATAAGAAACACAGTTTGCTTCTGCTTTTTAAGTTTGGTAGAGTACGATTTTATGTCCTCCAGAATTCTAGAGAATCAGATTTTTCAGTGCAAGCCTGCAGATCATGTTCTCTTTGTTAGAACTGTGAAGTGTGCGGTCTGGTAATGATTTGAAAATCTCTAGCCTTTGTCTTATAGATCATTAAATTAAGGTCCAGTGAAATGAAGTGCCTGTTTGGTTTATAATAGAGTCAAAGACTAGAATCCAGGCTTCTTTATTCCCACCGCAGTGTTTTTCCATGATACAAGAATATTTCACCACCATGGCTTATGTTCACTGTTCATACAAAAAGCCTACATCTAAGTAAATGCCTGTAGAGTATCCTGAGAAGACAAAGGATTTGCATCTGCCAAACTGAGCTCCAGGTCAAGCCAGTGTAAACAAGGAAAGTTATTTTTTCTCCTTCCAGATGAAAAACCATGAAAGGATCCTTTGATTCATTCAGCAGATATTTAGTGAGGGCTAGCCACTGTTCTAGAACAAACGCTCTGTCCTCCTGAAATTCATATTCCAATAAATATAAACTACAGATTTATTAAGGTTTCCCTGGTGGCTCAGCTGGTAAAGAATCTGCCTGGGAGACCTGGGTTTGATCCCTGGGTTGGGAAGATTCCCTGGAGAAGGGAATGGCTACCCTCTCGAGTATTTTGGCCTGGAGAATTCCATGGACTGTATAGTCCATGGGATCACAAAGAGTCAGACATGACTGAGCTACTTTCACTTCACAGATATATTAACAGTAACTTACTAGGATACTTTTAGACCCTGACAAGTAATATGGAGCAACTGGGGCTGGGGAGAACTTACTTTAGATTTAGTAACCAACTGAGACTGCAACTTTTATTTATTCATGAACATTCTCCTCACCTTAATTATATCTTTCTTAATAATTCCACAATTGTACCTTACCAACTTTTGTGAGGTGTATTTTTCTCTGCTACTTCCCCACCTTCTTCCTTCCAAATGCTTTAATGTCTTCATATCACAGCAAAGAAGATGCCTTTCTTATATTTGTTGGGCATTTAAGTCCATTTCTATTGTGTCTCCCATAAATGTATTTATGTCTTATCCCATAAATGTATTTCTTTTTTTTTTTCTGTACAAAGTTCATTCAAATGGAATCTTGTATTTCATATTTTTGCTGCCCCTGCTGCCTACACCAGACTTGAATCTTTACAGTACTGTTTGAACACCTCTGTTTGACAGGAAACTCTAAATCAGTCACTTTAAACCTACTTCTTCAAAAGCCACCTCATGTCCTGACATACCACACAGATTCTTTGGTTGCCTGTCCTTAGTCAACAACCATCCTTTTTTTGTTTTCTTTTGGCACTTAGCATATAAGACCTCATGTTGTTATTCATGTAAATATTATATGTCCTGGCTTCTTAAAGATAATTTCATTATCAACTCCTCAAGTTGGGGTAGGGAATCAGTTCAGTTCAGTTCAGTTGCTCAGTTGTTTCTGACTCTTTGCGACCCCATGAACTGCACCATGCCAGGCCTCCCTGTCCATCACCAGTTCCCAGAGTTTAAACAAACTCCTGTCCATTGAGTAAGTGATGCCATCCAACCATCTCGTCCTCTATCATCCCCTACTCCTCCTGCCCTCAATCTTTCCCAGCATCAGGGTCTTTTCCAAAGAGTCAGCTCTTTACATCAACATCAGTCCTTCCAGTGAACACCCAGGACTGAGCTCCTTTAGGATGGACTGGTTGGATCTCCTTGCAGTCCAAGGGACTCTCAAGAGTCTTCTCCAACACCACAGTTCAAAAGCATCAATTCTTTGGTGCTCAGCTTTCAAATAGTCCAGCTCTCACATCCATACATGACCACTGGAAAAACCATACCCTTGCCTAGACAGACCACTGTTGGCAAAGTAATGTCTCTGCTCTTCAATATGCTGTCTAGGTTGATCATTACTCTTTCCAAGGAGTAAGCATCTGTTAATTTCATGGCTGCAATCACCATCTGCAGTGATTTGGGAGACCAAAAAAATAAAGTCAGCCACTGTTACCACTGTTTTCCCATCTATTTGCCATGAAGTGATGGGACCGGATGCCATGATCTTTGTTTTCTGAATGTTAAGCTTTAAGCAAACTTTTTCACTCTCCTCTTTCACATTCAAAAAGTGGCTCTTTAGTTCTTCTTCACTTTCTGCCATAAGGGTAATGTCATCTGCATATCTGAAGTTAATGGTATTTCTCCTGGCAATCTTGATTCCAGCTTGTGCTTCATCCAGCCCAGCATTTCTCATGATGTACCCTTCGTATGAGTTAAATAAGCATGGTGACAGCCTTGACGTACTCCTTTTCCTATTTGGAACCAGTCTGTTGTTCCATGTCCAGTTCTAACTGTTGCTTCCTGACCCTCATACAGGGTCAGGTGGTCTGGTATTCTCATCTCTTTCAGAATTTTCCACAGTTTATGGTGATCCATACAGTCAAAGGCTTTGGCATAGTCAATAAAGCAGAAATAGATGTTTTTCTGGAACTCTCTTGCTTTTTTGATGAACCACCAGATGTTGGCAATTTGATCTCTGGTTCCTCTGCCTTTTCTAAAACCAGCTTGAACATCTGGAAATTCCTGGTTTACGTATTGCTGAACCCTGGTTTGGAGAATTTTCAGCATTACTTTATAAGCGTGTAACATGAGTGTAATTGTGCGGTAGTTTGAGCATTCTTTGGCATTGCCTTTCTTTGGGATTGGAATGAAAACTGACCTTTTCCAGTCCTGTGATCACTACTGAGTTTTCCAAATTTGCTGACATATTGAGTGCAGCACTTTCACAACATCATCTTGTAGGTTTTGAAATAGCTCAACTGGAATTCTATCACCTCAACTAGCTTTGTTCATAGTGACGCTTCCTAAGGCCCACTTGACTTCACATTCCAGGATGTCTGGCTTTAGGTGAGTGATCACACCATTGTGATTATCTGAGTCATGAAGATTTTTTTTGGTACAGTTCTTCTATGTATTCTTGCCACCTCTTCTTAATATCTTCTGCTTCTGTCAGATACATGCCATTTCTTTACTTTATTGAGCCCATCTTTGCATGAAATGTTCCCTTGGTATCTCTAATTTTCTTGAAGAGATCTCTAGTCTTTTCCATTCCAATGTTTTCCTCTATTTCTTTGCATTGATCACTGAGAGGGTAGGGAATAGTTATAAAATTATTTATATCACTAAATATAAATTCCTAAATGTGGTCTAAATTAATTGATTCTCAGAACATATAAACACTTTTTAAAATAGTTATTCCTTATTAAATGCACATTGTATATGTTTCTGATATGCATCACCTCATAACATTATAATTTAAGTGTTATTTCTCCAGTTAGAATTTGTCTTTTTTTGCCTCATACAATAAAAGGACCTCTCAGTGAAGATCAGAGAAGCCTGGTGTGCTGTAGTCTATGGGGCCACCAAGAGTCAGACACGACTTAGTGACTGAACAGAAACTTAGCTCTCTCAGAGAAGCAGATTTAAAGTCCTTTGGTACAGCTGAATCCCATATGAGTCCTATTATGATCCTAAAACTCTGGACGCAAATGAATTTTCATCATATTACCCCAGGGTGCTTGCGATTTGGTTTTTCAGGCTGTAACTGAGCATGATACTTTCCTTATGCATGCATGTGTGCTAAGTTGCTTCAGTTGTGTCTGACTCTTTGAGACCCTGTCTGTAGCCTGCCAGGTTCCTCTGTCCATGGAATTCCCCAGGCAAGAGTACCTGAGTGGGTTGCCATGCACTCCTCCAGGGGATCTTCCTGACTCAGGAGAACCCACGTCTGAGGTCTCCTGCATTGGTAGGCTTGTTCTTTACCACTAGCACCACCTGGGAAGCCCTACTTTCCTTATAGACCAGTGCAAACATATAGAAGTAGCAGGGCTAGATAGTGGTCCATGTGTGCTTGAGATGAATGCATATTCTGATTTTTTTGTAGTGTCCTGTAAACATGAATTAAGTCCAGTTAGTGTATTGTGTCATTTAGGACCTCTCTTACCTAAAGGTTTTCTGTCTGGAAGATCTGTCCATTGATATCAGTGAGGCATTAAGTTCTCCTTCAATTGTATTCCTCTTAATTTCTCCCTTTACCTCTGTTTATGTCTTTAGGTACTCCTATATTGGGTGCCTGTGTGTTAATGAATGTAATATCCTCTTCTTGTATTGATTCATTTATTATATAATGTCCTTCTTTACCTTTTTTTATGGACTTTTAAAAAAAGTCTGTCCTCTGAGATGCGTATTGCTACCCCCTCTTTTTTGTCATTTCCATTTGTATGAAATATCTTTTTCCATCCCCTCACTTTCAACCAATGTGTCTTTTGCCCTAAAGTGAGTCTCTCATAGGCAGCATGTTGTAGATTCTTGTTTTTTAAATCTAATCTGCCACTCTGTATCTTTTGTTAGGCACATTTAGTCCATTGATATTTAAAGTAAAGTACTTATTTCCATCTTAAACCCTTTTTTCCAGGTCCATTTTGTAGTTCTTGTTCCTTTCTTTTTCTTTTCGTTGTTTGATGGTTTTCTTTTGTATTTTGCCTGAGTTCTTTGCTGTTTGATTTTTGTCAATCTATTATATGGTTTTGATTTTGGTTACCCTGGTTTTTAAGTGTATTGATCCATGACTATATCTACTTGCTTTAGACATAGTCGTGAAAGTTCAAACACATTCTAAAAGAACTAAGTTTTTTACTCCTCTCCCCCATATTTTGTGATTTCGATGTCCTGTTTTACATCTTCATGTTTATCTTTTTACTGTTAATTATAGTTATACTGCTTTTACAAAATTTTTTTTTAACTTATACACTGGCTTAAGTGATCTTCAGTATTTTACTGAAGATGATATTTATCTGTTTTCTTTAGATTTGGGAAGTTTTCAGCAATAATGTCTTTAAATATATTTTCACTCCTTCTTTCTCTTTTCTCTTTCTGGAACCCCTACTATGCATAGGTAGCCATGCTTTATATTATCCTATAGCTCTCGTGTATTTTTATATATTTATCTTTCCTGTTGTGAGTTTTGCTTTCCTATAGATTCTTGCCTCTTTTCTTTTTAAAGAAGAGCTTTCAATATTTATTTTTGAGTAGGTATAGCATTGCTGTGTTCTTTCTGTTTTTCTTGTTGGAGAAATCCTTTATCTCACCTTTTATTTGCAGTGATAATCTTGCTGGGTAGAGTATATTAGGTTGCTGGTTTTTTCAAGACTGAATATATCAGGACACTCCCTTCTGGCCTGCAAAGTTTTTGCAGAGAAATCAGCTGATATCCTTATAAGGGTTCCCTTGTAACTGATCCTTTTTCTCGTGCTGCCTTTAGAATCTCTCTTTATCTTTAGTTCATTCTGTTTTAATTATAGTATGTTTTGGTGTGAGTCTGTTTGGGACCCTCTGTGCTTCCTATTCCTTGGTATCTGTTTTCTTCTTTAGATTGGGGAAGTTCTCAGCTATGATTTCCTTAAATACATTTTCAAGCCCATTTTCTCTCTCTTCTCCTTCTGGAATCCCTACTATACGTAGGTTATCATGCTTTATATTATCCCATAGATCTCCTATGTTGGTCTTTTCTTTCTTTCTTTGTTTTTCCATTTGTATTATGTCTGCTGTTCTCATTTGATGTTTGAATTATTCTATCATCCAGATCACTTAATCTTTCTTCTGTGTCTTTCAATCTGCTATTCATTACTTCTAGATTGATCTTTAGCTTAGCAGTTGTCTAATTTTGATTGGTTCCTGTTTCTAGTTTCTAATTCCTTGTTACAGTTGTCTGCATTTCTATTGATCACCTTAATTCCTTTAGCATTTTTGTTGCCTCCTTTTTGAACTTAGGGTCTAGACTAAGTAGACTGGTGACATTTGCTTCGTTCTTTGTTCTTTTGGAGATTTCTGTTGTTCTTTTAATTGGGAGGAGTTCCTCTGCTGTTTCATTTTGCTTAACAGTCTGTAACTCTATGAATTTAGGATAAACTATTATCCACTGTGATCCAAAAGGGTTGTTTTTATGTGGGATCATCCCTGTGTAAACTGCATTATTCCAATATTTTCGTTGGAAGGGCTGTTTTTGATGTGGATGTCAACCACATCCTTTCTCAGGCTATGTTGGCCATTATCCCTTTGATAGGGGTTGCAACTGGTGTTGCAGTATCCAGAGACTGCACTGATGTTGGACAAGGCCTCTTTACTCTGTGGCTGTCACAGCCCTGTCAGGGGCAGGATCTTCTCCCCAGTTTTTGGAGTAAAAGCCCTGAGAGTCAGATTCAATAAGGCTCTGTTGTCCTTAAATGTTTGCTCTGTCCCAAAGGATGTGACCAGTGAAGTAAGAGACTCAGTGAACCTATGTGCTGCCCGTGTAGGCATCCATGGTTTTGCCCAGAAGTAGCCCAAGGTTGCCTCCCTTTCTCCACTTTTTGCCCCAGACCTAGTTCTAGGCTGTGGTGTGGAGTAGGTTGGTGCTAGGGAATAGGATTCTCTGGCTGCAGGAATCAAGGTGGTTATGCTGCTTCCTGGAGTCTTGACTGCCTCTGTGGCAGACCCCTCCCAGGTCCTTTTGTGCCCCAGATCTGGCTGCAAACTGTGTGATGATATGGGTGGAACCAGAAGGCTCTAACTGGAAATGAGCTGCTATATACTCCTCCCCAGGGGCTGTCCACTCAAGATATGCATTTATCTGGTGCCACCTGACAAAGTCCACTGCAACCAGACCTCTCCTCACCCTACGAGCTCTTATGATGGGCTTCACAGCCAGACCTACTCCCTTCATATGTGAGTCCACAGTGTGCCGCAGCTGGACCCAACTCCACCTGTATGAGCACTGATGATGGCTCCAATGCCAGTCCCACACCTGCCATGTGCATGCTGTGCTGACAGTGGGCTTTCAGGTTTGACCTGAACCACTCCCCAGGACCCCTGGGCTGTCTCTGTGCAGCTAGGCTGAGTTCCCTCCAGGTGCCCTTCTGACTGGGATTTAACGCCTAGTCATGGAGTGCTAGCAGCCCTGCCTGGCACACATTTCAGGTGCTTGGGACTGTGGTAAGGGGGCAGCTGTCCTGTCTCTCTCCTCCATGATTACTAGCAAGCCAGCATGCACTCACTCCTCATAGCAAAGTCCAGGCCCTTCTAGTGCCAGCTGACCTCTTAGCTGGGAAGGGGTCCTCTAGGACAAGGGGCTACATGTGGAGTTTCTCTCCTTTACAGATCCTTCTCAGAGATGCCAGTACTCTCCTAATGCCTTTTTATTTTTCTTTTCTGTCCAACCTCATTATGTGGAGAGCTTTCCTGCAGCTTTGGTTGTATAAGAGATCTTCTCCAGTTTCTAGCTGACTCTCTGTGAAAATTCCTATATGTGGATGTATTTTTAATGTGTTTGTTGGGGGAGGTTAACCTCATGCCCTGCTACTTTGCCATCGTGGTCCTTCTGAGTGATCCTTAACTTTGATTATGCCTTAAACAAGGGGTTATCAAACTATGGCCTGTGGGCCAAATCTGATTCACCTTCCTATTTTATAAATAAAGCTTTATTGGAACATTGTCAGGCTCATTCATTTACATATTGTCTATGGTTGCCTTCATGCTGCAACAACAGGAGTTAAGTAGTTGCAACAGAGATCATATGAACCCCCAAAGCCTAAAATATTTACTATCTGGTTCTTTACTGAAAAATTCTGCTGAACCCTACATTAAATTCTTCAAAAAGAAGATTAAAAATAATATAATGTGTGTGTTCCATTACAGATAATTAAATAAGAATTTGGAGTGAGAGTTAGGAAGTCAGCACAAAAACTAATGGTTTTTAAAAGCATCTCAGTTAAGTATGGGATTCCCTGGTGGCTCAGAGGGTAAAGCATCTGCCTGCAATGTGGGAGACCCACGTTCAATCCCTGGGTCAGGAAGATCCCCTGGAGAAGGAAATGGCAACCCACTCCAGTATTCTTGCCTGGAGTATCCCAAAGACAGAGGAGCCTGGCAGGCTACAGTCCATGGGGTCGCAAAGTGTCAGACACAACTGAGCAACTTCACTTTCACTTAAGTATAATGTGTAGCCAGAGTTAGGAAACACAAATAGATGGTCCCTGTCCTTCAGGAGTATATTTGACTTATTGGAAAAAAGGAGCCTACAAAAATTAATAAAGGTAAAGTGGATATATCTTTAATGGAAACATTTGCAAAGTTCCAAGGCACTATTACATAGGGAACATTTTACTTCATTAGGAAAGTTTTCACAGAGAGATAGTTAAACAGATTCTTGAAGGGTGAATTGATTGGTAGACAAGACCCACTGTGGTGGTGATAGGGAGAGGAGGAGACGAGAGAATGACATACGCAAAAGCACCTAAATGTGAAAGAGCATGGCCCCTTCGAGAAATGACCAAAAGCTCAATGTGGCCAGGACACTGAGAATGAAGAAAGAGTGAGGTCGTAGAATGTAAAGTCAGGAAAATAATGGCCAAACTGGGAAGGGCTTTATATGCTGCTTGTAATTTACTGTGTTGACTTTCATTTAGAAGTTGAATGGAAAATTGAGTCGCTCTAAACTTCCGTATTTTCATCTGTAAAATAAGTAGTTAGCCCAGATGATTGCCAGTGGTCCTCTAGCTCTAAAATATAGCTGCCCAAGAGACTGTGTCAGCTGCTTCTTTTGACAATCTCGCGAAGCAGAGTTGAGTTTATATGAATGGCATGACTTTTGTAGTATGGGGTCATTTAGTTCTCCCCTATAATTGATCCATTTCTTCTAATAGTACCGATGAGGTCAGTGTTACTTTGTGGCTTCACCACAAGGATTTGAGAAAGTAGACTTCTAGAGGAGAAGCACCTTGCCTGGTCAATGCATTAAGGCCCTTAATAAAGAGTGCTACATAATGATAAAATACCTGTAAAATGCTTTATGTTCCATGCAGAGAGAAACTATAAAATGGGGACAGTTTTATTGTTAAAATTCACATTCTTCCCAATTAGTACTAGTGTTTATTATGGCTTTGCAGTTGCAGGTTTCTTCACTCAAAACCTGGAGTATGACAAAGTCCTACTCTATAGCACAGGAAACTCTGCTCAGTGTTATGTGGCAGCCTGGATTGAAGGGGGTTTGGTGGAGAATGGATATGTGTATATGAATGGCTGAGCCCCTCTGCTGTCCACCTGAAACTATACAACATTTTTAATCAGCTGTACTCCAATATAAAATAAAATGTTTTAAAGAAATGTCACTTCATGTGGTAGTGATGCCATAACAATGTATATAATTGCACAGAGTGGAGAGAGAGAGAAAACAGGTCAGGGACAGACCCCAGGAGACACCAGCATTGACCTGGCAGGCAGAGGAAGAAGAGCTCCTTGGAGTCAGAGAAAGAATAATCAGAAGTATACATGAAATATGCTGTGAGATATGGCAGCATCCAAGGGACCAGAGTCCCCAGCAGGAGGTTATGACCAGCAAAGTATACCTGGTAAACCCACCTGTAAACTAGACTAAGACGTTTCTTTCATTGTAATACAGACTTAAGAAAGCTTGTGGTTGGAGCAGTTCAAAAGACCTAGGTTCCCATGCTTTGATCTGCCAATTAATTATCTCTATGACTTAAGGAAAGTCCTTTAACCTTTCTGTGCCTCAGATCTCTCATCTGAAAAATGGAGGTAATAGTTAAGCTCATTCTATCTACCTCAACAGGTTATTTGAGTTCTTTGAGGAAATGCATGTGAAATCCAGCCTATTGTGAACTAAACAGCGTGTATGCATATAGTTATTTCTTATTTTTGACAGACAGATTAGTGATTGCTAATAAATGCTTGCAACTTAATGGTCTATGTGAAAGTGAGTGAAAGTTGCTCAATGGTGTCCGACTCTTTTTGACCCCATGAGCTATATACTGTCCATGGAATTCTCCAGGCCAGAATACTGGAGTAGGTAGCTGTTCCCTTCTCCAGGGGATCTTCCCAACCCAGGAATAGAATCCAGGTCTCCTGCATTGCAGGCGGATTCTTTACCAGTTGAGCCACATGAGAAAAGCATAAATACTCTGCTTTAATAAAGCTCTAAGTTGTAAAGAGTTTCTCAGATCAGTGAAGCATTTTTTTCCCCAAGAACTCATAAGTCCTCTCTCACACAAGCATGTCGGGCTTACTCCCAGCATCCTAGCAGCAACAATGCTGGGCTGAGATGCAGGGTCCTGTCCCAGGCCTTGCCCACTATCTTGTGCCATTCTTTGTTGTCAGCGTGCCACACTCACTGTGATTCTTTGATCTACTTCCCTTCTAGATGGGAGATCCTTGAAGACACATCATACCTTACCCATGCCCTTCTGTTTTCATCAGTAAGCCTCAGAACAGTGCTTGGAACAGGAAGGGGGAACATAAATATTCACTGAAAGAGGGAATAAATGAATAGTGGCCTCTAGCCTTAGCATTAACCTCATTATAATTGAACAAAATTAGATTATTAGTTTGCACTAAATCCTTAGAGCATTAATATTATCTTCAGACACATTAAGCAATACCAAGAAAACAATGCTTAGAATATGAATTACTATGAAAATTCTTCAATATGTTATCTTATTTTGCTGTTTTACAGCTTCTTATTTATATCAGGCTCTACATTGTAATTTCATCTCTGTTCAACACTTACTGGGATAGCTATATCTCTAATAAACTACAAGTTGTTGGTTTCATATCTTTAAGTGAAGATTTTCAAGTTCTGGTGTTTATTGAATATTTTATTTACCTCTTTCAGGGCCTCCCCAAGTGTACAGAATAGCCAATGAATCAAAAAATAATATATGGTATGCTCAGTGATTGAAGCTTCTAATACCCTAAGGCAGCCCAATCTCTACGTTCTGATTCATTTTATCATTCTATCTAAGGTAGATGAATGGGCTGGATATTTTGAAATATATTTTAGAATGATGCAAGTTGGAATAAAAAGATATATTTTAAACTCCAACAATAGCTTTTAGGAAAAAAAAAATTATAGTTTCTGTCATTTCAACATCAAGGGTTTCTATTAAAAGAGATACTTTGAATACATTTTTAAAATTCTTCTCAATTAGTAACTTTTGCCCTCTCAACACCAAAGAAAATTGTAGAAAACCTGTAATATTTGCCATGGTTGACCTCTTGCCCTGCTTTTTCTTCACAGACATTGATGAGTGTGCCGAAGGGCGCCATTACTGTCGTGAGAACACGATGTGTGTCAACACCCCGGGTTCCTTCATGTGCATTTGCAAAACTGGATACATCAGAATTGACGATTATTCATGCACAGGTACACAGTGGCTATTTGTGAAGTAAACTACCTCTATGCCTTAAATTGACTTTTGAAAGTTTCTTTTAAACTCAGGTATTTGGAGAAGCATGCCGTAAATACCCACTTAAAACAAAACAAGTCATAAATAAAAGCATATCTTTTTGATTTGATAGTTAATTCTGAATCCGTTCTAAGGAAAGAACTATCTCCTTGCTCTGGACAAGAAATTCCTATTAGAAATGTAAAGATAAACTGAAGAGTAAAATCAGTAATGCATAATTGTATACTTTTTTTTAAATTGTATACTTAAATAGTATTTATACACAACACTAATTTGAATTCTATGGCAAATCTGAGAAACAGCCCTTAAATAATATTTTCTCTACATGACAGTCAACTTTTGAATAGAGAAATGATGACATAAATAATGTGATGTTTTCAGAAAACGATTCTTGGTGTGCTAGGAAAAGGGAAAAACTTCGTTCCTCTGGGAAGTGTGGTCGAGTACCTGCCTCAGAGAAGTTTTGCTTATGTTTGTCTTATGAAATATCACTCCCATCAGTCCCATCCAGAGACCTGCTCAGGGGTATCTTGAGCGTTAGTAGTGTCTAAAGTCAGTCCTGGAATACAATAATCTATTCCCATTATAGTCTATAGAATATGAAAGAAAACTGTGCTAGCAGAGTAGCTTGCAGAATATGGGGATTAAAGAAATGTGGGTGTGAGATATGACATTCTTTTGGCTTTTTTAAATAGAAGAAGCATATATATATTTATATATGTGTGTGTGTGTGTGTATACATATACACACACATACACACGTCATATTCTAGAAAAACGTAGAATCATAAAGCTGGAGAGTACTTAAAGTGTTATCTTGTCATTTTCACTCTACCTCCAACTTATAGTTTTTATCAAGTGGATGTATAAACAATACTGAGAAGTTTCCAGGGAAGGACTCTATAATACTTCCTGGTAAAAATACAAAATCTATAATAAAAATGTTGCCTTTGTTAATGTGTATTCTTCCAAGTCTTCATTATTGTGATAATACTCCAGATCTTTCTTGATTTAACAACGTGGTTATGTCTGCATGAACCCACCATAAATTGAAAATTTATTAAGTTGATAATGTATTTAATGCATCTAAGCCTTCAAACATCACAGCTTAGCCTAGCCTACCTTAAATGTGTTCAGGACACTTACATTATCCTACAGGTGTGAAAAGTCAACTAACACAAAGCCTGTTTCATAATAAAATGTTGACTATCTCATGTAATTTATTGAATACTATGATGAAAGTGAAAAACAGCATGGTTGTAAATGTACCGGTTGTTTACATCGGCTCTCTACTGCTGCTCAGAATCACAAAAGTATCGTGTTGCATATAGCTAGCCTGGGAAAAGATAAATTCAGAAGTTTATTTACTACTGAATGTCTATCATTTTTACACCACCATGAGGTCAAAAAAATCATTTATTGGACCATTGAAAGTGAGGACCGTCTGTACTTGGTATCCTGTTTATTAGTTAGTGCAAAGGGAAGGTCCTTCCTCTAAATTCAAGTATAGTGTCTATAAAACAGAACATGAAAATAAATTGTAATGGGAAGTGCCTTCTATGGAGAATAACCAAAGATATTCTGAAGGTAGAAAATATATTTAATATAGAATTGTCAATGGATTTACAGATTCTTGCTCTTTTGTTAGTTCATCCTAGGCATTTCCACATTATGGGAACACTTCTGCACTTTCTCTTTATAAAAAAATATCATCACACTGAGTGGCAAAGTATCCTGATGGAGTACTACAGAGATATTTTTCAACATAAAAAAAAGGGAACATAAAAGAACAAGTCTTAATAAATATATGAAGAATAAAATAGTTTGCCGTAATATTGGTAATATCAATAAATCTGAGTTCTAATGTAATGAATAATGAAACTGTCTAAGATAAAACTATTCAGAGAGTGATATTTCAAGATGTGCTCCTTAAAAATCAGTGTTAGCAATTTTCAAGGAGTCTGCTAATTTTTTGTCATTAGAGACTTAAAAAGCTTTGTACATTTTTGTATTTCCTAGTGATTCGTTTTGTTTTTCTCACAATCTTAAAAACTGTTAGAGATAAGTAAGGAAGAATACACAGCACAAAATTTGACATAGTGTTGAACGAGGAGTGTTTCTTCGGGGAGGGTATTTTCAAGAGGTTCATTTCCATCCTGAGCCTCTCTGTTGGCTGTAAATCCTAGGGCTAGTTCAGCTGTCATCCCTTACAGAGCATCTCCTTCTTTGGCTCTACCTCTCTCAGTATATTTTCTTTCCAAATAAAATCCCACAAATTACTGTTTGGGTTTTTTTTTTTTTTTTTGACTACTTAGGGAGAATTTCTCTTAAGATTTCAAAGTATCTAATGATAAAAATGAACTGTCCCTTTGTTGGGATACCAAGAAAGGTTGAAATCATCTTAGGAAAAGCTATCAAGGCCATGATTTTTTGCCTAAGGAACCAGAGCCAGGGATTTCACGATCTAGCAGATGCTAGAATGTGTTTCTTTATTGATGCACCAGCATTTCCAACAAGCTATTCCTATGCTTCCATTTAAAAGAGACCACATGTACACCTGTGGTGGATTCATGTCAATGTATGCCAAAACCAATACAGAATTGTAAAGTAAAAATTAAAAAAAAATAAAAATAAAAATAAATAAATAAATAAAAGAGACTTTCTTGCCTCTGAAATTTCTATCTACTGTGAGCAAGAATCCCATGGACAGAGGAGCCTTGCAGGCTGCAGCCCATGGGGTCACAAGAGTCGGACATGACTTAGTGACTAAACCACCACCACGTGAGTAGGTCTGCAAATTTGAGAATTTACATCCATACATAAAAGTTAGATTTTCTTGGGACTATGGGTGAATTTTATTTTGTCCTCCAGAGTCAGATGATCTTTGGCAAAACATTATGCTTTACCATGCACATATTTAGGGTTCCTGTAAAGGAGTGCATTTTAAAATTCTCCCTCTGTGAATCTTTTCCTCCACCCTTTCATATTAGCATCTGTACAGAAGGCTTGAAGAAATTACTCCTCTCTGTTGTGGGTTTGCCTCATGGCTGAAAGCATCATAGTTGTACTTTTTCAAGAGCTCTAATAAGACCAGAGTAAGACTTTGTTTCTCTGCGAACATTAGGGTTTATTTTCTCTGAGTTTTAGAAATAGGCATTCACATACTTGCAAGAGTAGGCCTTCCAGAATAAATGTCAAGACACCACTGCAGAGCTATTCTCTGATGTTTGTGACTGAGCTCTTGAAGTTCTGAATTTGTTTTGCTTCTGTATCCACTCTTTTCTAGTGAAGAGCACCCTGCCATAGCATGACAAGTGACCTTGTTAACACTGTACCCAGCAGACACTCAAATGTGCTTACCCTACCCGAAAATAAATCATAGACATTCTAATTTAAAGAAAAATCCAAGGCAATATGTGCTACTTTAGAGTCAAGGGCTTTGATCAATTAAAGAAGCCTTTTTTGTTTTTATACCCTATAGTTCTGGCATAGAAATTATGTATAACACAGAGTATTCACCTTCCATAGTTGGTAGAATTGCAGATTGTTTTGTTTTTTCCCCCTGTCACTTTCAGATAATTTGAGTTAGAGTTTCCTCATGATGAGATTTTAGAGATGCAAAAATTCTTGAGGATAATCTAGTCCTATCTCCTAACTTCCATAAATGAGGAAATTGAGGCTCAGAGAGATTAATTGCCTTCCTTTGGTCATGCAGTTAGTGGAAGGCAAAAGGGGAGTCAGAGATAAGAGTTCTTATTCTTAGTTCTTATGTTGTTCACCATTTGTTCAATTTGTAACCACATGAAAACAAGTAAGGAGAAAAGATTCATATTTTATCTAGAATTGCATGATTGAATTTATAATGCTCAGTAGCTAAACTGTCTTTCTATAGATTGTTTCACTTCATTCAGTTCAACTCTAAAAGGAATTTTCCCCCTATAGATCTTATAGTAATGATCAGAAGTCAAGAGAAGAAATAGAAATTGTCACTTTCTGGGCCTCTGACTGTTTTGCAGTTTCATTGATGACTCAGTTGCACCATTTGCACACTTTATATTCTTAATAAAGTGTTGATGCTGCACTTTAAAATGTTTGTCAACTCGTAAATTTTCCTTCCAGTGAGGGTTTTTTTCATGCTTAATACTTCATAATCTCTGTCCTCATGTTCTTTTCTATTCTGGAGAAAAACATGGGTCTACCTACAAGAAAAGAGAAAGTGAAGAAGGGAGGAAGCAAAGGAGGGAGGAAAAGAGGAAGGGAGGGAAGAAAGAAAGAAGGAGAAAAAACACAGAGGGAAGGGAAAGAAAAGGGTTTGGTTTGTACAAGCCAAGATGTTAGCAGTCCATTCTTTTATCTCTCTGATTATAAAAATAACTTAATTTTTATGCATAACAAAGTGTCTTGATTATCTCGACTAAGAGTTGGTGATGGACAGGGCAGCCTGGCGTGCTGCAGTCCATGGGGTAGCAAACAGTCGGACACAACTGAGCGACTGAACTGAACTGAATGCCTTTCTTGGTTTAATTGCATAAGCATTGATTAAATTGGAAACATCTTTCTGAATCTTATCAGCCCCCCTTTCTTTTCCTTTAAACTTTTTATTTTGTATTGGGATATATCCAGCTGACAATGTTGTGGTAGTTTCAAGTGAATAGCAAAGGGATTCAGCCTTACATACACATGTATCCATTCTCCTCCAAACCCCTCTCCCATCCAGACTGGCACATAACATTGAGTAGAGTTCCATGTGCTATACAATAGATCCTCGTTGGTTATCCATTTTGAATATAGCAGTGTAGACAGTTCTTGACACAAGTCTTGTGTAGTGGACAAAGAATAAGATAGTTCTGGTAATATAGATGGGGGTCGCAGATTTTGGAATTATCAAAGGATAAAAATATCCTGAAGGAAAAGGTTTATTTCAGATTTTCATGATTTATATCTCTCTGCTTTGAATATTATAATGAAAAAATGGAGTTCTCATTCTTCTTAGGTTGATGAGCCTGTAAGCTTTCCACTCTTGTGTAGTTTTTTAGAGTGGGAGCAGGAATGGGGAGGGTAAGCCATGCTACCACCGAGGAATGGAAAAGATCCTGCCCAATTTAGGGAGAAAATTGATCCTTTAGGGCGGTGGTATCCAGCAAGGGTGATTTTGCCTTCCTGCCTCTCAGAGATTATTTGACAGTGTGTGGACATGTTGCTGGTTACCACAGCTGTGCGAAAGCGGGATACTACTGGCATCTGACAGGTAGAAGCCAGAGACATGCTAAACATCCTATAATATTATTACACTAACTAACCTCTTTGAGGAAATTCTTATTTTTCTGGAATCCATTCAACTGGGAGCTTTTCCTGTGGTTATTTTCTGAGTCATTCATCTTTATCCTACACAGGACATCCAGTATAAGACAGCTCCCCATAACAAAGAATTATATGACCCAAAATGTCCGTGGTGCCAAGGTTGAGAAATTAGGGTCACCTCGTCAAAAAGGTAGCATGTATACTTTCTTTTTAATTTCCTTTTTCCTCTCCTGGTTGTTTTTTTAGACCTTATATAGAGAGCCCTTCGCTCAGTTCTTATGGTACCCAGTGTCCTTTTATTGGCCTTTGGCCACAAAAGGGGCCCCTTCTTGGTAAGTCCAGCTCTCTCCCAAGTTCTTTTCTCTTCTTTCTCTTATCAAAAACCTGTTCTTAAGCCTCACAGACATAGAGGGCAGACTTGTGGTTGCCAGTGAGAAAGGGAGTTGGAGAAGGGATGGACTGGGAGTTTAGGGTTAGCAGATGCAAACTGTTACGTATAGGATGGATAAGCAACAAGGTCCTACTATATAGCACAGGGATCTATATTCAATATCCTGTGATAAACCATAAAGGAAACGAATCTGGAAAGGAATATATATATATGTGTGTGTGTGTGATGTGTGTGTGTGTAACTGAATCACTTTGTTGTATAGCAGAAATCAATATAGTATTGTAAATCAACTATACTTCAATAATATACATTAAAAAAAAAAAACTGTTCTTAGCTTAACTTAGGGGAATGCGGCAGAAGGGGTTTCTTAGGGCCCCTCAAATGGCACTATTCTGCTTCCTCCTCACTGTGCACTTACCCTAACTGCTTCCATTGTTCCAGAGCTACTAATTCTGGCTTTAGTCCTTGTCACATATCACAGAAAGTTCATAAAGTGTCTAAGCACAAGAAATTCTACTGGATACTTGATTTTTGTTGTTAAACACGGAGCCTCCTCTGGTGTTCCCTGAGGAGTTTTACTTCTTAAAGTACTTAACTTTTTATAGCATTGAATACTCCTAGTGCTTACATTTTATGATCTCATTGTTGCGGTTACTTCTTTTTCTCTAACATGGCCCATACTGACTTCTTAAAAATTCATTACCATCCTATTTGTCAGGTTTTATTACTGTTGATTTTCTAACATTTTCTAGAGTTTTGGATGCTATTTGACATACACAGAAGGTTGCAGAGGATTTACTACTGAGCAACAAAAGCAAAGATTTTAAGTCTATTGTAACCCATGCATGCCCCTTCCACAAATAGTTGTCTCTTGTGTGTGTTTGTTTGAATCCCCTATTAATTAATGCTAGAAAAGGTAATTTCCTTAAAGTGCTTAAAGAGATGAAACACCACATAATATTATTCTTTTTATCCTTCACTCTTCCAAAAAGAATTTAAATTGAAGTTGATAATTTATTTTATGGATCTACAATAATTTTTTTATCGCTGCTTTAATATGGCTCTCAGTGGATTTATCAAAATCACAAGTACAGAAGAAAATAGATAATTCATTGTGCGTGTAGCATGATAATTACTGGTATATAAATTGTGAAGGAAGTACAAGTATTGTGGACAATGGCAGAGAGGATAGGAGGCCAGGAGAAGCACAGATCAGAGACGATGGTAAAGAACAGGAAGTGAAAATATGCATATCAGTGCTCACAAAAATCCTAAATAAAGTAATTTTAACTATAAAAGGCCTTGGCTCTTTAGTAAAATACCTAGCACAGAAGAAATCTGTAATAAAGTTAGCTACTATCATTGTTGTTGCTATTGTGATTAGAGAAGTGATCCTCTTGAGGAAATGTCTTATTTCCCTAGGACTTCTTCAACTGGGCACTTCTCTCTGGTTGTTTTTCAATGGAATTATTTTTATTATTATTATAAACAGATAGATTTGCTGGAGCAATAGATTCAATGTATTTTTATTTATTCAACTGACTTGTTATGTACCTATGAATGGGAGCTTAAAAAAGAAAAGAGAAACCTTGGTGTAACTGAATAGCACTCTCTCTGGAAGTTAGAAAAACTCCTTCCATAGGAGGATTTGTTGTACTTCCTAGGATCAGGGAGGTTCCTCAGATTGTTCTTGAGAATGAATGCTAGATGGGGATACCCAGGGGCTAGATAGCTGCATCCAGGCCTTACTGTGGATACTAATCTGCCCAGAGTAGAAATATGGCCTATAGAGAATTAGTGAGTCTGGTCAGTTCTCAGGCAGGGCAGATTTTATGAGCCTGGCTGCTTCCATGTGAATTTCTTTTCTAAAGACACACAATCAATGATCAGACAATCCTACCATCTGGCCATTAGTTGCCATGATTATTGAGAAAGACTTTTGCATTTTTATGAGTAATCATTCCAAATTGTCCTTTTCTGGAATCAACATTACAAAATATGATACAGTTGTGGTATATTTCATTAAACATGAAAAATCAGATTTGGGGTTTTAAAATTTAAAAATACAGCCTCTAATGCTAATAGCTGCCTCATTCATCTCCTACAGTTCCTTATATATTATTATGCTGTATAGTTAAATTATTGAGTAACTTGAAAATCTTAACATGATTACAAAATTGAATTAAAATACCAAGCCTCAGGACTCAAAGAATTAATAATGAAAAGCAGTTTTTTAAGCAAACATAATCAAGAAAACCTCTCTAGAAGAATGTGTACTGTGGTTACCAGGAAGGGTTAATGTTTAGAAAACTTCAGACCACATTTGGAAAACTTACAGAGAACAGAAGTGAGACACGTCTGCACAGTGAGTGTGGAGGCCAAGGCAATGTGCTTATCTCTCTTCTGAAACACATATGTGCACGCATACAATTAGCAGTCAGCTCAAAATGGAACAGGCTCAAAGGCTCAGGGAGCTGAATTGCCTTTTTCAAGATGAAAAGCTTGGAAAAGGAGTCTGTGCTATCTGAATCTGTCAGTGAGTGGGGGTTGTACACCACCACCAATATAGTGGTTTCCAGGCTTGTCAGAGCCTTTATGCAGCATCTCAGCCCAGCCTTCGTATCCATGTATGTCCTCCAGCCTGGCTGTGGTTTGATCAGAGAGCACACCCAGTGGTGTGCGTCCGCACAAGCTTGCCTCTGTGCAAGGTCATCCGAACACTGAAGTGATGGGAGCTGCCTCATTAAGCAGACTCACTGGCTTTGACTTGGTTGGTAAACCCTAATTCACCTTTGTCCCAAATGGATTACTATCTGAGTTTTAATATGAGATTTTTATGTGAAAAGCACAGAGCTGAAAACTCACAGAGGGGAATACAAAGATTATACATGCCAGGAGTGGAATAATAGTGGTGTCTTAGAAACAGACAACCTGTGGGGGACAGAATTATTGAAATTGAGGTTTAAAAGATGCCTTTCACATCCTTCCTTGATTGTTGGCTTTAGCACCTTAGCCAGAATGGATGTGTGGCCTTTCTTCTCCCTCTTCACTGTATGCTCCGTGGAACAGAGTTCGTCTGGCTCTGCTGCTGATCTAGTCTTGCAGTGGCTGTGTATCCTCCTGGTGACATAGTCCTGTGTTCCCCTTTTCTCCTCAGTCCACGGTGCCTTTGCAGTATCATGTTCAGGTCATGGGTTTAGACTCGGAGACTGAGCTTCTCTCAAATCCAGAGCCATTTCTCTCCTGTGTGCCTCTGCCGGATAACAGCAGAGCCTCACTCTCTGTTTGGATAATATTTTCACTAGTCTATGTGTTGCCACCTATTTCAGTGATTGTTACTTCCTTTAGATAACTTCTGATATCACATAGAGGCTTTCTTTTGCTTAAACCAAGTTCTATCAGAGGGACTAACATTATTATTAGTTACCTACTGCTGCATAACAAACAACCCCCAAGTTTAACAGCTTAAAATAGCACACATTTATTGTCTCACAGTCGGTGGGTTAGGTATCTGGGCATAGAATAGCTGGATTCTTTTTTTCGGGTCTTTCACATGGCTACAATCAATGTGTCCACCGGAGCTGGGGGAGGGTTTTTCTCTAACCTTACCTTTGTAGTTGGGGTATTCAGTTCCTTCCTGGCTGTTGACCATTAGTTTCCCTTGGTTCCCTTGCCATATGACCCTTTCCAACATGGTGGCTTGTTTCATCAAAACCGGCCAGAGAAAGAACCTGCTGGCAGGACAGAATCAACACCTTTTGTGACCCAACCAAAGTAATAACATATGGCTTTTGCTAAAGTGTATTGGTTCAAAGCAAAGCACTGAGATCCAGCTCATGCTAAAGAGGGAAATTACACAAAGCCACGTCTATCACGAGATGGAAACTCTCTTAAAGGCTGCCTACTGCAGCCTTTATCAATAGTTAACTAACCCACTTCAGCTAAGTACTGATAAAGAGCTCCAGGTTGAAAAATAAGAGTCATGAATGAACAGTAAAATGGGTTGTGTTAGAACTGTGTGTGAATGATTGTGAAAAACTCAAGATGTCACACATTTCTTTCACTTTTCTTGGCGGCAGAGTTTTGATCTGGGTGCATAGTAGGGTCCAATTTAATAGAAGGAGATGGTGTAAATGAATCATTACAGTACTTTGTGGTATATTCTGTAACAAAGGGAAGTGCAGAGAGCTGTGGCCAGCTCAGAAGGGGCAGTGAGTAGTCTGGTTTAAGCCTGGTTTGGGGCAGGCGTCACCAAGTGACATTTTAAATTGAGGTTTTAAGGATGAATAGACATTTCAGGAGAGTGAGAGAAGGAATTTCAGGTAGAAGGAAGAGTAAGTACAAAAGTATAGGTTGTTTATAATGGCAAGTTTAGTGTAAATGGAATTGTTAGCGATAAAGCCAGCAAACTCTGGAAATTCTAAGACACATTTTATAGTTTCTAAAACATTTCACTCAGCCTCTGTACCTTCTAATTGAGATGTGTACATTGACGCATTAGTATTTCACTTTGTTTTTGTTTTATGTTATTTTTCTTTTCTGCTGTGAAAATGATTATTAAATTGATGATACTTCTAACAATCAGAGCTAGAATCAAGGTGATAGGATATTTCATTTCAAAGAAGACAGAATGCTTTGTCAGTATTCTTGGAACTCCATGAAAGCATATTTTCAGTGTGGTCTGATGAGAGCTGAATTTAGAATTTTTTTAGAACAAAATCATAACCATTAAGTCACAACCTGAGGCATTTTTATACAATAGATTTGAGCATACATATCCCTTAAATGTTAGGAAATGCAACAACAACAAGGAAAAAGACAGGAAATGGCTAAGTGTTCCACAGAGCTTCTCTCTTTAGTTGGTCCAAATCAAATCTTAATCTTCTCTCTAGCCTCCTCATCTCCACAAATATTTTAAGGTATTTTAGTATGGATACTAGCTCATCCAGATTTCTTGGATCTGAGTCTTTGTTCTGCTGTCTGCTAGCTGTGATCTTGAGCAATGTACCTAACCTCTAGGCTTCATTTTCTTCATCTTTAAAATGGGATGATGTTACATACCTTACATGTTGTTTTTAGAACCAAATGAGGTGAAGCATGTACTATCATCAGTATAACAGCTGAAACATAGTAAGCATTTAGAAGTGATAGTTATCTTTGTTCCTAGTTGTGGTGAACAGAATAATGTCCCTCCAAAGATGTCCATATCCTCGTCCTGAAAACCTTTAAATATGTTCATGTACATGGCAAGAAGGATTTTGCACATCTGATTAAGGTTAAAGGCCTTGAAATGAGGGGATTATCCTGGATCATCTGAGAGTTTCAATCTAATCACACGAGTCCTTAACAGACAAGAGCTTTGCCTGGCTATTGTCAGTAGGAGATGTGTCTATGGAAGGATGGTCAGAGACTTGCAACATTACTGGCTATGAACATGAAGTGGGTCAGGAGCTGGGGAACACCTGGAGGAAAAATCAGCAGAGCTTTCAAAAAAGAATGCAGCTCTCTAGACATGTTGATTTTAGTCTGGTCAGACTCAGGACCTATAGAACTATAATATAATGAATTATGTCATTTCAAGTCATTGAGTTGAGAGTTTATTATGGTGATAATAGAAAACTAACATATTATTATTAGCTCACTCTGTTGAATTGTCCAAAACTATATTTAAAAATGATTCTCAGTTCCCATCTCTTTTCTAATTGTTGAGGAGCAGTAATTCAATTCCAGTAATTCTGGAGCAAGTCTGGTGTTTATGGAGAGAGTTAGGAAGATAGTCTGTTACACAGAGGAGATCCAGTTCATATTTATCCCTGAATTCCTCACTTTAATGGTTGAGTTGCTTTTATCATATTCAGTTTCTGGTGTAAAAGTTCAGTGTGCTCCTTATTTTAAAAGACATTTTTCTAGTCTAATTCTAAAGAACACAAACATATGTACAAACACATAAAATTATGCAGAAAGATCAAACCAATCAATTCTAAAGAAAATCAGTCCTGAATATTCACTGGAAGGACTGATGCTGAAGCTAAAGCTCCAATACTTTGGTCTCCTGATGCTAAGAACTGACTCCTTAGAAAAGACCCTGATGCTAGGAAGAATTGAAGGCAGGAGAAGGGAAGGACAGAGGATGAGATGGTTGGATGGCATCACCAATGCTATGGACCTGAGTTTGAGCAAGCTTTGGGAGTTGGTGATGGACAGGGAGGCCTGGCGTGCTGCAGTCCATGGGGTCGCAAAGAGTCACACATGACTGAGCAATTGAACTGAGCTGAGACTATACATTTACCCAAACACAGTAAATCCAATGATGGTATAGTACATTTCTTATCTGCCTACTTTTAAAAAGTTTATTAACTTCATAATATGAAGAAAGTTGGCAGATAATAATTTTGAAAATACTATTTTTAAAGTACATGTGTAGACTTAGTTGTTGGGGGATTGCTGCTGCCATAGATCTTTGGAATGGATTGTAGGGTGGTTGAGAATGACCTTTATATTCAGGAAGGCTCCACGCCAGCAAGACTATATCTGAGTCACAAATCAGTGACCAGAATTGGTTCTCAGGTTCCATATATTGGCTTTGGGGACATTTTAATGATTCAACATTTAAACAGTCAGATGATTTCATTATGAAAATCAGGAATTGCAGCCAGATTTTCAGATGGTTCTCCATTAATTTTGGGTCTGTGTCACTGCACCTCAATTATCAAATGCAGCTGCCTAGCAGCAGAACCCTCTTAGGAGGAGAGGGTATCCCCATTCATTGAAAGTCCTCATTTCCCATTCGCTGAGACTCAGCAGTTCCAGTAAGAAAACTGATGACTGAATATCAGAATTCCTATAGCCAGGCTGCCTCATCCATTTAGTTAACCATGAATTAGAGTATTTTTAGTTTGCAGCCTATGATTTATAGTATTAAAGTGATCATAATGATGGTCATTTTAAGCTATAGAGATTTTAATATAGAAATAATGTCAAAGGTTTGGTTTTTTTATGAGTCATGTTCCTACCAAATGCATAAATCACATTGACATAAACCTCAGGAAAACCATCAGATACTTCAGTAAATTTTGAATTCATCTATATTGCTTTTCCTTGTGAAATTAAATAACCTTAAATAGTTCATTGGAAGGACTGATGCTGAAGCTGAAACTCCAATACTTTGGCCACCTCATGTGAAGAGTTGACTCATTGGAAAAGATCCTGGTGCTGGAGGGATTAGGGGCAGGAGGAGAAGGGGATGGCAGAGGATGAGATGGCTGGATGGCACCACCGACTTGATGGACATGAGTTTGAGTAAACTCTGGGAGTTGGTGATGGATAGGGAGGCCTGGCGTGCTGCGATTCATGGGGTCGCAAAGAGTCAGACAGGACTGAGCGACTGAAATGAACTGAACTGAACTGAACTGAAATAGTCATGTCACATGCAGAATATGTATGCCATTCTAGTATAGTATCAAATAGTTGGCCAATTTTTAAAACTCCTAAAAATTGAGTTCATTACAAGGTTTATACAGAAGAAATTGTTTAGAACAAAAAAAACATAAAATTTGGTGATAAACTGGAAAAGGTCCATGGAAGTGAAACTGATGTGAGTAATAGATGTTGTTTTCTAATGGCCAGTTTATTCTTTGATAGATGTAATATTTTTCAAAAGGGGGTAGCAGTCAATGGCTTATAAGGAGATAATAAGATATTGCATAGAATGTAACTATCTAAGGGAATATAAAACCTAGATTGAATTTGCAGGATTTCACTCTGAGTTATCAGTGAAGGAGGCTATTATCAGTTGCAAGTTCTCTGCTAGAGGAGCTGGGCCAGGGGCTTTTGGCATTAGCTTAGCTGATATTAATGATGCTTTTGATTTTGTTTGGCTTCTCTTTATACACATAACAAGTCCTGTATTATCCCTCCTTTAGCAGTAAAGCCTTCCACATTTCTATGGAGAACCTGAGCCTGATGATAAACAACTAAGAGCGAAGGGGCAGGCTGTTTACCAATTGTCCTCGTGGCCACAGGCAACTCTCAGCCTTTCTGCATCTCAGTTTCCTGTCAGCAAATGGGGCGGGGGGCGGGGGAATATGATTTGTTTGTATCTAGTCAATGGCAAGCCACTCCGGTACTCTTGCCTAGAAAATCTCATGGACTGAGGAGCTTGGTAGGCTGCAGTCCATGGGGTCGCTGCTAGTCGGACACAACTGATCGACTTCACTTTGACTTTTCACTTTCATGCATTGGAGAAGGAAATGGCGGCCCACTCCAGTGGGCCTGGAACTGGATTCTTGCCTGGAGAATCCCAGGGATGGGGGAGCCTGGTGGGCTGTCATCTGTGGGGTCGCACAGAGTCGGACACGACTGAAGTGACTTAGCAGCAGCAGCAGTCAACGCTCTTAGGTGCAAGTAATAGAAAAAACTCTGGCTCTCTTAACCTTAAAGGGATTTCCTGGAAACGTTTGTACAGCCTAAGAAGCAGTCTGTAAAATGTGCAGAGACCAAGGCGTTACTGGAGGCTTTAATGGTTTTCTCTGGAAGGGGCAATTATAAGATGTTGTTACCCATTGCTAGGTGCCACTAAAGGATACGGAGTGAGAATGCACAGCACTGAAAGGTAAAGCTAACTCTCCCGCTATTTCCAGCCACCCACTCTACATTCCAAATTCCTGGGCAGAAGCAGGGGGTTGTTTTAGTGTATGTCACATGGCCATGTATTTGCCAAGTGGCAGGAGGTTGCCTGGGGGGAAGGAAGCCTTCTTTTGGCTTCCATGGTGAGAGAGATGCTCTGACTCACACAGAGGATGATGTCTTCAAAACAGACAGACAGTTGAGATGCTGGATGGGTGAAGAGTGGGGTCAGGAATGGAGAGGACAGGAGAGGCAGACAGACAGGGAGAGGAATCTATGTTGTCCTTACTTCTTAATCTTCCCAGCTGAATTGGGTTCTGTAGTAAGACTATATGTAAAAGAAGGTTGAAAACCTTTCGAAACATTACAAAATTATAACATGGTATGGTTATTGTTATTATTCCTACTGTCACGATCTCAGTTCAAACCTTCCTTGTTTTTCACCTGGACATTTTCAATATTCTTCTGGCTAACTCACTGTCTGTAGTATTTTGCCTGTTCAGTATGACTCAACTCTTGTCAACAGCTTTGTCTTCCTATCCAGTGCAGTCATTTCCTCTTCTAGAAACTTCAATGAAAGTAACACTAACACAGCTTAGCAAAGCATATATGTCCACCTATATCCATGCATATGTCCACCTGTATCCTTCTACAAACCACAGGCTTCTCCTGTTTTGCAAAACGACTATAGAACTTGATAAGGTACCACAGTGCAGTGCAAAACTTGATAAGGTACCACTCTATAATTCAAATTCTGATGTAACTGGCTCCAGCCCCATTCTCCACTTGGATGAACCAAAGGTCTTAGGTTTTTAGAGGGTTGGGAGAAGGAAAGGAAGTAGAAAGTCACTGACATGATCATCTGAGACTTTAATATTTCAATTCAAAGCATATTTAACCTTGCCAGGATTCCACAGAGAGCATGCTCCAAAGCCTTCCAGCAGGAGAAGGCTTTCAGGCTCCCAACACATGTCAATCTCTGAGTCTAGGCATATAGCCGTCCCTGTCTGCTCCTGTGCAACTCTCCGTCACAGTAGGGTTGCATCCAATCATAGTGACCCATGTCACACAATTTTCTGCTCCTTCTAGTCTAAACCAAGAAAACTGACCCACTAAATACTAAAAACCAGAAGTAGCAGCACCTGTCCGCTCCCCTTCCAGCCACACAATGCATCACACAGTAACTGGGCAACTGACTAAAAATAGTGTTTCCGTTAACCTTGTAACATTGCTACCTTTATCTTACTCGATTAGATTTTTAGACCTCACTTATCCCCTTATGGTAGGTTTTATCATACCATTCTCCAAGAATGTCTTTGCTGATACGGTTTTTATGGGCCAAAATAGCTTTCTTCCTTTTTCTCACTGAAATGCTGCTTACCTTTTCTGAGTCAGTGAACATGGTCTCACTTGTCTGAAGTTTCTTTGAGTCTTCTCATTAGAAAGTGAGTTAATTTAGCAGCTAATGGCATGAAGTTCAAGTAGATTTAGTATTTACCTTCTTAGTCAGAGTATGACATGTTAATAGATCTCTTCATCTGCATTTCTACAGCTCTTAATTCAATCTGTTTACTTTTGTGATTAGTTGTTTACACATCTGTCTTCCCCATTAAATTATATATGTTATTTGAAGACAGGCTTTATGTCTTTTCATCTCCATGCTCACAGAGTAAAACTTAGTGAATTTAATAAATGTTTCTTGAATCAATTAATTAAGTTGATATCTGTATAATAATGAGAGGAAGGAAGTGACAGGTGAAACATTCACATGATCAGTGCATTTGGAGGTTTTCAAAAGTAATTTTATCAACAAAATTCAAGAATAGGTCTTAGAGCTAGATAGCATTTCTGTGAAATGTATAGTATTACCTTGTGACTGCTTCCCACATACTGTATATTTAATCGACATAATCTTATGCTGGTGATATCCCTGTTCATAGTTGAGAAGAGAGGTTGAGTAACTTGCTCAAGTTCTCGTTTATTATAAGTGGAGGAACTCTAGTCAAATAAGGAAAGAAAGCACATTTGGCCACTCTCTTTTCTTCTTTCATCATTTTAAGGAAAGCAAAACTACTCCTAGAGTATAAATATATAAGCCAAACATATATTGGTAAACTTTGGCTCTGAGTCTCACTGTGCTCAAGTTCATGTCTGTTAGGTTTTGTATCAGAGCTAGTCCCAGATAGCATGGTATGGGAGACCACCTACCTACTCCTTCACATTTTCCTCAATGTCTGGGTTCTAATAGCCTCACATTCCTTCTAGTGGCTTTAGAATGGACACAAGCTATCACACTTTTCTATGTCTTCTCTAGCAGAACACATAAAGCCAGGTGTTCATTAAATAGCTAATTATTGAGCACTTATACATAAGACATTCTGCTTATAATAACAAGAGCTAACATTTGTGTTCATTATATGCTGGGCACAGTGGTAAACCCCTCAGTATATGCATTTTCTCATCTAATCTTATTAGCTATCTTTTAGGTTAACACTGTTATCATCTCTGTTTTACATATGAATGAGTTGAAGCTAAAGAAGTTTATGTAACTTATCATAAATTTATCATAAATTTGTAGGTTCTTAAGTGATAGGGCCACTCAGGGAAGCTAAAAGTATGTCCCAGTAGTATTTTGATTGATCAAAATAGCTGCATGGATCAAGAGTAATTTTAAGCCTCCATTATTCAACTTTTTCTCTGACTTCTTTCCTTAAGTTGAATTCTTCACTTTATGTTCAATAGTTAGTATAGTACTGTACACAAGCATCACTCTTGAGCCAGATCCCTAGGTCTGAATTCTGATTATTCAGCTTAACCTTCAGCAAGTTACTTAACTCTCAGTGCCTCTGTTTCCTCTTTTGTGAAGTGGGAATGAAAATAGTAATACTTATACTCAGTGTGATGGGTTAATATATATTTATCCATATATATATGTGTGTGTGTGTGTATGTATGTATAATATATAAGGCATTTACAGCAGTGCTTCACTTGTGTTTTTTTTTAATATTTATTAACTGCAATTTGGAAGATATGTGCTTTTGCTTTGGATTATAAAAATATAAAATTACCTATACACTTGAAAACTTTATAGTGTACCAGAGGAGTTAGAAATACATCCATTTAACCAGTTAATGAAAATGAATAAAAGACAAAATTAATTACTAAAAAAATGTTATAGGCAATGTGCTATGGCCATTTGCTTGTACAAAGTTATAAGAATGGATGAAAAATGAGGGATAAAAAGAAATGAGGAAAAATACATTAAGTAGGAATTAGGAAGTGAGGGGTGTGTGAAAGGACTGATCATTTAATAGCTGGGAAACTCAACGATTATTCTATCTCCTTGAGATTTTTTCTCTCTTAGTAAAATGGAGAAATTATACCCACCTTATAAAGATACTGAAAAGACTAATAATATTAATGTTTAAGTGACTACAAGAATGGCTGTAAAATAACATATGGTTAACCAGATAATATGAAATCTATCTTATTATTTAACTATAAAAGAGATTATTATGCCCAAGGAGAAATTTGGAATTCAGAAAAAGAAGACATTTTTCTCCTAGTCCAACTCATTTTTGCCTCAGCCAATACCTATTTCTATAGCTGTAGGCATCTAGGCCACCGTGATTCATTGCTCACTGTCTACACCCAGTTCATCTACATGTCTTCTGTTTTTGTTTTCAGAATAAAACCCAAATCTGCACCCTTGTCTTTATCTCGCTCCCAGTGTATAAGTCCAAGCCGCCCTATTGTTGTCAGCACCATATTGGTTTTCCATATTTGTTCTTACTATTTCCAACCTATTCTGTGCGCAGCAGTCAGAGCAATAATTTAAAAGCAAAAATTGAACCATGTTATACCCTTGCTTCTTGCCTTCAGTCCCTTCAGGGGCCCGTCTTTACAAATCTGTGATACAATTTCTCCTTTCCTCTCCCCTTTTGTCTTATCCATTCTGCCTTGCTTCTTGTGTTTGGTCTCATTGGCCTCTTCTTTTTTCCTGGAAGAAATCCCAGACCCACCTCTTCTTCAGAGATTTCCTGTATTCTGTCCCTTTCATTTGGAACACTTTCCCTCCCTTTCCTCTTGCTCAGTTCTTTTCCTTATCCTTTAGATTTTAATGTTATTACCTTCCTTGTCTATTTTATATAATTAGCCTCTTCCCCATTCCCTGTGATTCTCAATCATGTCACCTATGTTTCCTTCAAAAACTAGTATCACACACAAACCTTTCTGTGTGTTTTTCTTACTTATGGCCTGTTTTTCTCCAGCTCCTATTAGCTCCACAAAGGCAAGGAAAATGTTGCTTCTGCTTTGTTCCTCATTGGATACCCAGAATAGTTCCTGGGAAGTACTTGATGACTGAATACCAGTAGACATTTGGATTCATTAATTCATTCAAAAAATACGTGTAGATTACTACCAAGAGCATCAAAGCACATCATATCATAGTTTTATGGAATAAAAAAATATTGTATTAGGGAATGTGGAATATTGTGTATGTACATACTTTACCAGAGAAGGCAACGACAACCCACTCTTGCCTGGAGAATCCCATGGATTCTCCTCTGAGCCTGGTGGGCTACAGTCCATGAGGTCTCGAAGAGTCGGACATGACTGAGCAACTTTACTCTTGCTTTTCACTTTCATGCACTGGAGAAGGAAATGGCAACCCACTCCAGTATTCTTGCCTGGAGAATCCCAGGGACGGAGGAGCCTGGTGGGCTGCCGTCTATGGGGTCGCACAGAGTTGGACACGACTGACGTGACTTAGCAGCAGCAGCAGCAGCATATACTTTACCTCATGTAGTATAGCATGTCTGCAGAGTTTGTTAGTGCCTTTGGAAGACTGACAATCAAATACCTCACCAGGAACCTGAGACTGAATTAAGACTTTTTCTCCTTTGTCACACCCGGTTATCATACTTGTCTGATTCTATTTGAGGAAAAGTTTGAGGTATACTTCTAAAATACTAGTAGGTGGTTGCCATGGCGCTTTTTTTTTTTTTTTTTTTTTACTTTCTAAGTTAAATTGCATAGAATTTGTCTCAGATGTATTATACAAAATGAAACTCAGTTACATGCCATACAATGAGCTCATCTCTGTCAGTTTCTCTAGTCCCTTACTCATGTTTATTGCTAAACCAAGCCTATTTTGTCTGTATTTTTTCTTCTACTGCAATATAATGACCTGAATATGTTATTCCAAGCTTATCCCAGCAGAGGAATAGAATGACATTGTTAATCTCTTTGCACTGGTTTCTGTGTTCAGTCTATCAATAGCTAAATCTTTTTGTTAACAGTAGTAAGTGTAAATTTGAGGCACTTTCAACACAAATGGTTTTGTATTATTATTCCTTTCTAGTTTATCTTATCCTGTCAAACATCTCCCTGGTTCAATTAGATTTTCCCTGGAGATTTCATTGATATTGTTCCAAGTAGAAACTCTTACTCATGTTTCTAGTCTTTTTTTTTTAAGTCTTGTAAGTATTTTTCAAGTATAGTATTTTCTTTTTAATTTTGTAAAATCTTGTATGCACATAGTAGAACCAGTCCATCAAAATGAATTAGGTTAATATTTATCAATAGAAGTCCTATTGAAATTCAAGGAAAAACAAATACATGTGTTTTAAAAAATTCAACATTGGTGAATTTAAATATGCCACATTTATGTGAAACCCTAAATTTTTCTTTCATATTGCTATGTGTTTTATTTTATATATGCTTTATTTTCTTTCTAATACAGAAGTATTAGATGTGCCCAGTAAAAACAAAACAGCCACAAAAAGGAGGAAGGAAATTAAAATCCTCCACTATCCCATATCCTATTAGTATTTTAGAAATAGTTCTTTATCTATGCATACAATACATATCTTTTAAAATTAGATCAGAATCATATTATAATATTATTTTTAATCTTTTAAAATGATTAATTTGGTATGAATATTTTCTCATATCAATAATATTTCACAACATTATTTATAATGGTTGTTTAGCATTCTATAGAATAGATACACTCTAATTTATTTAGTCAGTCATATATGTTTGAAATTTTAAGCACTTAGCAAAATTTCATTGTTAAGGATAACACATGGGGTGGGGTTTTTTCCTAAGCCTCTTTGATAATTTCCTTAGGATACATTTCTATGAAGAAAACCATCAGGTCTACGTTTTGCACATTTTAATACTTTAGATGTATATTATCAAATTTTGATAATTGTCCTCTGAAAGTCTGCACCAATTGTATTCCCAGTCGGCAGTATACAAGAAAGGCTGGTTCCCTAGTACTGGTACTCAGTTTTGCAATGGTACTTTATCCCTTTTATCTACCAATTTTAAGATTTTAAAAATACGTATATCTTGGTGTTTTTAATGTATTTTATTACCAGTGGATATGAACATTGTTTTACCACGTGTGTATTTATTTCTTTTTCCTTTTGTGAGTTGTGTGTTCATGTCCTTTGACCCTTTTATCTGTTTTGGCTGTTGATGTTTTTCTTATTGATTTCTAAACATCACATGAATTTTCAAAATCTCCAGTTTGGTTAGCAAAATTATCAGATCAGAATCATTTAGAAATTCTTGCCTAGAAGATAATCTATGATCAGCTTATTCTAGCAGCCCATACTATAAACTGAGTAGTGGGAAAGTGCAATAGTGACTTCATTGATCAGTCTTTTCTAGCTTCAGAAGATCCTACAGGTATTCCAAGGACTATCATCTCCATTTCACAGAGGAGAAAATTGTACTTCCAAAAACTGAGAAATTGATACAAGGCATCACAATTTGTAAACACCAGGGCTATGACAGGGTTTTAGGTGCCGAATCTGCCTTGTCACCTTAATCATGCTCTCATGCTTTTGATTTCCTCTTTTCCCTTTTGTCATTATTATAGTTTATTTTTTCTCACTATCTTATCAACACATCAGTGCTAACGGGTATTTTAATCAATGTGGTTTTAAATGGCCTCTCAAGTCGTTCAGGGAGTCTGGCTTTATATCACACACTGAGCATTACTAGATGTCTTACAAAACGTGAATCATTTCATTATCTTTCATTTTGTCCAAATCTCTTTTTATCATGAAATAATTTGATTGAATTTTACAGTTAATTTCATTACTTACTTCTGGATAGAAAATATGTCAATAGATAGGCTGAGGGAAAAGAAATATGACTTGGCTGACAAGGAATTAAGATTGCTTTTCATTGTTTCAGCTCTGTGTTATGTGCTTACTTATTTTCCCCATTAATATATCTTAAGTATAGGGGTGATACTATTAAAGTTGGCGTTTTTCAGATATGTGCTTTTATTTCTTTGATTTTTTGTTTGTTTGTTAGTGGCAATGGCTTTGTATGGAACTAGCCATGTGCTCCTCAGGTGCATCTGGTGCCCAGAGACGGTATCTGTGAGAATTCTGAGTAGCATTCAATATTTGTGGAACAGTTTTTTCCTCTTCATAAAATAAACATGGTTCTCTCCAACACTATTGCTCTTAACTGGTTTAGTTCTGAAGTGTTAATATCCTCAGTTCCGTGTTATCATCCCGACTCTTTTGGATTCTAAATATGGGGAGAGAGGTGGGAGGGGGGTTCAGGTTTGGGAACTCATGTACACCCGTGGCAGATTCATGTCAATGTATGGCAAAACCAATACAGTATTGTAAAGTAAAATAAAAAATAAATTAAAAAAAGAAATAAAAATAAATAAATACATTTGATGACTGAAAGAAGTATTTGGAAACAAAGGTATCCCAAACAGAGAACTATCCACCTTATTGTTTATGCTTTATTGCAGAGTTCCTGCTTTACAGTATTTGCACTAGATTTACCCACCTTGTTCCTCAGATATTTCTGTATGAATAGCATGTTAATTATATTATAGCAAACATAATATGGAAGATCATTCAGTCTAATAATGCTGGTTGCTAGGAAACCATATTCCCAAAATAGCAGTTGAAGCAATGCGATATCAGCTAAGATAGCTAAACAATGTCGAATATAGAAACTGATCACAAGTGTACTGACTGTTACAAATTGTGAGTTTGTTAACATGATTTTTAATCAAAGCTAGAGAAAAATTAAATGCTCCATTTAAAGCTTTTGGGGATTTCAAGGAGGCGGACTAGTTAATTGTGGAAAAAGATCAGGATTCAAATCCTAGTTCTATTATTTAATTAATCCCAATAACAATGGGCAAAATATTTACTGCTTTAGTTTTATCATTTTTATTACAGTAGTGATGATAACATGTACCTTACGGGGTTGTTGTGAAGACTCAGTGAAAATGTTTTCACATAATTCCTGGGCCTAGGAAGTCTTCAATAGATTAATAGTATGATGATTGTGATGATGATGATAATATATGAAAACCATTTTTAACCCTTTCATAATTTTGAAGCAATCAACAAATATTTTATGAGCATGAGCTTCAATTAATAAACTATAGAAATAAGTGCTTGCCCTCAAAAAATTCACAATTTCATTTAGGAAATATATATGTATATATATATGTGTGTGTGTGTATATATATATACACACACATGGGAAAAGATGGTACTGTCCAACATAGGCAAAGGCTCTAAATTGGGATAAAAAGTTAGTATGTTTGAAGCCTGAAAAGAGGCTTGGGTTTGTAGGCTAGTGAGCAAGGAGGAAGTTGGTATGAAATGAGAATAGGGGTAAGATGATGTCAGATCATGCAGAGTCTTAAATCATGGAAGGTGTTCTAATTTTAGGTATCATAGTAAGCCTTTGAAGTGTTTTCAGCAAGGAGAGATGTGATTTGATTTATGTTTTAAAGACATTTCTGTGACCTGTTTGGAGAATAGTTTGGTTCAACCTAAGAGTGAAGTTGGAAGGACCAGTTAGGAGGTTTATCTAGGCTAAAGATGACAGTGACCCAGGCCAGGACACTAGCCCTGGAAATGAAGAAAAGCTAGCAGATTCAGAATACTTTGAGAGAGGATCATCATAGCTTGTGATCTCTGGGTTGTACAGAATGAGGTCAGGGGAGGAGTCAAGCATGACTCATACTTCTGAATTGAGCGGCTGGGTACATGGTGATCATGAAGAATGATTAAAATGTCAAGATTAGCAAGGGAGAGGAATTAGCTTTTTAAACAAGAGAATTAGCAATGAAGGAACTCAAGGTCTTGTTGGGAAACAGCACATGGCCCAGTTCAGCTCAGGATAATTCATGTGTGTGTCAGGAATGAGGTGGGATGGGCCAGATAAAGTTGGAAAGGGGTTGGTTGGCACTGGTTCACAGGTGTCAAGCTAATATATGTGGATGTGTGTTCTTTATCCACATGTGTGTTTATTTACAATCAAGTCTACTCTCTGTAGACTTTCTTTTCTGCTTCTTCCTTTAGGTAGGCCTAATCCTCATGGAGAGTGATGAGGACAGGGAGAAGAACACAAAGAACAGCTGAGTGTCCACTAGGGTAACTTGTGGCTTTTAAGCTCTTCAAATGTGGCTCAACCAAATTACTATGTCATCAAGTGTAAACTGTACACTAGATTTTGAAGACTTAATATGAAGAGAAAGGATTTTAAATATCTCAATATTATGTTGAAATAATATTTTAAATGATTGGGTTGGCTAAAATATTAAAAATATCATTAAAATTTTAAATATGGCTATTAGAAAAATTATGCCTGTAGCTTACATTATATTTCTGTTGGGCAGTACTGATCTAGACTGGTTCTAACTCATGCCAGCTTACATGGACCACCTGAAGAGTAACTTTCCATATTGCTAATCTATACTTTCTTGAAGACAGTGATCTTGATGAGTAGAGAAAGTGAGATAGTATGAATGAGTCATGCCAAGATGTGTTATCAATAAATACTTAACTAGGGTCCTTGGGTAAAGCTACATGTCAGCTTTATCCACAGGAGAGTTTTAATCTTCTACAACTCAAGATACAAGATATCTGCAAAACATCCCATAGCTCTGCCAATTTCTCTTCTCATTGTTGCTGTCCCTACAATATTTAGCTCTTTCTCTTCTAGATTTGTTTGATATATTTTTCCTGTAAATTTCCTCTGATCAGCTCTTTCCACTGAGACTTACATGTCATGTACTTTATTGCCATCAGCCAGGTGTTCCTGATGCCACTCATCAACAGAAAGTGCAAATATATTGAGGACTTTTATATAACTCTTATATATCTTAAAGTCCTCACCAGGTCATTTATCCTTCAGTGGTACCTATAATATGCTGATGCTTTTTAGTTGGTATTATAAGAGCACTGCAGGAGACTCAAGCAAATGATTATTGAGCATATACATGAAGCAAAGAGTTGGGAATCTGATCAGGACAGAGTAAGTCTAAACAACACTTCTGTTTCATTGGTTAAGAAAGACTACATGAAGGAGAGGATGTTTCAGGACTTATCAGATGGATAGAGGCTGCAGAGTAAAGGTGTCTATGGGACATAATGTCATAAGTTTGTAGAGCAAGAAACTTCTCTGTGTTGAGAGTGAAAGAATCACTGGGACTAGAAGAAGCAAAGGATTGAGGAGTGTAGAGAGAGTAAGGAAACCTGGCAAAGGGTTTTTGTCAATAAGAGTCTTTGAAATTTTTGGTCTATGCTGTAGCATAAAGGTTCCAATCAAAGTTTTTGGAGCAAGGGGTTGAGAGAAATACTATCAAAGTAATTTTGAAAATCAGCTAGATAAGGCTAGTGGAGGTGATGGAATTCCAGTTGCGCTATTTCAAATCCTGAAAGATGATGCTGTGAAAGTGCTACACTCAATATGTTGGCAAATTTGGAAAACTCAGCAATGGCCAAAGGACTGGAAAAGATCAGTTTTCATTCCAATCCCAAAGAAAGGCAATGCCCAAGAATGCTCAGACTACCGCACAATTGCACTCATCTCACATGCTAGTAAAGTAATGCTCAAAATTCTCCAAGCCAGGCTTCAGCAATATGTGAACCGTGAACTTCCAGACCTTCAAGCTGGTTTTAGAAAAGGGAGAGGAAGCAGAGATCAAATTGCCAACATCCGCTGGATCATCGAAAAAGCAAGAGAGTTCCAGAAAAAAATCTATTTCTGCTTTATTGAGTACGCCAAAGCCTTTGACTGTGTGGATCACCATAAACTGAGGAAAATTCTGAAAGAGATGGGAATACCAGATCACCTGACCTGCCTCTTAAGAAACCTGTATGCAGGTCAGGAAGCAACAGTTAGAACTGGATATGAAACAGACTGGTTCCAAATAGGAGAAGGAGTACGTCAAGGCTGTATATTGTCACCCTGCTTATTTAACTTCTATGCAGAGTACATTATGAGAAGCACAAGCTGGAATCAAGATTGCTGGGAGAAATATCAATAACCTCAGATATGCAGATGACACCACCCTCTTGGCAGAAAGTGAAGAAGAACTAAAGAGCCTCTTGATGAAAGTGAAAGAGGAGACTGAAAAATTTGGCTTAAAGCTCAACATTCAGAAAACGAAGATCATGGCATCCAGTCCCATCACTCCATGGGAAATAGATGGGGAAACAGTGGGAACAGAGGCTGACTTTATTTTTTTGGGCTCCAAAATCACTGCAGATGGTGACTGCAGCCATGAAATTAAAAGACGCTTACTCTTTGGGAGGAAAGTTATGACCAATGTAGACAGCATATTCAAAAGCAGAGACGTTACTTTGTCCACAAGGTCCTTCTAGTCAAGGCTATGGTTTTTCCAGTAGTCAGGTATGGATGTGAGAGTTGTAAAGAAAGTTGAGCGCTGAAGAACTGATGCTTTTGAACTGTGGTGTTGGAGAAGACTCTTGAGAGTCCCTTGAACTGCAAGAAGATCCAACCAGTCTATCGTAACAGAGATCAGTCCTGGGTGTTCACTGGAAGGACTCCTGTTGAAACTGAAACTCCAATACTTTGGCCACCTCATGCGAAGAGCTGACTCATTGGAAAAGACCCTGATGCTGGGAAAGGTTGAGGGCAGGAGGAGAAGGGGATGACAGAGCATGAGATGGTTGGATGGCATGACCGACTCAATGGACATGGGTTTAGGTAGACTCCGGGAGTTGGGGATGGACAGGGAGGCCTGGTGTGCTGTGGTTCATGGGGTCGCAGAGTCAGACACAACTGAACAACTGAACTGGAACTGTAAGGCTAGTATCACATTAATAGACAGAGGAAGTTTATTTCAGGAAGATAAATTCATTTCTATACATACTTCTTTTTTCTCATGAAAGTAATTTTCAGTTTTTTACCCACTTCTCTGAACTTGTAAGGCTTGTTTGGTATTGGATGGAAATGGATCATTGTAAGTGATATTTAGGATTTGTGGTTAATTAAAAATGTATATTTTTGAGTCTGAACTTTTCACCTGGCAACCTTTCATTATGTCTGAATATATTAATATTTTCTCTAGGATAAAAAGTTTTATAGGGATGATGTGAGTACAGGAAGAAGGTAATAGTTTTTCCTCCATAGTAGAAGCTCTTTTAACCAATCACAACTTAACCTACCCACCAGATATACTCATATTCTCCAAAAATACTGTTGTTTCACACACACAAAAATAAGTAGAATATATACGAATAACTTGATTCAGTCAAGTCACTTAAAATGTGTTATCAAATTAGGTATGGGTAAGAAAATTGTAAAATATTTGGGAAAAGTGTAGAAATCTATTTATTATCCATTCAAATTGCTCTGCAAGTGTCTTTAATTTCTCACTCCACTTTAAATAAATTAAAGCTGGAACTCTTACAGAATGAACAATCAGTATGATTTTTGAAGGATGACTTTGAGTAACTCAAAGCAAAAGAGTTGGCCTACATTAGAAACTGACAAATACTCATCTGTATTATTTCAAGTGTTTAAAATATGTATGTATTCAGTTCAGTTCAGTTGCTCAGTCATGTCCGACTCTTTGCGACCCCATGAATCACAGCACACCAAGCCTCCCTGTCCATCAACAACTCCCGGAGTTCACTCAGAGTTGCGTCCATCGAGTCAATGATGCCATCCAGCCATCTCAGCCTCGGTCGTCCCCTTCTCCTCCTGCCCTCAATCCTTCCCAGCATCAAAGTCTTCTCCAATGAGTCAACTCTTCACATGAGGTGGCCAAAGTACTGGAGTTTCAGCTTTAGCATCATTCCTTCCAAAGAAATCCCAGGGCTGATCTCCTTCAGAATGGACTGGTTGGATCTCCTTGCAGTCCAAGGGACTCTCAAGAGTCTTCTCCAACACCACAGTTCAAAAGCATCAATTCTTCGGCGCTCAGCCTTCTTCAGTCCAACTCTCGCATCCATACTTGACTACTGGAAAAACCATAGCCTTGACTAGACGGACCTTAGTCGGCAAAGTAATGTCTCTGCTTTTGAATATGCTATCTAGGTTGCTCATAACTTTTCTTCCAAGGAGTAAGCATCTTTTAATTTCATGGCTGCAATCACCATCTGCAGTGATTTTGGAGCCCAAAAAAATAAAGTCTGACACTGTTCCCACTGTTTCCCCATCTATTTCCCATGGAGTGATGGGACCGGATGCCATGATCTTCGTTTTCTGAATGTTGAGCTTTAAGCCAACTTTTTCACTCTCCTCTTTTACTTTCATCAAGAGGCTTTTTAGTTCCTCTTCACTTTCTGCCATAAGGGTGGTGTTATCTGCATATCTGAGGTTATAGATATTTCTCCTGGCAATCTTGATTCCAGCTTGTGTTTCTTCCAGTCCAGCATTTCTCATGATGTACTACCTTTTGTGATTTCTTTCTTCATGTATCTCATGACTCCTAATCAAACTGGGGAAAACATTTTCTATAAATTTAACATTTTATAGCATAGAGAGGACCCCAGTCTAGCTACCATTCTAACTTACCACAACATATATGAAGAGTATGATTTAATACTATGACTTACCAGGACTTCTTTGACACTTGTTCACATATTATAAACTGGCTTGTTTCTCTCCTCCTCTGAATTTGCTTATGTGGAAATCATCTAAATGCCTACACTAAATCCTTTGGCTTATGTCTCTCTGGTATTTTATACTGTTGCCCTTGACTCTTAAACCTCTCTTCTTCCTGGCTAATCAACCAGACTATTCTGACTTTTGCCTATCTGCATATGTTTTTTTCTCCTACTCTTTTATGAACTTATATTCAATATTTCTTCTTTCTACTTCCTTACTCTATTTCCTGTTCTTCCAATTTTGATTCTTTTTTCTTGACACAATTTTCACTGGTAGTCCCGTTCACTACTGTAATCAGGAAGACTCTGTTGCTCTCTGTGGCCTAGTTAGAGCATTCTCCTTTGGTATATAGTCTTTGGTACAAAGACTGTAGGGATAATTGAATTATATTAGAGCAAAAGGAATTAATGAGATGATTCTAAGAACATGGGGATATTGGTGTATATGGTCAGTATACCCCTTCCCCTTATAGTGAAGAAAGAATGTGTCAATTTTACCTCCTTCAGTTTCCCATTTCCAGGCTTTATGAAAACAGTGGGTTTTTTCCTTCTCTTAAATATGCTAATACCATTGGTTGATTACATGTTTGGTCAACATCTCTGTTTCACTTTGTTCTTATAGCTCTTTAAGTGGACATGATGATAATATTAAAAAAAAAAATTCCTCCAATGAGTAAGGGATAGTTCTAGATGCCTTAATTTTCAAAATGATACTGTACATTGGTATTATTAGCCTCACTGCATAAGTGAGGATTATGGACATTGGAATTTTCAATAGCTTGCCTAAGATCACATTACAAATAAATACTGGTGTCCAAGTCTGCTCATTTTGAACACCATGCTTTTATATATACAGTTTATTTAGTTAGTTAGTTGCAGTGTGGACCTTCACTGCAGTGGCTTCTCCTGTTTTGGGGCACAGACTCCAGGGTACAGGCCTCAGTAGTTGCAGCACGTGGGCTCGCCAGTGGTGACTCCCCGATTCCAGAGCACAGTCTCAGCTGTTGTGGCACATGGGCTTAGTTGCTCCATGGCATGTGGGTTTCTCCCAGACTAGAGACTGAACCCGTGTTTCCTGCACTGGCAGGCAGATTCTTTACCACTGAGCCACAAGGGAAACCCCCTAAAGCTGTGCCTTTTAATGAATGCATTTAAGTCTATACATTTCTATCTAATCTTTACTTAAGCTGCATTCCTTTTTTATATCATTTACATGTAAATGATAATTTTATAATTTTTATAAAATTTTATAACTTCCATTGTGATTCCTCCTTCACACTTGGGATATTTAGATGTGTTTTCCCTCAAAACATGTAGAAATTTTGCTTTACTACTTTATTAACTTACCTAAAATAACTTTTATAGATATATATTTTAAATTGAAATATAGTTTGTTACAGCATTATATTATTTTCAGATGTGCAACGTAGTGATTTGATATTTTTATAGATTATACCCCATTCAAATTTACAAAATATTGGCTGTATCCCCTGTACTGTACATTACATCCTTGTATGTTATTTTATTCCTATTTGTTTGTACCACTTAATCCCCTTCCCCTTCCTTGCCATTACCCCTGTTTCTCTCCACATTAGTAACCACTAGTTTTTTCTCTGTATCTGTGAATTTATTTCTGTTTTGTTATATTCATGCATTTGTTTTATTTTTTAAATTCCACACATTGGTAAAAACATATGGTATTTGTCTTTATCTGACTTACCTCACTAAGCATAATACTTTCAGATCCATCCATGTTGTTGCAAATGGGAAATTTTTCTTCTTTTAATGGCTGCATAATATTCCAGTGTACATATGGACCACATTTTCTTCATCCATTTGTCTGTTGATGGATATTTCGGTTGCTTCTACATCTTGGCTTATTTTAAACAGTGCTGCTATAAACACTGAGATACCTAAATATAAATATCTATTTCATTCATTATGTCTTAAATTTTATTGTTTTAATTCTTAAGGAAATATGAAGGGTAGCACAGTGTTGTTCCTATATATCACTTTCAAATGAGTAAAAGATATGGATCCTGTTTTTAAAAAGCTTAATCTGTCAGATCATTCTATAACAAATAAGACCAATCAAAAGAAATGAATATAATAGTGCCTAGGAGCTTGAAGGATGAAAATTCAGTGAGGATTGTCTCAATCATTTTCATAGAAATGATGGAATGTGAATGGGGTCTTATAAGGATGATAGAATTTGGGTGAATTGGGTAAAGGAAGAGGATTTCAGGCAAGGAGACCAACACAAATGAAGTGATCCTAGCATAAATACTGTGTTCTTGGGTCAGTGACTAGGCCGTCCTTATTTTGGCCCTTGGAACACAGGAAATAAGTCTAATCTTGGTTTCATCTGCATGCATGCGTGCGTGCTAAGTCTCTTAAGTCATGTCTGACTCTTTGTGACCCAATGGACTGTAACCTGCCAGGCTCCTCTTTCGTGGGATTCTCCAGGCAAGAATACTAGAGTGATTGCCATTTTCTCCTCCAGGGGCTCTTTCTGACCCAGGGATCAAACCCGCGTCTCTTATGTCTCCTGCATTGGCAGGTGGATTCTTTACCACTAGCGCCACCTGGGAAGCCCTTTGTTTCATATAACAGCACTCAAAATAATGTTCACAAAACTACCAAGTCTCTGGGAGTATCTTTTTTTAATTAGCTAACTTTCCTCAGTTATTATTTACTATTCCTAGTGAGTCTCTATGAGTCTGTTCACTATGACTGTTTATTGATCTGTTCGACTTCCCAGGTAGCTCAAGTGTAAAGAATTCACCTGCCAATGCAGCAGCCACAAGTTCGATCCCTGGGTGGGGAAGATCCCCTGGAGCTGGAAATGGCAACCCACTCCAGTACCCTTGCCTGGGAGATCCCTTTGACAGAGGATCCTGGCAGACTACAGTCTATGGGACAGACTAAAGTGACCTGGGCACTGATATGTTAAACTTAATACTTCTTAAATGGGATCCTTATCACAGGACATGATCCATGACTTCTTGAAGGGTAGTTCCCAGGATGAAATCCAGAAGAAACACCAAGAGTAAAATCTTGAATATGGAATAATACCTTGTAGTAGTCAAATCCAGGGTCCCTAACCCACTTTCCCCCATCCTCTGGGTCTGCACAGCAGGATGTGAGTGGCAGGGGAGCAAGGGAAGCTTCATCTGTACTAACAGGCACTCTCCATTGCTCCGCCTCCTATCAGATCAGCATCAGCATTTGATTCTCATAGGAATGTGAACCCTACTGTGAACTGCACATGTGAGAATTCTAGATGGCATGCTCCTTATGATAATTATCCTGAAACCATCTGCCCCACACTGCCCATGGAAAGACTGTCTTCCACAAAACCAGTCCCTGGTGCTAATAAATTTGGGAACCACCTGTCAAATCTACAGTGTGGCCATGCGACTGGGACAATTAAGGAGTAACTAATTTATTTTTCATAAGTTATAAGACTTCTGAGGGCTTCCCTGGTGGCTCAGACAATAAAGAATCTGCCTGCAATGGGGGGGACCTCGATTTGATCCCTGGGTTGGGAAGATGCCTTGGAGGAGGGCCTGGCAACCCCCTCCAGTAGTCTTGCCTGGAGAATCCCCATGGACAGAGGAGCCTGGCGGTCTATAGTCCATGGGGTCTCAAAGAGTCAGAAATGACTGAGAAACTAGCCACACAAAAGACTTTAAAAAGAAGAAGATCAATTAGATTGAGTAGGTCTTCTTAACTTATAAAGTTTGAGTTCATTCTTGGAATTTAACAGATCTGACTTTGAATTCTAGCTGTTTCACTTAAAATTCTATGATGTTGGATGAATTTATTTAACCTCTTTATGACTCATTTGCCTCATCTATAAAATGAGAATAACAATACCCATTTCTTAGTGTTGGTATGAAAATTAAATCAAAGAATTGAGTCCATCACATGTTGTAGTACTTGGTACGTTGTAAGTGTTCAAGAAGTCATAGCTAAATATAAGCTTGGATATAAATGTCAGCCAAGTGATGTAGCGTTTTCCTATTTGTATCAACACTACTTCAATATATGCCAGTATAAGTCTTATATCCCCCAAATGGTAGGATGTTAAATATGTAAAATATGCATGTAGGTATTGTTTCCATATGAATAATGAACCATACTTAATGTGGCTATTAGTATATGGAACAAGAAATAGTGAGTGCTTCACTATTGATTATAACATGTAACCACAAAGTTATTCTTTAAATGATCCTCTTTTTAGTGTTGTGTATGTTTAGTCACTCAGTCGTGTCCAACTCTTTGTGATCCCATGGACTATAGCCTGCCAGGATCCTTTATCCATGGGAATTCTACAGACAAGAATACTGGAGTGGGTTGCCATGCCCTCCTCCGGGAGATCTTCCCAACCTCAGGATTGAACTCAGGTCTTCTGCATCGCAGGCTGAGTCTTTACCATTTGAGCCACCAGGGAAGCCCTCTCTTTTCAGTTACACAATACTATTTATGGGAATCTTTTCAGAAAGAAAAAGGCAGATAAAGACATCTCTAGGGTAAACATATTCTGAAACCCTCCATGTATGTATCTAGGTTTGAAAATAACAATGGCAGTGTTGATGAAAATTTCTGACAGTGTTGGCAAAAGTAATGATGCAAGCAAGCTTCTGTGCTTGATGATGGAGTCTGGGAAAAGTGACTTGCTAATATTTTCAGTCTGCATTTTGGTTCAATTACTGTGATATTCATAATGAATGAGGAAAATAACATTTTAACCAAGAAGTGCCAAAGAGAGTCACCGATGTATTATTTCATTGTATATGTCCAATTCATCTCTGAAATGTGGAGTCCATCCATGAACACCTTGTATTAATATATGACTATGAAGGTGACAAATAAATTCAAGGGATTAGATCTGATAGAAAGAGTACCTGAAGAACTATGGATGGAGGTTCCTGACATTGCACATGAGGCAGTAATCACACCATCCCCAAGGAAAAGAAATGCAAAAATGCAAAAGGCCTCTGAGGAGGCCTTACATATAGCTATGAAAAGAAGAGAAATGAAAGGCAAGGGAGAAAAGGAAAGATATATCCGTTTGAATGCAGAGTTCCAAAGACCAGCAAGGAGAAACAAGGAAGCCTTCCTCAGTGATCAGTGCCAAGAAATAGAGGAAAACAATAGAATGGGAAAAACTAGAGATCGCTTCAAGAAAATTAGAGATACCAAGGGAATTTTTCATATAAAGTTGGGCAAAATAAAGGACAGAAATGGTATGGACCTAACAGAAGCAGAAGATATTAAGAAGAGGTGGCAAGAACACACAGAAGAACTATACAGAAAAGATCTTCATGACCCAGATAATCATGATGGTGTGATCACTCACCTAGAGCCAGACATCCTGGAATATGAAGTCAAGTGGGCCTTAGGAAGCATCACTACGAACAAAGCTAGTGGAGGTGATGGAATTCCAGTTGAGCTGTTTCAAAACCTACAGGATGATTTTGTGAAAGTGTTGCACTCAATATGTGAGCAAATTAGGAAAACTCAGTAGTGGCCATAGGACGTTCCAATTCCAAAGAAAGGCAATGCCAAAGAATGTTCAAACTACTGCACAGCTGCACTCATCTCACACGCTAGCAAAGTAATGCTCAAAATTCTCCAAGAAAGGCTTCAACAGTACACAAATCATGAACTTCCTGATATTCAAACTGGATTTAGAAAAGGCAAAGGAACCAGAGATCAAATTGCCAACATCGGTTGGATTATTGAAAAAACAGAAGAGTTCCAGAAAAACATCGACCTCTGTGTTACTATGTCAAAGCCTTTGACTGTGTGGATCACAACAAACAGTGGAAAATTCTGAAAGAGATGGGAATACCAGACCACCTGAGCTGCCTCTTGAGAAATCTGTATGCAGGTCAAGAAGCAACAGTTAGAACTGGACATGGAACAACAGACTGGTTCCATATTGGGAAAGGAGTACATCAAGGCTGTATATTGTCACCCTGCTTATTTAACTTATATGCAGAGTACATCATGAGAAACGATGGGCTGGAGGAAGCACAAGCTGAAATCAAGATTGCCGGGAGAAATATCTATGCAGATGACACCACCCTAATGGCAGAAAGCGAAGAGGAACTAAAGAGCCTCTTGATGAAAGTGAAAGAGGAGAGTAAAAAAAGTGGGCTTAAAACTCAACATTCAGAAAAATAAGATCATGGCATCCTGTCCCATCACTTCATGGGAAATAAATGGGGAAACAGTGAGAGACTTCATTTTTGGGGGCTCTGAAACCACTGCAGATGGTGACATCAGCCATGAAATTAAAAGATGCTTGCTCCTCAGGACAAAAGTTACAATGTACCTAGACTGCATATTAAAAAGCAGAGACATTACTTTGCCAACAAAGATCTGTCTAGTCAAAGCTGTGGTTTTTCCAGTAATCATGTATGGATGTGAGAGCTGGGCTTGAAAACCAACTGAGAAAGAAAGCTGAGCACTGAAGAATTGGTACTTTTGAACTGTGGTGTTGGAGAACTCTTGAGAGTCCCTTGGACTGCAAGGATTGACTGCAGTCAATCCAAAAGGAAATCAGTCCTGAATATTCATTGGAAGGACTGATTCTGAAGCTGAAACCCCAGTACTTTGGCCACCTAATGAGAAGAACTGACTCATTGGAAAAGACCCTGATGCTGGGAAAGATTGATGGCAGGAGGAAAAGGGGACAACAGAGGATGAGATGGTTGGATGGTATCACCGACTTGATGGACAGGAGTCTGAGTCAACTGTGGGAATTGGTGATGGACCGGGAGGCCTGGCATGCTTCAGTCACATTGGGTCGCTAAGAGTCAGACACAATTGAATGACTGAACTAAACTGATGAAAGTGACATCCTGCACATTTCCAAATCAACTTGCCTCTGACATCTTTGAGATGCTTTTGCCTCTAATTCATTACTACAGAGTCAATACAACCCTGTTTTCTATTGCTAAGAACAAAATTTCATTAGTGGGGCTTTCATGTTTTAATCCTCTGAAACTGAACCTGGTTGTAAATACTTCTATTGACTAGATAATCGTATAAATAGGAAAAAATATTTTCAGTAAACTTAAAAATATTCTCCTGAGGTGGTTTTCAAGAAGCGACTTTTTTTGCAGATACATTTAACTCTGCTAACTCAATATTTTTCTTTTGTAGTGGACTCTTAATATGCTGGAACGGAAATTATACCCTTTCATGTTTCAATTTGAAAGTGGCTGTTTAGGCCATTTGTATAGAAATAGTTGTCATTCAGAAGTAGCATTAATAAGTAGAATGAAATTATATTATTGGATTCCTTTTTACCCAAATTCAGATACACTTTATATATCATATCTCTTGAAATGTGACTGCATTCAAATAAAAAGCTGATATTATACAATTATTCTGCATTGAATAGAGAAGCTGTTAGTCTTATCCCTCAATGCATATCTACTAGTTTTCAAATTTAAAGTTATGAAGTGTGATAAAAGGCTTACAGAAGGAAAGAAGTCCTTTAATCTGAAGGACACATGGACCCATCACTTTGAGAGTCTCCTCTGTGTGGGAGCAATGCTAATCACGCAATTCCGGTGCTTATTGACTTCATCATCTTTAGGGATAGGAGACTAGTAAACGAGCAAGTGGATGAATAGTATCAAATATTTGATATGTACAAATGCTACAGAGACCAGCACTGGGGACCTACTCAGACTGTGCGTTCAAGTAGGGTTGTGAGAGAGGAAGAACCTGGGGGAAAACACTGCAGATGGAAAAATCAGGTCCAAATAGCCCGAAACAAAGTGCTGACTGATAACAGAGGGCAGGTCTCGAGGCTGGAGAGTTAAACAGAACCCAGTGGGACTGGAGATTGAAGGAACAGATTTAATCATCTCCATCTCAGCTGCATGAGTACTACATTTTGACCCGGATTGTGTCACATTGCAAGTAGCTAAGTGGTTAACACTTTCTACGTATGAAGTCTTATAAAGTGGTGGGTGTGCTACAATTCTTCAGCAATCACTGTAAATCTGCAAAGTCTGAAAACCTAAGAGAGGGTTTACTGATTTACCATTGCTTCCACTTTCAAAAATGGTGTTATAATACCACTGTATGATTAGCTAGCATTGTCATAGATGGTAGTCGCTTAGTTGTGCCTGATTCTTTACAACTCCACGGACTATAGCCCGCCAGGCTCCTCTGTCCATGGAATTCTCCAAGCAAGAATACTAGAGTGGGTAGCCTTCTAAGAAGAATTCCCTTCTCCAGGGGATCTTTCTGACCCAAGGATCAAACCCGGGTCTCCTGCATTGCAGGCAGATTCTTTACCTACCATCTGAGCCACCAGGAAAGTCTATGTGTTATTATCTTGAAATGTACAGTTTTTCTGCTCTTAGTGCATTGAGATACAAGGTATATGTGGAAATTTGTATCCTTATATTAACTCTTCCTTCTTGACATTCATATAACATTTCCGTCTTTATGTTTGGATAGCACTTATTTGGTCACACAGAGTCGGACACGACTGATGCGACTTAGCAGCAGCAGCAGCACCTATTTATCCTCATTTTGTTACAAAAAAGCAAAAGATACCAAATTTAAAAGTTAAAATGGGTCCAATTCTTTTGTGTCACTGTGGAATAATCACTGTGTACTTGAATTCCATATCAGTCCTGTTTTCTCATCATTGTGTTTCACTGCTGGGTGCATTCAACACTGATTATCAACTGTAAGTCCTTTACTCTTGACCTCCTCACCCATTTATTCATCAGTTTCTGCTGATGATGCCAAACTATGTTGGAACATGTGAACCCGATAAGGACACAATTAGTTCCACTTAATGATAATTGGTCTTCTGGTATGGTTTCCAGGAATATATTGCATCATTAAAGCAGGAATCACTTATTTGCAAAATCAAAGTCATCTGTTTACTCATATACTTCTGTTAACATATTGGTGTTACCCAGAGGGAGAAAAAGTGTATTCCCTGAATGTATTTGCAAAAAGAGTTTGTACAACTCTCTCCTAAGTGGGCTGGTTTTTAATACTATCTGTTAAGCTATTCAATCTGTTAATCACAGTCATAGAATAGGAATTTGGCAACAGTACTTTTTTTAAAAAGGTGAAGGAAAACAAGTTATATCTGCAGGTAAGTATGTATCTGTGCATTTTTATTTTTTATTCTGACAGCCTGCCTGTAATTTGTGAAGGATTTTGGCTGGCAGTCAAACTCAGAGCACTCAACCTTTACAATTGTTTGTTTCTGTATGTATTCTCAAGTGTCTTTATAGCTGAAATGAAAGAAGTAACACATTTGGTGTACATCAGACTTCTCTAGATCAGGATTTTGGTGGATTTTTAAAAATTCAGTTCTCCTGACTTTTTTCATACATCTGCTTTTTTGTGAAGTGTTCTATGTATCTTTTTAACCTTTGAGAACACAGTCTTGATTTAAAGCAAAACTTTGTTACAAAGATTTGCATTTAATTGCAAAGATTAGATTAAAGCAAAATGAATACACAATATTTGAATTATGTGAAGTAATAAACGTCCATTTAGATTTAGGTTTTAATTTTAAAACATTTATTTAACAAAACACTGCCCAAAATCTGTAGGCAAAGGGTTTTATTGAATTGACGGGGAAAGCAGTTCTGAATTTCATAAAGCATTCACCGGGGAGACTGTATTGTCAGCAGCAGTAATTACAGCAGGTAATTGTGTCATTTACCCTGTTACAGACCACTGAATGTGACGAGCAGGGGACATACCAGCTGTCACACCCTGTTAGCTCTCACGTTCTGGGATTTGCAAAATCACACTAGGACTCACTCTTGGAGAATGAAAGGAAAACAAAAATAAAGTGAGATTAAAATCTATTACAGTTTTTATAGAGAGACTATTCTAGAAAACAAAAATTATAAATCTCTGTAAAGTTGAAAGTCGATCTAGGCATTCCTCTTCTTCATCTTTGTTTCTTATAGTCAAAGGCTGTTGGACTGGAAATAAATATAACTCAGACTCAATTCTGCTGCTTATTAACTGTGACCTTCGATAAGCCATTTAATCCTCTTGAGCCTCAGTTTCTTCATGTGGTCAATAAAAATTTTGGTGAAGGATACACTCTCGAAGGTCCAATTTCCCTTTTAAAACCCTCTGTTTCTACTGAGAATGAATTATCTTTCAGTTGTTGTAGATATACCAGTGAATATATTAGGGTTGCTGCCCTTATGAAACTTGTACTCTAATGAGGAATGAGGAAGACAGACCATAAACACATAAACAAATAATTTCAGATAGTTTAACATCAGATAAAAGCAGGTATTATGAAGAAGGAATCCAAGTAAACAAAGGTGTGAGACAGAGCCTTTCTGAGGAGGCACCCTCTGAGTAGAGGCCTGAATTCAGTGACTAAGCCCTGATCCACTGTGGGTTAAGAGCAACTCAAGAGGAAGAAACAGCAAGATGTTTTTTGTGTTCAAGGAGCAGAGAGAAGCCAGTGTGGCAGGGAGGAGGAAAGAAGTAGAAAATTACTTCACTGGGGTATGCTGTGGCTATGGCAAAGACTTCGGATTTTATTCGAAATGAATAAAGTCAAAGTGAATCCAGGGAAAGCTTAAGAGCAGAAGGATGTTGTGGACATCATAAGTTTTGAAAGAATTTTTCTGCCTGCCTTATAAAATAAGGCTTCTGGTAGAAATATCTGCATTTTAACAGCATACGCTCAAATATACTGAAATACGTGTGCACGTTGTCGCTTCAGTTGTGTCCAGCTCTCTGCAACGCTATGGACCGTAGCCCACCAGGCTCCTCTGTGCATGGGGTTCTTCAAGCAAGAATACTGGAGTGGGTTGCCACGCCCTCCTCCAAGGGATCTTCTTGATCCTGGAATCAGACTCATGTCTTTTATGTCCTCTGCATTGGCAGGCACGTTCTTTACTACTAGTGCCACCTGGGAGGCCCCACTGATATGTAAATCATCACTTTAAAAAATAACGTGATTTCAGATTTATGGGGATAAATTTTTTTAGAGATATCAGAGAAGACTCATGATCACAGGACTCTTTTAATATCTTTCGATTTTTTTTAAGATTACCTTTGAGTGTCATTTTACCTTAGATAATGTAGAACTGGCAGGAATAATCACAAAAGAAGAAAAAATGCTAACTTCATTTATGCTGGCATGTTTAGTTTTCAGCCTAATTCAGGAAAGATTTGGGGATCTTGATAGTGTATTATAAGATTTGATTAAACAAAGAATAATGAACACTTTTCCAGGTATCTTTCTCTAGAATAGTTGAATTGGGAGAGTTAAGGTGCATATTTCTAACCAGACATGAAGAAAATCCTGCACGTATTCAGCGTAAAGGCTGGGAAGTTTCTTAAAACATCCTAAATGGATTTTTTTCTTTTGTTGGTGTATCATGCCAAACTGATTTTTTTAATGTGTGAAAACATTCAATCAACAAACATAACTAGAGCATTAAGTTCTAGTCAAATATTCCACCAAGCACTCAGAATTTAGCAGGGATACCTACAGAAAGTTTGCTGGTGATGATAATATGCTTGACTAGGGAGCAAAGATGGAGAAGGTAATGGCACCCCACTCCAGTGCTCTTGCCTGGAAAATCCCATAAATGGAGGAAACTGGTAGGCCACAGTCCATGGGGTCGCTAAGAGTCAGACACGACTGAGTGACTTCACTTTCACTTTTCACTTTCATGCATTGGAGAAGGAAATGGCAACCCACTCCAGTGTTCTTGCCTGGAGAATCCCAGGGATGGGGGAGCCTGGTGGGCTGCCGTCTATGGAGTCGCACAGAGTCGGACGCGACTGAAGCAACTTAGCAGCAGCAGCAGGGAGCTAAGAATCTCTTTTAAAGCTGTGTTTACATTCACACCTGCATTCTGTCATTACTTAAATGTTCAGCAATGGCTGGGAAATTGATTAATGCCCATTATGGCAGGACTAACTCCCTTTCCAAACTATCTGTTTTGTCAGTTGTGTGTAAAAACAGAACACATCTTCCTTGTCACTAAGGAGATCTTAACCTAGAAGTGAAAATTGATCTGTACATAGACAACTGCAGTTCAATCTTACAATACAAGAAAGTGCAGCAAGCTAAGGAAACAGGTTGGGCAAAGATGCTGAGCCATGAAAGTGATGAGTTAGTGGCGAAGGAAATGGAAATTTAAAGAATAAGAACAAATCAATCTCTGCACATCTACCTTCCTGTTCCCAAAATAAACCTGTAATTAACATCATATTATACATTTCCTAACATTTAGTTACTCACAAATATGTCTAGCTAAGGATTTCTGTCTCCTCTTCTAGAGAATTCTATTTCTCATAGGTTTCCAAACATGATACCATCATTTTATTTTTTCCTAGCTCTGGGACTTTTAAAAATAATAATTTTGATTTAGTGGCTTAGTCCTTTCAAGCTGTTATAACAAAAACACTACAGACTGGGTGGCTTAAACAACAAGCATTTATTTATAGTTTTAGAGACTAGGAAGCTCAAGATCAGGGTACTGGCAGGTTCATTGTTTGCTGTCAGCCTGCTTCCTGATTTATAAATGACAGTCTTCTCCTTGTGTCCTCAGATGGCAGAAAGGGCATGAGAGTTTTCTGGAGTCTCTCTTATAAGGGCACTCATCCTATTCATTAGGGCTCCATCCTCATGATCTAATCACCCCATAAAGCTCTACTTCCAAATACCATCACTTTGGGGTTTAGACTTCAACAAATGAGTTTTGGGAAGATCCAGGTTTCCAGTCCATAGCATTCAGTTTATCATTTTGTCTTGGTTGAGACTGGATAATGCAGAGGACAGATTAGAAGATGGAAGCAGAACTGGCCAGTGGAAAATTAAGTCACAGTCCACTTGGTCAATCTGCCATCATGGCCCAGGAGGCTACTTGAGCCAGCTGTTCTTGGGTAACTTGCAAGTATTTCCCATTTTGCCTTCTGGCCTTCCTCCTTTTGTCTCAATTTGTCTGTCTTAAAGGGACATTTTGAATGAGCAAATGGATCTTGTCATCCAATTGAAGATACATGGAATATGTTCAAGTAGCACTAAAAGAGCGAGTTGCCAGTTGTATCAGATCTGAGCCCACAGAAAAGGAGGAGAGGACAGGCTGTGATGAGGGGGCCCTCGGTGTAATTAGAGGAGGAGAGTAAAACCTGCAAATACAAAGAGCACATGGTTTCCCCAGAGCAGGGCATTGTTGATTGTAATTAAAATACACTTGCAGTCAGGGAGAAGATTGCTATAAGTTACCCATTAAAAAAAATTTAATTGATACTGCAGAAGAATGAAGGAATACAGGATGATTAAATTGGAGAGGGAGGAATGGAAATAAAGCTCACACTGAGGAAGAAGGGCAAGAAGCCAAGAGGTAAGAAGGCAGGTAGTGAAACTAGAAGGGAAGGAAAAGAAAGTTAGGATCAGGATCCAGTCGCACTAGTTATTCAGCTGTTCATCTGCTTTTGAGATCTGATTTCTGTTCACATTCAAACAATTCAAATCAGATTCAAAGAATATGATTGGGATCCTGGAAGCCAAAGGACTGAGGATCCACGAAGGGTGAAAGGAGAAGGGAAGAGCTTGTTGAAGAGGGCCATATACTGTTCAGTTCAGTTCAGTCACTCAGTTGTGTCCCGACTCTTTGCGACCCCATGGACTGCAGCACACCAGGCCTCCCTGTCCATTGCCAAACCTGGAGTGTACTCAAACTCATGTCCATTGAGTCAGTGATGCCATCCAACCATCTCATCCCCTATCATCCCCTTCTCCTCCTACCTTCAATCTTTCCCAGCATCAGGGTCTTTTCCAATGAGTCAGTTCTTCGCATCAGGTGGCCAAAATATTGGAGTTTCAGCTTCAGCATCAGTCCTTCCAATGAATATTCAGGACCTATGTCCTTTAGGATGGACTGTTTGGATATCCTTGCAGTCCAAGAGACTCTCAAGAGTCTTCTCCAACACCACAGTTCAAAAGCACCAATTCTTTGGCACTCAGCTTTCTTTACAGTTCAACTCTCACATCGATACATGACTACTGGAACAACTATAGCCTTGACTAGACAAAACTTTTTTGGCAAAGTAATGTCTCTGCTTTTGAACATGCTATCTAGGTTGGTCATAACTTTTCTTCCAAGGAGCAAGCGTCTTTTAATTTCATGGCTGCAATCACCATCTGCAGTGACTGTTTGCACTGTTCAGTTCAGTCACTCAGTTGTGTCCGTCTCTTTGCGTCCCCATGAACCACAGCACGCCAGGTCTCCCTGTCCCTCACCAACTCCTGGAGTTTACCCAAACTCATGTCTGTTGAGTCAGTGATGCCATCCAACCATCTTATCCTCCATTGTCCACTTCTCTTCCTGCCCTCAATCTTTCCCAGCTTCAGGGTCTTTTTAATTGAATCAGTTCTTCACATCAGGTGACTAAAGTATTGGAGTTTCAGCGTCAACAGTAGTCCTTCCAATGAAAACCCAGGACTGATCTCCTTTAGAATGGACTGATTGGATCTCCTTATAGTGCAAGGGACTCTCAAGAGTCTTCTCCAACACCACAGTTCAAAAGCATCAGTTCTTCAGGGCTCAGCTTTCTTTATAGTCCAACTCTCACATCCATACATGAGCTCTGGAGAAACCATAGCCTTGACTAGATGGACCTTTGTTGGCAAAGTAATGTCTCTGCTTTTGAATATGCTGTCTAGATTGGTCATAACTTTCCTTCCAAGGAGTAAGCGTCTTTTAATTTCATGGCTGCAGTCACCGTCTGCAGTGATTTTGGAGCCCCAATAAAGTCAGCCACTGTTTCCTTTGTTTCCCCATCTATTTGCCATGAAGTGATAGGATCAGATGCCATGATCTTAGTTTTTTGAATGTTGAGCTGTTTCCCCATCTATTTACCATGGAGTGATGGGACCAGATGTCATGATCTTAGTTTTCTGAATGTTGAGTTTTAACCCCACTTTTTCACTCTCTTCTTTCACTTTTATCAAGAGGCTCTTTAGTTTTTCTTCGCTTTCTGCCATAAGGGTGGTGTCATTTGCATATCTGAGGTTATTGATATTTCTCCCGGCAATCTTGATTCCAGCTTGTGCTTCTTCCAGCCCAGTGTTTCTCATGATGTACTCTGCATATAAGTTAAATAAGCAGGGTGAAAATATACAGCCTTAACGTACTCCTTTTCCTATTTGGAACCAAGTCTGTTGTTCCATGTCCAATTCTAACTGCTGCTTCCTGACCTGAATAGGCTATTTGGGGAATATGAGTGATGGAATGGCAGGTTAAAATCTTTCTCCAACTCCAGTTTCAGAGTTCAGTACAGTTTCAGAGATTCTTGGGACCAAGAGCTCCCCTCTGTGAGAAACAGTGAGAGAAGAATTGCTACATTTGAAGGAAACTCATCAAGTAAAAGTGAGTGATTCAGAATGAGGTTTTGAATGAAAGCCATTTCAAATTCTTGAAAAGAATATAATATAAAAATAAGAGGCACTCTAACCATATTATCAGGAGACAAAATCCTTTTTGGATTTAAGAAACGGTTTCTAAATGACAGAAAAACGATCTTGCTATACTGCTGAAGTGATTCCTGCCTCTTAAGAACTAAAGAAACATGGGTATAAATTAGTTGACAGCTTCCTCTCTGTCTTCTCTCTATACCTAGTACATACAAATTATATGCATTCAGACATACAAATATATATACACACTCACACAAAATATATTCATACATATACTGCACACATATAAAGAAATATACTTATGTGTATTGTCTTATGGGCAAACCACAGCAATAAATATTTTGGAAACAGGTATTCTGCCTTAATCATCTTATAGCAATTACAACTCTTACTTAAGCATATTAGATGAGATGGGGAAACAGTGTCAGACTTTATTTTTGGGGGCTCCAAAATCACTGCAGATGGTGACTGCAGCCATGAAATTAAAAGACGCTTACTCCTTGGAAGGAAAGTTATGACCAACCTAGACAGCATATTCAAAAGCAGAGACATTACTTTGCCAACAAAGGTCCGTCTAGTCAAGGCTATGGTTTTTCCAGTGGTCATGTAGGGATGTGAGGGTTGGACTGTGAAGAGGGCTGAGTGCAGAAGAATTGATGCTTTTGAACTGTGGTGTTGGAGAACACTCTTGAGAGTCTTCTTGACTACAAGACTACAAGACTCTTGCAGTCCCTTGGACTGCAAGGAGATCCAACCAGTCTATTCTAAAGGAGATCAGTCCTGGGTATTCATTGGAAGGACTGATGCTAAAGCTGAAACTCCAGTTCTTTGGCCACCTCATGCGAAGAGTTGACTCATTGGAAAAGACTCTGATGCTGGGAGGGATTGGGGGCAGGAGGAGAAGGGGATGACAGAGGATGAGATGGCTGGATGGCATCACCGACTCATGCACATGAATTTGGGTAAACTCTGGGAGTTAGTGATGAACAGAGAGGCCTGGCGTGGTGCGATTCATGGGGTCACAAAGAGTCGGACACGACTGAGCAACTGAACTGAACTGAACTGAAGCATATTAGAACTTATTTGTAATATCAATAAACATTATTGCAATTATAAATACTAAAAAAATATCAAAATATATTAGCTCCCGCAGCTATATACTATGAAGTACAGAGTATATAGAGAAGTGTGAGATAAAATTACAACAAAAATACTTATATATATATCTTATGTTTAATCAAGTATACTGAAGAAATATATATATATCTATGTAAAATCCTTTGGAATCTAAAAGACTCATATCTTGTATTTTGCTCTAGTAAAGACTCACGTAACTTTCTCTAAGAGAGATGAATTTTGTAATGAAGCTCATTTTGAAAAGTAAGCTTACAAGTGAAAAGGTCAATGATTTCCTTTGTCCCATAGTCCCAACCCTTTAATATTTGAGAATCATTTTACTTTCTGTACTTTGAATGGTAAAAGGTCAGAATATTATGTCTGATCCAAGTATGGGAATCTGAAATCATCTTGAAAAACATTGAGAAGGCTTGTCTAGGTTGTTTCAGTTGGTTATTTTTTTCCATAGATAATTTTGTATTTCAAAACTCCCCTTTTATGTTGCATTTTTTGAGATACTTTTTCTGATTCAGTTGGTTGAATATACTGTCTATTCTTACTATTTTTTGTAGGCATTAAAGCAGAGCAGGCCTTTGAACTTTAAATGAAAGAATAGATCACATGGTGTTAGGTGGAGATGATCTTTTTCTCCATTAGAAGTTTTCCCTAGCTTAGTGAACATCTTTTTCTTTCAAATAAATCTTAACAAAGGGCGGGGGGGGGGGGGAGAAATGCCTCTTTCCTAATTTAGAGGCAGCACTGATATTAAAATGTAGGAGCATCAAGCTTGAACCTTTGTCTTGGTGAAATTAAGCATCATGATCTCTTAAGCAATACATAGGTACTGCTCTAAATGATAAATCCCAAGCATGTTACATGGATTTGGAATGAGTAAAATGTAAAATGTAAAGTACCCAATGTGAAGTACTCTGAGAAATTGAAAAGATTGATTTTGTATAGATTGAAGCCAAATATTTACTTCAATATTTGAATCCATGTCTACCAAGCACCTAAAATATGTCGGATGTTATGGCAAGAACAGAGGATTCAAAGATCTGTTATAAAAAATTTGCTGTCTCAGGGAGTATACTGATTCATGGGGGGTAGATAAAAGAATGATCAAAGAAAAATCCCTGACAGTGTGATAAGGGCTAAGCTCATGCTAATTTATGAAACATTTTCCTGCACTGGATTGTTTCATTCATTACCTCAGTTAACTCTGAAGAACATACTGATCCACAACCCCCTACCTACAGTTCTGAACTCCAGAATGTCACAGAGAGCTCTGAACAATGATTGTTTTTATTTTTTAATTCATTTAACAGCAGAATTGATCTCATTCCTGTTATTTTCTCATCTTTATACAATTTGATATGAATAGTCATTCTTTTACTACAGAAATATTTGAATACTGAGTACTAATCCAGATCCTGCTGGAGACTGGAGGGCTATAGGGTCACAAAGAGTCAGACATGACTAAACAACAAACACACCCCAGATCCTGTTGGAGATTTTACTTGTACTGTTGTTAGGTCCATTTAACAGAGGAGGAAACTGTGATGTAAAGAGATTAAATAATTTATGTAAGATCTGACAACTGGTAAAAAGCAGAGCCAGGATCTGAACTGAGGCAACCTGACTTCCAAGTCCTTACTGTTAATACTAGTACTGTGGCTTTTAAATGCTGTGATGTAATTAAGCATGTCCTAAGGGGCTCAACTAAATTAGACTGAGGAAGTTTTAAGAAAGGTTTTCTGAAGAAGGAAGTTTCGTTTGCTCTGAGTGGGAGGTGAGTAGGAGAGTTAGACAAAGAAAGTGGGGAAGAGCCTTTGAGACAAAGAACCTGGAGGATTGGCTGGTATGATCTTTGGCCGTTAGTAGAATCTCAATCGATGTCATCTTTAATAAATGGGTGCCATGGGGGAGTTGTAAATGATGCAGCTTGGTGACAGCAAAGTGTCGTAATGAAAGTCTTGATGAGTAAGTGGTGTCTTGATGGCTAGGGATAAGGTTGAAAATGGCCAAGGAAGTTGAATCTGGATGAATTGGCCCTTGGATGTGGTGGCTGGGATGAAGGGAGAGAGGTCTGTGGGTGTGTGCTACATCACTTGAGTGTAACTCTATGGACTGCAGCCTGCCAGGCTCCTCTGTTTCTCCAGGCAAAAACACTGGAGTGGGTCACCATGCCCTCCTCCAGGGAATCTTCCCAACCTAGGGATTAAACCTGTGTCTCATAAGCCAACCTGCTTTGACAGGTGGATTCTTTACCACTAGTACCACCTGGAAGCCCCAGAGACATCTACGGTGACTCCTAGATTCCCAGTTTGAGAGGAAGAAAGACCTAGGGGATACATTTAGCGATAGATTCACCTGTGGGTGGGAAATCCGAGGATGTTCTTTCCTGATGACCTGGATGTTTTCTGTGAAGTTGTTGGGAAGGTTATGTGCCAGGAGTAAGGGAATGAGAATGGGGCAGGTGTTTTAAGAGAAAGCAGCATGGCTATTGAGGGGAATGGAAAAGAAAGCAGGAGATGGGCAGAATTGTCACTGCAGAATACATACCTTGACTATTTTGCATTAGCAGGCCACTGAATGTTTTGCGTGTTAGAGACATACTTTATAGTGATTGATTAAATCCTTAACAGATACTCACTGGAGATCAGTGATGTGCCAGTCATTGTGTCGGATGTTGGGGCAATTGATGGATTAGACCCAAGGCTGTAGCATCTAGGGGTTATCTATGAGGCAGATTTTGGTTGGGGAATGTTTTCTTGGTTTCTTGTCACCATCAATAGAGTAAATTCAAACTTCTAATATGATCTGTGCTTTTATATTTGACTTCTTAATTCTATTTTCTTCTTTTCCACAAAAACCAAATCAAACCAAACTAAAACGAGAATAAAAATAACAAAATCCCTAAAATTAGGATGCTTTCTCAGTTCTATTCATCTCACCACCATCTTCCTGGTCACCCAGATTTGAAACCTAAGCTATTTTTAATGCCTTTATTCCTCATGGCTCAAAAATGGATTCACTGTGGGGCGCATTAGTTCTGTGTCTAAGCCTGCCCTTCTCCCTGCATCACTGTGTTCGTTTTATGGTAGGCCCTCTTTCAACACAGCTTCATTCCACAAGAGTATAGGAACTGGGACGTATAAAATGAATGACACAACTGCTGCCTTAAAGGGACTTGAATCTTGTGATCTGGGGGCTTGACTTTCCAGCTCTTCTTTCTATGTCCTGGCAGTACTTCCTCAGGCTGTACCTGTGCATCACCCAAGGTGGTGCTTGGCAGGTAGTAAGCACTCAGCTTCTGTCTGTTTGCTTTCTTCCCCTTCCACTACCCCTCCTCCTCTTCCTCTTCTGTATCCCTTTGTTTCAACTCTCAGTGTTGCAGGACACTTTTTTTTTCAACTCTCAGTAACAATCTAACACCAATTTAAAAGGAGAAGAATAAAAGGAAGAAAGAGGGATTAAGGAGAGAGAGGGAGGCTGGCTAGCTAAGGTAGGACTCCTCCCTGTGTCAAGGAAAGTTATTCTCTCCTCAGCTGCATACTGCTATTAGTTTCCCTAAAATCAACTCTAATTCTGTGGCCCCGCTTTGTATTGTACAGGGGAACTGGCTCTTTGTTGTCCACCTGATGCAATCATGCTATTTTCCTGACCCTGCTCACATTGTTCCTTACTCTTCCCTGTCAGCCACCAGCTATAGCAGCTCAGTCTCTTCCGGCCCTACTGCACCTCACCTTGTGTCTTTTGCACCCATGCTCTGTCCATGTGGAATGTTTCTTTCCATTTTTATTCTTTTCCTGTTAAAACTCTTTCTGTCATTCAAGACTCACTCGTTTGGCCTGTTTGCTACATGACATTTTCCCGGAATTACAGGAGTACTTCTCAGTTGTTCCTCATCTCTTCCTCTTTAAACCTTTTGAGATCTCTGTTTATAGGTTGTCGTTTTTTTTAAAAACACTGAAGGCAAATCGTGTTCTTATCACCTCCCAGCTATATGACATTGGCAAGGAAATGTCCTTGCTCTGAGAAAGCTCTAATTCCTATTTGTAAAATAGGAATAATAATAGGACCAATCTGAAAAGACTTTTGTGAAGACTGAAGGGGATAATGCATATAAAACACTTAATGTAATGCTTTAGAGTATGTAGTAAGCACTTAGAAATTAACTATCATCGTTGTTACTATTATTTCTCTCTTACAGCACTAACCAATAGCTGCAGTATATCATAGTTATTATCTCTTCACATCGTCAATCCCGTAATAGTTCAAAAGTTTCTTGAGGTCACAAATCTCAGTTTGATGCATCTTTGGCTCTTCTGAAGCACTAGACTCACATAGCAGAAGCTTCATAAATGTGTGTTGAAAGAACAAATGAAAGTCACCTGGTTGATGCTTAAAAGTGTTGTGTTGCCCTACATTGGGTTCGGACAAAGCTTACTTCATGAGACACAAAATAGGGCAAAATAAGATTTTGCCATAAAAATTGAATTTTAATTTCTTTGTGAAATTACTGTAAGGGTAAAGAGGAAATTTGTGCTTTGGTTGTTAAGATTCCTGATCAAATAAGGATTAGGCAAGAAGTCTGAACATAGAGTGAAAAGACTAGAAGAAAATAAACCAAGCATGTCAAAGGAAGGAAATCTAACAAATTCCAGGTTGCCAAACAAACTGAAGAATAACAAGAAGTCAGTATTGAATTGGTGTGTTCAGTGAACAGGAAACTTGAGAACTGAACAAGAAATGCTTGTGTGTAAAAATGAGTTTTAGTGGGCTTGCTGCAGCTGTAGGCATTGAGCAGGCTGAAAGTATAATTTCTTGTAGCTACTTGAATAGTGTTAAAAGTAAAAGTAGATTTCTGTTAAAATGACCTTGTAATAAGTAGACATTACTCTCGTAATAAGTAGACGTTACTCTCTAATAAAAGTGAATATGTAAGGTAACTATAAGAAACAAAATGAATAGCTCTGGGAAGGTTTGGTAGAGGCATTTTCCCTTAATGTAACCACTGAAAGTTGTTTCAGTGGTATTTTAGAAAACAGAAGAATGTCCAGAATGTATTTGATTTCAGAAAAGATTGTGAAGAAAGCAAATTCTGTAAGACATTTAGGTTTTCTCCAAATAATTGAAATCGAAAAGAGAGGACATTATCTTTAGCTGTCCATTTGCTAATAAAGACAAAATGAATTTTCCCACTGAACTAGGTAATGAGATGAGAGGCTAACTAATATTCACTGAGTGTCTATTATTTGCCAGCATGTTTACCTTCATCATTTAAGTTTATTCTTTCCAATAGTTCTCTATCATAGGTCTTAATTTTCTCATTTTAAACTTAGAAAGATCGGCTAACTTTCTCACAGCCACTGAGAACTTTGAATAAAACAGCATCTCAAGCCAAGCCTGTCTGGAAAGCATATGTATCATGTTGCCTCCCTGCTATTGCTTATTATAATAGTACACAATTTTCTCATATTTCTACTTTGTCCTTCAAATGTAGTTAGGGTCCCCTTACAGAGCAGTTGATGGGGCATATTTTAAACTGATAAATGGAAACAATCTTCTTTAATCATTAGGACAGATGTTTTGATTTCAGAGATTTGTCTTGCTGGTGTCATTGAGTACTATGTCTTCACATACTAGATCACTAAATATTTGTGGAGGGAGAGGAAGAAAGGAGAAGAGAGAAGGAAGTGCTTCAAGTTCTTTCCAGTAGGCCCCTGAATTATCTAAAAATTGTTGAGTTGTAATAGAGACGTTCTTTATATTCAGTTTGTACTCACTTTGAAAAGATCTGCCATTGAATAAATTATCTTCTGAATGTACTAAGGAGCTATGCGTGCATGCTAAGTTGCTTCAGTCAAGTTTAACTCTTTGCAGGCCTACGGACTGTAGCCCACTAGACTTCTCTGTCCATGGGATTCTTCAGGTTGGAATACTGGAGTGGGTTGCCATGCCCTCCTCCAGGGGATCTTCCTGACCCAGGGATCAAACCTGTATCTCCTGCATCTGCTGCATTGCAGGGGAATTCTTCACCACTGAGCCAACAGGAAAGCCAAGGAGCTATGGTCAAAGCCAAAGAGTTATTTTGTTTGAGAACCAGAGATGGCATGTATTATCTGGGGACTCATTATTGTTGCCATTCTTTTGAGAGAAAAATAAGAGATCTCAGTTGCAGACCCATGGGCTGTCGTGTTCTGATGCTCTTTACAGGTCAGAGCATATTGACTTTGGTGGGGACACATATGATTGAAATTCATGGAGGAGCTTCTGCAAATCTCCTTGATACCTTCAGGCAAGCAATATGGTTTCCAGAAATGTAAGAGGACAATAACCAAGCAGTTCTTTGTTTTTGAGATAAATCCCCAATCTAACCATACAGTTTGATGATGTTATTAAGAGCTCCTCAAGAAAAATTTATATTTCTGTGGCCTTCTTGCTGCAAGACTTATCCAGTCTTAAGCCTGATGGAACTTCTTCCTGGGTTTCTAATAATCAAATCATAGTAAAGGCCTGAGGTTGATTGTCACTAGATTCAGAGCCACATCTTGCCACATTCAAAGAGAGAATATGCTCATTTTAAACTTGTAGTCTAGAAAACACTTAGTTCAAAGAGAGTGAAGCAGTTTTCTTTGTGGAATTTGCACCTGTATATTGTGATAGCCGCTGTTTTCCCAGCATTTCTGGATTTAGACAAGAGAGTAGAAGATGCAGCATAGGTAATGTAATTCTTGTGACTGGAGAAATCTATCAGAGGAAAAGAAAGATTTTCTGAGAGTATTGGGCCAGTTATAAAGCTATGAAGATATATTACATTCTGTTATCAGAAGAGTGGAATTTACTGTGTAAAGATTCAGCCAAAGGATCTGGTATATTACAGGGATATAAACCAGAATTACCCAGAAGCAAAGGATGACATTACCAAAGCCTAACTGACTCTTGGACATTGGAGATATCTGTTTGCCAAACTGCATTAAGGTTGAACTTCCAAAGACTTAATTTGAGGGAAGCAGTGCTGGAGTCCAGGTTCTGTGAGGCAGTTACTTTGCTTTTCAAACATTTGTACTTGACCATATTGCTATTTTCCTTTTTTTTTTGAAAATGTCTCTCAACTGAATGAAAATGTGATTTTTAGTATGAGTTGAAATTACCTCAGTGCTTTGTCCTATGGAGTTCTATAATTTTGAATAAGACTCCTATAGGGTTCAAAGTACTAGAAAATACAATAAAGAGATCAACAACCTCAGATGTGCAGATGATACCACTCTAATGGCAGAAAGTGAAGAGGAACTAGAGCTTCTTGTTGAGGATGAAAGAGGAGAGTGAAAAAAGCCGGCTTAAAGCTCAACATTCAAAAAACTAAGATCATGGCATCCAATCCCATCACTTCATGGCAAATAGATGGGGATAAAATGGAAATAATGCCAGATTTTATTTTCTTGGGCTCCAAAATTACCATGGACACTGACTGCAGCCATGAAATTAAGATGCTTGCTCCTTGGAAGGAAAGCTATGACAAACCTAGAGAGCATATTAAAAAGCAGAGACATCACTTTGCTGACAAATGTCTATATAATCAAAGCTATGGTTTTTTCTGTAGTCATATACAGATGTAAGAGTTGGACCATAAAGAAACCTGAGTGCCAAAGAATTGTTACTTTTGAACTGTGGTGTTGGAGAAGACTCTTGAGAGTCCCTTGGATGGCAAGAGGATCATACCAGTCAATCCTAAAGGAAATCAACCCTGAATATTCATTGGAAGGACTGATGCTGAAGCTGAAGCTCTAATACTTTGGCCACCTGATAGAGCAGACTCATTGGAAAAGACCTCATGCTGGGAAAGATTGAAGGCAGGAGAAGAAGGAGACAAGAGAGGATGAGGATAGCATCACTGACTCAATGGACATGAGTTTGAGCAAACTCTGGAAGATAGTGAAATTCAGGGAAACCTAGCATGCTGCAGTCCAGGGGCTCACAAAGATTTGGACGCAACTTAGCAACTGAACAGCAGTGACAGCTTCCTAATCACTAAGCATTAGAAGACCTCTAATGTATAAACATTCAAAATTTCTGGATAATTACATCAAAGATCACTAGAGTAAAAAATAGATCAGGGAAGACTTATCATTAAATGTCAGGAGGCTCTATTGCATAGCAATCAGTAGACTACTTTCTGGAGTCAGAGATCCTGATTCACAGCTCTTAGTTATCAGCCATGTGCTCTCAGGCAAGAAAGGTAACATCTACAAGCCAAATTTAACTTTCTGAAAAATAATAATAATTCTTCATGAATATGAGGATTAAATGAAGTGGTTTTTGTTACAAAGTGTGTAGTATGTAGTAAGCACTGAATTAGAGGTACAGTTATTACAAAGCGCTGAAGTTCATTCAAACTTTTAAGAGGCTCAAGATTCCAAAAAGAAAAGAAGCAAATATGTAAGTGCTGTTTTAATTTAGAATCTGTATCTTTCCCACATACACATAAAAAATATCTGTGTCAAATGCTCCCTTCTGCATAAAGTCATTCTTGTATTCCCACTCACCCAACTAGAAATGACTTTCTCCGTTGATCTCAACAACATGTTTAAACAGAGATTACTTCCTTGCTTCAGCATTTCTTATAATGAAGCCATGTATGGCTTTTATGTTTTTGTCTAATCTCCCCAACTAAATTATAAGCTCTGTGAGGGTAACTACTACTTATAGTCATATCTTTAATCCCAGGAAAATCCTAATACAAATAGACATTGAAAAATTGTATTTAATTGAATTGTAGATACATTTAAATCACTTTCACTCCTACTTTCTGTAGTATTTGCATTTTGTATCATAGTAAATTTCTTGAAAAGAACATGTGCTATGTGAACTGTATGTTTGTGTTGAAATCACACTGAGAAAAGCAGTGTGAATTTTAGAATGGTCATCTCATCTCTAGATAGTATATTCATTCTGGAAACAACTCAATATGAACACCAATTTTAAAATTCAATCTGAATCCAACTGTATATTATTATGACTGATATCTGTTGGGTGCTGAGTCTTAAAATGATTTTAGATACATTAACTTACACAGGTTAGTGAAACGAAAGTAATTTTGTTATATGTAACATCTACATTTAGGTAAATTCAGGTGTGTATATTATTACTTTATTTTCATAAATGAATTTTACAGTGCTGACCTTTGTCACTGGTGTAAAATCAGTTTCACATGTATGTGAAGATGCAGAGCAAGCAAATTATGGCATTCAAGAGAAATCTTTGCCAGCTATCACTATAAGATTATCTGTTCTATATAGAATGTACTGTAATAACTGACATTCATATTACTATTTTTTAAGAAATGTAAAAGGATGGAGTTTTCCTTCAATATTTATTTCTTTTTTCCATTTTACTAAGTTTAAAATGCATAGATACAAAAGTGATTATATTTTGATTAAAATTATTATGTGCTAATATTTTTAGTGAAAAGAAAAAGAAAAGGGTGCATCTGGTTTTAATCCCAGCTATTGTTTGAACTGTCATGTCACATGAACAATGACATTTTATCTGAGGATATGAAGATAGCATTGAATCTGATGGATTGAATATTCTGAACATCATACTTGAAATGTCTGCATTTCACTATATGTGAAGTAAAACTTGGAATTCATTTACACTTACATCCTGACATGCTCTTCTCAAACACTGGTATATAATATTGATTTAAATTCTGTCATAATATTTCTCTCCTTATTTTATCTATATTATATGTTTAAAATGTTGGAGGAAGTTTTAAAAATGGATAGGCTGACTGGTGGTTGAGTCCTTAGGGATATGTGAGTCAGGGAAAGGGTAAAAAAATTGACATTTGACCAAAACTGGATATGGCACAGCAATCATTAACTATTTATTGAGATAACCTTATAGGATATTTGCTCCTTGCTTCATTCACATTCTCTTTTGTAAACAGCTATCAAATTAAAGTTAATTCTTCTGTGAGATTTCAGGAAAGGCATTTTAAAAGACTTTTCTTAAGATCACAGTTTAGTTGATAATCGTATGACCAGCTTTAAGTTGCATGAAAAAAATTAAAGTGATGATGAAAAGGAATCAATATTTGTTTTCGAAGTGTGTCTTGCTATCTTAATAAACATTGGAAATATTCCAAACCAAACAAAACACCATGACAGAAAAATCTGTAAAAACAAACAAACAAACAAACAGCTTAAGTTTCAGTAGCTTTCCATTTGATATCTAGTCTCCAGCTGAATGGGGCTTCCCAGATGGCTCAGCAGTAAAGAATCCACCTGCCAGCATAGGAGATATAAGAGATAGGGGTTTGATCCCTGGGTTGGGAAGATTCTCTGGAGAGGGAATGGCCAACTATTCTAGTATTCTTGCCTGGAGAATCCCATGGACAGAGGAGCCTGGTGGGCTTTAGCCCCTGGGGCCACAGAGTCACATACAACTGAGCAACTGAGCACACACACACACACACACACACTATAGTTGAATGGATTAGGTTGACTTGAATGATAACAGCAGAGGAAGGCTACCCTAGCTTTCCTGATCTAGTCATTCATTCTTTCAATCATTTATTCAAAACACTATCTTTAAATGCTGAAATGAAATACAAAGAAAAATGTAAAATTCTTCTCCTAAACTTCACAGTCCCAAGTGGTGCATGAAAATAGAGGACCAAGGAGAAGCAGACACTTATGATAAAATATAGTAAGAGAGCCTTGTGCTAGGGAAAGCAGACAGAAGCCCCCAACTCTGCAGGAGGTAGGAGAAAGATATTTTCACAGAAAACATGTCATTTAACAGTGAGAAACTTTATTAGGGGGTGGGGGGCTCCAAAATCTCTGTAGATGGTGACTGCAGCCATGAAATTAAAAGACACTTGCTCCTTGGAAGAAAAGCTATGACCAATCTCAACATGCATATTAAAAAGCAGAGACATTACTTTGTCAGCAAAGGTCTGTCTAGTCAAAGCTATGGTTTTTCCAGTAGTCATGTATGGATGTGAGAGTTGAACCATAAAGAAAGCTGAGCAGCAGAGAATTCATGCTTTTGAACTGTGGTATTGCAGAGGACTCTTGAGAGTCCCTTGGACTGTTAAGGAGATCCAACCAATCAATCCAAAAGGAAATCAGTCCTGAATATTCATTGAAAGGACTGATGCTGAAGCTAAAACTCCAATACTTTGGCCACCTGATGCAAAGAACCGACTCATTGAAAAAGATCCTGATGCTGGGAAAGATTGAAGGCAGGAGGAGAAGGAGACGATAGAGGATGAGATGGTTGGATGGCATTACCAACTCAATGGACATGTGTTTGAGTAGTTTCTGCTAGTTGGTGATGTATAGGGAAGCCTGGCGTGCTGCAGTCCATAGGGTCCCAAAGAGTCAGTCACAACTTAGTGACTGAACTGAATTTAAAAGTAGTAAGAATTTTCCAGGAAAATCCGTGGGGCAGGCACTGAAGGCCGAGAGAACAACGTTTGCACCAGTATGCACTGGTACATTTGAAAACTGGAAAACTGTCTTCACCCTTGAATTGCTTAGGACCCACTTCTTCATTTCAGTGGATGCTGTGAGTAAAGGACAACAGAGGAAAGCAGATCCCGGGGTGTGCAGTTATTTACATTTGTTGAACATTACCATACTAGATGTTAAACTAAATCTTGTTAGGCCCTTCCTCTACCCAGTGGGTACCATCTAATTAAGAGGACAAGCAAGGCAGGGATAAAAACAGCATCAAATCAATCAGCAGCTGTCTTTAAAGGGCCTGTAGCTATCCATATAGAGATTTATAGATTAACTGCAGCTCTTTGAATTGCACTGGAAAGAAAATTGGCAGCAGCTGCAAACTACACAGTGCAGATTTATTTTGCTTTAGGCAGCTGAACTCAGGTAGGTAGGCTGCCCGTTCTGGTCTCTCCAATATTTAATCGTGTCCAAGGGTAGCCCCAGTTAAGACACCCATTTGTAATCCAGCTGTTTTCTAGGCTGCCATCATTATGCATAAATTTATTAAAATCTCTAAAATATTCTGATTCTAAATAATAAAAGTGGAATTTTATATAATTGGGGGAAATTCAGCCAGGAATTCGTAGAATAAGGTATCTCTTACTGTAATTCTAAAACCATAGTGACTGAAATCTCTCTGTCCTCTGAAAAGTTATTGGGAATAGTCTTTATAAAGTTATTATAGAGCTATAGTTAAAGGTATCCAATTTTGTGCTTGTTTAACACAGAACATAGAATCCTGAAATGTTAACCTTTTTTTTAAAAACAAATAAAGAGCATCTGATTTTTGTAGTTAAATGTTAGTCTAATCTCAACTACATATGTCAAAGGCAAGTTTTTTTCAAAATTAGATATATTACTGTTATGTTGTTTAGAATAGTATGTATGTTATTTGAAATACCAAGAGTTCCAAAATGAAAAAGAAATATTTCTTTTTGCCTTGATTATTCATATCATGGTGAATTAATAGCTTAAGTAATGTAATTATATTAAAATATATATTTAATTTTAGACCTGAATAATATTTATGCAAGAGCCTGGGTGATCAGTATGAGTATGAGGCTGTAGGGATTTCAGATCGCTGAACTAACTTGTATGCATTTCCTTATCTGTATTTCCGTTCCTACTTGTCTTGATTCTAGTGTTAGATCTGTTTTCTTTCTCATATTGACTAGTTATTCTTCATATTTACATTTTTGCTGAACACTGAGCTAGAATCCTGAAGTTGCCTGATATGGCTGTGAATTTGTGCAGGCCCCTGAAGCACTCTGAGCCACCATTGACTTGTCTTTAAACTAGTGATAATGACATTGGTTCTGCCTCTCTCGTAGCAGAGCTGGGGTTATCAAGTGATTCGGTGCTTTTGAAAGTGTCAGGTTACACACAGTTAAAGAAGGTATCATATTGACTGTATATCTCAAAAAGTTTGTGTTTGCACATATTATAAAGGCAAGTTTGTCTTATTTAAGAAAAGTATGACCTCCTTTGCAGAAAGAGGCAGCTTATGAAGAAATGCCAATACTCTCCCAACAGTTTGCATGTGTATCTTTATACTTGCAAGTGTGGATGTGGGTGTTAACTCCATCTAATTCCCAGGGCTTCAATTCCATTATCCTGCAGGTCAGGATTCATGGAGCAATACAGTCACACCTCCTTTCCTATCATCCTTCCCTTACTACAGGAAAAAGTTAGGTGGCTGATTATATCATGAGATAATTCCCCAAATATTAACCACTGAGACTAAACAGCTGGCTGTGGTATCTACTTCTGAGAATTAATCCCTATCCTTCCCTCTCTGCTCCTCTATTCCTTCCTACTATTCATTTGCCTTTTGTCCAAATCTTTTTGTGTTCAAAGTTTGTGGATGTATGCACTATGTATGTACCTCAAAATACAAACTCTTCTTTAATAGATAATTTGTGCATGTTTTTGTTGGAAAGAAATACCATACAATAACAAAGATAAAGGTACAATTTAAAATACAATGTCTTTGAAAATCTATCTTTGAGTAACAAAATTATATCTTCATTTCAGAACATGATGAGTGTGTCACAAATCAGCACAACTGTGATGAAAACGCTTTATGCTTCAATACTGTTGGAGGACACAACTGCGTCTGCAAGCCAGGCTATACTGGGAATGGAACTACATGCAAAGGTGAAAGATTTTAAATGCTAATACCTCTTCCAGTAGGGATGATGCAATCCATCTCTTCTTCCCTCCATCCTTTTTCATCACTGTTACCTACCTTCTGGGTATTTCCCACAGCCATTGAGAACTTCAAAGTATAGCTCATGTTCTTCCTCTTGGATTACATCAGTGTTTAAGTGGCCAGCTGTTCATCAACTCTGATTTAATGACCTCAACCACAGTGGTTTTTCACCTCTATTCTTCTCAAGCAGACCGTAGCCATAAACATACCCTAGGCACTTTTGTACAGAACTGCTCTATCTTTGAAATCTAGACTTTGACTTTTTATTGTCTAACCCCAAGTCCCTTTGCTTAGTTTTCCCCCTCTCTTTTTTTCATAGTTTTTCATCTTTAACCTCTCTGACCTTTCCTTTTCATTCAGTTTTCCAGTCTCCTCCAGGTTCATATATTTCTTTTTGAATCCAAACATTACAGTTGTATTTTTTCAGCAGTACTATCAACCCATTTGTTTTACTACCATGATATACTGTAAAATATCTATTTGGGATCAGTCTGACTGTTTTTCTTCTCTATTTTCTCTCTTGAGCTGTTATGTACTATTTAACTGGGAATATTGGATTTGTATGTATTATCATCTCTGATTTTACCTGGCTTGTCAATACCAATCAATAATTCTCAGATTTTCATTTCCATCAGTGGATATTCCAGCTAGTCTACCACCATCCATTAATTCTCTCTTGCATCCATGCTCTCTTTTTCCTTCATCAGATGAGCTTACCTCCTAGTTCACAAGGGAAATAGAGGAAATTGTTTTGGAAACTCATACTGACTTCTATAGGATAAAGTCCATATTCCTTTTTATGTCATATAAAACTTGTGATTTGTCTAATTTAGGCATTTTAAGCTTAAAAACTGCCCATTCCTCAAATAGACTGTCATGGAGATTACTAAAATTAATTTTATTTGATGCCATGTATATGAGAGACAGGAAATAACAATAAATGATTATTAATGCAGTGGCCTTGGAGCATGAGTCTAAGGCCTATTCTACACTAATACATTGGATGCAGACATGGATGAGCCAGAAGATTATTCTGTTTGTAAAGGTTATGGAAATCCATAATTTAGAGCATTGTAAAGATCTACTCATTTAGGGGTCCAAATCCCACAAAGATTTCCTCAGAGTCTAGACTGATCCAGAGAAAAGCTAAATCCATAGCATAGTGTACCTGAACCCTTAGGACTTCCAAAGATTCTGGGTGTGCTGAGAGTTAAGATTTCATCTGGGAGCCCAACCTTCTCAGTCTTAGTTATATTTGACTCTCACTCCTTATTCATATGAAGAGTAAAGTTTATAGTGTAAAGAATTCTTGAAGCCTTGAGTAGATGCAGATAGAAAATTCTTTGAAATAAGGAGAACTTTCCAGGATCTGTAAATTTCTTCTGGAAATTAGGACTACAGGTTGCCTGAGTCAAGACCCTCCGGTCCTGTGTGCCTCTCTGATGGGAATGTCAAAAGCTGGGAAGAGATGTAGTTTAGCTGTAGGATCTGCGTCCTGTCCTCCATCAACATGCTGAAATCTTGCAAATTGCTCCAATGAAGATATATACATGATGCACCCTTTCTTTTTATAAGACTTAAATTCCTAATCTCTTTGCAAATTCCTGGTGACTAGGTAATTGTTTTTGCCTAGGATGAAGACAGATTAGGACCTAGAATCAAAGAAGTCAAGTGGGTATCTTTGAGCCCCTTCTTTTAACTTAGCCACGGAATCTCAGATTTCTACAGTTTACCTCTCTGAGAAACTACATCTTAACTAACTATAGGAAGCATGTGCCAGAAAATTAGAGAAAAAGCTTTTGCTTGAGACCTGGAAAATGCTGGTGTGGTTCATCCATGACAGACCTGGCCAGGCTGAGGGAGTAGCCCTGAGCCTTATAGAAACAAAGTATAAATTGAGGTGGAAACAGAAGTTTCTAAGGGTACACAGTCTTACCTACCTTGTTTTTCTCACTCTTTTTTTTTTTTTTTGGAAGCCAAACCATCTCAAAACATCACCCTTGCAATGGCCTGAAGCTTGGCTCCCTTTTCTACTCACAGAAAAACTCCCCTCACTCACAAACCCACTCTAACACAACAGGCCGTGAAGTTCCTTTGCCCTGGATCCTGACCTATCCTTTGCGGGGGAATTCAAGAAATAAGACCCCTTTGGCAAATTCTCATTATTGACTAATTCATCCCTTTAAGATGGATTTATAGCTTTTTGAAAGATGGGGCATTTTTCTAGTATTTTTTGACATTTTGGACAGTGTGTACAATGATCAGAGCCTCATAGGATTCAATAATTTCTAGTTTCTGAATCTCATTCTCTAGATTGTGGTTTGCTCTTTAGGTAACTGTCTAGGATAGTTGCCATTTTTTTTATAGTTTTAATTTCAAGATTTTTAGATTGTTATAATGAGATTTAATACTAATTCTGATGTACTTCCTGCTGTGTAAGTTTCCTGGTTTTTGTTAAAAGGAAGTTCAGTATTTTCTTTTATTGATGAAACACTTAACATCAGAAAGAATATTATTCTACAAATTGTGTTTCTTACCTATATGGAAAGTATATTATGAATATGAAATTATAATAAGATGTATAGTTTGATGTCAACATCTCCAAGGCAATAAAGAAAAGCTAGTTTGAAGAATCTTGAATTGCTTCTTTATAAAGTGCTAAAATCATGTATCTGAATTATTTTAGCATTTTGCCAAGATGGTTGTAGAAATGGAGGAGCTTGTATTGCCGCCAACGTGTGTGCCTGCCCACAAGGCTTCACCGGGCACAGCTGTGAAACAGGTAAGGATATCATACTGTCTTCTAGAAAATGAACTTTTACACCAATGTATGAAGTAATCCATGAGGAAAATAGTGTTTCAAGTAGGCTCTCAAAAGCATGGTTCTATTAACATGGAAGCTTAGGACACAGAAGGTAGAAAGTTTCAGTGAGAGGTACTCACGGAGTGTTTGCCCAAAGTCTAAAGAGGTTTTGCAGCTATTATAACTAGAAGCATATTGAACTTTCTCAGAAAAAAAAAAAAAAGTGTGGGATTGCCTAGGATTTTATGACTTCATAATTCATTTTACTCATTTGGAGCCCTGTGTTCCTGGAAATTATATGATAATATCAAAACATGGAGTTCAAGCTGCTGGTCAGCTCACTTCCTGGAATATACTACTTCCTGCATCCACATTTGAGATGTTTGAATAAATTTTTACCTGGTCCACTTAATGTTTTCTTCATAGTTGTATATTTACAAAATATTTAAAGTTCTCTACTCCTTAATTTTTCCTCTTCCAAGTCCATTCTGAATTTACTCTTTCTGATAGAGACTATAATACTAGAAGCTTTTAAAAATATTTAAATATATATATCTATACACAGTATATAGCTTATGACTCAAAGTAAGATGGTTTTGTCCATTTAAATACACCTTAAGAATTTAAAAAGTACATTGATTATTAGGTCCTAATTAAAATCATGTCAGTAGTAGTTTTGGTTGCTTTGGGTTGCGTGCCTGCTGTTGCTTTAGTCCTGTCTGATTCTTTGCAACCCTCTGGACTGTAGCTCGCCAGGCTCCTCTGTCCATAGGATTCTGCAGGCAAGAGTACTGGAGTGGGTTGCCTTGTCCTCCAACAGGGGATTTTCCCAACCCAGGGATCAAGCCGACATCTCTTATGTATCCTGCATTGGCAGGTAGATTCTTTACCACTAGGGAGGGCCACCTGGGAAGCCCTGCTTTGGGTTAAATGGATTCTAATAGCAGGTCCTCACAAAGTCTGATTATTCTCCCTAAGAAAAAGCTGCTGCCACCAGTGACTGGTGGTCACTGCCTCCTATTGCTTTTCATAAATCTCTGTGCAATAGACACAGTGAATGTCCCATCTCCATCCCTCTTGCAGTCATCTGGTTTAATAAACACATAGATCAAAATGTAAGACAGAAAATGCTCTGGACAACTTGGGAAGTGAAAATTTTGCTGAATAAGTACTGCCATTGTACACAGAAAGATGCTCACGAAAGGACTGCATCACTGTGCCCTTTGCTTCTGCAAATTCCTCTAAGTGGTTCTTTTCAAACTTCAGTACTAATGGGTTACAAACGTCTCTAACAGAAAATGCCTAGTGACTATCCTTGATATATGGGGCTCTTTCTTAAGGAGATCATTTCCTAAATCAGGAGTGCCAAAACTCATTGTGCATGTGAATTATTCATAGAGCTTATTAACCACAGATTTCTGATAATTAACTATCTTGGATTTACTAGATCAAAATCAAATACTTCCAGTGCAATGGTTCTACAATGCTTCTAGCCCATGATCTCTACTAGTAACCCCCCTCACACATATATCAAGGTACATTGTAATTCTCCTGTACATTGACTTCTGTGGTGACTATGTCCCTTGAATACTACAGTATTTTATGCTGTTTCTGGTGCAGAATCTGGTTAGTGAAATAGTGGCATTTCAGGGCATTTCAATGGTGTGGATTTTTTAAATAAAGACTGTCCCAGAAAATCTGGGATGAATAATGACTGTACTCAATCCTGCATATCATTCTTCCACTAAAAAATAATTATTTGGAGAGATTGTGAAACTGTGAAATGGCAGGAGATTAATATGAGCAATGTAAAATTTAAAACTGGAGTTAAAAATAACCCAACAGAATATTTAGCTTTCTCTTTATAATTATCCTTGAACTTTCAGTCTATAAGAGGAGAGCCTCACACTTGCTCTAACTTCAGTTCAGTTCAGTTCAGTCTCTTAGTCATGTCCGATGCTTTGTGACCCATGAGCCTCAGCATGCCAGGCCTCCCTGTCCATCACCAACTCCTGGAGTTTACACAGACTCATGTCCATTGAGTTGGTGATGCTATCTAACCATCTCATCCTCTGTCATCCCCATCTCCTCCTGCCTTCAATCTTTCCCAACATCAGGGTTTTTTCAATTGACTCAGTCCTTCCCATCAGGTAGAAAAGTATTGGAGTGTCAGCTTCAACATCAGTCCTTCCAGTGAACACCCAGGACTGATCTGCTTTAGGATGGACTGGTTGGATCTCCTTGCAGTCCAAGGGACTCTCACAGTCTTCTCCAACACCACAGTTCAAAAGCATCAATTCTTCACTGCTCAGCTTTCTTTACAGTCCAACTGTCACATCCATACATGAGCTCTGGAAAAACCATAGTCTTGACTAGATGGACCTTTGTTGACAAAGTACTGTCTGTGCTTTTCAATATGCTATCTAGGTTGGTCTTAACTTTCCTTCCAAGGAGTAAGCATCTTTTAATTTTATGGCTTCAATCACCATCTGCAGTGATTCTGGAGCCCAGAAAAATAAAGTCAGCAACTGTTTCCACTGTTTCCCCATCTATTTCCCATGAAGTGATGGGACCAGATGCCATGATCTTCATTTTCTGAATGTTGAGCTTTAAGCCAACTTTTACATTCTCTTCTTTCACTTGCATCAAGAGGCTCTTTAGTTCTTCTTCACTTTCTGCCGTAAGGGTGGTGTCATCTGCATATCTGAGGTTATTGATATTTCTCCCGACAATCATGATTCCAGCTTGTGCTTCTTCCAGCCCAGAGTTTCTCATGAGGTACTCTGCATAGAAGTTAAATAAGCAGGGTGACAATATACAGCCTTGACGTACTCCTTCTCCTATTTGGAACCAGTCTGTTGTTCCATGTCCAGTTCTAACTGTTGCTTCCTGACCTGCATACAGATTTCTCAAGAGGCAGGTCAGGTGGTCTGGTATTCCAATCTCTTTCAGCATTTTCCACAGTTTGTTGTGATCCACACAGTCAAAGGCTTTGACATAGTCAATAAAGCAGAAATAGATGTTTTTTCTGGAACTCTCTTGCTTTTTTGATGATCCAGCAGATGTTGGCAATTTGATCTCTGGTTCCTCTGCATTTTCTAAAACCAGCTTGAACATCTGGAAGTTCATGGATCATGCATTGTTGAAGCCTGGCTTGAAGAATTTTGAGCATTAATCTGCTACCGTGTGAGATGGGTTATGGTGGAGAGGTCTGACAGAATGTGGTCCACTGGAGAAGGGAATCGCAAACCACTTCTGTATTCTTGCCTTGAAAACCCCATGAATAGTATGAAAAGGCTAAAAGATAGGACACTGGAAGATGAACTCCCCAGGTTGGTAGGTGCCCAATATGCTACTGGAGATCATTGGAGAAATAACCCCAGAAAGAATGAAGGGATGGAGCCAAAGCAAAAAGAACATGCAGCTGTGAATGTGACTGGTGATAGAAACAAGGTCCAATGCTGTAAAGAGCAATATTGCATAGGAACCTGGAATGTTAGGTCCATGAATCAAGGCAAATTGGAAGTGGTCAAACAGGAGATGGCAAGAGTGAACGTCAACATTCTAGGAATCAGAGAACTAAGATGGACTGGAATGGGTGAATTTAACTCAGATGACCATTATATCTACTACTGTGGGCAGGAATCCCTTAGAAGAAATGGAGTAGCCATCATTGTCAAAAAAAGAGTCCAAAATGCAGTACTTGGATGCAATCTCAAAAATGATAGAATGATCTCTGTTCATTTCCAAGACAAACCATTCAATATCATGGTGATCCAAGTCTGCCCCAGCCAGTAATGATGAAGAAGCTGAAGCTGAATGGTTCTGTGAAGACCTACAAGACCTTTTAGAACTAATACCCAAAAAAAGATGTCCTTTTCATTATATGGGACTGGCATGCAAAAGTAGAAAGTTGAGAAATACCTGGAATAACAGGCAAATTTTGCCTTGGAGTACAGAATGAAGCAGGGCAAAGTCTAATAGAGTTTTGCCAAGAGAATGCACTGGTCATAGCAAACACCCTCTTTCAGCAACACAAGAGAAGACTCTACACATGGACATCACCAGATGGTCAACACCAAAATCAGATTGATTATATTCTTTGCAGCCAAAGATGGAGAAGCTCTATATAGTCAGCAAAAAGAAGACTGGGAGCTGACTGTGGCTCAGATCATGAACTCCTTATTGCCAAGTTCAGACTTAAATTGAAGAAAGTAGGGAAAACCACTAGACCATTCAGGTATCACCTAAATCAAATGCTGTATGATTATACAGTGGAAGTGAGAATAGATTTAAAGGACTAGATCTGATAGGTAGAGTGCCTGATGAACTATGGATGGAGGTTTGTGACATTGTACAGGAGACAGGGATCAAGACTATCCCCAAGAAATGAAATGCAAAACAGCAAAATGGCTGTCTGAGGAGGCCTTACAAAGCTGTGAAAAGAAAAGTGAAAAAGAGAAAAGGAAAGATATTCCCATTTGAATGCAGAGTTCCAAAGAATAGCAAGGAGAGATAAGAAAGGCGTCCTCAGCGATCATTGCAAAGAAATAGAGGAAAACAATAGAATAGGAAAGACTAGAGATCTCTTCAAGAAAATTAGAGATACCAAGGGAACATTTCATGCAAAGATGGGCTCAATAAAGGACAGAAATAGTATGAACCTAACAGAGGCAGAAGATATTAAGAAGAGGTGGCAAGAATACACAGAAGAACTATACAAAAAAGATCTTCCTGACCTAGATAATCATGATGGTGTGATCACTCACCTAGAGCCAGACATCCTGGAATGCAAAGTCAAGTGAGCCTAAAGTAGCATCACTACCAACAAAGCTAGTGCCGGTGATGGAATTCCAGTTGAGCTGTTTCAAAACCTACAAGATGATGCTGTGAAAGTGTTACACTCAGTGTGTCAGCAAATTTGGAAAACTCATCAGTGGCCACAGGACTGGAAAAGGTCAGTTTTTATTCCAATCCCAAAGAAAGGCAATGCTCTAAGTAACTGTCTATAAAAGCCAAGGGCTTTGAGAAAAATGTAGATCTGAAATCTAGTTCTATTGTTTCCTTGTTATGTGGTCTCAGGCAGAGTAATTAACTTCAGTGTCTTTTACTGTCTACACATCACCTTCCTCTTCACATATATCCTCAAAGATGGGCATTATCTTGGAGCTAACATTCGTTTACAAGCAAAAATATTAGGTTCATAGTGATTAAATTTTTCTAATATCACAGAGTTAGCAGCTGAATACTAAGAGCTTTTTACCCCATACTCTACTTTAAAAAAAACAAACAAACAAACTATATCCGTGCTTTTCCAAGTTTCTTCTGAATACACTAATGATGAGGGAGAGACAACGCCTTCATCTAGGGAATTCCTGAAATGGCTCACCATGAGGGTAAATAAAATTTCTTCAAAAAATCTTGTTTTAGTCTATAAATACATTCATTTCTATTACATATATAAAACATTTAACTTACACACCATTGAGTAAAATTGGTGCTTAGGACAGTGGGCCGTAGTTTATCTCTGCTTTCTAGCATCTCTTAGCCCAGGACCATATTTCACTATTTAAGTAGCAAGGCATTCCTGCCTCCTATCTGAGAAAGTGTAATAGCAATACTTGCCACAAGGTGTCTGTCCCAATATTTTCTCCAGGTTAGATCCTAATTCCTCACCTTCTGACACCACCACTTTGTTGATATAGTTATAAATAGAAAGTGTGCCATTAAAAAAAAAAAATCCTTCAGATGAGAAGTGATGCACAGTCCAACCTCCACAACTCAAATCTGATCATATCACCCCTAACAGAAGAAAAGTCAGTGCCTCCCACTGCCCTTGAGATAAAGGTCACATGTCTTAATGCAACATTTGAGATTTGACCCCCGCTCATCTACCCAGCTTTCACCTTCTGGTCCCTCTGTCTGCCCATCTCATTTTCACTCCAGGAATGAAGTTTCATGGAGGTAAAGGGTATAACTTGTTCACTTATGAATCTTTGAGACATTGTGTTAGGCCTACGCCTTATTAGGTGCTCCACAGATTTTTGTTGAATAAATAAACAAAGGTATAAATGAGGAAGAAAAGATGATGTGGTTGCTTCCATATTGGATATTTTAAAATATTAAAGAGGCCTTCAGTATCATCTGATCCTGTGCTTTCACCTACCAGGTAAGGTAATTTCTGCACAGAGTTGTGGAGTAATTTATATGTGGTGTTTAATTGCAGTTACAGGCCTGCACTGTAGAACTCAAGGCCTTTCTCCTTCCCTTCCTTACTCCCTCCCTTGCTTTCTTCCTTCCTTCATTCCTTTCTTCCTTCTTTCCTTTCTGCTTATGCCCTGTTATATGTTCAGTAATTCATCCTGCTGTCATTACTCATCAAGTCTGTGTTTTTGTTATGTCTTCACCTTCAGCTACCACTCTTTAACAGTGACTTCTGTGACAGTTTTTCTCTCTCGAGGAAGGGAAGCATCAGCATTGCCGAGATTACCCGTGTATGCTGCTACTGCTGCTAAGTCGCTTCAGTCATGTCCGACTCTGGGTGACCCCACAGACGGCAGCCCACCAGGCTCCCCCGTCCGTGGGATTCTCCAGGCAAGAACACTGGAGTGGGTTGCCATTTCCTTCTCCAATGCATGAAAGTGAACATGAAGTCACTCAGTTGTGTCTGACTCTTCGCGACCCCCTGGACTGCAGCCTACCAGGCTCCTCCGTCCATGGGATTTTCCAAGCAAGAGTGCTGGAGTGGGGTGTCATTACCCATGTATAGGAATGGCCTAAATGTCTTCTGTAGTTGAATACTGCCTGATAGCTGAGAAAGAAGGTTAATGCCTGGTTCTGGTCACTATCTACTGAGCCTTCACAATGGAATCTCTGAGAAGGAAGTAATAGGGTTTCCTGATTTCTTGAAAAGTAATCTTAATGTACACGAGTTTTACCAACCCGTATTACTTTAGTTGAAAAGGCTCCTCTGAACCTCCTCCTCCATAATTTATTTAGTGTATTTCTCCATCATGTGTACATTGGTGAAATGATTCAACCCATTTACCAACTTCACAAAAGGGCTTTGTGGATTTTTTACTGAGTAAAATTAATTTTTATGGCCTTCTTTTTTAGCCACTTGTAAGATTACTTACTTGTAAAGCATAACTGCAGTTTTAATTAAACATCCTAATATTCCATTATGTGTTTAACTTGGGTTTAGCAGGGTGATTATTTCTTGGATAACTCAATAAAATGTATTTGAAATCTATGTGCTGAAGTTTAACAGCTCTATCACTGCCATGCTGTATTTATTGCTCAGTTGCTAAATCTCAGCAAACATGTGTCTGATGATCTAATTAATATGTGAAGCTGTCATTATGCTAAAAGTAAATCTTTCAATCATGATTTGCAGCATGACTCTAAAGCAGTTGACAGTCCCCTATAGGTAACTGCTGACATATCAAATTAAAATGCTTATGACTGGGAAAAAGGTGATATCAAATGGCAAAACTAAAAAAAAAAAATGTACTGCAGTATCAAAGAAAAGGATGTCAGACATTTTAGTGTTAAATGGCTGTGTGTGTGTGTAAAATAATGGGTTTCCTGACTACAAATCAAAACACGAGATGAATTTTTAATTATTTTCAGTGAGTAATTAAATGAATGTAAACTTAGTTGTATTCCTAAGTGTTTTTCTAGCTTTTAATATCTCTAATTTCAAAATGATAAATGAAGCATGAGGCATATATGAATGTTGCTTTACATGCAAAGTAACTTTAAGTTGATTGTGATGGATTGATTTTTTTTTTAAGTTCATATTATTACTGTTATAGTGTAGGTAGTAAAAATCCTTCAATTCCTTTATAGTAAAGTTATTTTTCTGATAGTATGCATGCTGCTACTGCTGCTAAGTTGCTTCAGTCATGTCCGACTCTGTGTGACCCCATAGACGGCAGCCCATCAGGCTCCCCCGTCTGTGGGATTCTCCAGGCAAGAACACTGGAGTGGGTTGCCATTTCCTTCTCCAATGCATGAAAGTGAACATGAAGTCACTCAGTTGTGTCTGACTCTTCGCGACCCCCTGGACTGCAGCCTACCAGGCTCCTCCATCCATGGGATTTTCCAGGCAAGAGCACTGGAGTGGGGTGCCATTGGTAGTATGCATAATTAGCATTTATTATTAATGTCGAATTGTATTACATTTCCTGAAGTTGTTAAACTGCAAAGTTTCAAAATATTTCTGCCGTAGCATATTTTTTTTTTTTACTGAAATGACTCACAGTGAAATTCCATTAGCAAAATGTATATCTTTTCATAGGAGAAGAGGATAATTTGAATAAAAATTTTGAGATAACATAGTTTAAAAAGAAAGAAAAAGTTCAGATGACTTTGCTTTACCAACAGCTGAGATCTTTTTTTTTAAGCATTGTTTTGAATCATTTTGCCCTCAGTTCAGTTCAATTCAGTCACTCAGTTATGTCTGACTCTTTACAACCCCATGGACTGCAGCAAGCCAGGCTTCCCTGTCCATCACCAACTTCCAGAGCTTGAGTTCCACTCATGTCAATCGAGTTGGTGATGCCATCCAACCATCTCACCCTCTGTCGTCCCCTTCTCCTCGTGCCTTCAGTCTTTCCCAGCATCACGGTTTTTTCCAGTGAGTCAGTTCTTCCCATCAGTCGGCCAAAATATTGGATTTCAGCTTCAGTCCTTCCAATGAATATTCAGGACTGATTTCCTTTAGGATGGACCAGTTGGATCTCCTTGTGGTCCAAGGGACTCTCAAGAGCCTTCTCCAACACCACAGTTCAAAAGCATCAATTCTTCAGCGCTCAGCTTTCTTTACAGTCCAACTCTCACATCCATACATGACTACTGGAAAAACCATAGCCTTGACTAGATGGACCTTTGTTGCCAAATTAATGTCTCTGCTTTTCAATATACTGTCTAGGTTGGTCATGACTTTTCTTCCAAGGAGCAAATGTGTTTTAATTTCATGGCTGCAGTCACCACTTGCAGTGTTTCAGAGCCTAAAATGATAAAGTCTGCCACTGTTTCCACTGTTTCCCCATCTGTTTGCCATGGAGTGATGGGACCAGATGCCATGACCTTAGTTTTCTGAATATTGAGTTTTAAACCAACTTTTTCACTTTCCTCTTTCACTTGCATCAGGAGGCTCTTTAGTTCTTCACTTTCTGCCATAAGGGTGGTGTCATCTGAGTATCCAAGGTTGTTGATATTTCTCCTGGCAATCTTGATTCCAGCTTGTGCTTCATCCACTTCGCATTTCTCATGATGCATATAAGTTAAATAAACAGGGTGACAATATACAGCCTTGACGTACTCCTTTCCCAATTTGGAACCAGTCTGTTGTTTCATGTCTGGTTCTAACTGTTGCTTCTTGACCTGCATACAGATTTCTCAGGAGGCAGGTCAGGTGGTCTGGTATTCCCATCTCTTTCAGAATTTTCCACAGTTTGTTGTGATCCACACAGCCAAAGGCTTTGGTGTAGTCAATAAAGCGGAAGTAGATGTTTCTTTGGAACTCTCTTGCTCTCTCTATGATCCAGCAGATGTTGGCAGTTTGATATCTGGTTCCCTGTCTTTTCTAAATCCAGCTTGACCATCTGGAAGTTCATCATTCACATTCTGTTGATGTCTGGCTTGGAGAATTTTAAGCATTACTCTGCTAGCATCTGAGATGAGTGCAATTCTGCAGTAGTTTGACCATTCTTCAGCATTGCCTTTCTTTGTAATGGTAATGAAAATGGACCTTTTCCAGTCCCATGGCCACTGCTGGGTTTTCCAAATTTGCTGACATATTGAGAGTAGCACTTTCACAGCATCATCTGGTAGGATTTGAAATAGCTCAACTGAAATTCCATCACCTCCACTAGGTTTGTTCATAGAGATGCTACCTCAGGCCCACTTGACTTTGCATTCCAGGATGTCTGGCTCTAGGTGTGTGATCACACCATCGTGGTTATCTGGGTCATGAATATTTTTTGTATAGTTTCTGTGTATTTTTGCCACCTCTTCTTAATATCTTCTCCTTCTGTTAAGTCCATACCATTTCTGTCCTTTATTGTGCCCATCTTTATGTGAAATGTTCCCTTGGTATCTCTAATTTTCTTGAATAGATCTCTAGTCTTTTCCATTCTATTGTTTTCCTCAATTTCTTTGTATTGATCACTGAGAAAGGCTTTCTTATCTCTCGTTGCTCTTGTTTGGAACTCTGCATTCAAATGGGTATATCTTTGCTTTTCTCCTTTGCCTTTCACTTCTCCTCTTTTCTTAGCTATTTGTAAGGCCTCCTCAGACAACCATTTTGCATTTTTGAATTTCTTTTTATTGGGGATTGTCTTGATCACTGCCTCCTGTACAGTGTCGCAAACCTCCATCCGTAGTTCTTCAGGCACTTTATCAGATCTAATCATTTTGCTCTACTTATACAAATACAAACTTCCTATACAAAAGCCATTAAACAAACTTCATTGTAAAAACTTGTGAAGAAGGAAGTTCAACTTCTGATCCTTCTCAATGTCTATTAAAGTCACCTTTCCAGATCTGAATTTCTCAGTAGAAGAGACAAGACACAGAGCAGATATTTCAGTGGCTTTTGTAATGTGGGAACAGACCCGTGGTGGTTGTTTTCAGTCACTCAGTCATGTCTGACTCTTTGTGACCCCTTGGGTTGTAGCATGCCAGGCTCCTCTGTCCTCCACTGTCTCCTGGATTTTGCTGAAATTCATGGCCATTGAGTCTGTGATGCTATCTAACCATCTTATCCTCTGCTGCCCCCTTCTCATTTGCCTTTTCCAGGTATTCATTAATCTGCCTAAGGTGGAGACTCCAATCATACTTGCCCAGACCTAAGTGATCTTATTGGTTTCTACTGGTAAAAGTGAATGAATTACATTTGATGAATGAATGTATGTTAATGAGCTTAGGATGAATTTAGATGCCCATGTTACTTTTTCCTGTCATCAAATTAAAAACAAAAGCTCTCTTCAAAAGCTTTTTGACCATACCTGTATATGAGTTAGCTTAGGTGCTTAAGACATGTCTTTTCTTTATGTTGATGATCCTTGACCTCTTTTAAATAATCCTTTTAATTTTCTGATGTTATGCCAAACCTTGTTTCTCCTTGAAGCATTTAACAGAATGGTCAAAAATATAAAAATTAGAGTCAGAGTAACATCGGCAAGGTCCTAACTCTACTCTTGACCAGCTGTGTTTTCTTTTCTTTGTTACTTCATTTTCCTATGCCTTAATCTTTATGTGTATAGAATTAAGATAATAAAACCTACCTCATGAGTTGTTCTGGAAATTAAAAGAAGTAACTTTAACAGGGCATACCACACCATGTCTTAGATGTGGTGAGCTCTCAATAAATCTCATTTGATGTGTTTTATTATACATTTAAGTCAAATTTACATACAAAGTTGTCTGAAGCTTTTAAATGTCCTTAAATTGGCTGCATGTTATAAAATAAGGGTTAAAAATAAGAAATAATTTGTTTTCTTGATTTATTTATAAACCTGCTCTAAGTATAATTTTCCACATTTCAATGGTTTTAAATGTTTAATTTAAGAATTTGCATTCTTCACATTTGCTTATAATTCTTTATTTTAATTCTAATACTAATCTTTAAAAAATAATGTTCTATGGAAATATAAGTTTTTGTACTATTCAAAAAGCAGTTAAAAGTTCTCAGTGTTAAATCTCAAAGTCATTTTTCCAAGTCCTTCAGGTTAATTGGAAAAAAAATCTTACTGTTTCCATGTATTAGTCATGTATAATAGATAACAACTCTGATGGGGAAATTTTTCAAACTCTACCTAATTAACACTAGAAGTGAGGACATGTCATGGAGTTAATGTAAGGGGAGAAAAAAGTACATTTCAAGCTATTAGATGGCTGGTCTCCAGAAATAAAATTTAGAAATTTTCCATTGAATCTGCTTTAAAAATATTGATAATATTTTCATGGGATCACATTTGAATATAACATATTTGATTATAACCTTGAGTTCCTAGTATCCATATATCCCCTCTTATTTCTTTTATTCAAAGCAAACCAAATTATTTTTTAGATTTTTCTTTGATATTATTCTAAAATCAATTAACTGAATACATCATTAATATCTTGAATAAGCAATATAGGTACATGGTATAAAATTTCAAAGAACAAAGAACATATAATGAAAAGTAAATTTCCTTTGTATCTCTTCCCTAATCACTGCTTTTCTTCCCCCCTTAACAATATGCTTTGGAACTCATAGTATTGATATATTTTCATTAGAGAGAGTGATTCAAATAGGAAAGCCAGTGTTACAGAAGCCTGCTATCCCTCACATAAGTACAGTTTAATTTGTAACTCTGGGGTCACTAATAGCAATGCACATCCTAGGTATAGGATCTCTTTTTCTTTGGGCACCTTCATACTTTGGTTGGGAAAGTTCTAGTACTTTATCCTTCATATATCCTAATTTTATTTACATACATAAGCTGATGAACTTCTATTCATCAGAAATATAAAGAGGTATGAGCTTGGTATCTTGCAGAGACTTTTGAAAGTGGTAAAGACACAAATAGGCTTCCCAGGAGGCTCAGCAGTAAAGAATCTGCCCGCAATGCAGGAGAAGCAGAAGACTTGGGTTCCATCCCAGGGTCAGGAAGATCCCCTAGAGGAAGGCATGGTAACCCACTACAGTATTCTTGCTCAGAAAATGCCTTGGACAGAGGAACCTGGTGGGCTACAGTCCATGGGGTTGCAAACAGTTGGATGTGACTGAAGCGACTGAGCACCGCACAACACAAAGAGGCAAACAGCTATCTGGGCCTTCAATTCAGTTCAGTCGCTCAGTCGTGTCTGACTCTTTGCGACCCCATGGATCACAGCACGCCAGTTTTCTCTAATTCAAAATATATGTGGGACACATTTCATATTCAGTCAAATTATGTTTGTGTGTAACATTTCATTTCTTTCTTCTATCTTTTGTTTCTTTCTTCCTGAAGGACCTACTTTAGTACTCTCAAAAAAAAAAAAAAAAAGTGATGAAAGTGTTAGTCACTCAGTCATTTCTGATTCTTTGCCACCCCGTGGACTGTAACCCACCAGGCTCTTCTGCCCATGGGATTCTCCAGGCAAGAATACTGGAGTGGGTAGCCATTCCCTTCTCCAGGGGATCTTCCCAACCCAGGGATTGAACCCGGGTCTCCTGCATTGCAGGCAGATTCTTTACCATTTAGTGTTTTAGTGGCAAACTCTCCATCTTGGCTTGAAATGAGCTTATGCTGTTTTCAGTCCTAGATGAGTTCGGTATAGAATTTCAGGTGTTTTCTCTAAGCACATGAGGGAAATATTCAACTTGGAATTGAACTGTGGACATAGCTGCTTCTTTCTTTTCACCCAATTTCTGATGTGCCTAAAGAGAGTCTGTACTTCTTTCTGGAGGGTTCTTATCCATGGCTAGTTTCCATTTCTTTCTTTATGTAAGCTTTATGGAAGAAGCCACTGGGATTTAGCTACAACATAACCATAACAGTCAACTTTATGCAGATAATCAGTGACTCTCCCTTAAGAACTCTGCTGTTTTTTGAGAGAATAAAATAGAGTCTAGGTCATTTATTTTTAGATTTAAACTAAACTGTAGTGCACAGAGACAAAGGTAAATATCAAATGTATGGGTATATACTCAAGTCAAAGGAGATTAATCAAATTTGCAAATGACATAGATTGAGAAAGGTAGCTAATATGGCAAAAAACAGAACCGAGATTCAAAACTATTCAGACTGTAGGAACAAGAGGATTAAAACACTCGTATGACATTTAACAAACATTTAAAAGCACTTCCTGTAGCTGTCCTACTTTCAGCTTTCAAATAAGGACACACTGCTTCTACCAGTATTTCATTTTTGAGTCATAATTCTGATCTCTTACATCTTGGGCCCACATTCATTATCCTACCATTTGACTTTCTTCTTTTCTTTTACTGTTCTTCTTTCTCCCTGTCCCCTTTTCCCTATTCCCTCCTACTGGTTCCTTAAGAGTAGAAAGGAAACCTACAACTTTTTTGTTTTTCGTGGGACTCAGCATCATGCTTTGCATATAGTAGGCATTCAATGAATATTAATAAAATATAAATAGACTCTTGCATTTGGGCTAGAAAAAAACAACTGCACAGGATTGAGGAAACCAACTTTAACAGTTTCATGGTCTCCTTGACCACTGATCCAATTTCAGTATGAGAAAAAGTATATTGTGCTACTTCTAAATCTGTGTTAGAAACAGAGCATAAAAACTAATATAAGTAACTTGCAGTTGTTCAGTCACTAAGTGGCATCCGACTCTTTGCAACCTCATGGACTGCAGTGCACCAGGCTTCCCTGTCTTTCAGTATCTCCCGGAGTTTGCTCAAACTAATGTCCATTGAGTCAGTGCTGCCATCCAACCATCTCATCCTCTGTTGCCCCTTTCTCCTCCTGCCCTCAGTCTTTCCCACATCAGGGTCTTTTCCACAAATGGCCAAAATATTGGAGCTTCAGCTTCAGCATCAGTCCTTCCAATGAATTCCTCTGGGGTTGACGGGTTTGATCTCTTTGTTGTCCAAGGGATGCTTGAGAATTTTCTTCAGCACCACAGTTCGAAAGCATCAATTCTTCAGTGCTCAGGCATCTTCATGGTCTAACTTTCACATCCATACATGATTACTGGAAAAGCCATAACTTTGACTAGATGGACCTTTGTTGGCAAGGTGATGTCTTTGCTTTTTAATATGCTGTCTGGGTTTGTCATAGCTTTTGTTCCAAGGAGCAAGCATCTTCTAATTTCATGGCTGTAGTCACCATCCACAGTGTTTTCGGAGCTCAAGAAAATAAAGTCTATCACTCTTTCTACTTTTCCCCCATCTATTGCCATGAAGTGATGGGACTGGATACCATGATCTTAGTTTTTTGAATGTTGAGTTTTAAGCCAGCTTTTTCACTCTCCTCTTTCACCCTTATCAAGAGGCTCTTTAGTTCCTCTTCAGTTCAGTTTAGTCGCTCAGTCATGTCCAACTCTCTGTAACCCCATGGCTGCAGCATACCAGACTTCCCTGTCCTTCCCCAATTCCCAGACTTGCTCAAACTCATGTCCACTGAGTTGGTGATCCAACCATCTCATCCACTGTCTTCCCCTTCTTCTCCTGCCTTCAGTCTTTCCCAGCATCAGGGTCTCTTCCAGTGAATCAGTTTGTTGCATCAGGTGGCCAAAGTATTGGAGTTTCAGCTTCAGCATCAGTCCTTCCAATGAATATTCAGGACTGATTTCCTTTAGGATGGACTGGTTGGATCTCCTTACAGTCCAAGGGACTCTCAAGAGTCTTCTCCAATTCCACAGTTCAAAAGCATCAATACTTCAGTGCTCAGCTTTCTTTATAGTCCAACTCTCACATCCATGCATGATTACTGGAAAAGCCATAGCCTTGACTAGACAGACTTTTGTCAGCAAAGTAATGTGTCTGCTTTTTAATATGCTGTCTAGGTTAGTCATGGCTTTTCTTCCAAGGAGCAAGCATCTTTTAATTTCATGGCTGCCGTCACCATCTGCAGTGATTTTGGAGCCCCCCAAAATAAAAGTCTGTCACTGTTTCCATTATTTCTCCATCTATTTACCATGGAGTGATGGGACTGGATGCCATGATCTTAGTTTTTTGAATGTTGAATTTTAAGCCAACATTTTTACTCTCCTCTTTCACGTTCATCAGGAGGTTCTTTAGTTCCTCTTTGCTGTCTGCCATTAGGGTGGTGCCATCTCCATATCTAGAGAAGGAAATGGCAACCCACTCCAGTGTTCTTGCCTGGAGAATCCCAAGGACAAAGGAGCCTGGTGGGCTGCTGTCTATGGGGTCGCACAGAGTCGGACATGACTGAAGCAACTTAGCAGCAGCAGCATCTCTATATCTGAGATTGTTGATTATTCTCCCAACAATCTTGATTTCAGCTTGTGCTTCATCCAGCCTGGCATTTTGCATGTTGTACTTTGCATTTAATTTAAATAAGCAGGATGAAAATATACAGCCTTGACATATTCTTTTCCTAATTTTGAACCAGTCCATTGTTCCATATCTGGTTCTAACTGTTGCTTCTTGACCTGCATACAGATTTCTCAGGAGGCAGGTCAGGTGGTCTGGTATTCCCATCTCTTTAAGAATTTTCCACAGTTTGGTGTGATCCACACAGTCAAAGGCTTTGGTGTAGTCAATAAAGAAAAGGAGATGTTTTTCTGGAACTCTCTTGCTTTTCAATGATCCAGCAGATATTGGCAATTTGATCTCTTGTTCTTCTGCCTTTTCTAAATCCAACTTTTACATCTGGAATTTATTGGTTCATGTACTGCTGAAGCCTAGCTTGAAGGATTTTGAGTATTACTTTGCTAGTATGTCAAATGAGTGCAATTGTATGATAGTTTGAACATTCTTTGGCATTACCTTTCTTTGGGATTGGAAGGAAAACTGACCCTTTCCAGACCTGTGGCCACTGCTGAGTTTCCAAATTTGCTGACATGATGAGTGTGGCATTTTAACAACATCATCTTTTAGGATTTGAAATAGCTCAACTAATTCCAGCTGAGTACTTTGAAATCCAAAAGCATAAGTAACTGTCTCTATGAATTCTGTATTTCTTATTGTATGGTGGAATATTATATTCACTTTGGCCAACAGATTGTAAGAAATTGTTGGTAAATGGGAGTTTGATGAGTGAAAGTTTACCTGGGAGATGAATGCCTTGGCAGATGTAGAGGATAGTTCAAAAACTCTCCATGTTTAACCAAGAGATGGAGAAAAAGAAAAGAAAAGGTAGCATGCAAACTCTTCTTAAATACTTGAAGAGCTAAACTAGCATGTGAATTTAGGATATTATGTGTAGCTGTAATAAGAAAAAAACTAGCAAATTTACCCAGAGACAACTTGGAGTTCCAAAAGAAATACACTAATCACAAAAATCATATGAAAGTGAACATGGAGTCTGGCTTACCAAATGTTAGAAGCACTTAAAGCCTAGAGAATTTCCACATGGGTCTCAGTATATGTTATTATGACCTTATTATGACCTTATGACCTTACCTCTAATCTCTACAACACCCCCTAGAGAAGTTAATGTTATCAGATGTGGAAACTGAGATTCAAAAAGATTAAGTAAATTTCTTCTGGGCTATACAGCCAATAAAGTGGGGAAATAAGAAATCATGCCCAGGGCTGATGAATTAAAATAACCTGTGGTCTTTTTGCTCTGATATTTGGCCTCTATTGCACCATAAAGATGACTAAATGCCTTCAAAAATGGCAGCCAGCTTTGTGGAATATAGAAGCCAAATTATCTAAATTAAATATTTATTAAGTTCCAGGCACTCATAATACAACATGATGTGCATATGAAGATGCAGAATGTAAAATGCAGGTTCTTTCCTCTTGGGAGTTTGTATCTCTATCTAACGCACAGGGGAGCATTTTACCTAAATGACAGGGAAAGTACAGGTGGAAACAAAAATAATAGTAATACCTTTTAAGTGATTGCTAACTACTAATCTTGTCTGATATGGTAACCCTGGAAGAAATTGCTCTCAAGAAGAGTGAATTCTGGAGCTGTGACCCAGAAGTTGTAATTTACCTGGAAAGCTTCATGATAAACTCTTCCTGGAGGGGCCTGTAAGGCAAGCAAACAACTGATTAAATGTGTGAAAAGTACACTCTAAAGTGTTAGACAGGGTTTTTATTGCCAGTTTTCTCAATATTCTGTCTGAAGGTAATTATAAAGCTGAGTAACAGTGAACTTTGACCTCTTGTTTAATCAGAAGCCTTAACAAAACAAGTTAAAGGAATTCTCTGATAATCTTTGAAGATGTGGAACTCTTTCTTCTCTTTCTTAGATGAGATGTTTTCATTTGCTTTGGGAAGCCTTTAAAATATAAATCAATCACTCAAGCATGTTTTCTTTCAGATTTTAAAAGGTCCAACCTCGCTTTTAAATTAACCTTACTGTTTTTTTCTTTTTATGCAGAGCCAAGTATATTTTTTTGACATTATTCTCATTAAAAATGTTTAATTCAAGGAAAGTAAAATCAGTTAACTGCAACTGTTTGTATTTCTTTTTTCTTGAAAATCCATCAGTCTGATGGAATCCATAAACATGACAACTTAGTCATTATAATCTTCCTGCTTTTGACCATTTAGAAAAGAAGAAATTAATTAAACACAGAGGCCTATAAACAGTTCTAAATAGCCAAGAATCAAAAGTAAGTGTCAAATTACAGGATGTCACAGCCTTTACTCTGTGAATAATGGGAAGGGGATTCTTTCCATAAATCACAAAACTAAATTACAAATCAAAGGGTGCTGTATCTCTATTTATAGATAATTTTGCACCCTGCACTGAAAGAGAGGCAGTATTTAGTAACTAAAATCAATTAGGTTAAAATCAATCCATTAATTTTATGTTATATAGGAGCAGAATGGAAAGAATTCTCAGATTTAGTTGAAATTATTGATAAATATTCATACCATATTATCTGAGATCAATCAAATCTTTATTCTCGTTTGCATTCTTGAAAGGCGAATTGATGGAAGGTGTTTGTTGTACATTCATTGTGCTTGTTTACCTTATACCTCACCCCCCTACTAGATGACTCCTCTGAAAATCAAATGTAACTTCTTAAGCACTGTTTCTAATATGTTTAGGTTTCTTGATCTTCCTGCAACAAATTCTTTCAAGCAGTGTCTCCCCCACCCCCGACCTTTTGTTTTTGGTTTCCTTGACATGATATTTTCTCCGGACTGTCCATATTGCAACAGCCTTATGTTATAGATGTTATGACTCACATTTTGGGGGGGAAAGATAGAGAAGTAAGTGAATTGCCCAAAGTGACATAGCTATTCAATTGAAGAGCTTGGAGTTAAACACAGGGTGACGTAAATATAAAGCCCGTCAGTAAATGCTACACTTGGTGCCCCTACTTGGCAGCCTCCAGGCACATGAACTCTTAGCGCCCTTCCTTTTCTGCCTATCTGACTGCCTTTGTTTGCAATTGTTTCCTTGTTTCATCTCTTAAATGGGGAGATTAAATTACACCCTTGACCTCTCTGTTAACACTATCTCCTGTGTGGAACTCAGCTACCTTCAAGTCATCAAAAGGCATCCTCCTCCACAGCTTAACTGCCACATTCCAAAGGGCTACTCTGTATTTCTACTTGGACATTTTGCAGTACATGACAGCCTGCTTCCCTCCTATTACGTGGATCCTGAGTGCTTCCTTTCCTCCATATTGGAATCACCTTCAGTTCAGTTCAGTTCAGTCGCTCAGTCGTGTCCAACTCTTTGTGACCCCACGAATTGCAGCATGCCAAGCCTCCCTGTATGGATATGAGAGTTGGACTGTGAAGAAGGCTGAGCGCTGAAGAATTGATGCCTTTGAACTGTGGTATTGGAGAAGACTCTTGAGAGTCCCTTGGACTGCAAGGAGATCCAACCAGTCCATTCTGAAGGAGATCAACTCTGGGATTTCTTTGGAAGGAATGATGCTAAAGCTGAAACTCCAATACTTTGGCCACCTCATGCGAAGAGTTGACTCATTGGAAAAGACTCTGATGCTGGGAGGGATTGGGGGCAGAAGGAGAAGGGGACAACTGAGGATGAGATGACTGGATGGCATCACTGACTCGATGGACGCGAGTCTGAGTGAACTCCGGGAGTTGGTGACGGACAGGGAGGCCTGGCATGCTGCGATTCATGGGGTTGCAAAGAGTCGGACATGACTGAGCGACTGAACTGAACTGAACTGAACTGAAGCCTCCCTGTCTGTCACCATCTCCGGGAGTTCACTCAGACTCAAGTCCATCCAATCGGTGATGCCATCCAGCCATCTTATCCCCTGTCGTCCCCTTTCCCTCCTGCCCCCAATCCCTCCCAGCATCAAAGTCTTTTCCAATGAGTCAACTCTTCGCATGAGGTGGCCAAAGTACTGGAGTTTCAGCTTTAGCATCATTCCTTCCAAAGAACACCCAGGGCTGATCTCCTTTAGAATGGACTGGTTGGATCTCCTTGCAGTCCAAGGGACTCTCAAGAGTCTTCTCCAATACCACAGTTCAAAAACATCAATTCTTTGGTGCTCAGCTTTCTTCACAGTCCAACTCTCACATCCATACATGACCACTGGAAAAACCGTAGCCTTGACTAAACAGACCTTTGTTGGCGAAGTAATGACTCTGCTTTTCAATATGCTATCTAGGTTGGTCATAACTTTTCTTCCAAAGAGTAAGCGTCTTTTAATTTCATGGCTGCAGTGCCCATCTGCAGTGATTTTGGAGCCCCAGAAAAATAAAGTCTGACACTGTTTCCCCATCTATTTCCCATGAAGTGATGGGACCAGATGCCATGATCTTTGTTTTCTGAATGTTGAGCTTTTAAGCCAACTTTTTCACTCTCCTCTTTCACTCTCATCAAGAGGCTTTTTAATTCCTCTTCACTTTCTGCCATAAGGGTGCTGTCATCTGCATATCTGAGGTTATTGATATTTCTCCTGGCAATCTTAGTTCCAGCTTGTGCTTCATCCAGCCCAGCGTTTCTCATGATGTACTCTGCATAGGAGTTAAATAAGCAGGGTGACATACAACCTTGACATACTCCTTTTCCTATTTGGAACCAGTCTGTTGTTCCATGTACAATTCTAACTGTTGCTTCTTGACCTGTATATAGGTTTCTCAAGAGGCAGGTCAGGTGATCTGGTATTCCCCTCTCTTTCAGAATTTTCCAGTTTATTGTGATCCACACAGTGAAAGGCTTTGGCATAGTCAATAAAGCAGAAAAAGATGTTTTTTCTGGAACTCTCTTGCTTTTTTGATGATCCAGCAGATGTCAGCAATTTGATCTCTGTTTCCTGTGCCTTTTCTAAAACCAGCTTGAACATCTGGAAGTTCACAGTTCACATATTGCTGAAGCCTGGCTTGGAGAATATTGAGCATTACTTTACTAGTGTGTGAGATGAGTGCAATTGTGCAGTAGTTTGAGCATTCTTTGGCATTGCCTTTCTTTGGGATTGGAATCACCTTGACCTGACACACATCATCTCCTTTCATGTCCTTCATTCCCCTCAAAGTAACACCAGGACAAATACCATGTAGCAGAATGTTAACTACAGTTTTGATCATAAAGGCTGAGGCCTAAATAACAAAGCAAGGGCCAAAACCCAAAATTAAATAGAGATCCCATTTTTCTGACAATCCTTTGACTATTGCTTGCCATAGAGTCAGAGGCAGATTCTTTGTTAAGCCAGTAAAGCTTAAACTGTACTTATCTGACTGTGCTTCCCTCTTTCAAGGCCTTGAAAGAGCCCTAGCAATGTGCTTACTTGGTCATATATTTTTGTAAAATAAGCAATAATTATGTTTTTTGGTAATTCCTTTTACTTCTGAAGGGGCCTTCAATATTATAAAGACTTCTCACCCTCAGATTCACTCTTACAGAGTCCATTCTCCCCAGGAAAAATATCTCCTGCTCTAAAGTCCTGGCATCAAACTTCTGTTCCTTCTAGATCCTTCTTTTTCCTGAGACCCTTATCCTCCCTTGAGTTTAAACCTTTAAATTGTTCTTTCTATACCCCCACCACCCCTACTTTCCTCCCCCTCCATACTTTGGAAGATGGAATAGCACTTTTGTACCCACAGTAGTCATCAGGACATTTTCCTAAAGCAAAATTTTTTCCACTTTTATTACATATCTCACTGTCCTGTTATATTAAAACTATTTCAATTATTATTTGGGACTGCCTTTTAAAATTTCCTAACACGTCAGCTTCCCTGGTGGCTCAGTGGTAAAGAACCTGCCTGCCTATGCAGGAGACGCAGGTTTGATCCCTGGGCTGGGAAGATCCCTCTGGAGAAGGGAATGGCTACCCACTCCAGTATTTTTGGCTGGAGAATTCCATGGACAGAGGAGCCTGGCGGGCTACAGTCCATGGGGTCACAAAGAGTCGGACACAACTGAGTGACTGACACTTTCATTACTTTTTTCCCAATACATCAGCTGGTCATGATTGAAAATGTACCATATGCCAAACATTGTGCTAATTGCTTTACATTCATTATCTCAATTTAATCAAGAAAACAATACTCTGAGGTATATGTAGCTATTTCCATGATCATTTTAAAAACCATGCTTAGTGAGGTTAACCAGTGCATCCAAGGTCACATGGTAGGCATATGGTTGGCTTTCTATTTAATTAGTTACACCTGGCACCAGGCATGCACTCATTATCCCTCTCTATTTTACCATCTAGGTATCACTGTTTTGTGAATTTCTCCTTGATTTGTCCAACCAGGAGAATTCTTGTCTTCCTCTCAACAACCATGATTGTGCCAATTTTATTTTACTTCTCTAATATTACCTTGTACTGTTATTAGTCTTAAAACACAAAAACATGACCTTAAACTCTTATGCAGCTTCAGTGCTTCATGGGAATCAATCCGTAGTTTATGGATTGCTTTTGCAACTAAAAATCAATTTCTGTTATATCTAGATAAAGGAGATTATACTATTAAATTCATAAGTAGTTTACTTTTAAAAAATATATTGAAAAGGAAAATCACTTAAGACTTTAAGCAAAGCATCACTTATATGGCTTATGTCCCTCAAGTGATGAACCTTAGCTGCACTATGGAAAAATGTATATTTGTCTTTTTCTTGAAAATGCAGCGTGTCATCTTCCCTAATGGGTGATGTTGACTGTAACAGGGAGGAGGATCTGTTAAAACAAAAGCAGGTATTCTTAGCTGATAGGGGAAACAAGGATAAGCCTAACTGATGGCCTACTAATAATAGCTTTCTACTAATAATAGAAGTAGAAGGGGAACTATTAGAAAGCAGTGACATTTTATTTTCTTGGGCTCCAAAAAGCAGTGACATTTTATTTTCATGGGCTCACTGTGGATGGTGACTGCAGCCATGAAATTAAAAGGTGCTTGCTTCTTCGAGGGAGAGGTATGACATACCTAGACATCATATTAAAAACCTAAGATATCACTTTGCTGACAAAGGACTGTATAGTCAAAGCTGTAGTTTTTCCAATAGTCATGTATGGATATGAGAGCTGGACCATAAAAAGGCTGAGCACCAAAGAACTGATGCTTTCAAATTGTGGTGCTGGAGAAGACTCTTGAGAGTCCCTTGGACTGCAAAGAGATCAAACCAGTCAATCCTAAAAGAAATCAACCCTGAATATTCATTGGAAGAACTGATGCTGAAGCTGCAATACTTTGGCCACCAAATGCGAAGAACTGACTCATTGGAAAAGACCCTGATTATGGGAAAGATTAAAGGTAAAAGGAGAAGAGGGAAGCAGAAGAGGAGATGGTTAGAGAGCATCACCAACTCAATGGACATAAGTTTGAGCAAACCCCAGGAGATAGTGAAGGACAGGGAAGCCTGAATTGCTGCAGTCCATAGGGCCAAAGAGAGTTGGACATGACTTAGAGACTGAAGAACAACAATAGCAACAACAATAATATCTCTCACCTGATTCTGAGGAATTTGGCTACTGCCGTTTGTACAAAAGGATAAATCAGTATTTATAGATTGGATTGGGGTGAGTATATTTTACACTCTGAGTTACAAGTTGAGTGACTCAACAAGGGGAGTATGAAGAGAGACAAGCAGGGATATTTTCTCAAATGTAACAGGTAAAAGAATCAAGTGAGACTGAAAGTGGACACCAATCAGTTGAGCAACAGGCAGGGTGTGTAGTGAACTGGAGCCAGTTGGCAATTTCCAGAAAATGTTTCTGTGCAAATCTGTGCACCATTTCTATGGGGAAGACTTCAACAGACATTCTGGTGAAGTTTTGGCTTGCTTTGGTTGTTACAAAGAAAATCAAGAATAGTCCTTAAAATGAACCTTAATGGATGTACTTTTTTAGCCAGCACTGCTTAAAACTGGAGCTTCTTTGGACTTGTAAAGACTGTCTGGGGCATACTTTTTCGTCTTTCTCTTTGAGTTTAAATGCCATAAAAAGAGTTTTTTGGAGTCAGATGGTTCGTTTTTCACTGAACTGAGAGGAATGAGCACAAACTCAGTTTCCAAAATGTAAGCAGAAGTGTGAGTCTGGGAGTCCGGATGCTAGAGTTCACTCTTCCAGGTCCAGTGCTTAAGGCTGTTTGGTCCTTGAGTGAGCAGTAGCATCTTTCTTAATCTCAACTTCCTCCTTGGTGAGAAACAATTAACCAAGTACCATTATGGTGGTTATGAGTACTAAGTGAGCTAATTCAAGTGAAACACTTAGCACAATGCCTGGCACATACTAAGTGCTAAATAAATATTAAACAGTACTGTTAAAATCAGTATTATTTATGAAGGCATAGAGACAGAAACTTGATTAGATGCTACCAGGGAGTGAGGGGAGGGGGAAATAGGGAATTATTACATAAAGGGTGCAGTTTCTGTTTGGGATGATGAATCATTCTAGAAAAAGATAGTGGTGATGATTGTACAACATTTTGGACTTAATTCATGTTACTGAATTGTAGATTTTTAAATGGCTAACTTGTATCATTTAGCATTTACACAATAAAACAAAAAGAAATATTATAAATGATGACTATCACTTAGATTCTTTTCTTTCGGTTCTGCCTAATGCCAGGAAACACACAGATTACATAATTTCAGACCCAACACACTGACTGCTTTCATTGCTTCCTTCTCTGTCCTCTGAACCACAAGGGAGGATCCCCAAGGTAAGGTGTCCTCTGAGATGCCCCCTTAGTGGGCTAGGAGCTCATCTTGGCAGTCTTGGGGTTTCTTGGGCACAGGGTCAGGAGATAAATACTTGCATTAGCAGATCTCCACAACTTCAGCAGTGCAGCATAGCTTGGGAGCTTTTTTCTGATGCTTCACAAGGAAGGGTGAGGCTTGATGAAAGTCGTGGGGCTTATCAGTCATCACCAGATGTGCCAGCTACTTTCCTTTACATTCCATCTAGGTCAAACATATGGATTCCATCTCCTACAGCATCATAAGAACTATTCATCATTTTAGATCCAGAAGATTTTATTAATTTAGCAGTAGACAGGTGACCACCAAGAGGACTCATTTTGTGGTCCATAAAAACCAGGATGCACTAGACCCAAACAGGACATTTTTCTCTGAGATTTCTTCCACAACTTAATGGATTTTAGAGAATCTAGAGTTATGAAATAACCAACTATCTTTTGTTATATTGAAACTACTCGAAATCTGATCCCTACTTGACATATGAGGTTAGATTGCATGACCTCAGAAGTTCGTTTTGATTCTTATTCTATGAATCGAATCCACCCAGCATAACTAGTCTTGAAAAGAAAAGTGATATCATTTCAAAAAATTTCCTTTACCAAGCTATGCAAATATATATAAAATAATACATGTGATAATTTTGTAATGTAACATGCGCTTAATGAAATCTCAGACTCATTATTTTTAAGCTACTATTGTTCATCAGTAATGATTATGATAATTATATTAGTTTTACTTCATTCTGATTGTGGTAACTGTATATATAACTTTAAAATGCTTAAGTCAATACATCACTCAACAACTAGTGTTTTAGATTAGACATAGTTGTTAATTTGTGTAGAATGTGAGGTGGATATATTTTTAGTTCCTTAACACATGTATACTGAGCTCAGGCTTTGTGCAGGGCACTGGTCTAGGTACTGGGACTATGGTGTGGAAAGAGATTGGGCAACATCCTTGTTCTCATAAAGCCTATTTTAACCGCCTCAAAAATAACCCTTATATCTAAATAATTTAGATGCTAAATACACCGTAGAACAGAATGGGGGAAGTTGTCTACATCAGTGTGTCTGTTATTATACATGACATAGAAACCCTGTGAAATAATTTTCATTATCCCTACTTTCAGTTCAGTTCAGTTCAGTTCAGTCTCAGTTAGGTCCGATTCTTTGTGACCCCATGAATCACAGCACGCCAGGCCTCCCTGTCCATCACCGACTCCCAGAGTTCACTCTTTAGAAGAGAATAAATTGCCTTAAGATACTTGCAAGACAAGTTAAAGTGTAGCTTTTCTTATCAGACTCCTTGGTAAAATTTATATAATTATTTTAGGTATCTTCACAAAACGGGGAAGAAATTTGAGCATTAGTTGGATACATAGTTAATGCTATTCTGAGTGAGCCTATGAGAATAATTCATTATAAAAAATTAATAGCAACAAAAGAAATACTTGTTTTAAGAAATCTATATGTGACATATAAATAACTGTGTCTGTATATCTATCTAGTCCCCCTTCAAAGTCAATTGCTTCTACCCCACTCACTATAGTAGTAGTCTCAGTCAGAGGTGATTTTGTCCCCCACAGTACAAATGGCAACATTTTGGGTAGTCACCCCACTATAGGGTGGTGGGGATGCTACTGGTATCGATCAGCTAAAAGCCAAGGATGCTACTGTCACGCGATACTTCACAGGATAGAGCCCCATACAAAGTAGCACTGAACTCAAGGTTTAAAACCCTACATTAGAGGTAACAACTATTAGCTGTTTGATAAGTTTATACACACCTGAACATACACACTCCCTTGGTGTGCAAATATACTTATTATCTTGTGATTTATTTTTACTTACTAAAAGTTGTATTTCTTTCAGTCAGTACATTTAGTTCTGTCTCATTCCGGAGAACTGCATAGCATTTTCTATGTATGCGTAAGTGTATCATAATTTATTTAACTCTTATCTATGAATAGATGTTTAAGTTGTTTTCAGTTTTTTTTCCCTATTTCAAGTGGTTGCAGTGAACATCCTCATATGCACATTTTTTTGTACAAAGCTAACAATATTTTTCTAGGACTATTTCCTAGAAGTGAGATTGCAAAGTCAAATTGTATGAACAGTTAAAAACTTGGTAGATATCACCAACCCCTCCAGAAATAATATGCCCAAGTAATAATTTCAACTAATTGTCTGTGAGAATGACAGAGATATTTTCAGCTTCACAAGTGTGCTTTACTAAAAAGGAATATAACATAAGCAAATAAAACTGTACTTGATATCAAGAATGTGTAGACAGACAAAGCCTCAAAAGCTCCTTAAGCTGTATCAAAGAACATAATGAGGGTCACTGGAAAGTATTTCATGATAATCATAGAAATCATTCTGTTATACAAGCAATAACATTGAGAGGACTAAACCGCATATAGTAAGTGTATCCACTGTCTAGATTGTGCTGGAAAATTTACCAGAAAGCTAATGGATTCTGGCTGCCTTGTTAATATGATCCACTATGTCATCCGCCTTCACCTAACTGCCTGGTAGCAGGAGGAGCAGCAATTGTCCACAGGATTTATAGCTACTTGGCCTTTTAGTAAGGCAGAAGAAAAATAAACCAGAGAATAAGTCGCCCACTGAGATCATTAGAAAAGGAATTATGAATACATGAATTCTAAGAATGAGATATTGTTAGCTAGAAATGGAATAGGTAAAATCTGAATTAAATAATCATTTCTACTAGTCTTTCCCAAACAAAACAACTGTATAAATAAGGCCCAAATATGTAACATAGAAATAATACCCAATCCTCTAATTTTCATATGAAACTGAAAGAGCTGGTTGTAGAGCTTGATAGATTTGTTGGCTGAAAGGGTGTTGTATAACATGAGATCCAGCATTGCGTGCCTGCTTTGTCAGTGAATCTTAAGGAAATCTCTGACATTTGTATGACATTTCTTGCGCATTGCTCTGTCGTTAGGGTATTTGTCCTATGAGAGGGTCACTCTAGTCATCTGTGATTAGGATCTGAGGTGAGAGTGTGAGAAAAGGCAGAAGCTTCCTCTCCTCATGGAGCTTACATGTTCAGAGGGGAAACACACATTTAAAGGTCAGTTGTATAGTTATTTAAGTCGTCTTGTGATAAAGGTTGAAGATACAATGACAAGATGCGACAGGGCACCTGACCAAGTCTGGAGGGTGAGTAGGGAGGCCTCCTTCAAGACGTGACGTTTGAGTCAAAACAGGGGACCACCTGACTTATACCTTTGAAAACAGCAGTTTGTATCACACACAGGGTACATGTCAGATATTTCCTAATGTTTTCACCCATTTCAAAAACTAAACTTTCCTATAGAATAAAAGCTTCCTAAAGAAAACTAATAATATTAGAAATCTTTGTCTTTTCCTTAACAATTAACACAGCTCATGACACATTGTAAAGCCTAATCAGTAGTTTCATTCATTTATTCCTTTGTTTTACTCAGTCAGCAACGCCGAAGATGTGACTGTCACCATTCTAGGTCTCCAGGAGACAGTGATGACCAAGATGACAAGGTCATGCTCTCAGTAGCTTTCCATCTTGGTGCAGGATCCATGCAAACACTTCCCTGGTGGCTCAGATGGTGAAGAATCTGCCTGCTATGCAGGAGACCTGGGTTCGATACCTGGGTTGGGAAAATCCCCTGGAGAAGGGAATGGCTACCCACTCCAGTATTCTTGCCTGGAGAATTCCATGAGCAAAGGAGCCTGGTAGGCTCCTTGCGGAGCCTGCGTCCATGGGAGTCTGACACATGGGAGTCAGTCTCTCCTGCAGAGAGTCTGACACAACTGAGCAACTAACATTTTCACTTTCCATACAAACTTAAGAAGTAAATGATAAGTGATATGATGTACTATAAAGAAAATAAATAGACTAATGTGGGAGAGCATGAATATTAATTGTTAGAGAAATCCTTTTTAAAGAAATGGGATTTAAGTTTGGAATTTATGGCATCAAACTGTACAACTCTTCTTCTGCCACCCCCAGGCTTCCCATTGTTCATGTCTTCTTGTTCATTGAAAACTCCTACGTCTGGATGATTATATTCTTCCCCCACGCCTTCCTTGGCTCTCAGTATGCATGTGGATGACCCAACCCAAACCATTTTCAGCTCTTTATCTTCTCTCCTCTGTAACCCACTCCTATGGCCATGGTCTTGACCTTGTCCTCACTTAACATCACCCTCAAAATCTCACTTTCAGGCATCTTTCTCTTTGACTGCCATCTTCATCCTTCCATCTCACATACCATAATACTTTTACTCCTTTAATTGTTTCCCTTTATTGAGAACATTAATCCTTTTGTCTAAATATCTTTCTAACACTCAGCTTGATTCTGTGGTTCATCAATCTAAACACACCTTTATGAGTAATCCTTAACTCTCTTAGTGTTTCCCTCTCTACATCGTGTTATCCGGAAAAACCCCAGTCCTTGTCAGATACAGTCCTTGGCTTCTTCCACTCTGCTCCAGAGCAGCTATCAGTGAAAAAGTACGCTGTACTGACGGAACACTCTGAGTTCAAGAATGCAAATGATCAAAGGGATGCTGAGCTACCATTCCCTAGAATGTTCCTTTCCCACTCTCCAGAATAACTGCTTCATGTCCATTTCTGTCTCATCAAGCTTCTAACATTTCTCTCTATCAAATTAACCCCTCACAACCTTCACCCACCCCCTTCTATTGATGACCCTACCTTTCATTTCTTTGATACTGAAATGAAAGAGAGGAATTGCCCTTGAAAAGATTTGGGAAAAATGGAAGCATACAATTGTTATGTAACTCTTTCTTCATATATTTTCTTAAAAGTGGCTGCTTTAGCTAGTGGTTCAGTTAGTAAAGAATCTGCCTGCAATGCAGGAGACCTTGGTTTGATTCCTGGGTTGGGAAGATCCCCTGGAGAAGGAAATGGCAACCCACTCCAGTACTCTTGCCTGGAGAATTCCATGGACAGAGGAGCTGGGCAGGCTGCAGTCCATGGGATCACACAGAGTCAAACACAGCTGTGCAACTAACATTCAGCATTATGTTTATGTAGCATGAGCTTAAAATTTTTGTTAAATTGACTTTTGAAAATTCCAGCCTAATTTGATTTTTTTTCAATATTTACATGTTTAGGTCCATGTTTGACCTTGCTTCTTCTTTAGTCCAAATTCAGAACTTTCAACATATTTCTAAGATTATCTGTATTCAAGTTAAATCATATTTTCAATCACATGTTTTCAATTGAGTTTTATTACCTTATTATAATCTCACAAGAAAAATGACTGTAAGCCATTTAGAAATCCTGTCACTTCAAAGAGAACTCTAAGTTTTTTGTGTTTTTTTTTTTTTCTTTTTTGAGTGTGTATTTTATTCTTTCAACCTATCTATGAAAAGACATTCACTGGAAATTCCCTGGTGGTCCAGTGGCTAAGACTTCAGGCTCCCAGTGCAAGGGGTCCAGGTTCGATCCCTAGTCAGGAACTAGATCCCACATGCTGCAACTAAGACCTGGTGCAGTCAAATGAATTAAAAAAAAAAAAAAAAAAAGACATGTAGTTAAAATGAGCCAACTAAATGTTTTACACATACTTTTTTTTTAGTATTAAAAAGTTAGTTTATAGCTAAGATTCATTCCACAGGAATATCTCCTTCAATCTGTGATTTGATTGTCAGTGTTTAAGCAACTATAAAGACATTGTTTCAGATATTTAGAAGAGTCTTTTATAGCAAGATCTTTAATGAGCAGATAACTTCTCAGTTATGACTCAAATTATAACCCTTCATTAATTTATTCTGCCTTCAATATATAAAGTAGGCAATGTAGACTGTAAACTGGAATTGCTTTTTTGCTTTTAAATTAAATTTCCATAAGATAAAGAGTTCTAATTACTTTCCTTCTAATTAAAACTTACATACACAAGAGTAGTTGTCCATTAGTGATACATTGTTAGTAAAAACTGGTGACTTCAAGTATAGGTTTTAGTCTATAACTATTAGAAAGTTTTATTTATTCACTGGCAAACCTGAAATTATACTCATATAGAAATTACCTAAAATAGAAATGGAGTTACTTATATAATTGACTAAAGCTTTCAGAAGTTGAAATATAAATTGTCTTATGTAAATATTTTAATATTTAAAAAATGTGTCTCAAAATGAGGCTTACCTGTGAATATTTTACCATACTGATCATTTTTACAATACTGTTTTCTATACTGACTTAAAAAAAACATTACAATGATTTAAATTTCAAACTCAAATTCTTTTTAATTATAAGGTCACAGAAACATGCATATGTTAGATGAGATGAAATATGTAGATCACAGACAGCAAAACATCCTGAGGTTTCTCTGTAGTGATTTTTGTAATTTAAAGCAAATTTCCAGAAATTCAGCCAACCAAAGCTTTCTAATTTTTGTCTCATATATTAGTATATGGATATCTCCAGATAAGTACTTATATCTTAAAAAAGTCAAAAGTGGTCTGAAGTAGTCTAAAGAAGTAAATTTCTTTTACCTCAATAGTGAATTTGTTTTTCACATGATTTCTGGAGCATAATATACATTGGAGGAATAAATTAATGCACTGGGATCACTATGGTATCAGTAATTGGACAGTTCAGTCACTCAGTCGTATCTGACTCTTTGCGACCCCATGAACCGCAGCATGCCAGGCCTCCCTGTCCACCAACTCTCAGAGTTTACTTAAACTCATGTCCATTGAGTCAGTGATGACATCCAACCATCTCATCTTCTGTCATCCCCTTCTCCTCCTGCCTTCAATCTTTTCCAACATCAGGGTCTTTTTAAATGAGTCAGCTCTTCGCATCAGGTGGCCAAAATACTGAAGTTCCAGCTTCAACATCAGTCCTTCCAATGAACACCCAGGACCGATTTCCCTTAGGATGGACTGGTTGGATCTCCTTGCAGTCCAAGAGACTCTCAAGAGTCTTCTCCAACACCACAGTTCAAAAGCATCAATTCTTTTGCAATCAGCCCTCTTTATAAGACAGTAGATTGGACAGTAGATCTTTAAAAATCTTTGATGGATTTAATTATATATAGTATCCATGTCTTATTACTGTAGATATTAAAAGTTGAGCATGGATGGTTTGTGAGTATTGGCAGATAATCCATGAGGTTGACTCCACTTTACATTCTCAAAATGAACCAGTTTCTGTGGAATGTTGAAAGATACACCAGAAGTCACTTACTCTGAATTTAGGTCCATGTTATGTTAGTAGGGGAAGCTGTGGAGCAGAGAGCATCTGAGGTCCATGGAATAGCATCTATCCTACCCCTGACCCTTAGAGTACTTCATGCCATCTCCAGGGTGCCTTTCTATCTGAGCTGCGCATCTGTGAAGCAAGACTGTGAGAGGAATTGACTGCCCCTTAGTCCCAACTCAGTCTCAACAGATAACCTCATCTTTTTTCCCTTAAATCAATGTGGATCTTCCACATAACTATTTTCTGTTCTGATAAACCCATAATAGAAGAATGACATTATACAGTTTACAAGGTTATGTCAGAAGGTTTTGTCCAATTCAAATTGAACGTTAATTTGAGTGGGTACAAAATTCATTCAAACTTTTAGTCATGTTCCCTCTAAACACCTAGCACTGTAGCACATTTTAAACTAATTGTTACCATTTCAAGAACCATTCCAAGAACTCATTTCTTGGTTCCAAAAAGCTTTCTAGATAGTTTAAATAACCCCATAAAATTATTCCGTAAAATTGATGTTGTTATAAATATTTTAATATGGCTTAACAGTTCTGTAGAGTTAAGGAACGTATTGTGTCTTTTGACCATCTCAGAAGGCTGTATCTTTATGACAGAGATTTCCCAGTCTGCTGCTGCTGCTGCGTCGCTTCAGTCGTGTCCGACTCTGTGCGACCCCATAGACGGCAGCCCACCAGGCTCCCCCGTCCCTGGGATTCTCCAGGCAAGAACACTGGAGTGGGTTTGCCATTTCCTTCTCCAATTCCTAGTCTAGAGGTGAAGTAATTTAGGCTTAAAGAGTTAACAGAATTTATTTTTCTGGTTTTCCACAACCAGAAAGTGTCAGGATTAGAAATTAAAGTATTGTCTTCTGATTCTAAATGTGCCTTAAAAAAACAACTTAATCAAACTCTGTTGATTTAATTCTGTGAGAAAGAACAGTTTAACTGTGTAAAACCAAACAGTGTTAAAACTAAATTTATACTTAAAGAGGGCAATACTAAATAATTCCATATTACAGGGTGAGGCATCTAAATCCCTGGGGATATAAATTTTCAAATTAACATCTTATAGGACCTAACAGAATATGGTCCCACTCAAAATCAGTTTACTTCAGCTACTCAAAAGTGCTTGATGAACAGGTATGAGGCCAGAGTGCTAAGTATTACATTTGTTGTGGAATAAAATTACCTTTATGCCTTTTGGCACACCTACTGAAGGTCTCTAGTGAACACTTGTCCTTCTCCTTTAACAGATTCAAACTTAATTTCTGAAAAACAAAAAATATCTTATCTGTAAGTAGCCCTATTGTATACCTGCGAGAGTAAGCAGACTCTGGGAGCTATTTCAAACTCCTGGTTTTTTACTAAAATTTAAATTTGTCATCAGTGTGCTTGAATTTAAAGCAGTGTGTTCTGTCTTTAATCACTAACCAAAATATAGCATTTCAGGGAATTAAAAATTATATTTATCTAACACTAGCCAAAGGTCCGTCTAGTTAAGGATATGGTTTTTCCAGTGGTCATGTATAGATATGAAAGTTGGACTATAAAGAAAGCTGAGTGCCGAAGAATTGATGTTTTTGAACTGTGGTGTTGGAGAAGACTCTTGAGAGTCCCTTGGACTGCAAGGCGATCCAGCCAGTCCATCCTAAAGGAGATCAGTCCTGAGTGTTCATTGGAAGGAATGATGTTGAAGCTGAAACTCCAATACTTTGGCCACCTGATGAGAAGAACTGACTCATTTGAAAAGAACCTGATACTGGGAAAGATTGAAGGCAGGAGGAGAAGGGGATGACAGAGGATGAAATGGTTGGATGTCATCACTGACTCAATGAACGTGAGTTTGGGTAAACTCCGAGAGTTGGTGATGGACAGGGAGGCCTGGCGTGCTGCGGTCCATGGGGTCACAAAGAGTCGGATATGACTGAGTGACTGAACTGAACTGAGACAAAAGCTGGTTTAAACCTCTGAAATCTTTAGAGCATGATAATCACAAAGAAATCTCAAAATCCATTCCTCTGGGTTTTCTGAGCCCTGTCTCAGCAAGGTAACATAATAAAGAACAAACAAAGCAAAGCCTGTGAGAAAGGCCTTTACTAAGTTATGGTTGAACTTAGAAGAGAGAGAAGGTAGACATTTGAAATCTTATTATTTCTTTGCAAATTAATAGTAAAATATTGACCATCACCTTAAGACATTGCACTTATAAATTACTCTTAGAGTCCAAACCAGGAAAAAATTTTGTTTCTTTAGGAAAACTTGTATGCATCATTTTGCTGGGTGTGAAAAACTCTCCATTTGCGACTTTGTTGCCAGGAGTCCACTTGCAAATACCCTGGTAGCTCTTATTCTCTTGGCAAATTTTTGCTCTCTTCTTTTCAAATTAGTTATAATCCCTTTGAGAAGTAGATAAGATATTAATTAAATAAACACATGTATCTAAATTTTGAATAGAACCAAACCAATGTCTAGAGGAAAGTAGAATAGCTTCTTATGACTTCATTGTAATACTCTCATTCCTTTTAAGGAATTTTCTTATTTTTCTTAACGGTCATTTCATATGCTTAGGCCTTTTTTCTATGTCAATCAATTTTTTTACTTTAAATTTATTTTCAAAATTTAAACTTTATAATTTTTTTAACCTATACCTAAAATACTGTATGAGAGGATGGGTTTTGTTGTTATTTTTCTATCTTTATATATTTAAATATATATTGTTTTGATTTATTTAAAATGTAGGTTGTAATATTATGTTTACAGTGTTTGTAAAAGGAGAACTATGGCTCCTTGAAGAAACTTAAGATAAAAAAAAAATACTGGTAAAATAGAGGTTTAGAGAAAAGTGACTAAGAACAATTTAACGTAGTAGAACCAAATAGAAATGTATGGCTTAATATAATACTTTAATTCACACATCTAAACTTAAGAGAAAATGTTTGGTACTGCAGGGTATTCAAGATAAGTGCAACCCAGATCTTGTCTTAGAGGAATTTAAAATTCAATGGAGGGAATTGCAAATATACAAATTACTATAGCACATAGAGAAATCAAGAGATTCAAAAAATAGAAATTGCCTATAACTGGTGAGATCTGGGCAGAATTCAAAAACGGCACATTAGGTTTGTTTGGGTTATGTATTAAGGGTCAAGGGAAATAGGGTTACTATTATGAAATGTCATGATCAACTAGTTCAAAAGGCGGGCTTTGGGGGTAACCAGAAGAAAAGCATCTACCAGAAATGATGATAGCGATGAGTAGAGTGACAGTGAGGATGCAGCGAATCAACTCCACTTGCTCTTAGGATAGGCCCTGGAATTAAATGACAGAAAAGGCTCACCACCTCCTCAAGGAGTGCATGGTTTAGGGAGTACAGAGATCTAACCAAACAGTCCCTCTGATAATTCAGAGGTCTGACTCAGCCTAGTCCTGCTGACGGTACCTGCCGCCGCACTACACAGCTGCACAGACCACCTCCACATCGTGTCTGGAGGAAGTGGGAGGTCTTGACCGATTCAGGGATACAAGATGCTTCACTGAGGTGAGTGGGCTGAACTGAGATCTACAGAAAGGGTAAAAGTTCAGTCACTGAAGTGGGGAGAAGAGAGTTCCATGCGGGGGAAACAGCATGTGCAGAGCACCTGTGATGGGAGCAGTGAGGCAGGTGTGTGAGGAATGGAAAGGAGGTCAACGTGCCCCGAACACAGAGGCAAGGAAGAGCCTAGTGTGAGATGAAGCTTTTGTGGAAGGTAGGGGCCAAACTATGGGGGCTGTGGGTCTTTAATATTTTGGTCCTTATCCTCCAAGGAAAGAAAAACTCTCAGTGTTTTAAGGGTGGTCAGATTTTTAATTACCCAGAGAAGAAATTGGAAAGGGTAAAAGTGAGAGTGGGAAGAACAGTTAGCTCCTTGAGAGAGATGTGATAACAGTGGGGAAGTGACAAAGTATTGAGCTCCTAATGTGTAGCAGGCACTATACTGAGGGCCTTATGTGCATCATTGATGACTTGCCTGGATAATTGTGGTGCTCTGTAAAGTAAGTTCACATTTCCACATCCTCTCCAGTCCCAGGGCATTAAGCAGGCAAAATTCAGTACTGCTAAAATGTTAGACAAGAGCATGGAGACAAAGGGATGACCATAGGCAATACCACAGACCAAGACTCTATCTCAGCACATTGGCTTATAAATTACTCTTGTACTTTGCATCTCTCTGATGCCACGTACAGGCAGATGTCAGAGCTTTGTAGCAAAGATACAGCAAATCAAGAAGTCCAGTTACTTCCAAGACTCTAAGACCCAAAGCAGCTAGGAGTTTATAGAATTCAGTTCAGTTTAGTTCAGTTGCTCAGTCGTGTCCGACTCTTTGCAACACCATGAATCCCAGCATGCCAGGCCTCCCTGTCCATCACCAACTCCCGGAGTTCACTCAAACTCACGTCCATCGAGTCGGTAATGCCATCCAGCCATCTCATCCTCGGTCATCCCCTTCTCCTCCTGCTCCCAATCCCTCCCAGCATCAGAGTCTTTTCCAATGAGTCAACTCTTCTCATGAGGTGGCCAAAGTACTGGAATTTCAGCTTTAGCATCATTCCTTCCAAAGAACACCCAGGCCTGATCTCCTTCAGAATGGACTGGTTGGATCTCCTTGCAGTCCAAGGGACTCTCAAGAGTCTTCTCCAACTCCACAGTTCAAAAGCATCTATTCTTTGGCATTCAGCTTTCTTCACAGTCCAACTCTCACATCCATACATGGCCACTGGAAAAACCGCAGCCTTGACTAGACGCACCTTTGTTGGCAAACTAATGTCTCTGCTTTTCAATATGCTATCTAGGTTGGTCATAACTTTTCTCCCAAGGAGTAAGCATCTTTTAATTTCATGGCTGCAGTCACCATCTGAAGTGATTTTGGAGCCCCCCAAAATAAAGTCTGAATTACTGGGATATAAATACCTAACTGAAAGTGAATCCTCAAACTTCAGTTATTCAGATATCCCTATTTATTACCTGTCAGTTTTAAGTAAGGGAAAAGTTATTTAGAATGGTAGCTAATAAGATGAAACTCAGTTGTGCTCACTAATTTCTATTTTCCTGAGTCATTTGTGTATTAAGTATTTGCTTTCATGACTACTATGTACAAGGCACTGTATCAACATGAAGGATACAATAGTGAAAAAAATAGGTGACAATTCCTGCCCTTGTGGAGCTTATATTGTAGGAAGAGTACACAAACTATGAACAAGATATGTTAATAAAACATGTAGTATGCTAGATGAGATTATATAGCAAATAACATGTCTTAATAACAGGATATATCTTATAACTCATGCTGTATTTATACTATACCATAGTTTGGGTCCCATAACGTATATTTCTTAATGAGAAAATTAAAGCAGTTGGAGAGGAGTGTCCAGTATAGATGCATTGTCTGCATACTCAGTCACTAAGTTGTGTTGAACTATTTTGCGACCCCATGGAGCCAGCCTCCTCTGTCCATGGGATTATCCAGGCAAGGATACTGGATGGGTTGCCATTTCTTCCTCCAGGGGATCTTCCCAACCCAGGGATCAAACTCATGTCCCCTGCATTGGCAGGTGAATTCTTTCACCACTGAGCCACCTGGGAAGCCCCATAGGTACATTGGAAGACTGAAATTTTAGATATCCAAGGAAAGCTTCACTGAGTCGGTGACATCGTCTCAAATACTTAAAGGAGATGAGGGAGACAACTGTGTGAATATATGGGGCAAGAATATTCTTGACAGAAGGAACATCAGTACCTCTTGATTCAAATGAACTTTTCATGAACATTTACAAAAATGCTAACCATCAAATCTATAACATTTATTAAAAGTTGTCATGACACAGAATGAAATTAAGTAACATTTTTGCTTTATCTTGAAGAATTCCATTTCATGTGGCATGAAAGATATTTACTGGTTTTTATTACATCAAGATATATTATGTTTTAAAAGTTTCCTCTAAGTTTAAAAAAGAGGAAGATTATAAAAATGTATTTACTGTAGATATTTAAAATGTACTTTTCAGTGTAAAACAATACAAAGTCCTTGATTACCCCTGCCTCTGTTTTCTTTTTTTTTCTCTCTACATTTTCAAAAGTTTCTGAAATTTAAGTTTTTTGGTAATAATAATTTACACAAGTTTTTTAGATAGTGAAAATGTGATGAAGCAAATAAACAGAACTCTGGTTATATAAAAGAAAAGGACTGAGGAGGCTCTTGGATTGCATGTTTTGGGGGAGGACTCCCATAGTTAATATTGACCCAAGGCTGGAAGATAAGAAAAGCTTTGAGTACAGTGTGTGTCCCTCTGAGCTTTCCATATCATATTTCCTAGAAAATGGTGTGGCCTTCCTGTGTGTAATTAAAATCTTTCTTTATTGTGAAGAACTATATTAAATATGTTTAAACAGGTTTCCTCTTGCATGTATTAGAGTCTTTATTTCAGAGACCCCAATTACCCTTAACTGAATTATGTTTGCCAGTCTTCCATATCTATTACCTTCATCCTAATTACTTAAGTCTTCCTTTTCCTTCTAACTATATATTCTGTGATTATGACAAGCTTTCTTTTAAGTTGGAAAGTGTATTTTAAGCCATGTATCATTTGCTGTTTCTAATATATGCATTACTTCAGTAGATATGTTGTTTTGGTCTTCAATTTTATTTCCTTTAGGGTTGTAATTTTTCTACTTTTCTACTTTTTTGTTTTTTACTCTACTATTTTGATTTTCTACTTTCTCATTTTTAAAGCTTTTATTTAATTAATATATTCCTATTGAGTGCTGTGGGAAGTTTCCTTCTGTCTTGAGGTCATGCTTTTTCCTAAGCTGAATATATTCTTTCTGTGCTGTATCATTTTGAGTGTTTTCCATAGTTTTGTGCATCTATTCAATTCCCTTTCTTCATATTTTACTCACACTCAGACAGTTTGGTCCAGATTTTCTATTTGACTTCTTTCCTCTCCATCTGAGAATTGTTTGCTGTGTCCTTCTCCATTGTGGTTTAAGGATGGGTATTTTGAGTTCTATCCACAATTTCCTCCAGCTTAGGGGCCCTGATGGGCTAAGAGTTAAGCTCAGCTGAGGGAGGGATATCTGAGCTTTGCCCTCACTTTGAAGATTTCATGAATGTTTGTTGTAAGAGTTCAATCCATAAAATCAGAGAACTGTCCCATTTCTGCAGATCACCATCACGCTTCATGTCAGCCTTGATTCTATGCATCACTTTGATGCTTTCCTCTGAGAATCAGTCATATCCTCTACAGTACCTGTATTTCGCCTGTTTTTCCCTGCTACCATTTCACCCACTCTCTAGCAGAAAGAGTAGCCACTTAGTTTTCTTCTTGCCAGATCTGAGTATGATTGGGCATTTCTGAATCTGGCCTATTCTCCCACATGGCTTCTTGGCAATGGTATAGGAATAGTAATCTGGTCAAGTCACAGTGGCTATAGTTGGCTGAAGAAACTGAGGTTTCTTCAGGGAAGCCATTGCATTGTGCCCCTTTGCTCAGTTATTGGTGGTGGTTTTTATTATGGTTGTTGCTAAAATTTGTGCTGCTGTCCATTCTGTCATCTAAACTATAAATTTCCCATTGCCTTATATGCCTCTAGTTCTTTGATCTACCTGTATATAAACAGACTCAAAACCAAACACTGAAATAGAGTTGTCCAAAAAACATCTTAAAACTGGTGAAATATTAAAGCTTTGTATTTTGCTAAAAAATTCCTAATTGGCTGAGCTTTGCATTTATCATATTTTTAAGAAAATAAAAATTATTATTATAAAAATCAACAAGCATTTGAGTTATTTGACCTTAAAAGTATTAGATATGAATAACATCTGTAAGCATGGGCTTGGAATAATAGAATTTCTTTAAAAAGAGGAAGAAAATACAAAATGATCATCATTACCCATCCAGAGTTATTTCTGTTTTGAGCTATGTGTTATTTTGATGCTAATATTAAAAAGTCCATAATACATTTGTTTCTTCCTCATTTTCTTTTTTTGTTTATTTTTCATGTGGGTGGCTATAATCTACATCAGTTCAGTTCAGTTCAATCGCTCAGTCGTGTCCGACTCTTTGCAACCCCATGAATTGTAGCACACCAGGCCTCCCTGTCCATCACCAACTCCTGGAGTTCACTCAGACTCACATCCATCAAGTCAGTGATGCCATCCAGCCATCTCATCTTCCGTCGTCCCCTTCTCCTCCTCCCCCCAATCCCCCCCAGCATCAGAGTCTTTTCCAATGAGTCAACTCTTCACATAAGGTGGCCAAAGTACTGGAGTTTCAGCTTTAGCATCATTCCTTCCAAAGAAATCCCAGGGCTGATCTCCTTCAGAATGGACTGGGTGGATCTCCTTGCAGTCCAAGGGACTCTCAAGAGTCTTCTCCAACACCACAGTTCAAAAGCATCAATTCTTCAGCGCTCATCCTTCTTCACAGTCCAACTCTCACATCCATACATGACCACAGGAAAAACCATAGCCTTGACTAGACGGACCTTAGTCGGTGAAGTAATGTTTCTGCTTTTGAATATGCTATATAGGTTGGTCATTTTTATGGTTGCGACTGAGCCATAAGTTCCTACTAAAATACCATTAAAAGCTTAGAAGCTGTCTTAGACCTGAGCCAAGAGAAATGACATCATGTAATCAATGTTTTATGCAGTTTATTTATCTTATAGTCATGTCCTCCCCCCCACCAAATATTTATAAAGCTGAGAGTAAGAACTCACATTCCATGTATTGTGCTGAAATGCTTCGAAGTTCATTTTGGTATCTTAATAAAACTTTTATCAAATATGGAAAATTAACTTATTAATATATCTGGTAAATACTTATTGAATGCTTACCATGTAGCTGGAACTCTTCTGAAGACTGGAGATGCTCTGATGAACAAGATAAAATTCCTTCCCTACTTTAAGTGTAGGAAGTGGACAATCAATCTGTGAAAAGTAATTACCTGATTGTGTTCTTAATAAGCATTCTCAAATTTAACCATTTAACCTTCAAACTCAGCTATTACTGATCTGAGATCAGAGAGAATATATCAGTGTATCAGTGCAAACTAATTGTTGGCTTGTGCCTGAATTGTTTCTTCCAAGTGACAGACCTATAGCCTCTGGGCTAAGCCAAAGAGGCACTGCTATGCATGAAGATATATAAAGAGGGGAGAATGAATAGCTGAAACTCTTTAAAGATTGTCCCATTTACTACTCTACCATCTAAAAAGGGGAAATGCTTGTAAGGGCTATTTAAAGGCTGACCTTCATGGTGGATTTTCCTCTTGCTGCTAAAATGGCTTTTGTTCACACAGCTATTTTCAGAATACTCTCTGTAAGATTCCACCTGGCTTTTTTCTCTTAATATATAAAGTATACGCTGTGCTGCGAGCCTATTAATAAAGCACAATAGGGTTGTTGTGACCTTGATTCCTTGTAGAAGAACCCCAATGGGACTGTCAGTGCAGCTTCCACAGCTAGCTTGAAATATTAGCTGTCTTTACAAGGCAAGAAGGCAGTACCAAACATTTTGCTAAATTTGGTTCGGACAAAACGCATTTCTGTTCAATTCTTCAGATGGCATGTACTGGCATTCACTAATTGACACCATATTCATGGGCTACAGGTAACAATTTTGAGATGTGGGAAAATGAAGCAATTTAAGTCCCAAGGACATTTGGCATTAAGTAGAGTATTATTGTTTTAAAGAGACAATCCTCATAAAAGATAGAAAATCAGGGTGTAACTTTTGGGGTCAACCCTCAAGACTGTTATTGTGTTCTATCATTTAGAATAATATTTTTAGTTTAAATTTTAATGGGCATTGACATACTTGATGGCAATAATCCCAATGATACATTTCATGAAAGTTTAAAAAAAATTGAAGCATACAACTAATTCATCATGCCTAATTAAGTGTTCTGAATTATCAGCTTCGATTGTTACAAGTGTCATCTCCTTTGATAGTATTGGCCACATAATAGGAGACTGTCACCATCTCCATTGTCTGTGGACCTGTGATTGATCAATTTTTGACAACTTAGAAAAGTTAACAGGGCTACATAGCAAAGCAGTCACTGGAAAATCCCTTTCACAATGTTTCGCCCTAATTGTGAGCATCACCATCACCACACATGATATAGCAACACGATTAAATTTCCTTTTGCTCACATTTACTGGCACCTGTGGGGGTGTGCAGAAATCAGTGGGGGATCAGGAGCCTGGAAAATTACATACTTGAAGAATTAATGAACTATAATTCCGTATTACATTCTCAATCACATTGTGCTTCCTTTTCATTAATAGAACTAAATTGGTTTTCCATAGACGGGGTTCTTTTTAAAAATGCAATCATGCTTTTGCTCAGACTGAAAAAAAATGTTACCTGCTTTTCGATGAGTCTTGTTCTATCATGAAACTTATCAGTAGGAAATTTATAGAGAAGAACTTATATGCTGTGTTAACTCAATCTGTTGTAGTGCCTTGAAATCAGTCTTTAAATCCCTGGCTGGAAATTGTAACTAATTTCTTAGTCCTTGTTCTTTTTAAGAAGAAATATGTTTTTGAGTTAGACAGTGCTACCTAATAGAGTGATAATCAAAGGCTTCTCTGAATACAGTGGATATCTTCTAAAATTTTTCATAAATCAAATTTTTAATATCTTAATATTTCAGTAGCTTCATATTAATTCTGGGTCCCAAGTCATAAAGTCCTTTAGATATATAATGTTCAAATTGTATAAAATTGAAATCTAAACATAACATTAAAAATCTTTAGCCAGGTCTAAAACAGAGCCATTTATAAATTCAAATTAAGATTATTTTCAGTGTATGTAGCAGTGATTAGTTAGCTAAAGAAAGTAGTTCATCATGGTAGACATATTGTAGATATTGCTTTCTAATTTACAGGCTAGCTGTATTACAATGTGCTTTACGTACACACATGCACACACACACGCACACATGTGCTGTAGTTTCAAATCACAAATGAGTGTGTGGCAGTCTAACTTTGTAAAAGCGAATTCTATCAGGGTTTATATGTCAGAAACAATTACATTAATTTCTAGTAATGTTACTATTATATGTACTCATCCCTCAGGTTCTAGCTTTTAAGAATCAATTTATATTTCCTTTCTTGGTGATTCTCTTTTAGGTATTACAGTGATGATATGATAAGCTGTAAAAGTATAGAATATAATACCTTATTCTAAATGAATGAATTCCAAAGGCTTTTATGCTTCCATGCTCTCACTATTATGTTTCATTTCCATGATATAAATCTCAAATCAAAATTCAGTCTGAATACAACTGAAGCATTGAAACTATGGAAATAGCACAATTACATAAAAACCAAACCATATTTTTTGTTATAAAGTAAGCCACAACTTAGATTTAAATTGTTTAAGATTTGTTCCTAATTATATGATTATATAGTCTCATGAAACTGTGATAATTTGATCGGTTTGAGCCTTTCACTTTTTTGAAGCATCTGTGTTCTCCCCTACAATACTGAGCTCCATTTCCTGCCACCAAACCACTTAGTTTACAATCATATATCAAATTAATTCCCTTTCCTTTTCAAACTTCCTTTCATCCATATAACTTTTAATGACTCTAGTCTTGCCCTTCAAGCCAACTACACCAATATAAATAGTTTTCATTTTTACTTCTGTAATTATTTAGCATTCAAATGAATATTTTTTAATTCATGTGATTTATATATTTATTTATGTGCATTTGGTGTGTTCTTGGATGTCTCTTTCAAATTTAAAAGTTCTCAACTAGATATTGCCACCTTGGCCAACTTTCCTTATCAAATGACTGGAGGTTGTAGGAAAATCTTCAACTGTAAAGGAAAGTAACAAATACCTTACAAGATAATTGTGAAATTTTAGATAACTGATATCATAAGCAGAGCATAGTGCTGGGCATGTAGTAGGCAAATTTAAGTATCCTTCTTATTTCTATAGCCTTTGTCCTTTTCTTCCGTGCTCCATGTTCTTTTGTTGTTTAACTCATGTCCAACTCTTTGTGACCCCATGAACTGCAACACACCAGGCTTCCCTGTCCATCACTATCCCCCAGGAGTTTGCTCAAACTCATGTCCATTGAGTCGATGATACCTTCCAACCATCTCATCGTCTGTCACCCCTTTTCTTCCTGCCTTCAATCTTTCCCAGCCTCGGGGTCTTTTCCAATGAGTCAGCTCTTTGCATCAGGTGGCCAAATTATCGGAGCTTCAGCTTCAGCATCAGTCCTTCCAAAGAATATTCAGGGTTGATGTCCTTTAGGATTGACTGGTTTTATCTCCTTGTCATCCAAGAGACTCTCAAGAGTCTTCTCCAGCACCACAATTTGAAAGCATCAATTCTTTGGCACTCAGCCTTCTTTATAGTCCAACTCTCACATCTGTACATGACTGATATATATATATATATATATATATAGCTTTGACTATATGCTCTATGTTCTAATTCATCCTATATTTAGTCCATTATTAGCCACCTAAAGGGCTCTGATATGATTTCACTTTGGGATGATGTATTGCTTGACTCTCTCCCCTTCGCCCCCAATCCATTCCTATGGCTACTTCACTGAGTCAGAGCCTCCCCTAGAACATTGTGACAATTGCTAATTAGCATCCGGGCCTGATTGGCATCTGTGCCTGTCTTCCCTCTGCTGCCCCACCAGTCTGTTTTCCACACTGCTGTCAGAATGCTCTTTCTAAAGCATTATTAATGATGTTGGGTCTTGGCCCAAGATTCATCAATGGTTTCTGAGTAATGTTACGCTAAAGATAACTCTTTGGTGCGACCTTTTAGCACTTTCACAATCTGATCTCTGATTGCTTCTTTAGCCTTGTGTCCTGTTTCCCTCGTTCCACCCCCAAGACGCATACATGTGCTTATAAGCACAAACAGAGACAGCAGTCAAGTGGTGCTCACAGAAGCCAGGTTTTTCTCCAGTCTCTTGGACTTAATATGGTTCTGTCTTGTGCCATCTGACTTCTGTCTAAATCCCATGTATTTTTTTTTTCAATTTAAATATATCTTCCTCTGGGAAGCTTTCTGAGCCCCAACGTTCAAACAGGGCACTATTTTTAAGTGTTTTGACATATTCTATGATTCTTACACCATAGTACATAATACTCAGCATTGTAAGTAACTATTGGATCATCCTTCTCTGTTAAACTGATGAACTTCATAAGGACCATGTCTGTATAATTCATGGTTGTATTTCTAATACTATAGGGCTGAGCACAGAGCAGGCTCCAAATAACTCTTTTTCTCTTAAAAGTACATTTTTACATTTTTTTTTAAAGGGCTAGAACAGGCACCAGATGTTTTATACACTGTTAAGATGGGCCTAGATCAGAATAAATGGGCAGCTTAGGTAGGCCCAGGAAGGATATTCCTGTGCCTAAGGTAATGGTATGAAAATTAAGAAAAAGGAAATCTAAGGATAAATGCAATATGAATAATGTCACATAACTAAAATGTTTGTGTGCTTTTTATTTTCTTTTATATTTCTAGATTATGTTCAAATAATAACTAAAGTAATCATTTCCTTGCTGCCTTATTTTGGTTTCTTCCAGTACTATTTCCACTCTTTTTCACTTTCTTGTTACCCTAGGGTTATTTAGGAGAATTCTTTTTTAAAATTTTTTAATATGAATTTTTTTTTTTCATTTATTTATTTTAATTGGAGGCTAATTACTTTACAATATTATAGTGGTTTTTGCCATACATTGACATTAATTAGCCATGGGTGTACATGTGTGCTTTTTATCATGATTCATTAAAACAGAGTTTTATGTTTCATAGAAAGCATGAAACTTCATATTAGTCAAAATGTATATAGCATAGTAAATATAACTTCACAATTTTCAAAAAGCTTTTACAAAAATTTTAAAAATTAGGTATAATTCTCCTGTTTTAACAGATGATGAAATTGGATCAACAAAGTTAATTGCCTTAAAGCACAAGATATTAAATGGTTTCAGCGCTAAGATTTGAACTTAGACTATCTGATTCCAGCTACAGGACAACCTCCCTATCTGTGGATATATGGCATGTTATTATATTCCTGTTGTTACCCATGAGACTTTTGTATGTACATGAAGTCTCTACTAGGCTACATGCCAGAAAGAGTATGTGAACTTGGTGATTAATGTGTTGTTTTATATTCCTAGTTAATTTCATCCATTCTTGATAATATTAACCTACTGTCCATGCCATTTCTTCTTCCTAACATTATCTTCTCTTTATTTAGTGGTATCTATGAATACTAATTGTATGTTGACTTCTAAGGTTTTCCATTTGAATTTTTAATTTCTTAAGGGCAAAGGCTGTTGTAAATCTCTAAAATATGCACCTATGTTTAGAAATAAGTAATTCCGTAAATTAAAATACTTGGGAAATAGTCTCCCTATAATCACTCATTTACTACATCAAATATGTCACAAAGTCATGTAATCTTACCTTGTAAATAGCTTCTGAGTCTATCTAAAAGATCTTTCCCAACCTCCATCCCCACTGCTATCACTCTAGTCATCTTTCACCTGAGTCTCCTAAATGCCTTCCTTGTTTCTGTGGTTCTTCTGTCAAAATCCATTGTCCAAACTTATGGAATTCATTGTTCTAAAATACAAACCAGACCAGTCACTCCCCTGCTTCCAGTGACTCCAAGATTCTAGACTCCCTCGGAATATGAAGTTGTCAAAATTCTATTCTTACCACTTCAGTTTCAGCTTCTCCCGCTTCCCATTCCTTCATATGTACATTTCATATATGTGTTTATATATATATTTCATATATATGTATTTTTGTGTTTACTAGAGTGTGAATCTAGTAGGGCACAGGCTGTGTGTATGCACTCAAGGTCTAGCCCAGTTCATGGCACACTGTAGAGCCCCAACCCAACAAAGTGCTTCCACACACGATTTCTTCATAAAATCCTGCACCTCACTGAGAACGTTATCTAAATACAGGGAGCTGAAACAGTCACCCAAAGACTGTTAAAATATTTAGGTCATTTAGCTTTTTCTCTGATAATGGAAATTATATCTGTTTTTTTCTCAATAAAGGATTTCCTGAATATAGCTTGATTTGCTGTCCTTTTGCCAGAAATATTTATTTTAGTTTTCTAGTACTTTTTTCTGCAGGCACACCTCACTCCTATATATTAATAACATTCACCTGCTAACATATTTCTTAACATACTGACAACTTTAGGGATGATTTTAGCTGGGTTTACTAAGTCAAGCATCATATCCTTTCATCACTGAGATGGTCCAGCTGGATGAATATAAAAACAGAAGTGTTCCATCATGTGACATCACCAAGTAGTTGCTTAAACCATGGGAATGTGTTACCATCTTGTTTATGCACTTCTCCCAAAAGAGTTGTCCTAGAAATATTCAGCAGTATAGGCTGTATTTTTGACCTGTAGGATATTTATTAAAGTAAGATTGCTGAAAACTATGGTAGCAAGTGTTCATCAGGAAATAATTATAGCATCTTAGGAACCAGAAGCAAACTGGCAGTTCTGTACCTTTTGTAATATCTGTGACATTAACCTTTTATTGCTTCCAACCTATCTGTCAATGTATTTAGCAAGTCTGAAAATAGAAAAGGCCATTTCTACTAGAAAGTATCAAAAGAACTGACAGTTCTCTATATTCCATGATAATTAATATTTATAATGATGGCCCTGGGGTACTGTAAGTTCTTTCTAAACCAGTAAAGAAAGATTGAGTTATGTTCAGCATAATTTTAATAGATAATGGGTTTTCTTATAATTATTTGGCAATATTAATATATTCTTGAATGGTATATAGGATGATCTACTTAATTTGACTCACTCTTTAGTTAAGGAGGGTCACCCTTTCCCAAAATTAAGGATGAATGATGACTTACTAGGATTAGTATTAGCTTTAGTATGCATGTTTAAGTCGTACAACACTTTTAAAGTGGTATTTTCTGCTCCAAATTCAGGACTCAGGATTTTACTGGTGACAAAGGCATGAAAAGAGGAAAAAAAATTCTACCGATAGCTTCCATCTCCTTTCTAATAATCTACTTTTTACCTTCTATCTTGAATATCAGAGAAGAATAAAATAATTTGTTTTATGAATTATTTTTCATGCATGCAGAAATAGTGAAATAAGATTAAAGCCCAATTATCCATTTTGTGTTTTGTATCATCAGTCTTCCCTTTTTTGCTCATTCTCATTTCCTCAGCCTATAAATACACTCAAGTTTCATTATCTCAAAATGTTCCTTGGATCTTTGCTTTTCCTTTCTTTTTAAAATACTGACATACCTTACTCCTTTCTTTCATGGTCAAGCTGTTTTGAAATGAAATCTGTATTCACTGTCTTTATTTTATTGACCTTCTATTTACTTTTCAACTGGTTTCTATTTGTATCCCCCGACCAGCTCCCATCTGAATTGCTGCATCCAGTGGCCTCTCTTCCATTTTCATTTTATTTAACCCATTTGACACTGTTGAAAATTCTCTTTCTGGAAATCCTTACCACATCTTACTGTTTGAAGGTGTTCTTCTGCCTCTGATTCCTCTTCCTCAGTCTTATTTCCTATTTTGAATACTTTCCCTTAGCAGAGCTTTTTCTCATTCATTGTTATGGCTTCATTTAAAACAGTATATAGCAAACAGTATCAAATCTGTGCTTTGTTTCTAACCTCTCTTAAACCCTGGATATGTGTTTTCAGTGGTCATTAAGACATCTTTGCCTAGATCTCTCACAAGCACCTAAAAGTCAACAGCATTTTTCCATTTTTCTCTCTCTCTTTCTATAAAGTCCTGTGGATTCTACCTCTTCAGTATCTCTGCATTGATCCTCTCTGCCACCATCATCACTATTTCTATTTCTTCTTACCATCCTCCCCTTCTCATCTACCTCTAAACAGATCTGGCCATGTGACTTCCCTGTCTCTACCTTTGGTTAGTCACATTTCAGAGCCTGTGTGTATGTGCTGTTTCAGAGCCTAGGATCATACAAAAAAACATTGGTCCTTTCTGTTTCCATTTTGACACAATATTTTGGCAGTTAGTGGGAGCAGAGGCCCCTTGGGGTGAAAATTAGGTCAGGGTTTGGTAAATAACATCGAATACAAACGGGACAAGACAGAGCAGACAGTCAAGGGATAAGTTCCCCAAAGCAGAGAATGAGTGGGAGCTCACATTCAAAGATGGACCAAGGCATTTCCTAGGAGAATGGGTAAGGGTTTATGGGAACTCACTATCTGCTTTTTGTCACCATTAGCCTGCCGATAGAGCTTCATGAGTGAACACAGTCTACTCAAAAGCTGGCTTGTCTCCACATTGCTTTCAGGATAGTATCTAAAATTGCAGCTCCAACAAACTGCACCTTCACCATTTGATCCCAGCCGGTATGGTCTACCTGGTTTCTTGCACCTCCCCTCACATGAATATGCCCCTGCCGTGCTGAGTCACTTACTCTTCTCTGATCTTTGTCCTGCTCCTGTGTCTCTCTGTTTGGAATTCCTGCATCAGCTTGTTTTTCCAGTCAGTTTGAAAGTCACTGACTTTGCCTAGCTTTTCTGGCAAAGCACTTTCCACTAGTATAGCCCTGTCATTCATGTCTAGTGATTTGTTAACATGTTTGTACCTGTAATATAGCTGCTGCTGAGCTGGATCTGGCTCAGTTAGTGCTCTTAACAAATCCCCTCATATCCTTAAGGAGGCCCCAGCTTTCTGTATAAAAGAGCCAGTGTCTGTTTCTTTAGAAAGAATTCTTCCAGGTTGATTCCCACTTCCTCTTCTTCTTCAGTTTCAATGATCTGGCACCTGGCTTCTCCTATTCCTACCCCTTTGGGCTGATGACTGGTAGTTCATCACCTGCCAAGTTCAGTGTTTGTTCATCGCTGCCTGTTCTCCATGGTCCTTGATCTCACACACTCCCATCACCTCCAAGGGCAAGCTCTGCCCATCCTTCTGTGCTGGTTAGACTCTCAGACCACCCCATCTGGGAGACACTTACTTTCCTGGAATGGGGACGACTTGCTCATTTGCTGCTGGATCCACAGTGCCAACATGGTTTTGGAACTTAGACTCATAATATTTGTCTGATTGAATTGGACAGAAAAGCTCTGAAGGAAATGACAGAAACTGTATTTCTCCTTGTATCATGCCAGCTGCAATGGAACTGGATTCGAATTATCAAATTAAAGAAACTGTGTCCTTCCCCCTCTGTGAATCATAGAGACCAGAGAAGCTCAAGAGCTTATTTTGGTAACTTTCCAGTTATGTGGACAAGTGCATTCTACCTGCTGTGTTCAACAGAGTGGACCTGAAGCAGTATGCATGTGTGAGTGTGAGTGGGTGTCCCTGCAGCGCATAAGCCTTTATGGCTTAACATCACCAGATCCTCAGTGTCTAGTACCCAGTCATCCTCTCTTCATCTCTCTCCCACTGATCAAGTAGGGAAAGTGTTTATGAAAGATAAATATTATGTTATGCAACCCCCCCACCCAAGGCAGATCTGCTGTTGTATTTGTCTCATGTTTAGATGGATTGCTCAAAACTCAAAACTTCAGTCGAGTTGAATCACATAGCAAGGCAAATCCAAGGAGCTCTCTGAATTGGGGAACTGAGCTCAATTTCTTGGCCTCATGTCATAGTGGCTTCTGCAACCATTAATAAAATAAATCTGAGATTTATCATTGATTAAAAGGTCATTGTAATTTAACTCTCAGATTCTGGTGTCCATCATTTACTAGGTGAACTAGGCAGCTGATTCTGTTTGTAGCAGAGTGTCTTTGAAGTAGATGATGGTGTTGGCTGGGAAACAGTGCTAATAAGCTTTAGGAAAGCCTCCTAACATTATTTTATCCCTTCAATCAATTTTATTGTCAGCAACATGAGGGATCAAAGAGTCATAGGCAGTGCTCTCCACTGTAGGAATATAAGCTCAAACAGAGAGTTGTTGGTGATAAGACACACATTAAAAAAAGCGGTAAAGCAAGTCAGTTATGTTAGGAGACATATGATGAGTACTTATATGATGCTATAAGTACTCAGGGGTAAAAAAGATTCCATCTCAAACTGGGCCTGACCTTCTCACTCTTTCAAGATTCTGTTTCCCACAACTGGATTCATTGATTTCCAAATGGGGTGAGCAGCCTGCTGCCCACCAACCCTTCCCAGGAACCCAGAACAGTGGGACCCAGTGTTGACTGGGCTGCCCTAGACCCCCATATGGTTATCTTTGCTTTCAATGCATCTGGGAAGAACTGCCAGGCAGAATGACCTGCTGAGTTCAGTGAGTATCCAGGGCAGTTGTCCTCCTTCCTCTGTCACCTGCTTTCCTGTTTTGCAAAGGAGGCTTCCCAGCCTGTGTCCCTGAACCTGTGCCTTTGTAAAATTTCTGTTTCTTAATGTGAGGCTAAAATAATGTATTCCTGTTAATTACTCCTATCCTGGAGTTCCCAAACTCTCAGCCTCCCTTTATACTAACTCTCCAGTTTCTGTAATTGATTTTCTAAATTTTATTGCTATTTTTGGCTCCTTCTCTAAGTACAGTTTGATCACTTGAGGACTTGAAGATTATTTAGTCATTGATAGTTATACAGCAGTAAATGATTAAAAACCAATTTCTGACTATTGTTATCAGATATATGCATCAAGTTAAGAACACACATTACTTTCTATCACATAATTTAATAGTGTATTGAGTTAAAATTGACAGACAGTAAACCCCACATATTGAAAATATAAATTTGATGTTTTGGTATATAGCATACACTCATGAAACCATCACCCCAATCAAAATTGTTAACATATCCATCACTCTCCCCCCACTCCAATTTTCCTTTGTTAAAAAATGGGCCATTTTGGGGACTTCCCTGGCTGTACAGTGGTTAAGACTCTGTACTCCCAGTTCAGGGGGGCCAGGTTTGATCCCTGGTCAGGGAACTAGACCCCATATGCTGCAACTAAAGAGGTCACTAAGACCTGCTGCAGCCAAATAAAAAATGAAGAAAAGGGGGCCTTTGTAATCCCTTCATCTTCCCCAGGGAACTATTGACTTACTTTCCATTGGTGTATGTTACTTTGCATTTCCTAGAATTTTATGGAAATGGAATTATACACTGTGTACTATATCATTTCTTTTTTATATTTGATATATTGATATTTATTATTAGTTGACAGAGCACCCAGGCTGTTGAGAGGGACATATGAAGAATGATATTTTAACATACTATGGCTCAATTTGTGGGTCCACCACCTGTGAACAAGATGGCAGCCATTCAGAATTTTCAAAAGCGCAATTCTTCTAAAATTTCTGTCATCAGAATGTTACATTATTTTATAGCTTAAGTTTGGAGTCCTTCCTGAAAATTATCTATAATAATATAGTAATATGCCTTAGCAACCACCACTATAGGTAGTTTCTTATACATAGTATATGATATCTGAAGTCTGTCCTGTTACATTAGTATCTGTTAGATCATGAATCAACCTCAGAGATGGAGGTGAAGAGATGTATTTATAGGAAATGTTCACTTTTAACCATCCCTCCATGGCCCCATTGAATAGGGAGATAAATAGAGTAGATAATAGAAGCTGACCAAATAAAGCCTCAGCAATGAGAATCTCAAGTAATAGGTCATGTTGTATGACACATTTGGGATCCTTGGCCTATGACAAAAGACATGTTAGCCATCTGTATGTCTTCTTTGAAGAAATGTCTATTTAGTTCTTTGGCCCATTTTTTGATTGGGTCATTTATTTTTCTGGAATTGAGCTGCAGGAGTCACTTGTATATTTTTGAGATTAGTTGTTTGTTAGTTGCTTCATTTGCTATTATTTTCTTCCATTCCGAAGGCTGTCTTTTCACCTTGCTTATAGTTTCCTTTGTTGTGCAGAAGCTTTTAAGTTTAATTAGGTCCCATTTGTTTATTTTTGCTTTTATTTCCAATATTCTGGGAGGTGGGTCATAGAGGATCCTGCTGTGATTTATGTCAGGGAGTGTTTTGCCTATGTTATCTTCTAGGAGTTTTATAGTTTCTGGTCTTACGTTTAGATCTTTAATCTGTTTTGAGTTTATTTTTGTGTATGGTGTTAGAAAGTGTTCTAGTTTCATTCTTTTACAAGTGGTTGACCAGTTTTCCCAGCACCACTTGTTAAAGAGATTGTCTTTACTCCATTGTATATTCTTGCCTCCTTTGTCAAAGATAAGGTGTCCATAGGTGTGTGGATTTATCTCTGGGCTTTCTATTTTGTTCCATTGATTTATATTTCTGTCTTTGTGCCAGTACCATACTGTCTTGATGACTGTGGCTTTGTAGTAGAGCCTGAAGTCAGGCAGGTTGATTCCTCCAGTTCCATTCTTCTTTCTCAAGATTGCTTTGGCTATTGGAAGTTTTTTGTATTTCCATGCAAATTGTGAAATTATTTGTTCTAGCTCTGTGAAAAATACCGTTGGTAGCTTGATAGGGATTACATTGAATCTATAGATTGCTTTGGGTAGTATACTCATTTTCACTATATTGATTCTTCCAATCTATGAACATGGTATATTTCTCCATCTATTAGTGTCCTCTTTGATTTCTTTCACCAGTGCTTTATAGTCTTCTATATATAGGTCTTTAGTTTCTTTAGATACATATATTCCTAAGTATTATATTCTTTTCATTGCAGTGGTGAATGGAATTGTTTCCTTAATTTCTCTTTCTACTTTCTCATTATTAGTGTATAGGAATGCAAGGGATTTCTGTGTGTTGATTTTATATCCTGCAACTTTACTATATTCATTGATTAGCTCTAGTAATTTTCTGGTGGAGTCTTTAGGGTTTTCTATGTAGAGAATCATGTCATCTGCTAACTGTGAGAGTTTTACTTCTTCTTTTCCAATTTGGATTCCCTTTATTTCTTTTTTGTGCTCTGATTGCTGTGCCAAAACTTCCAAAACTATGTGGGATAGTAGCAGTGAGAGTGGGCACCCTTGTCTTGTTCCTGACTTTAGGGGAAATGCTTTCAATTTTTCACCACTGAGGATAATGTTTGCTCTGGGTTTGTCATATATAGCTTTTATTATGTTGAGGTATGTTCCTTCTATTCCTGCTTTCTGGAGAGTTTTTATCATAAATGGATGTTGAATTTTGTCAAAAGCTTTCTCTGCATCTATTGAGATAATCATATGGCTTTTATTTTTCAATTTGTTAATGTGGTGTATTACATTAATTGATTTGTGGATATTGAAGAATCCTTGCATCCCTGGGATAAAGCCTACTTGGTCATGGTGTATGATCTTTCTAATGTGTTTTTGAAGCTGGTGCACTGAGACAACCCAGAGGGATGGTACAGGGAGGGAGGAGAGAGGGGGGTTCAGAATAGGGAACACGTGTATACCTGTGATGGATTCATGTTGATGTATGGCAAAACCAATACAATATTGTAAAGTAATTAACCTCCAATTAAGATAAATACATTTAATTAAACAAATAAGAAATAAAACAAAATATGAAAGTCACAGCAATAACTTTAAAACATGGAGAAAAGAGCACTATTATTAATTCAGGGATTTGGGAATGTTTTCCTCAGAATGTAAGTACAATGTAGACAACTCATTTTTGTTCTTTTTTCATGTTTTCATATAGTCTTAGCAGCATGTGCAAAAAACTATTTTGTAAATGTTCTCCTTGTTGGAGAATTTTGTGTAATATGAGGAGAGTGGTAGTAATATAATAATTGCTATTGGTAGAGTCCTTTTTTAACTAGGAAAAGGCAATAATCACATGTAAATTTTTAGAATAATTCACTTCATTATAAGAGACCGTGAATTGAAACTCTCTCTGAAATTCCAGAAACACAGTCACTCTGAGTGGAGAGAGAGTATGGGTCAATCAGACAAAAAAAAATTTATTATTTTGAAGAAAATATGTAGAGACTTTTTAGAAACCCTGGAGAATATAATTATAGGACTTTAATTTCAGAATCATTTTCAAAAAGGAAAAGTTATATGGGGTATAATTCATCTACTTCATAATGTTAAAGAAATAAGAGACTTGGAAACCAGATCAGAATTATCAGTTAATCCTTTCATAGCATTAATCTTTTGGAAAATTTTGTGTTTTAGATACTTGTATCTAAAACTGCTATCAAATTGCATGCAGTGAGAAAAGAACCTGGATAATCTAAGTGATCTCAGGATAGTGTTTTTTAATTGCATAACTACATTCCAGACATCACCACAGATACTGTATTAGCAGTAATATCCCAAGTCTGTGCACTGTGAACTCAGTATTATTAGCAATCAGGCCACTTTTGGGGATCAGTCTCTTCAGTGTACACCCAGAGATACTATGACCTGTGTTTCCCAGGGCCCTTCCAGTTTGTGTGTCCAGGATACCTTATCTTATTTTGATGGGATTCTGGTAGGCAATGTTACAGGAAGGTGTTTGTCTTGTGAATAATCAAAACTTACTGATGATTTTAATAGTTATTGTGAGGTTCTCCACTCCAAGCTGGGCACCAGGTGCTGTCTATGCTACCCTCAGATGGTTGCTGGATCCTTCCCCAGACCTAGCATCAACGTCTCATTAAATCCTTTCCTATTTTTCCAAATACCCTTAACTAATCTTTCCACCTTTGCATTTTCCAGCCTTTGCTGCTATTTACAGAGTAGGTAGCTCAGTGTTCTGTGTGAGCTGGGGATGGGTTCTGGAGGGAGGAGAAAGGACCCTTAGGAGAGAAAGCCATTCAGAGATAAGAGAAAAAAGGGAGTAAACAGGAAGCACGTATTAGTACATCAGGTTACACACAGAGCTATCTTTCTTACTATACCTAAGAGCTTCTCAAAATCAGGTCCCATATTCTTTTTACTCCTGTGTCCTCAAGTTGTGCTAAATAGGCTCTCTGTCAAATCTGCTGCATGAATGAACTAATTAATATAAACATGATTATACATGACATGAATATCACATAGGATTCTAGGGAAAATATCATATCTATGTGCAGGGTGACATGATTAACATTGCTTAGATTTCCCATGCCTATGAACTAGAAAGATAGATTTCAAATAGTTTATATAGGATACAGTGTTGAATTAGGGGACTATTAGCCATGACAAATAGATTGACTTTATCATCATAGAAGTTTATTTCTCAAGTAACTGTTCAAAGTGTTTCTTTTTTTTTAATTGAAGTATAATTGCTTTGCAATGTTGTATTGGTTTTGGCCATATAACAATGTGAATCAGTCATAATTATATCTATGTCCCCTCCCTCTTGAGCCTCCCTCTCTCCCTGCTTCTATCCCACCTCTCTAGGTCATCACAGAGTGCCAGGCTGGGCTCCCTGTGTTTTTTATTGGTAGGAAGTTAAGGGAATGAAACTCCTCTCTTTTGCCTCCTCTCCCATCCCTCCTTTCCTGTTTCTGGAGACCTTGTTAACTGTATCCAGCCAGCAGAAGGAGAAGAAAGAGTGTAGAGGTCAACACATCTGTTTCCTAAAAGCTTTGGCTGCTCATACTCCATTGGCTAAAACTCAGGTAGTCTAGCTGTGTGCCAAGGAAGAAGAAATTGGTTTCTGAAATCTGTTAGCAATCTGCCACAATAAGCTTACTGCAACTATCTTTATTCTTCCCAGGAATTTCTTTTAATAGTAGATAGCATGACTCTATTTTCTTCAAGATAACAAGAGATTAAATATGTGAGTAGAAAAATTTTTAGCCAGCAAGATAGAATTCATCAATTAATTTTCCCTGCCTGTCTAATAAATTTCACTTTTGTAGTTAAATGAATTTCTTTTGTTCTCTAGGCACAGGAGATATTAGAGTGGAAAGAATTACAGAGGCTATCTTTATGGTTTAGAGCGAGCATGCCATCAGAGCATAAATAAAGTTGATTTAACAGAAGTTTTCCCTGTTTTTTAATGATTTGCAGTAGGAAATGAGAAGTCTAGACTGCTTAATTTTATAGTTTGCATTACAGCTATTTTTATTCATTATCTTTGAAACAGTTTCAGTTAAAATGTAGACAAATTTAATATTTAGGCTTTAGCTTTAAAGTCCCAAATTTAGATTTCAGAGCAGTTATTGTTAGTGTAATTCTTAAAGAAAGTGTTAGTTAATGGAAAATAAAATGGCAGCTCTCAGTACATATCATATTCTTTAAGCCATGTAAAAAAAATTGGATCACTTAATGTTTTAAGTCAGCCTCCCTGATATTTTTTTCTTTGTTTTTAAAGTCCAAAAACCAGCGCTTAAGTTATGTTATTAAATTCAATCCATAATCATTTCCTTATCCTCAAAAAAAATATATAATTGATACATGAGACAGGGTACTCAGGGCTGGTGCACTGGGATGACCCTGAGGGATGGGATGGAGAGGGAGGTGGGAGGGGGTTCAGGATAGGGATCACATGTACACCCATGGCTGATTCATGTCAATGTACGGCAAAAACCACTACAATATTGTAAAGTAATTAGCCTCCAATTAAAATAAATTAATTAATTAAAATAAATAAATCCTAGAGGAAAAAAAAAATATATATATAACTGCTTAAATAAATCCATTTCATTAATGGTCTTTGAAATGCTTTCAAACACCCATGTATCAAACAGATGCCTCCTACTCATGACTCAGTCCTGTTTGTTAAGTATGAATTTGTCAGAGTTCAACAGTTATTTACTGAGGCCCACTGTACACCAGACGTATTCTAGAAACAGAGGGATTCAAAAATGGATGATGCAAAATTCAGGCCCTCTGAGGACTGTCATTTAGAAACAACCAAGTGTCCATCATTGGATGAATTTATAAAGAATATGTGATATATATATATATATACAATAGAACATTATTCAGTCATAAGAAAGAAGGAAATCCTGCCATTTGTGAAAACATGGATGGACCCTGAGGGCATCATGCTAAGTGAAATGTCAGACGTAAAAAGACAGTACTGTTTGATGTCACTTACATGTGGAATCTAAAAAAGCCAAATATGCAGAAGCAGAGAGTGGATTGGTGGTTATCAGGGGCAAAGGGTTGGGAGAAATGGGGAGATATTGGTCAAAGAGTACAAATTTCCAGCTAGAAGATGAAAATGTTCTGGGAATCTACTGCATGGCATTTTGATTACAGTTAATAATACTGTATTATACATTTGAAAGTTGCTAAATCTTATATGTGTTCTCATCACAAAAATGGAAATGGTAATTACGTGACAGGATGGCATGTTAGCTGAGCTGTGGTGGTAATCATTCTGTAACATGTAAGTGTACCAAATCAATATGATGTATACTTTAGACTTATACAATATTATACACCAATTATGTTTCTATAAATCTGGAGTGCAAAAAGTCTAACAGATTCTCAGCTGACTGTGGTAAACTCAACAAGTCCAGCAGGAGAACTAGAACCCAGGGAATTTGGAATAGTATCCCTGACACAGAAGACCTGAGAACACCATTGCAAATATGATTCCAATGAATCCAAGGAAGAGAATATGTACTCCAGGAAAAGGAAATCTTGTAGGCAAAAGCTTGGAGATGGAAGAGTCCAGTTCATGTGCAGGGAAGGGGAGGGCTGGTGTGAGTCTTGGAGCAAGCAATCTATGGAAGGGGGACCACAGGAGATGAGAATAGATGGCTTTGACCATCTTCTTAAGACATTAATTTTTGAGGGTGCATAACTACTCTTCCAATCCATCCTGGTTTTATTTATAAACCCTATACCCTTTTTGTAAATCTTTTTAAATTATAAAAGTAATGTATATTTACTTTTTAAAATTTATATCGAATTATAGTTGCTGTATAGTATTATTTGATTCAGAAGTTTCCAATGCTTGTGCAGTTCAGTTCAGTATGGTATTATATAAGATACCATATTATATAAGAACAATATTTTTAAATTATAAAAGCAATGTATATTTAATTTTATAAGATTTATAAAATGAAGAAATACACAAAATAAAAATAATTTGTAATGTCACCAATTGGAGGTAACTGCTATCTTATTCAAAATGAAATATACATTTACATACTGGAATAATATTTTCTTCATAATTTTAATCCTGCTTCTTTACATGACATTAATCATATTTTTCATATCATTAATGATTTTGAGAAACATCATTTTAATAAGCTGTATAGCATTCCATTTTATGCATGTGCCATAATTTATTTAATTACTCCCTCATCATTGTGCTTTTAATCATTCATTACCTTTGCTCCAGCAGCTTAATACAAAGCCAGTGTAGATAAAACTAGACTTCCTGTTGCATCTGTTGTTGACTGATGCACTGAAACTACTGGAAGGGCAGATCTTGCCAGACTGCTTTACAATATTGAATCTCATCTCTAAGCAGCAGGATGAATTCCTGAGAAATACATGGGCTTCCATAGAAAACAAGTAGCTATGGCAGCTCTGCTTGTATAAGGATTGTTTTTCCTTTGGGTCCCTACATATCATTTCTCCAGTTACTATGTGAATGTTTTTTTAAAAGTTTAGGTGCCTGTATATGTGAACAGTGGTATGATAATGTGATGGAAATAATAGTGTAATGTTATTTTGTTGCCAAATAAAATACCTGACACTTAATAGCCAGGCGGCTGTCAGTTACCTTTCCCTCTCCTATGCTCAGTCTCTTGGTCATGTTCAACTCTTTGTGACCCTATGGATTGTAGCTCACCAGGCTCCTATGTCCATGGAATTTTTCAGGCAAGAATAATGGAGTGGGTTGCCATTTCCTCCTCCAGGAGATCTTCACAACCCAGGGATCAAAGCTGCATCTCTTGCATCTCTTGCATTGGCAGGCAGATTCTTTACCTCTAGTCCCTTGTTTATTTCAGATAATCATAAAAATGTAGTCTAAAAGACTTTTTTTTAATGCATTACTCAAATACAGAATTAGGCTGAATCAAACACTCAAGATTGGAAACCCTTTGATCTATGATTTGGTGTTGCCTTAGGGAATCAAATCTAATTGTACAACTAATCTAACTATCATGAAGAAATGGTTTGTTAAAGTGAACAAAAAATATAATTAGTCTGGAAGAAGTTTGATTAAGTGACAACATAATGACAGGACCAAGAAGTGGCCCTCAGCTTCTGTGGTTTGGGAGCACCATAAAAGAGTAAACCTATGTTTAAGAAACCCATAGGCTGTTTTGTTTAATTGCAATTGGAAGAAGTTATTGGTTTGCTCAATTACTTCCTTTCTGGTATTTTTCCCTTCAGTTGTCAATGTGGGAGAGCTGTGATGTTTCATTACTGGCTGAGAATCCTGTATTAAGCTAATGAATGTTTTAATAGCGATGGAAGCAGTTGTTATAATAAAATGATCTGAAAGTAGTCTGTCAGAGATCTGACACTTGCTCAAAGCCAATAGAAACCATCCATCAGTATATTTATTGTTTAGGACCCACTCAAAGCTCTACCTGATGACTTCTTATTCAGATATGTGGAAATTGTAGTATTCCATTTCTTTATTTATGGCATTAGTGAGCTCATTTCACTCAAAACAGTATTTCTCCTGATATAAATTTGTCAGTTAGTTCTCTAATAAATACAGAGTAGCTATTTTGACTGTCAACTTACCTATCTTGGCATGCCATTCAAAACCTTTTTTCTGAATAACTGGTGAGTTCATCAAAATGCATAAAGCCTTTTGTAGTGCTATGTTAATAATTAGAAAGCTTGTGGTAGATTACTGCACAAAAGCACTCCAGCTATCTTATTCTTATTGGATAGTTTGAGAAATCAGCTTTCTTTTTCTCCTTCTGGAAATAATCTCAAAATCAAGTAGGCAGTCTAATCCTTGCTATTAGAAAGTGGCTCAGGGAAGCATAGTAGTTAAGAGCTTTCTGGTTTTACTCTGTTTTAAAGTGATCTACTCCTTATTATAGAGCAAGCAGTTCATATTATCTTGGGAGTCTAACTATAATGTCATCAAATGTGTGAAAAAAAGCATGTCTATTTTAAAAGTAACAAAATCACTGCAGATGGTGACTGCAGCCATGAAATTAAAAGACACTAGCTCCTTGGAAGAAAAACTATACCCAACCTAGACAGCATATTAAAAAGCAGAGACATTACTTTGCCGACCAAGGTCTGTCTAGTCAAAGCTATGGTTTTCCCAGTAGTCATGTATGGATGTGAGAGTTGGACCATAAAGAAAGCTGAGTGCTCAAGAATTGATGCTTTCGAACTGTGGTGTTGGAGAAGACTCTTGAGAGTCCCTTGGACAGCAAGGAGATCCAACCAATCCATCCTAAAGGAAATCAGTCCTGAATATTCATTAGAAGGACTAATGCTGAAGCTCAAGCTCCAATATTTTGGCCACCTGGTGTGAAGAACTGACTCATTAGGAAAGACCCTGATGCTGGGAAAGATTGAAGGCAGGAGGAGGAGGAGATGACAGAGAATGAGATGTTGGATGGCATCACTGACTCAATGAACATAAGTTTGAGCAAGCTCCAGGAGTTGGTGATGAACAAGGAAGCCTGGCATGCTGCAGTCCATGGGGTCTCAAAGAGTCAGTCATGACTGTAATGACTGAGTGACTGAACTGAACTGAACTTGATTACAGTATAATAAATGAATAAATGTTTTAAGTAATTTGCTAGTATTTATAGGAATAAATCTGGAAGTGTTTGTTCAGGTGTGTTTTTACTCCAGTGGCTTAGGTTTTAATGATCAGAGTTTCAGTGTCTCATTCCTGAATTCACATATTTCTTCATCTGTATTCTTCCTTCAGGACTCATATCTATCTTGTATCTGAGACACTTGTACTAATGCTATATCTTTTTTATTCGGCTATGAGCTCTTGAGTATACTGCCATAATGACTAGCATGTTGTCTGTGAGAGACTTCTGGTCTGTATTTGTCAAGTGATTGAATAAGTAAAAGAAGTATTCTAAGTCTCATATCCTACACATTAAGCTAAGCTACCTTGTAAAAGGGATAGAACTGGCAAAGATTTTTAAATTTCTAGGAGTTTCCAGAATTCCATTTTATTAAACACTTTGTTCAACTTGCTGCTAACACATCACAGAGAGTTTCAATTCTATGTTAAATGAGAAGTATCAGTTATGATTCTATTATCCACATGCTTCCAGTCCTCATATCTTTCTCCAGAGCTTCTGGCTCATTTTTAGATATCACTACTAGCAAAATTGCTATCCTATTATACTCAACATTTTAAAGATGAGGGTTTCTGAATGTTCTTTAAAACTATTTTTATGTACCTGAAAGAAAATAGACAGCTGGTTAAAAAATCAAACATACAACTTGAAAAGCAACAGCTCCCTTGACTCACTTCCTGCTTACCTTCTATCAGTTTTTCTAAGAGTAGTTCCTCCCCAGAGCTACACCAAAAAATGGCCAGAGAAACTAATTTCTCATATCTCCCAAGGATGGCACATAACTAGTACCATACCTGCTACATGAGGGAGAAGTTCATTTATAGTTTACTCAGGATGCCTTAGGGCATTAGAACTTAATTCTCTTGTGAAATTCCAGTTGAGACAAAGTGCTAGAAGGGACTGCTTTCCTATTCTTCTAATATGTTTTTATGATGCTTTGTTTAATTGGTCCATTTTATACATTATTAGTAGACTTCTTGTATGATAAATGATGATTTACCTCCCTTGTACCACTGCCCATCTATATTTCCTTTAAGTTACCTTTTTAGCCTTTACCAGTATATGTTTTCACCTTCATTTCTTGTTTTATCTACTAAAGATAATTTGTTTTTTGTTTTTTAATTTCCTATTTCCAAATAGAGTTATATTCTGAGCTCTGAGTGGACATGAAGTTCTTAGGAACAGTATTCAACCCACTACAGGTAGTTTTCAATGTATAGATGGTGTTTGAGTATTTAAAGCACTAGTATTCGATGAAATAATTAAGAAGTAAGTAGATGGAAAATAAAATACTTGAGAATAGATCTCTAAGGAACTGAAACTTTTGGGGACTGAGAAGATAAAAGCTGCAAAGAAGACCAGATATAGAGGCAGTGAGGTAAAAGAACTAAGACAGGGCTATATCTTTGCAAAATGAGAGGTTTTAGGAGAGAGTGTGAACTACTGATTGGTCTTTCTCTACCTGGATTTAGTCCTTTATTTTATTGCATTACATCATCAGTAACATCTTTTAAAAAATAGTGCATGGCACAAAAACTTTCTAAGAAATTATGTCTTACAATATATTTATCTTGCTTTTATAGGTATTTAATAGTTTTGCCAAGCATAGAATTCTAAGATCAAAATCATTGTTTTATTGTCTTACCACAGTGAGAAGTGTGATGCTAGACTTATTCTTATCCTTTTATGTGTAACCTGAAGGTTGTACGTAAGGGCTATCTCCTTTCTGGAAGATATTAAGATTTATATTTTGTACTTATTGTGAAATTTCACAATGTGAGTTTAAATGTCTGTTTAATTTATTTGAGGTGGTGGTGTATATGGGGTCAGGGTTTGACCTCTGCAACTAGAGTATCTGGATTCAAGTAGCTGATCTCTCAAGTCTTATATTGCATTTTTTTAAATTCAGCTATCATATTTTTAATTTCCAAGAAATTACATCTTCCAAGGAAAGATTGGAAATTTTCTAGGGAACTAAATCTCCTTCTTATTCTTTGACTATTCCTTTTTATATAACACTGTATCCCTTATGAATGAAATATTCTTCCAAATCTATCAGAAAGCATTAACTAGAAATATTTTAAGTTGTGTTCCTTTTATTATCTCTATTTCCTTCAGGGTCAGTTTTTATGATGGTATATCTTGGTTATTCTGTTAAATGCTACAGTCTTTTCTCAAGCATTTGTTTCTCCTTGATTTCATGATAATGTTTAAGAATTTTTTTAATTTCTAAATAAAATTTTTAAAATAAACAGTATTATTTATTTTTAAATAAAAGAGTATTGGGTTTTATTTAAAATGGGTTTATTTAAATTGGGTTTTATTTAAATAAAATGCAGGGGTCTTTGTTACAAAGGATAATTCCTACATTAGCTACTTAGTTTCTGCCACACATGATATTTATTTTCCTTACAGAAGAACAATCCATTCTGGCTGTGGAGGTAATTGCTTTCTTTCAGCTGTCCTCTTAAGATGGGAGGAGGTGGTTGGGTTGATTATTCATCAGTAGACCTTTAATTAACTTAGAAATTTCTTGAATTTGCTTCTTTTATTTATTTGCTTCTTTTTTGCCTTTATTTACATGTTTCTTTGTTCCTTTAACATAATGTTTATAAGATTAGAGGAAGAAGAGATTTAACAATGTTTTTAATCTTTCATCTTTAATTAGAAATTTTGATGTACCCTTTTTGTTAAAAAATTAATAATATATGTTATACATATTAAATACACCATTACATTTATATTGTATCTTATACATGTAGTGAACATATTTTTTATACCAGTTCTACTCCATTTAATATTATAATCAAGTTTTTGACATAAATATTTGAAGTAGGATGAGAAAGTGTCATCTTATCTTATTACTGCATCTTAGTGAATGCTTTTAAGCTACCACCCCTGCTGTAGTTCCCCCTGATCTGGCTGGACTCAAAAGGTGATATGCTGAGCTTGCCACTTAGTTACTTGATGATACAAATAGATCATTCATTCACTCAGTAAATGCTTATGAACCTCTAAATATGTGTCCAGTACTTTGCTAAATGTTAGAGAAAACACACACACACACACATAGATGCAGTCACTGCCCACAGACATTATTTTTAAGCTATTGTAATATTAAGAAAATTTGGGGCATGAAAATGATTTATTATAACTTGATTGTGTAGTGGTTACATATCAAAACTCATGAAATTGTTGATCATTTTTGTATATAAATGTTATGTCAATATAGATGGTTTTAGGTGTGAGGAAATAATATGTGTACCATGATGACTATAATTAATAACACTGTATTGTATAATAAAAATTTTCTAAAAAGAGTACAGTTTCAATGTTCTTACCTGCCAGGAGCCAGCACAGAGATCCCACCCATGACAAGGTCATGTGGAAGAGAACTGTAAGCAAGGCTTCAGGACTCGAGGGGCTCCCTAGACCTGCTTGAGCATCTACCCCAAAACCAGAATCTGTCTGTCTTACTATTTTGTGCCTTTCACCAACTCTCCTGACGTACAGGGGGCCATCCCCGACCACCTTTCTCTGGAGAAAATCAACTTAGGGCTCTAGCTAATAAGTCTCCTGGACATGAGAGGAATATTTCAATTCAACCCCCCCTGTTAGCATTCTAGCTTGCTTGGCAGGTTTATCCAGACTCTTGCAGCTACGCATATGATTGTTCACAGCCTCCCAACTGTGAGAGACACGGGAAGCCTAAAACATAGAGCCTTTCAAAGAGTTAAAAGTTATTAGAGTAGTGCTGGTGTAGGATTTCATTATTGGGCCAATGCTTGTTGCTAAGTCCCGTATCTCTTATCCACTGTGCACCTGGGAGTGCATTAGTTAACATAGTTGGAATGTAAGAAAAACAAGTGTAGCCTTGAAATTAACCACATCAGACCTTTGAGCTAATTGGTTCTTTCTTGTAACTCACTGCACCTTTTCTCTGTGAGAAATGTAACTCTGTTTAGCATTTTCTGAGGCTGACATAGATTAGAAATACAAAGAAAAAACACTTTGAGGGAAAATAAGTTTTCTGATTGAGCAGCCTTTATCAAAAGAGGGTCATAAAATGTTCACAGGCCTCCAAGGCCAGAAGATAATGTACACAATATTGTTTATGGGAAAGGTATGCAGAAAAAATCCTGGTTTCGATAAAGACAAAACAGATGTAATGTTTGGGCTGACTCTGTATGACTTTGCATCTTTCATTTCCCTCTATGTACAAGTTAAGGTATAAAAGTCTCTTTTGAAAATAAATTAATGGGCCTCACTCACCAAAGAAGCTTTGTCACCCCATGTTTTTCTTTTTTTCTCTCTTTCTTTCTTTCTTTCTCTCTCCCTCTCCCTCCCTCTCTTTTTCAGGCTGATCTCTTGGAACACAGAGTCTCTCTGCGTTCACTTTCCTGCCTGAGCTTCTAAGACTTTATTAGCTTTCTGTGTAAACCAAAGAATATCAGCCTCTTTCTCTCCTCTGTTTTCTTATCTACAACATTCTTTCCTTATCTCTCTCTAAATCATTTGCCGACGTCTCCTTTGGGTACCCCTGGATCCTGCAGGGGCTGGACCCCAGCACTTACCAAAAACAAAAAGCTGATGGATGTGCTAATTAACTCAATGGGAGAATCCTTTCATGCTTTATACTTATATTAAATCATCATATTTGTACACTTTAAATATATTATCATTTTGTGAATTACACCTTAATAAAGTGGGGGGGGTGGAAATAATGTTAGTGTTAATAAAATGAATACCAAAAAAAAAAAAGTCATTTAGGAATAAGCCCAGGCAAAATATATAGAAGACAGCCTTTTAAAAACCTATGAAGACCATAGAAGCTATAAAAATCATTAGAGAAAGAGGAAATACATCATGTATAATGGATTAAAAGTTTCAATAATGTAAAGAATCAGTTCTTGCCAAATCAATCTATAGAACCAATTCAGACTTCCCCTCACCCTATTTTTTTGTTTTGCTTTGGGTTTTTTGGTGCAAAATTCACAAACTAATAAATAGAACACCCAAAGAGTCAAGATAATTTTGAAAAGTGAGCAAAAAGATAGGGAGGAATACCTGTTATGAGCTAGGCACTGTTTCTCCTGTGAGGAAAAATTATTAGAAGATTACTTAATAGCAATTCAGTTCAGTTCCGTTCAGTTCAGTTGCTCAGTCATGTCCAGCTCTTTGCCATACCATGAATTGCAGCATGCCAGGCCTCCTTGTCCATCACCAGCTCCCAGAGTTCACTCAGACTCATCCATCGAGTCAGTGATGCCATCCAGCCATCTCATCCTCTGTCGTCTGTAGTAGTCAACAGCAAACTATTAAGAGATAGAGAGTATTACTTCTAGGTCAAAAACAGAAAACTCAGAGAGGTTTAGTAAAATACACACTGTTACACAGTTATCACACCAAAGAGCTGAAATTCACTCACATTAGGATATATTATGAGACATCTCAGAGTATAGGCTGTTTCTCATTGGTCAAATTGGTCTTCAGAGGCAGCCTACGGTGAGAGAAAGAGCACTGGACTTGAGAGAGTTCTGGTCTGTGGTTTAACCTTGACTCCTTCATCTATGACAAGATACTAACATCTGTGAGCTTTTTTTTGTTGTTGTTCATACAGTTTCCTTTCTTGTTTTCTGCCTGTTGGTTTATTTTTAATGATTATGTAGTGGGTTTCCATTTCCTTCTCCAGAGGATCTTCCTGACCCAGGGATCAAACCCAGATCTCCTGCATTGTGGGCAGACGCTTTACCCTCTGAGCCACCAGGGAAGTCCTTAAAACATATGTACTTTCTAGAAAATCTATCCCTACAGTGCTTCCACTTTTATTTTCTAAGTCGTTTTTGATCCCTGGAGTATAACTGCTATTTGTAACTACTACTGGATAGCTAAACAGTTTTTGGATTTTAGATTCTCTGTGCTCTGGGACAGCATCTTAATATCATCACTAGCTGACTGTTCTAAAAGTAGCTGCTGAAAAAGTTCTAAGTGTTCCCAAGGAACTACAAACTAGTTCCTTCCTAAGACAGAATATGTAATGAAATCATAGTTTTTCATAAAATTTATTTTTAGTTTTTTTTATAATGTACCTGCAGAGTGTAAAATTAAGGCCCTTATAATCAAGAATAAATCATATGAACTTATACATCCTGTACTGATCTTTTTGAATACTCTTATTCAGTTGGAAAGTAATTTGTTCAAACTTGGTGGTTCTTATAACTTTTTCTCCCCTAGGTCTGCTGTTCTCTGTGTTTCTAACTCAATAATATGAAGATTTGTTTTTAACTAACCTAAAGAAGTAAGAAGAAATAAATTATTGGGTTTTTTTTTTTTTTTGCTATTTTCTGTTAATATATGGTATGTAAGGCATAATATGTATGTATCTGTGCATTTAGATATTCTAACTCACAGTAATATTTAAATTTGTGTATAGATAAAAATCTTCTTAATTCTTAAGTGGCAGATCAGATTTCAATTCTTATTAAGGTTTACAGAGTAACTAACAGTATACATACCATCAGATAGCTTACAATGCTGCTTGTTTTATTTTTCACTTTAATTAGAACCATGACCCAAACAAACATACCTCCTTTTGGGAAGTGCATACTTTGGCAATTCAAGCACACTTTCATTTTCTACTTTCACCAAAGTAGAAAAGTTTTCATAAACAAATCAAAAATAGCAAGAACATGAAAGTATAAAATAAAGCAATGTACGTTATCTGGCCAGCTTTACTTTGCTGTCCTAAATGGTGACAAGTATATAATTTGAACCATGACATATGGATATTTATACTGTATTTGATAAATTGTCATATTTTAAATGAATTAAGACATTTCAGTACCTAAGGAATTACTCAGTAATTCGTTCTGAAATGTGAATAATTGTTCCACGCTATATCAAAACTCTGGTTATTTATATGACGTCTTAATAACTTTTGTCATATTCATATATTGTCTGTACCAATATATACTTAATGTGGTTTCTGTAATCCCTCTGACTTTTAAAATTTAAATACAATTTCACTACTGTACTGTTAGTATCACTTGCTATCAGTTTAGTCAGTTCAGTCACTCAATTGTGTCTGACTCTTTGCGACCCTGTGGACTGCAGCACGCCAGGCCTCCTTGTCCATCACCAACTCCCGGAGTTTACTCACACTCATGCCCATTGAGTCAGTGATGCCATCCAACCATCTCATCCTCTGTCATCCCCTTCTTCTGCCTTCAATCTTTCCCAGCATCAGGGTCTTTTCTAATGACAGTTCTTCACATCAGGTGGCCAAAGTATTGGAGCTTCAGCTTCAGCATCAGTCCTTCCAATGAATATTCAAGACTGTTTTCCTTTAGAATTGACTGGATGGATCTTCTTGCTGTCCAAGGGACTTTCAAGAGTCTTCTCCAACACTCCAGTTCAAAAGCATGAATTCTTAGGCACTCAGCTTTCTTTATGGTCCAACTCTTACTCCATACATGACTACTGGAAAAACCATAGCTTACTATAAATAGAAATAATGCAGAAACATGAAATAAAATGTTTACCTATTATCACCTAAATACCATACCAGTGGTGGCAGATGTGTCACATTTTAGGAAACACTGTCCTGTAGGATTGTAAATTCAGACTTTAATCAACTTATTTTCTTAAAACACAATTTACAGCAGGATCCTCTATGACCCACCTCCCAGAATACTGGAAATAAAAGCAAAAATAAACAAATGGGATCTAATTAAAATTAAAAGCTTCTGCACAACAAAAGAAACTATAAGCAAGGTGACAAGACAGCCTTCAGAATGGGAGAAAATAATAGCAAATGAAGCAACTGACAAACAACTAATCTAAAAAATATATAAGCAACTCATGCAGCTCAATTCCAGAAAAATAAATGACCCAATCAAAAAATGGGCCAAAGAACTAAATAGACATTTCTCCAAAGAAGACACACATGAAAAGATGTTCAACATCACTCATTATCAGAGAAATCCAAATCAAGACCACAGTGAGGTACCATTTCACACCAGTCAGAATGGCTGCTATCCAAAAGGCTACAAGCAGTAAATGCTGGAGAGGGTGTGGAGAAAAGGGAACACTCTTACACTGTTGGTGGGAATGCAAACTAGTACAGCCACTATGGAGAACAATGTGGAGATTCCTTAAAAAACTAGAAATAGAACTTCCTTATGACCCAGCAATCCCACTGCTGGGCATACACACTGAGGAAACCAGAATTGAAAGAGACACATGTACCCCAATGTTCATCACAGCACTGTTTATAATAGCCAGGACATGGAAGCAACCTAGATGTCCATCAGCAGATGAATGGATAAGAAAGCTGTGGTACATATACACAATGGAGTATTACTCAGCTATTAAAAAGGATACATTTGAATCAGTTCTAATGAGGTGGATGAAACTGGAGCCGATTATACAGAGTGAAGTAAGCCAGAAAGAAAAACACCAATACAGTATATTAACACATATATATGGAATTTAGAAAGATGGTAATGATAACCCTGTATGCAAGACAGCAAAAGAGACACAGATGTATAGAACAGACTTTTGGACTCTGTGGGAGAGGGAGAGGGTGGGATGATTTGGGAGAATGGCATTGAAACATGTATAATATAATGTAAGAAACAAATCGCTAGTCTAGGTTCAATGCAGGATACAGGATGTTTGGGGCTGGTGCACTGGGATGACCCAGAGAGATGGTATGGGGAGGGAGATGGGAGGGGGTTCAGGATTGGGAACTCATATACACCCGTGGTGGATTCATGTTGATGTATAGCAAAACCAATACAGTATTGTAAAGTAAAATAAAGTAAAATTTAAAAAAAGAAGAAAATTTCAAGTAAAATTAAAAAAAAAAAAAACCCGCACAGAGTTTAGATCTATACTATACCCAGGAAGGGCAGGAATTACTTCTGCATTTGTATCCTTGTTTCCCCAGCACTTAGTACTTGGCATATAACAGGTATTCAATAAGTATTGAAAGGTAAATTAAAGAGTGACATATATTTGCTTATTTATCTTTTAAAATACAACTTAATAGTAACAGTCAAATAATAATACTCAAATTGTATAGGGAAATGCATTATGGCCAGCATATGTTTCAATTCCCAGTCTTCAGGGGATATTCACTAATATACTACATAGCATTCCTATTAAAATTTAATGGTTATAGATCAAGGAAGGCTGCTGTAATATAAACAAAGAAAAGTGGGGATGAAGCAGTATAACAGTGGTCCTGATGATTAGAATGACTGACAAGAGAAAATGAGGAGTAAAAATTTAAATATATATCTGTGTCATATGACCTGAGATCACCCTTGTGTGGCAGAAAGATAAAAGGGCTAAATAAAAGTGTACATGAAATGTGAAAGTTGCTTCAGTAGAGAAGGCTCTGTTCCATTAATAGTTACTTCCAAATCACCAATGCTAAAGAACAAATTTTTCTAAAATAAGGTATTCTGAACATCCCCCTCATGGCCTTCTTCCAATAAACTCGCTTCCAAAGCTTAAATTCCAACCTTTTTTCTTTTGTCCATGCACTTAAGAAATGACATAACCAATTTTCTGCATCATTTGGGTTAGAGGAAAAGACCATATAAAGCTGAAATGAGTATAGCATTTTAGTCCCGTTTATAAATCAGAGGATCATCAGTTAGGAAGGCACCTGAAATACAAATAACCTGTTTCATGAAACATGTAAGGTCATAGTAAATTGAAGCAGTCCACATCAGCTGTATGTCAGGAAGTTAATGGCTAGCTGATTTAACCACTAACAATTATTTTGACAACAGGAAATACTGACAGCAGGAACTGACTCTTCAGAAGAGGAACCACAGTGACATGTCATTCATTCATGGCTTTGAAATAATGTTAAAATTTTGCAATCATATGAAATATTTATTTTTTTTCACTTATTACCTGATCTAAGAGAATGGTTTGTACCTTCTTTAAGTGAAGGATTTCTGGGTTTATCAAGAAGTAAATGAGTGATGACATTTTTTCCTCCTTTTAAAAAAATTTATTCTTTTATTCAAAGTTTGTCTCTTTCAAAATTGAACAAAGAAAAAGAGAAATTTTAAAAGAGAGTGAAAGAAATATATACTTCCAGAATTTGGAATTAGATGAGACTAAGAAGCAGTGGATACTCCACTCCAGCTCAACAGTATTTACTGCCTTCTTAGTCTCATTTAACTGAATTAAAGTGGACTGTCTGGAGGGAAAGAACTCTAAAAAGTACTTAGTCTTCCCTTCAACAAGGAAGGAAGGACGTTTTCATGATGGTCACTGCAGCAGGAAATATGACTCAGGTGTTCAGTTCAGGTGAGCGCTCAGTCGTATCCGACTTCTTGCGACTCCATGAATTGCAGCACACCAGGCCTCCCTGTCCATCACCAACTCCCGGAGTTAACCCAAACTCATGTCCATAGAGTCGGTGATGCCATCCAGCCATCTCATCCTCGGTCGTCCCCTTCTCCTCCTGCCCACAACCCCTCCCAGCATCAGAGTCTTTTCCAATGAGTCAGCTCTTCGCATGAGGTAGCCAAAGTATTGGAGTTTCAGCTTTAGCATCATTCCTTCCAAAGAATACCCAGGACTGATCTCCTTTAGAATGGACTGGTTGAATCTCCTTGCAGTCCAAGGGATTCTCAAGAGTCTTCTCCAACACCACAGTTCAAAAGCATCAATTCTTCAGCGCTCAGCCTTCTTCACAGTCCAACTCTCACATCCATATATGACCACTGGAAAAACCATAGCCTTGACTAGATGGACCTTTGTTGGCAAAGTAATATCTCTGCTTTTGAATATGTGGGAAACATTAAGAAAAGCCTGTTCTACCTTGGCAAGTGGAATCTGCAGGCATGGCAAGGATGTCAAGATGGAAATGGCAGCAGATCATTTAGCAAGGTCTGGGGCAACCCCATGATGTTGTGATCACTCACCTAGAGCCAGACATCCTGGAATGTGAAGTCAAGTGGGCCTTAGGAAGCATCACTAAGAACAAAGCTAGTGGAGGTGATGGAATTACAGTTGAGCTATTTCAAATCCTGAAAGATGATGCTGTAGAAGTGCTGGACTCAAGATGCCAGGAAATTTGGAAAACTCAGCAGTGGCCACAGGACTGGAAAATGTCCATTTTCATTCCAATCCCAAAGAAAGGCAATACCAAAGAATACGCACACTACCACACAATTGCACTCATCTCACACGCTAGCAAAGTAATGCTCAGAATTCTTCAAGCCAGGGTTCAACAATACATGAACCATGAACTTCCAGATCTTCAAGCTGGATTTAGAAAAGGCAGAGGAAACAGAGATCAAATTGCCAGCATCTACTGGATCATCATAAAAGCAAGAGAATTCCAGAAAAACATCTACTTCTGCTTTATTGATTACACCAAAGCCTTTGACTGTGTAGATCACAACAAACTGGAAAATTCTGAAAGAGATGGAAATACCAAACCACCTGACCTGCCTCCTGAGAAATCTGTATGCAGGTTAAGAAGCAACAATTAGAACTGGACATTGAAAAACAGACTGGTTCCAAATCAGGAAAGGAGTACTTCAAGGCTGTATATTGTCACCCTGCTTATTCAACTTATATGCAGGGTTTTACATCATGCAAAATGCCAGGCTGGATGCAGCACAAGCTGGAATCAAGATTGCTGGGAGAAATGTCAATAACCTCAGATATTCAGATGACATTACCCTCATGGCAGAAAGTGAAGAAGAACTAAAGAGCCTCTTGATGAAAATGAAAGAGGAGAGTGAAAAAGTTGGTTTAAAGCTCAACATTCATAAAACTAATATCATGGCATCCGGCCCCATCACTTCATGGCAAATACATGGGGAAACAATGGAAACAGTGAGAGACTTTATTTTTGGGGAGGCTTCAAAATCACTGCAGATGGTGACTGCAACCATGAAATTAAAAGACGGTTGCTCCTTGGAAGAAAAGCTATGACCAACCTAGACAGCATATTAAAAAGCAGAGTCATTACTTTGCCAACAGACGTCTGTCTAGTCAAAGCTATGGTTTTTCCAGTAGTCATGTATGGAGGTAAGAGTTGGACCCTAAAGAAAGCTGAGCACTGAAGAATTCATGCTTTAAAACTGTGGAGAAGACTCTTGAGAGTTCTTTGGATGGCAAGGAGATCCAACCAGTCAATCCTAAAGGAAATCAGTCCTGAATATTAATTTGAAGGACTGTTGCTGAAGCTGAAACTCCCAATACTTTGGCTGCCTGATGTGAAGAACTGACTCATTGGAAAAGACCCTGATGCTGGGAAAGATTGAAGGCAGGAGAAGGGGATAACAAGGGATAAGATGGTTGATGGCATCACTGACTCAATAGACATGAGTTTGAATAAGCTCTGGGAGTTGGCAATGGACAGGGAAGCCTGGTGTGCTGCGGTCCATGGTGTCGCAAAGAGCCAGAAATGACTGAGTGACTGAACTGAGGCAACCCCATGCATCCAGAAACCCAGACAATATATAAGAAGAAGGGGACACTCTGCTAGGCAACTCTAGGCATTACTTTTTCTTCTGTGAATGAGTAAAGAGACTTGGATGAGCATCAGATGTCCCCATTTATCAACAAACTGAACAAGGAGAATAATGACCTCATAACATTTGGGATTAGTAAAAAGCTACTGGAAGCAATATATTAGACTCAAGATGCATACTCTGTTTGTTTAGGTAATTTTGCCAATTTGAACCTGTGTCTACCTGTAAGAAGGAACAGATAGCTGGAAGTTAGGCTACCATGAACTTTTAGGTGACCTTAGTTATATCCCATTATTTCCTTTTACCTCATTTTTTCCCCATATGTTCAGTATACTGTCTACATATCAAGATCTTTTTTGAGGGTTGAATGAGTTAATGATATATATGAACCAATTAAAAGGTGACATAAATGAGATATATTTTCAAAAATCAGAAGCATATTGATGCATGAATGCTATTGCCATGTACTAGAGATTATGTTGATAGTAATAAAAGACTCTAAAATCTCAGTGACTTAAAGCAAAAAGGTTTATTTCTTGTTCTTACTGTATGTCCACCACAAGTAGAGGAGGACTATGCCCCGTATCATCTTCACTCAGGACTCGGGTTGAACTTCAGAGCTTCTGGAAATCACTGGTCATTGTGATTCGGAAAGAATATGTGCAAATCCACACGCTGCATCTTTAAGGCTCTGCCTAGAAGTGACTCATATCACTCCCTAGTTGGCTTCAGGAAGTCACACCGCAATCCTAGCTTGTGTCCAGGAGAAGAGCGGGAAATATTTGGCAAGCAGCACTAATGAGTATCATAGATGCTTTTCTTTTTCCGTTTTCTGCAGTTGGTGACTTTTGCAGCAGGGAAACTGTCTAGATGTTTGTTCTATTATTAATCCCACTACATTCTTTCTGTATAGCTGTCAAAAACAACCAAGTAGACTGCCTTTATTTTATATTTTCTCAGTTTTAAGGATTTGCTGGCACTGAATATTTTAGTACCCGTCTAACAGAATATTTTAGTTTCTTAGAGAGCGAGGCAACAGTTGTATAACATCTCATTTGTGTTTTCTTTCCCAGACATCGATGAGTGCTCTGATGGCTTTGTTCAGTGTGACAGCCGTGCTAACTGCATCAACCTGCCTGGATGGTACCACTGTGAGTGCAGAGATGGCTACCATGACAATGGGATGTTTTCACCAAGTGGCGAATCGTGTGAAGGTCAGTACAAGGAAAAGACCTAGAGTTTAAGGTCTTGAAATTGAGACACGTTCAGTAAGACATAATTAGTTGACATTGATTTCAATTCAGGTATTGGTGATTTTTGCTGTGTTTTTACAAGTGATTGGAAACATGTTAAAATCTAACTTTTGCTTCCTAACTATAATATTTAATTGATTTGTGAATAATACTTGCAACAGCAAACCAATCTTCCGTGGATACTTTGTTGAAGGATGTTTTTAGAATAAATAAACCTATACTATCAGATAAATTTTTTAATGGCAGCATGTAAAAATCTGACCCAAAACGAGGTAGAAAAACAGGTGAAAGCAGGATAGAGGGAAAATGAGGTGAGAGAAAATAGGGCGATGACATGTCCAAAAAAAACATGATACCTGCTTCTCTGGGCTATTCCTGATGTATCGTTTGCCTGGCAAAGTTAGAATGTTTAGTGAATGTTGCAAGCAGAAGGTATGGTCCATGCTTAAAAGACGTCAATCTAATAGGAATGGAAATTCAGTCAGATTATATTCAATTATTTAGGATTAATTTTGTCTTATTTTCAGTGAATTGACAATTCTGCTCCTTTATATCTACTATTAAGGGGCATAAATTTTAGAAGGTGGACAGAGTAAGCAAAGCACAGTGAATAATTTCCAAGGAAACTACTCACACCAAAAGTGTTTGGCGTGGAATTGGGAAACAAACCAGACCTCAAGAAGTCTTTATTTTCTCCATTGGTGTTTACACCTTCATCGAGTAACAGCCTGAAAGAATGGAGAGGCTAATATGACACAGTCGATGAAAGCCTTGGAGAATCTAACTTAACTGTACTTGACGCTTAAATGATGAGATGCCTTTTATCCTTGGGCCTCTAGAGGTTTTCACACAAAGAAAAGTGACGCAGACTTGGGTGATAGATGCCAAGGTTCCCTGTGCGCTTTGCCAACAGCTGCAGAGCTCTGGACCTTGAGCAGAGTGTTCATCTGGATTTTTACATGGAATGGGAATGCTGCTGCCTTAGCAGGGGCTAAAACCTAGCATTTGCAAACAACCCTTAGCTGTGATCTGAAGGCTTTACCTTGTGCTTATGAGAATGCCGTTCAAGAAGCATATCAAACCTTGTGATTTTGCCCTTCCCTGATAAACTATATTGCCTGTTTCTATAGTATATTATCAGGAAGAAGTCTTCAATGCTGCTTTTTTAGCATTGTCTTTTATTTTAAATTATACACATAAAGAATAAATATAAACTGATTATAAATAATTCAATCATACAGAAATATAGACAGCAAAGCTAAAAAATGTGTCTTTATTTCATCTCCTCCTTTTTCCTATCTTTTCTTCTTCTGCTGTAGGAGTAACCTGGGTTTAATTTTGCTTGCTTTCCCTTTTGGTGCATCAGAATGTGACTAAAAAAAATACATAGCTCTGCTATCTTAATTTACATTTGTAACTTCTTTCAGTATCTTTTAAATTTATGACCACATGTCTCAAGGGGGCTGTATTAGTTATCTCCTGATGCATAAAAAGTAACCCCCAAAGTGTAGCCACTGAAAATAATAAATTATCTCACAGCTTCTGGATAAGGAATCTATGAACAGCTTAGCTGGATTCCTTTGGTTCAGGTTTCTAGTGAAGTTACTAATATCAAGTTGCTGCCCAGAGATGTGGTCTCATCTCTAAGTCTTTACTGGGTCAGGAGTGGAGGGTAAGGGAATCTGTTTCTAAGGTCACTAACAGGGCTTGTATCCTTAACCCATGAGCCACTCCACAGGACTAGGGGCTGGCTTCTCTTAGAAAAAGCATTCCAAGAGAGAGCATGTGCCCAAGATGGCAGCAACAGTCTTCCACAACTAAATCTCAGATGTGGCATCTCACCACTTCTCCCATAGTCTTTCTGTTAGAAGCCACTCAGTAAGTCCAAGGAGAGAGGATAACCAAAGAGCATAAATAGTAAATGGTGAGAATTGTTGCTGGCCATCTTGTTAAACTACACGCCACAAGAACCATCAGCATTGTCCGTTAATTTCCACTGCAACTCTCTGATGCAATCATGTCATAACTTCTCCACTCTCCTCACATCTCAGATACCACTTTTTCTTCTTTCTCTGTTAATTACTCTGCTTCTTATTTAACTGAGAAGAGAGAAGTACTTCACTTTTCCACCAGACATATGGTATGATATCCAGTAAGTCATATGTATGATACACACCACCTCACTGGTGGCTCAGATGGTAAAGAATCTGCCTGCAATGCAGGAGACCTGGGTTCAGTCCCTGGGTCGGGAAGATTCCCTGGAGGAGGGAATGGCTACCCATTCCAGTGTTTTTGCCTGGAGAATCCCATGGAGAGAGGAGCCTGGTGGGCTACAGTCCAAAGGGTCACAAAGATTTGGACACAACTGAGCAATTAATACTTCTACTTCCTTTCATACAGTAAATACATACTAGTCTGGTGAAAATGACAAAACATAACAAGTGCATTCATTAAGTGTCCAAAAGTAACAAGGAAAACTAATCATTAAAATAACACATGATACAGATGAATATAGGGAAGTAACGGATTCTGTGAAATGCCTACACAGAAAAGGCTTTTTGAGGAAATTCCATAAATACATAAAGAGTGGGAAATCTTATTATTAAAAAAAAAACCCACAATTCTGTAAAGATAATTTTACAACTATCTTCCAATAGAATTTATAATGATTATCGTAAAAATCTACTACTCTTTCAAGGACAGTGTGATCTGAAGAATTCTTTTAAAAGTACTAACCTTTGTCATATAAAAGAGAACTAAAATGCTTCTTTGTAACAACTATCTACTTACTGCAATTTCAGTGATCTGTAGAATTTTAATATTAGCATTTAGAAGGATGCCATTTTAAAACTATGGTTATATCTGATCAAGTTCCATATTTCTGTTCTGGGGGAAAAAACAAGAAGCATTTCAACATGGACAAATCCACAGCAGTAGGTTTACAATTATTCTTAAGTCATATTTGAAGATATGAATAAATAACTTTGTACTGTTGCACTATTTTTTAGACTGTGTAATCTACAACATACATGTTAATAAACTGCATGCATACAAACTTTAAATTATTTTGCTCATCCATTTACCTCGGAGGTGTAGACATTTAATCCCCAGGAAATGTGCAAGGGTACCAATTTTCTTATCCACATCATCATTTCTAATGTGCCTGAAAATTTGTCTCTCTCTGAGAACAAGGCCAAGTATTTTTTTTCCGTGTAGGAATATTGCATTTCACGCCCACATTTCCTTTTACTTAAAGCTTTTATTTCTAGATTATCTTTATGCTTGGTGAGGTGTTTTTGAACTTGTATGACTTAAAAAAAAATGTTTATATGGTAGTATCTTTGAGTATTATGTTCAAAACAGATACTATAAATTCTTACCTTAAATCAAGGGAAACTATGAAAATGAAATGAATCTATTTCAACTCATGAAGTAGTTAGTGAATATATGTATAGGTAGCTTGAGGTACTTTACGAGGCATCTGCTGTAAACAGATTTGAAGGAGGTATGAGGTATGGTCACTGCTCTCAGCTTATAGTAGAGATAAAATATATATAGTAACAACTGTCATATAAGTAGAATGTGGAGAGTTTCTCAACCAGAGGAGAAAAGCTTCAAAGTTGAAAATGATGAGTACATAAGGAAAGAATAAGTTTAGAGCCATAAGGTAACAAAGAGAAATTATTTTCTGTTGGGGCTAAGAAAGGATTGAGTATCTAGCTATCTAGCATTGTTTCAGGACTTAAGTATGATGTGATGTACACCTTAAGATAGGGACAGAAAGTGCAAGCAGAGGAAGTAGTCTTAAATGCCTTTCTCAGAAGTTTGAGCTTGATTCTGAAGGTCTATTTTTGAGAAAGGGAATGATTAAAGTATATCTCTACCAAATCCATATTTTGGCCCAGTCCTATTTTCTGAACTCCAGACCTGTATCTCCAACTACTTACTAATCAGCTCTACCTGGAAGTTCACAGGAAAGTATATTTCAGCATGTCTTAAACTAACTCGTGTCTTTGCTAATTTCTGCCACCCACTTCTGTTACCAAGTCCAAGCTTGCTCTGCTTGCCGCAAAACAGGTCAAGAAATCCAAGTGACAAGGTGTTGAGGCAAGGAATATGACTTTATTCAGAAAGTCGACTGACCGAGAGGATGGCAGGCTAATGTCTCAAAATAACTGTCTTGTCAGGGAGGGAATCCATGTTCTTTTATGGAAGCAGGAAAAAAAGCAATGAGGCACTAAAGTCAAAAGGCAGAATAGAGAGGGAAAGGCCAAGAGAACACACTGGTCACAGAAAACACTCTATTTCAACAACACAAGAGATGACTCTACACATGGACATCACCAGATGGTCAATACCAAAATCAGATTGATTATATTATTTGCAGCCAAAGATAGAGAAGCTCTATACAGTCACCTTGTGCACACCAAGACCCAGGAGAAAGGAGCAGTGACCCCACAAGAGACTGACCCAGACTTTCCCATGAGTGTCCAGGAGTCTGCAGTGGAGACATGGGTCGACAGTGGCCTGCTGCAAGGTCAGGAGCACTGAGTGGCATTGCCTGCATGGGACCATATGAAGGAGGTCACCATTATCTTCATTACTTATACCATAGTTTGACTTCAGGTCAAACAACAGGGAGGGAACACAGCCCCACCCATCAACAGAAAACTGGACTGAAGATTTACTGAGCACAGCCCCACCCATCAGAACCAGTTTCCCCCTCAGTTAGTCTCTCCCATCAGGAAGCTTCCATAAGCCCATCCTTATCTATCACAGGGCAGACAGAATGAAAACCACAGTCACAGACAACTAATCAAATTGATCGCATGGACCACAGCCTTGTCTAATTCAATGAAACTAGGAGCCATGCCACGTAGGGCCACCCAAGATGGTCAGGTCATGGTGGAGAGTTCTGACAAAACATGGTCCACTGGAGAAGAGAATGGCAAGCCACTTCAGAATTCTTGCCTTGAAAACCCCATGAATAGCATGAAAAGGCAAAGAGATAGGACACTGAAAGATGAACTCCAAGGGAGATCAGAGAAATAACTCCAGAAAGAATGAAGAGATGGAGCCAAGGAAAAAAAAAAAAACACCCAGTTATGGATGTGACTGGTGATGGAAGTCAAGTCTAGTGTTGTAAAGAGCAAAATGCATAGGAACCTGGAATGTTAGGTCCATGAACCAAGGCAAATTGGAAGTGGTCAGACAGAAGACGGCATGAGTGAACATTGACATTTTAGGAATTAGTGAACTAAAATGGACTGTAATGGGTGAATTTAACTCAGATGATCATTACATCTACTACTGTGGGCAAGAATCCCTTAGAAGAAATGGAGTAGCCATTACAGTCAACAAGAGTCCAGAATGCAGTACTTGGATGCAATCTCAAAAACAACAAAATGATCTCTCTTTGTTTCCAAGGCAAACCATTCATTATCACAGTAATCCAAGTCTATGCTTCATCCAGTAATGCTAAAGAAGCTGAAGTTGAACAGTTCTATAAAGACCTATAAGACCTTCTAGAACTAACAACCCCCCAAAATGTCCATTTCATTATAAAGGACTGGAATGCAAAAGTAGGAAGTCAAGAGACACCTAGAATGACAGGCAAATTTGCCCTTGGAGTACAAACCAAAGCAGGTAAAAGGTTAACAAGTTTTGCCAAGAGAACACACTTGTCATAGCAAACACCCTCTTTCAACAACACAAGAGAAGATTCTACACATGGACGCCACCAGACAGTTCATACCAAAATCATGTTGATTATATTGTTTGCAGCCAAGATGGAGAAGCTCTACATGGTCAACAAAAATAAGACTGGGAGCTGACTGCGACTCAGATCATGAACTCCTTATTGCCAAATTCAGACTTAAATTGAAGAAAGTAGGGAAAACCACTATCCCATTCAAGTATGACCTAAATAAAATCCCTTACAAGTATACAGTGGAAGTGACGAATAGATTCAAGGGATTAGATATGATAGAGTGCCTGAAGAACTATGGACAGAGCTTCATAACATGATACAGGAGATGGTGATCTAAACTATCTCCAAGAAGAAGAAATGCAAAAAGGCAAAATGATCGTCTGAGGAGGCCCTACAAACAGCTGAAAAGTAGAAGAGATAAGAAAGCCTTCCTCAGTGATTGATGCAAAGAAACTGAGGAAACAATAGAATGGGAAAAAATCAGAGATCTCTTCAAGAAAATGAGGCATAAAGGGAACATTTCATGTAAACATAGGCACAATAAAGGACAGAAACAGTATTAAGAAGCAGAAGATATTAAAAAGAGATGGCAAGAATACACAGAACTGTACAAAAAAGATCTTCATGACTCAGATAACAATGATGGTGTGATCACTCACCTAGAGCCAGACATCCTGGAGTGTAAAGTCAAGTGGGCTTTAGAAAGCATCACTACAAACAAAGCTAGTGGAGGTGATGGAATTCCAGCTGAACTATTTCAAATCCTAAAAGATGATGCTGTGAAAGTGCTGCATTCAGTATGCCAGGAAATTTGGAAAACTCAGCAGTGGCCCCAGGACTGGAAAAGGTCCGTTTTCATTCCAATCCCAAAGGTAATGCCAAAGAATGTTCAAACTACTGTACAATTGCACTCATTTAGCCTACTAGCAACATGATGCTCAAAATCCTTCAAGCTAGGCTTCAACAGTATGTGAACAGAAGGAAAGGCAATGAGTAACTAAAGTGAAAAATAGCCATCAGTCTTATAAAACATCTCTGGGAATGGCAAGCATCAGGGAAAGAAAGTGAAATTGTTAGCCACTCAGTTGTGTCTGATTCTTTGCAACCCCGTGGGCTGTAGCCCACCAGGCTAATCTGTCCATAGAATTTTCCAGGCTAAAATCCTAGAATGGGTTGCCATTTCCTTCTCCAGGGAATCAGGGAAGGGATATGTTAATCTCTTCTTTTTACAGGTGGACAGGGTCTGATTCTCTGTGAGCTGAACAAAGGCACTTTAGTTTAACAGTCAGACAGGGGCGGGACCTCTTAGATAGGCCATTATTGAATGATTATGATAACAGCAAGGTAAAGCAAGTCAAAAGCAGAGACATTACTTTGCCAACAAAAGTCCGTCTAGTCAAGGCTATGGTTTTTCCAGTAGTCCTATATGGATGTGAGAGTTGGTCTATGAAGAAGGCTGAGTGCCGAGGAATAGATGCTTTTGAACTGTGGTGTTGGAGAAGACTCTTGAGAATCCCTTGGACTGCAAGGAGATCCAACTAGTCCATTCTAAAGAAGATCAGTCCTGGGTGTTCTCTGGAAGGAATGATGCTAAAGCTGAAACTCCAGTACTTTGGCCACCTCATGCGAAGAGTTGACTCACTGGAAATGACTCTGATGCTGGGAGGGATTGGGAGCAGGAGGAGAAGGGGACGACAGAGGATGAGATGGCTGGATGGCATCACTGACTCAATGGACATGAGTTTGAGTGAACTACGGGAGTTGGTAATGGACAGGGAGGCCTGGCATGCTGCAATTCATGGGGTCGCAAAGAGTTGGACGCGACTCAGTGACTGAACTGACTGACTGACTGAAAGCAAGTCAAGGAAATAGTTCCAACATGGAGTCAGAATTGGTTCTTCTCTGCAACATTACCACTCCCTATCAAAATCTTGCTCTTCATTATGTAAATAGCATCTACCAAATTTTCCAAGCCAGAAATCTAATCATTCATGACCCCTCTCTCTCCTTAGTCTCTGAAGCCAACAAATCATTTAGTAATGGCTTTATCTTTGTTGTTTCTATGTACGCATCCCCACTGCTACTATTCATTACAGCATTATGCCTAAGAACACAGACTTGGAGCCTGACAGATTGGGTTCCCCTCTGTGCTCTATCTATACCTTACTACGGAGAAGGCAATGGCACCCCACTCCAGTACTCTTGCCTGGAAAATCCCATGGGAGGAGGAGCCTGGTCAGCTGCAGTCCATGGGGTCGCTAAGAGTTGGACACGACTGAGCGACTTCACTTTCACTTTTCACTTTCATGCATTGGAGAAGGAAATGGCAACCCACTCCAGTGTTCTTGCCTGGAGAATCCCAGGAACAGGGGAGCCTGGTGGGCTGCCGTCTATGGGGTTGCACAGAGTCAGACAAGACTGAAGCGACTTAGCAGCAGCAGCAGCATACCTTACTAGCTGTGTGATCTTGAGAAAGTTATGCAACATGTCTATGCCTCAATTCCCTGATGTATACAATGGGGATTATAACTGTAATTTTCATGGTTGTTGTGAGGATTAAATGAGTCATTATATGAATGTATTTAGACTTTGGTGTTTGGTTTTATTGTATGACCATCTCTTTCCTGGAATACTGAACTGTCTACTAACTGGTCTTCTAATTGAAAGTTCTAATCCATTTTAAGTCCCTTTTCCAAAATGAAGCCAAAGGAATCTCTCTAAAATGGATATGTGAATAGTTTTTTTGCAATTCTCTAAAAGGACATTTGATTGCCTTCATTATAAGGTTCAAATTTCTTATAATGTGACCTTTAAGTGAGCCCTGAGAACCCTTCAGCATGTCTCCCCACTCTGCTCTCCCTGGCCATTTAAGTCATACCAACACTTTTGATTCTCTAATGCACTTAATGGCTCTGAACTTTGGTGCTCAAACACACTCTTACCTCTGACTAGACCACTCTTTACCTCCTGTTTGCTTGCCTAAATCTTATCCATAATGTTTTTGCCACACCTGGAGAATGTGTATGTGGGCAGAAGAAAGATTCAGAAAGAGCTACCAATGTGATGGCGTTGTTCAGTCCCTCAGTCACGTCTGACTCTTTGTGGCCCCATGGACTGCGGTATGCCAGGCTTCCCTGTCCTTCACTGTCTCCTGGAGTTTGCTCAAATTCATGTCCATTGAGTCAGTGATGCCATCTAACCATCTCATCCTGTGTCGCCCCCTTCTCCTCCTGCCTTCAGTGGTTCCTAGCCTCAGGGTCTTTTCCAATGAGTTGGCTCTTCCCATCAGGTGGCCAAAGTATTAGAGCTTCAGCATACTAGTGTGATAGGAAGCAAGTAAATGAAATTTGTCAGGGAGAGGGAAGGACCTGGGTCAGAAACTGCTGTCAGCTGAAGACAGGAACTGAGACTTGACCACTGGCTTTGACAACATTATTTCTCTAATCACTCACTAAAGAAATAATCAATATTTTTAAGTAGGAATTTCTATATACTATAGTATAATTTTCAAAGCAGAATATACACTCTTTATGTATATGTAATGTAGGAATCTTACAATAAAACTGTATATAAAAATAAATTCCAAATTTTATACTGTCGTTCAATTGAGAATAGTTTCTGCACTGAGAAATCCAGTATAGATAACAAGCAAGAAAGGTAAGGTAAGTTCAAATTAATTCAAATCTCATAGGATAGCAAAAGGTAAGAGTTAGTCCATTATGATGTTTCTGCTTAAATATTAATATTTCTCCAGGTATGACAAGTACATGCCAACCATTGTTGTAAGCAACTTTTTATTCTATTTCTTTATTGTTAATATACTTTGAGTACATATTCTCTTTGCACCTAAAAATCTTTTCTTCTTTGTCTGCTGCATCAAATCCAAGGACTTTCTCTGCTTTTAACCAAACAAACAAACTTGTTACTAGAAATTTTATTTTAAATGCCAGGCAAAATGAAATGATAGTTCAAGTCCAGCCATTGCCATTAATGGAATAATGTCCTTATATTAGCAGATATTTAGAGAGTGAATATATAAAACATATATACATGTAATGGATATTAAAAGATATATTAAGAGGTATTTGTAGAGATTGTGGTCAGAAAGACCAAACAACTATGATTAGTGGTATTGTTTTCGCTTCCTATAATTGCTAATTATAAGAATACTTAATGGAGACAAATATCAACTCTGAGGATACTTTATTATTCCAAATAGAGCAAATATAGACCTGCTATATAAAGTTCATTTCCTTACCAAGAGAAAAAATTTTTTGGATTTGATATACACATATATATCTGATATATAGGTGTATTTATTAATACAATTATATAAATGTATTTTCTAAGATTTTCATGTATTCTCTTGCTGTTATTTTTTTATACAGTATTATCCTTGACAAATCAATCTATAATAAAGTTTACTATAGCCGTAATAGAAATCTTTTCAGCTATCCTCTCAATTCATTGGTTTTGTTGATATGAGAACTAATAAAAATCAAAGTGCCTAGAAATAATCATGTAACTTATTGTCAGGAATGCATATATGATAGAACTTAAATATTTAGAAATTGAAATGTGGCTAAAATATAATCTTGACTAGTTTAATTCCTCTACAGTGTTGAAATCAAACCATTTAAGGAAGATAGTTACTAAATACTATAATTTTGAAGGAAAATCAGTGTACATTCTGCTGGTTAAAAGCTATACATTCCATTTTCTCTCTATCCCACTTTTCCTGCTGTGATTTAGTTCTTTTCTCTTGACCTTTACTCAGATGAAATAGGAAATAACTCCTTACTGCCACTCATACAATATCCCTGGAATGATTTTGGCTTATGACCTTTAAATGATGGGGATAAATAAAATGAATCACATCTCCTCGCTTGGACCTGATCTGTGGGTCAACGTATGTTTGCTTTTCATCTGTATGAAAATGCTTTAGGCTATGATTGCCATGGAGTAGGTGAAATCAGCTGAAGAATGGGCAGGTGCCAAATGAGTCAGGCAGGAGATGAAATGATGATATGAAATGGGAAAGCTGAGAAGTGGGGAATTCTTTGTAAGGGATGCTGATTGCTTGTGATCACTTGCCTTTCCATGGTTGAATGGCAGTGTGTAAGGACAGTGTGCAAATGCCTGGACCATTAAGGGCAGAAGACCTGTGCAGAATGCTGGAAAGAGCTTCCTTGACAGTGACATGGCTGTGAGAACAGGGCTTGAAACTGAATGAAAATGCCTCGTTGCTTCCATAGCATTTCATCCCCCATGAAGAAGGGATTTTTCTGGAAGCACCTTTTTAACACTGAGGATGATTTTGCCAATTAAAAAAACATAGGCACTTTTAGAATTTCCACTGCCAAACTGTTTGATATGTTGAGTCCTATCCTTAACTTTTAAAAAAAAAATACGTGTTTCATAAAGCTTAATGGTATTTACAGAGATATAAAAGTTGCGTATCTAGCCAAGGTTATTTGGTGTTTGAAATCAAGTATGATATTTTCCTGCGAAATCCCAAGATTATTAACATTGCTTTAGTCAGCATTAATAGGAGAAACATGCCAGTAAGATGAAAATTAATTTACAGTTGAATGCTTTATGTCAGGAGACAACTTGCCTGATAACAGTTATTTGAAACAGAGCATATTCTAAGCACATTGCCTGCTGCTTTTTCTTGGCTGTAGATATTGATGAGTGTGGGACTGGGAGGCATAGCTGTGCCAATGACACCATTTGCTTTAACTTGGATGGTGGATATGATTGCCGATGTCCTCATGGAAAGAACTGCACAGGGGATTGCATCCACGATGGAAAAATTAAGCACAACAGTCAGATTTGGGTGCTAGAAAATGACCGGTGTTCCGTGTGTTCATGTCAGGTTCGTATAAACAAAACATTGTAACCATTTTTATCAAGATGTAATTTGCATGTATTTCAAGTGTACGGCTTGATAAACAAATGCATACATCTGATTAACCTCTGCACAATTAATATAACATAACATTTTTGCCTACGCAAACTGGCTAGCCTCTGCCCTTTCTTAACCCCATAGCCCCAGACACAAGTAAACAGTTTCCTGTTTCTATAGATTAGATTTGTATTTTCTACAGCCTCATATAAGTGGAATCATACAACACAGTTGACCTTCCATATCTGCAGGAACCACATTCATGGATTCAGCCAACTGTGGATCAAAAATACTTGAGAAAAAAAATTCCAGAAAGTTCTGAAAAGCAAAACTTTCATTTTCCTGACCCCAGCAACTTTTTACATAAGTTTTACATTATATTAGATATTATAAGTAATCTATAAATAATTTAAAGTATATGGGAGATTATGTATAGGTTATATGCAAATACTATGCCATTTTATATAAGGGACTTCAGCATCCATGGATTTTGGTATCCACCTGCAACCTGGAAATAATCCCCCAGGTATATGAGATGAAAACTATACTTATTCTTTTGTGTCTCACATTTGTCTCAGCATTATGCTTTAACACTCAATTATATTCATTACCTGTATAAGTAACCTATCCCTTTTTATTACTGAATAGTGTTCCTTTGTACAGAAATACCACAATGTGTTTATCTATTCAGTGATAAAATTTTGATTCTAATTAAGCTAATGTTTTTATAGTCACAATATCATATTTGAATGAATGCATAAATGAAGCCAGAATGAACATGCTATGACCTGCAAGTGAAAACACACCTATTTGGGTTATATTTCAGTTTTAGAGAGGTGTTCTGTGTACCCAGTTGATAATAGAAATTTAAATTATAATTAAATAATAATACCAAGGACTCAACTATTATTAAGAAATTGATAACAGCTTGTACAAATTATAAGGTTAACATATCTATAAACTTAATAATATGTAAAACTTGATGACTACCTACCAAATATAAACATACAGTCCCTTACACAGGACAAACTTTAGTTAGTATTCAAATTACAAGTACATAAAAATTTATATATGCATACACGAATTTATTTGCACATAAGAGCCATGCAGTGGTTATCATTCTATATAAAATTTTTCTTCCAATCAAGTCATTTAAATGTAATGTGCAGAAAGAAAATTGGAAGTTCTCCAGCTTGAGTAATTTCTGGTTGTTAGCTACAAATAGGAATTTTAAAGAAAATCAGTTATATTGAGAAGACAGTGTGAGTTATCGCAAACTTCCAAATCAACATCTGAAATTATAGGTGTGCCGATGCTCACTCAGTTGTGTCTGGCCCTTTGTGGCCCCATGGACAGTAACCCACCAGGCTCCTCTGTCCATGGGATTTCCCAGGCAAGAATACTGGGGTGGGTTGCCATATCCTCCTCCAGGGGATCTTCCCGGCCCAGGGATGGAACCCATGTCTCTTGCATCTCCTGCATTAACTGGCAGATTCTTTAACACTAGCACCACCTGGGAAGCCCAATTTTAGATATATTATGTAATATATATGTATATATAGAGAGATATATAATTATGAATATAGATATATTATGAATATATCTATATATATTCCCCTGGAGGATGAAATGGTAGCCCACTGCAATGTTGCTTCCTGGAGAATCCTCATGGACAGAGGAGCCTGGCAGGCTATGGTCCAGAGGCTCACAAAGAGTCGGACATGAATGAAGTGACTTAGCACAGCACAGCACATATATATAATGTATATATAGATGTTTATATACATAGGTACTCACACATACAGACACACCCATGTACATATGATATCAGTATATTGAGAAACAGAGGCTTTTGGTAACTACTTTTTCTCCTTGTCATACAGAATGGATTTGTAATGTGTCGACGGATGGTCTGTGACTGTGAGAATCCCACAGTTGATCTTTTCTGCTGCCCTGAATGTGACCCAAGGTTGAGCAGTCAGTGCCTCCATCAAAACGGGGAAACCTTGTACAATAGTGGTGACACCTGGGTTCAGAACTGCCAGCAGTGCCGCTGCCTGGTAAGTTTGGCTACCTAAAGTTCAGGAAACATTTCGCCCAGAATCAAGATAGGAAAGCAACCTTCCCTGCCCCTCCACCAATAGTCAGTACCCGGCCATAGCGTTGGAAGTTACAAAAGGTGAACCTATTATGATGACAAAGTGATGGCTTTGCATTCAGGACCTGAGGAGGAGTATCCAGGGGTAGAGGCAGTATACCATGCCATGTCAGTCTTTCAGGACGGTCTCCAGAGCTCCAAAGAAAAGGCTGTCCTCACTTTCCCAATCCCACTCAGCCTAAAGTGAAAGAAAGTGAAGTCGCTCAGTCATGTCCGACTCTTTGCAACCCCATGGACTGTAGCCTACCGGGCTCCTCTGTCCATGGGATTTTCTGGGCAAAGGTACTGGAGTGGGTTGCCATTTCCTTCTCCAGAGGATCTTCCTGACCCAGGGATCGAACCCAGATCTACCTGCATTGCAGACAGACGCTTCACCCTCTGAGCCACTAGGGAAGCAACTCAGCCTAGGTTTACTCAAAAACAATTATGAACAGAACAATGGCATTCAAAAAAAATCCTTTTTTCCAAGTAAACCTTTTGTTAATCCATTTCTGTCAATTATGCTTTGACTTAAAAAAACAAAGACAAAAAAATAATACTATTTTTCTTTCTAAAAATTGTTACTGCCAATGCTATTCCGGCAGGAACCCTGTTATACACATAGTTTGAATTTGCAGTAAATATTAGAATGTTAGATTTGAATGTGTATATATATATATATAAAACTTCTGCTGGAAACAATAGAAAATAAAGACTTGATAAGAAGACCCCAGTCATTTTTCATGTGGCCGAATTTTCTGCTTCTTTCTATGGTGTAAATGAAAATTCATCTACATGTCTTTATAGAAGAAAGTTTCATAGATCCTAGTCTTAAAGTTAGGACTAGTTTCCTTTCTATTTGTGTGAGGATATTTTTAAGGCAATGCTTTTTTGTTGCTTCCTTTTTATACTTTCAACCCAAAAATCAATTGAAAGAGCAAGGTCAGTTTTGTGCCTGAGGCTGCTTTCATCTCCCAAGACCATGAGACTCAGAATTATGAAGAAAATAGGAAGTAAATTTTAGGTGGGAACTAAATTTTAAAAACAGCCAATTCACACAATTTTCCCATGTGGAATAAAAATGACTGAAATCAGCTCCTAGTTTTGTTTTTTATTTTTCCAAAGTCCGTACACTGAGAAATGTATAAATGACAAAGAAAAACTGTCAAATTTCCTTCATATTTCGATTTAGTTTCTTGTCAGTGGACAAAACTTTCTTTTTGCAGAAGGGAATAAATGAGAAAGTAGGGTAAAAGATTGAAAGGAAGAAAAAAGCATCTCATAGGCAAAACAGCTAAGTAAAAATCTCTTCTGTAGTAAACAATTCTTTGTCATGGGAAAGAGAGGGCATGCCCATTTGATTGTTTTAAGGGAATTGGTTTTTACTTTCCTTTATTGCTATTCTTATTTAACCCATGAAGACTTTCATAATCCATCTACAGTATAGATCTCATGTGTGGATTCCCTACAAAATTCATGGCTGTGAAGGTCTAAGTATAAATGTCCATCAAAGAAATTGAGTAATTGAGTATTCAGTAAACACTATGTTCCCTCCCTTCCTCTCCCTCTACCCTTGTCCATCTGCTTTCCTTATAGCAAGGGGAAGTTGACTGTTGGCCCCTGCCTTGCCCAGAGGTGGAGTGTGAATTCACTGTCCTCCCTGAGAATGAGTGCTGCCCACGCTGTGTCACCGACCCTTGCCAGGCTGACACCATCCGCAATGACATCACCAAAACTTGCCTGGACGAGATGAATGTGGTTCGCTTCACTGGGTCCTCTTGGATCAAACATGGCACTGAGTGTACTCTCTGCCAGTGCAAGGTAAAACCCACTATATTCAAGTAGGGAGCACTTGGCCAGCTGTGCCCAGGAATCATAGATATTAATGTGGCCAGTGAGAAGCACCTTCATTTCTATTTACTGCTCAGAGACCACTCAGCTTAATTAGTGCCAAAACTGACTGTCCCATGCATCCTCTAATGCATTTTCAGGGAGGAGGAGGTGCTTTGTCTGAAACCATAATGATGGTTGTTTATATCACTGGAACAGAAAGAACCTATGTAAATTGCCCTAAAGCGTCTAACTGTACACACCTTTTAAAAAAATAGTACAAAACCAAGCTTCATGTTTCTTTCATGATAGAAGACAATATTATTTTATTGATTTTATCTAGTCTTTTTATGATATAAGGTATATCAACAAGGTAAGCATACTGCGTTTTCCAAAGTGAAAATCAGTATGGCAAAAATGGGCATATTTCTTGGTTTGTTGTGGTCAGTTACATTGAGTTGAAAAATTTAAGACTTGTTGTTTACCATATTTTATTCCTACAGCTGGAGAAAAATCATTATAAAGATTTTTCTTTTTATTCTCATAGGAAAATAAAGCATTATGTCTTTTACTTCATTGAGAACAAAAATACTGATAATGTAGACAGGGTATATAGAATTCAAAAATGGTAACAAAGTTGAAAGCTTTCTACTTTGGTTATGGTTCCTACAAATATTTGATTCAGTGGTCATTGTACTTCAGAGTCAAAGTTTTAGAATCAACACTAAAACTAATAATCTGGAAAGCTTAACAACAAGAAGAAAGCAAAGATGTCAGATTTTTCCCAGCATAGCACAGCCAGATATCTCTAACTGCTCTGGTTCTTTAAATGAACATTTCCATTTAAAAATTTTTTTCAGTAGAGCAATTTAATTCTGAGTCACATAGTACAAATTTCTTACTAGAGTGACTTGATGTAACAAGACAAAGAAATATGAAATGCTGTAAGTTTGAGATGCTATTATTATCTATTTCACACCAAAATTTCTAGCTCTTTCAATCAATGCAATTTGTCAGTCAAGCACAGCTTTTGGGGAGGAACATTTAGTGCAGTCTTCTAAAGGTGCATTAGCACATTTGAAAGTTACTTTTACTACAAAAAGTTACTAGCAATGTAAATGCAGGGCCACTTTAATATACATTTAATATGAATACATTTTGAGTGCATTATCTAGAAACTTCAGCATTAATGATTAATAGGGAAATACTTTCTGACATTTAATTGCCAAAGAAATTTGAATCTCTTTACACTCTTAATCTACTATTAGATTATTGTTCTGAGTAGTGACAACAAAAATATATACTGAGTGATGCAGTGTAAAACACACCAGATATAGCTCAGACAGATACTTCCAACAAGAAAAATGCAATCAGTAATAGGCAGAAAACATTACAGTATTTTCTGGGGGTAAAGAATGTGAATGAGCTTGTCATTCACTGCCTTACAAACAACTAGGATTTTTTGACTCCTAGTAGAATTGTTTCCAGAAAGTGTATTTTGGCATTAAATTCATTTCTTGTCAGATAACTGCCATTTCTCAGAAGTTACTATTTGATGCCATTTCCTTTTTCCCTTCTTATTGAGTTATAAGAATATGCTCAATGCTACCAAATGTATCCCTAATAGTCATTTTATTATATTTATTTTTTGCTATTTTAAAAATAAAATTTATGCCAAATAGGCTTGAGAGATTGCATTGGAGGTAAGCATTCTTCACAATTTGATACTGTCAAAGCACTATTTGCATTTACTGTCTCTCCATCCCACGACATCTGACTTATTGGTATAGTCAATAAATGCAAGTTGTGTGGGGTATTGTGCCAGGGTAGAACAATAACCAAAAACAGCAAAAATTGTTCCTGGAAATTTTTCCTCAGCAGGTTATCATCTAGAGCTCTGCTACCCGGTACTGTAGTCAGAAGCCACATGTGGTTATTTAAATTCATTGAAATTAAATTAAAAATCCAGTTCTTCAGTCACACGAGCCACATTTCAAGTCCTCACATGTGCTCGTGGCTATCATAGTAGACAGCACATGCAGAGAACAATTCTATCAGGGCAGAATATTCTATAGGAAAGCACTGGTCTAAACGTGAAGAATGGGGCCTCCGAAATCAGGCTACCTGGATTCGGAGCCTGGTCCACCACACGAGCAATGTCACCTCAAGGGACGTTTATAAATCTCTCTGTGACTCTGTTTTTCTCACCTAAAACTTGGAATAATAATATTACTTACATAAGAATAATTATATTACCTACTCGAGAAAGTTGCTTTAAGAATTAAGTGAAAAGGTCCTCACAAAAAGTTTCCTACACATTTCATACACATTCCGAGTAAGTGCTCAATAAATGTTGGCAGTTATTATTGTTGGTAGTCGACAACAGAAACATTAAGTCATGAAACAGATAGAGACAACATTACTGTGAAGGACGCTCTGAGGAAGAATGAACTGTGCTAAGAGGCTGTCCAACAAGTGAACCAGTTTTACTTCCTGAGGAATTAAGAGTTAGCTGGGAGAAACAGGGTTAAGAGCTTCCCTTTCCTTTTTAAAGATGTCTTTAAATTTAAATTGCTTAGGTTAAAAAAAAAATGTTTCCTTCACTTAGAAGTTGAATTCGCACCAAAAATGAATTACTAATACTGTCTTTCCTAAGTCTGATAAAAACTACACAACTCCAGAGAGCTTTCAGGCAATCATGCTTTGAGCTCCAGGCAATAAAGAGGGATGTACCCAGTTGATAAATAAGGAAGGAGGAGATATTAAAGGGTCAGGCAAGAATACTGGAATGGGTCGCCATTTCCTTCTCCAAGCAACCTTCCCAACCCAGGGATCGAAACCGAGACCCTGGCATTGTAGGCAGATTCTTTACCGTCTGAGCCACCAGGAGGCAAATAAAAAGTGAAAGTGTTAGTCACTCAGTAGTATCCAACTCTTTGCGACCCCATGGACTGTAGCCCGCGACCCCATGGACTGTAGCCCGCCAGGCTTCTCTGTCCATGTAATTCTCCAGGCAAGAATACTGGATTGGGTTGCCATTCCATTCTCCAGGGGATGCTCCTGACCCAGGGATCAGAACCCAGATTTCCTGCATTGCAAGCAGATTCTTTACCATCTGAGCCTCCAAGGAGTAATACAGTCAGAAGAGCTTAGTAGATCAAAAGAGAAGAAAGGATTATTCTATGAATACTGGAATGACTGGATAGCAATTTGAGGGATGTAAGTTGTATATATTAGTATGCTAGGTATCAAAACAATTCCCATGTGGGAAAGTGTTAGATATTAAAAATAAATCAAAATAAAGATAAGTAATCAAATATTTATCAAAATTCTAAAGGGAGATGCCTTTTCTAACTTAAAAGTGATAAAATACACCTCAAAAAATTTAGAGCTTCTATAGATAGACAAAATTAGCAAAGTATAAAATCACAACTAAAGACTGGAAAAATATGTTCAGCAGATATGATATCTTTATTAGATTAAAAACATGAAAATTAAGAATACTTATTTTCCCATAAATAGCAGAGGATGAATAAACAATTCACTAAAATATACAACTATTTAAAAAGAGGAGAGCATTCAGCTTTTAAATAATTGAAACAAATATAAACTAACATAATGATTTATTATTTCTATATACTACAATAAAAAAAATTCACAATAATTTCCAATGTTAACAGTAATATAGTGGAATTGTAGTTCTTTTGCAGTGTTAGTGACACTGAAAAATACAATCAAGAGCCACACATATACCTCCTAGTCCCATCCCCATCTCCACAGAAATATCCAGAAAATCTTATTAATCCCGAGTCTCAGAATCCAACCAAAAGAAATAATCTAAAATATGGAACAAACTGTGTGCATCATAATATTCACCTCAACATTAATTGGCATGCAGAATCAAAAAGAAACCAAAATAGCCAACAATGGAAAGATGGTTAAATAAATTATGATGAGGGCATGGCAACCTACTCCAATATTCTTGCCTTGAGAATCTGCACGGACAGAGAAGCCTGGTGGGCTACAGTCCATGGAGTCGTGAAGAGTCAGACACAACTGAGCAGCTAAGCACACAGCATCTGATGTAACATAAACTCCAGGAGGTGGTGAAGGACAGGGAGGTATGGAGTGCTACAGTCCATGGGGTCACAGAGTGGGACATGATTGAGTGACTGAACAACAACAAAATCTAACATATAATACTACAACTATACATTTTATGTAAATACATGATTGCATTGTTCAATCATTCAAGTACCAACAATTCTTATAATAAAAATTAAGATAAAAATACTCTGTGTGATTATATATGCACTTCGATTACAAGAAGGCTGAAAATAGAGAAATAAATGAAATCTATGAGGATATACTAAAATATTGATCATTGTGGAATTTAAAATATATTCATTTTTGTGTAGACTATTTATAGACAGGGAAGCCTGGTGTGCTGCAGAGCATGGGGTCACAAAGAGACGACAGCAACTGAACAACAACAATTTATAGCACATATGTGTACATATATTATACATATATATATTTATTCTATCTGTTATATAATTTATAAACATTAATTATTAACTTTTGTAAAAATTTTATTAAATATATATGCTAATAAAATATTTTATGCTTTGTGTGTATTATATAAAAACATTTTACTGAAAGCTGAAAGTCAACTGTCTTCTAATCTTGATTTTATAGAGTTTATCAGAATGCAAACACTGATGAGGACTCCTTTACCAATAAAATATAGCCAGAAATAACAAGGTGTTAAGGAAACTTACTGTTATTATGTAAAAATAATTAGATTTTTATTGTTATGGCAGTGGATGGTCACTATTCCTAGCAACCTGAGTTTCAGTGGAACACCTTTTATTCTAGGTTTCATCAAGGTAATGTTTGTTAAGGTGAAATACATAGCGATTTTGAGCAGATTTTTTAAGTTTGATGAATCAAAATATAGAATATTTTCAACAGTCTAGCAAGTACCTTTTTGCCCCCTTCTAGGCAATACCTATTCCTGTAGGAAAGCTCAATTTTATTTCATTATAACAAATGTATTTTGCCTATTTAAAAATTCATATGTGTATCACACAGTATGTATTATTTTATGTCTAATGGTGAGACGACCAGTTTATCATTATGTAATGTCCCTCTTTATCTCTAACAAGATTTCTAGACAAGAAGTCAGTTTTATCTGGTACTTATGTAACCACACACTATATTGTTTTGATTCATCAACTTTCAATCTGTCTACAGTTTTATATTTAGAATGCATATTTATTTTAACGGAAGTGTTTAGTTGATTTATATTTGATTTTGTTTTTGACATTCGTGTATTTAGGGGCCACCATTTTGCAATTTGTTTTCTGCTTGCTCCATGTGTTTTTTTTTTTATATTCTTATGTATCCAAGGAAAGTATCCATTTGCTTTCCGTTTATTTTTATATTAGTTTTATATAAGTTTTCTATTATTCAATTTTAATTTTTCTTTTAGATTCTTAATTATAACTCTTTATATTGTTATTTTTTGTTGTTGGCTTATGCAACAACTAAAATAATAACATAACTAAAAACCTTTGGTTTTTATAATTTTGACTATGATACACTTAAGTGTGATTTTTTTTGTCTTTGTTCTCTTTGGGATTTGCTGGGCTTTTTGAATATCTAAGTTGATTTTTTTTCACCAAATTTGAGAAAAATTTGACCATTGTTTCTTCAGATATTTTGTCTGCCACATTTTCTCCCTCTTATTCTCCTTGGACTCCAATCACCCATGTGTTATATGGTTTAATATTACCCTGAAAGTCACTGAGATTCTATTTTTATTTCAATCCTTTTCTCTTTGTTTTAAACATTGGATAATTTCTATATATTTTTTCAAATTTACAGACTACTTCTGCCATCTCTAATCGTCTGTTAAGCCCATCCAATGAATTTTTCATTTTGAATACTGTGCTTTTCAGTTCCAGAATTTTTATTTAATTTTATTTTTAGTTTCATTACTCTGCTGCAATTTACAACCTTTTAATTCATTATAACCTTTTTTTTTTTTAACATTCTATACATATTTGTAATAGGTAAAGAGTCACTTTGTAATGCAGGAGACCCAGGTTCAATCCCTGGTTCAGGAATATCCCCTGGAGAAGGGAATGGCTACTCACTCCAATATTCTTGCCTGGAGAATTCCATGGACAGAGGAGCCTGGTGGCTACAGTCTTTATCTGCATTTACACCAACTGGATTAACTTGCATTTCTCTTTCACTACTTTTTCTCTTGATGAGTCACTTTTTTCTTTTTTTTTTTTCACATATCTAATAATGGTTATGGTTTATTGGATATTGTGGACAGTATACAGTATAGACCCTCCATTCTGTTAGCTTCTTCTGAAGACTATTGTTGTTCTAGCAAATTTCAAATTACAGCCAATAAACTTGCAATTGAGAAGGCTGGACTTTATATTAGTTAGGTCTATTCCAGATGTACCCTTAGTGCTAGGGTGAATCTCTTAATCTTGAGACTGTTTTATTCCTAAACATGAAAGCCTGAAATTTTTTATCAGTCCCTTCTAACTTGGTAGGACACAGATTTTAAGCACTACTACCCACAGGGAGCAGCCTCTGAAATATCTGCTCAGAGCTTTCCAACTTCAAGCTGTGAGTCTCTAATTGTCTTTTTAGAGTCTCCTCTGCAATTCAAAGACCAGCCACTGATTTGAGGGGAGTTTACATGCTGATTCATTCCTTCCTTTCTAAGATATTTCTTTCTGAATTTCCAGGCACCCTGGCAGCCCTAAATGTTGTCCTCCAATATCTGAAGTCTATCAGATTGTGGCTTTCTGCTTGAGCTGTAGTTATCCTAAGTTTCACGGACTAGACAGTGCCCTAAGGGAAAATGCCAGGTAGAAATTAATCTCACACAATACATTTCCCTCCTTTCAGAGATTGAAATTCCTCCAGTGTCTGCTTGCTTTTAGTCACTAATTCATTGATTCAAATAATTTTTGTATTTTGTCCAAATGTTATAGTTATCCATATGAGAGATAGTCTTGTGTAAGTAACTATGCCATTACTGAAATTGGAACCCCAGTGGAATATTTTATTACTCTTTCTTATATCAACTAGATTTCCTTAATTGAGAAGCTATCAATAGCATGATCTGTAGCATTCATGTTCCTATAGCAGAACATGCTGATAAGGAATAAGAAAAACACTACTCGAAGATTTGGAGAAATATATCTTCTCTTCCTAAAATCTACTTATACTCCAGAAATTTCCCTAACTCTCTCTGCTCAAAATCCATACAATCTGAGGAACTGACATTCTTGGGAACTGGTATACCTCTCCCTTCATTGGGTCAGTGAATTGGGAAAGATCATGTGACCAGGTTATGGTCAGAAATCCTCAGCCTCTGAGCATAACAACAAAGCTTTAAAACACTGCTAGAGAGCTAAGAAATGGTTGTTTGTCACACTTTTTTGCCGTCAGAGTAAGAACTCTGCTTAATAACAATTTTAAAAGAAAGAGGATTAAGTTAAATTGATAATATTCTTCTTGGATATAGACTGTCTTTTCTCTCATTTGGTAAGCGTCAACAAAGGCTAAAGCATTAAAGTCCTTTCTTAAGTTTTATCTGAACCTTTTGGTTTTATCATATTAAGGTCTGATACATTTTCCATCATGTAAAGTCAATTATCTGAGAGAATATATCAAATAGAAGATGAGTTTTAGAGTCAGACTAACCTGTATTTTAATCCCAGTTGTACCCTTATATTAGCTGTGAGATTTTGGACTTGATATTTAAGCTTTCTGATCTTCAGTTTCTGAACCTAAAAATCATTACTATTAATAGTGATCCTACTGGAAATGCTCTGAGGTTGAAATTAGATAATGTATTTAAAGTGTCTGGTGAAGTTTCTGACACAGAGTATGCACTCAAAAAGTAGAAGGATGTTATCATCTTATGATTGTGGTAACAATACTAACATTGTCATTATTATCAGTGAGCCACTGGAAGAAAGTAAGAGTGCAAAAATTCAAAAGAATAAGATACCTTTTTTTTCTTTTCTGTAGTACATTATACTATTTTGGCTGTCATTGTTCAGTTGCTAAGTCATGTCCAACTCCGCAACCTCTTGGACTGTAGCACACCAGGCTCCTCCATCCTCCAGTATCTCCCAGAGTTTGCTGAAGCTATCTAACCATCTCTTCCTCTGCCACCACTTTCTCCTTTTGCCTTCAATCTTTCCTAGCATCAGGGTCGTTTCCAATGAGTAGGCTCTTTGCTGGAGAAGGCACTGGCGACCCACTCCAGTACCCTTGCCTGGAAACTCCCTTGGATGGAGTTTCAGGTAGGCTACAGTCCATGGGGTCGCTAAGAGTCGGACACGACTGAGCGACTTCACTTTCACTTTTCACTTGCAACCATTGGAGAAGGAAATGGCAACCCACTCCAGTGTTCTTGCTTGGAGAATCGCAGGGATGGGGGAGCCTTGTGGGCTGCCATCTGTGGGGTCACACAGGGTCGGACACAACTGACGTGACTTAGCAGCAGCAGCAGCAGGCTCTTTGCATCAGGTGGCCAAAGTTTTGCAGCTTCAGCATCGTTCCTTTCAATAAATACTGAAAGTTGATTTCCTTTAGGACTGACTGGTTTAATCTCCTTGCAGTCCTAGGGACTCTCAAGAGTCTTCTCAGCACCACAATTCAAAAGCATCAACTCTTCAGTGTTCAGCCTTCTTTATCCTATTTTGGTACTTTGTTATAAGAACCCATTATATTTATTTGGCTCTTCCCTCTTTTCCTTGCCTCATCGCTACAGTTTTCTTCACCAGCTTAGAATTCTTGCCAAGACAGAACCTTTTTAGGCTTCTTAACTACACAGAACTCTTTTCACTTTAAAGCCTTTACTCATTCTGTTCCCTGTGCTCTTGGCATATTTTCAGAGAACTATCTTGAGGTCTTGGTCTAAACATCACTTCTACTCTGGCCACCCAATCTAAGTAGCCAGACTTCTTATTAATCTCATAATATCCCCTAGTTTGTTTCTTTTCTAGCACTTTTTACAATTTTTGACTGTACACTTGATTATTAATGGATACAACTCTAGGCCCTGTCCTGTGACAGTAGCAACCATATCTGCTTTATTCATCAGCATGTCTAAGGTTCAGTTTACTCCGTGCTTATTTTGTGAGTGGGCAAATAAAAGAACAAATGTAATCTAAGAGAGTGCCATGGAGTAAATAAAGCTGCTGCTGCTAGCCTATGATTTACCACAAATAACTGGCCATAGTTGGTTTTTAAGTGAGCCATGAAAAGTGATTAGGACATTGAACTTTCAGGAGCATATAAATAACAAATACACTGTTTGGTTATGTGTAACAATCAGTGAGTACTGACTAATGGCTTAAAAATTCATACTGTGCCTTTTCCCCCTGTCTTTTCTCTAGAATGGCCACATCTGTTGCTCAGTGGATCCACAGTGCCTTCAGGAACTGTGAAGTTATCTGTCTCACTGGAAATTTCTGTTTAAAGAATGTTTCATTAAAAAGACCAAAAAAAAAAAAAAAAAGGTAAAACTTAAAGTGGATGATTTGTGGGCAGCTAAGTGCAGCATTGTTATTAGCTGAGTGAACTTTCAGTTATGAAATTCATGGAGCTTGAGAAAATCACGAAAGGAAAAAGCCTGGGGCAAAACTAGACCAGAATTCCACCTCAGTGGTGTCTGACGTCAAGCATGTAGAAGAATGGGTGTGAAATACATTATGACCCCTGGACATAAAGCCTGAGCTTATGGGGGCTTTGGAAACCTCTGGCTTCACTGGTGCAGAAAATACTCCTCTAGATCAGAATCTTCATGAATCAGTTCAGTTCTTCACTGCAAAAAAATAAAATGTAAGGCAGTGAAGGAGTTCTATTTTCAGAAGCAAAGCAAAGAAGCTATAACATGTTACATGTACAATATACACTCTGAGAAGAAATCTGAAACATTATTGTCATGATAAAAATAATGCACAGGCATGGTTACTTAATATTTTCTAACAAGAGAACTCATCCCTATTTCCTTGTTTTACTGCACTTAATATTTGGTTGAATTTGTTCAGTATAAGCTCGTTCTTGTGCAAAATTAAATAAATATTTCTCTTACCTTATAATATGTCCCAGTGTTAGTGTCTTCCTTTCCCCCCCCACATTCTTCAACATACAAATTGCTTTCTAGTTCTGCTGATGAAACACTCACACCTCCCAAACTGAAAGATGATTTTTGCTATATTACATGCCCAAATTGGGGGGGGGTGTGTGTGTGAAGGATACCTGTGTTCTGCCTCTGTGGAGCCCCTAGGTTGCCTTTACCCTGCCTCACATCCTGGGGACTGACTTACGTACATCATATTCATCGGCTCTGCTGTCCTCTGGATTCTGATTCAGTCTGACTGGTGGCGACCACCAGCAGGATATCGGAAAGCGAAGGTTCGGCTGTTTACTCTGCTGGCTCCTCTCCTGTCAGGCCCCCGCCATGGCTAGCTGTGTCACTGGAGGCGACATCTGACAGTGGCCCGCCCTGTTCAGCTACCCTCTCCCAACTTCTGTTTTGCTTCTTCTGGCTTTAGGGATAACGACAACTCGTTTTGTCTTTGTGGGTACCTGCTCAGTTTCTTGTTTTCCCTGTTTCCTATAGCCTCTGTATCAATGGTCCCTTTGTTAAACTCTCTTTAATTAGCCAGCTTGAGCGTGCCATCTGTTTCCTGCCAGAACTCTGACTGATGTCCATAAGGAAAGGAGTATGTGAGGGTTGGGAATATCTTCAAAAATGTGTCCTTCACAATTTGATATACAAATTTAAAGAATCCCAATGTTAGGAGGGACTATGATATTACATGTTAAAATTTTTGATGCACTAAAATCTCAGGAGGAAAAAGTAAACTTACAGCTGCTCAATAGTGATGGTAAATACAATATTGCCCTATTCGTATGTTTTGCACTAGGATGAAAAAGAAATACAAATCTTATTAAATTTTAGTTGCGTAGAGACTTCTTTAAAGAAAAAAGAATGGAAGGGGACAAGATGTAACTTCCACAAGCTATGGAAAAGGTAAAGGGGCATTTAACTGCCTTTTCCCCATTGCTATGAAAATAACCTCATAGGAGCCGAGCTAAAGGATAATATATAAATGTCTTAATACTTTGGCATGTGTAGTATTTACTGAATGTGTCAATTCAAGAATCTCTCAGTATTCCCTGGACTTATAAATGTTTTTTTATGCAGCCTTTTTCAATTTAACTAAAAATTTCAGCAGAGCATAAAGTTTATTTTGAGCAGGTATTATTTACTGCAGAAACTAGCAATTTAGTCTCCAAAAATATATTAATTTGAAAGTTTTTCCACGTATTTTTTCCTTATATAGATCTGGGATTTCATATAAATCTCCCAAACTGTATATTTTATTGATACTTGCTTTTCTGAGAAAAGTATGAAATATGTGCATTTGCATGTGTGTGTACTTGTATACACACTCACAGTTTACATCCATATACTTGTATATACTCATCATTTAGATGTCTCATGCCTTCTAGAAGAAGAAACAAGGTGGGATTGCACACTCCCACTCTGTCATAAGTCTCTGCAGGGCTCTGAGCGTATTGGTGGTTTTCAGAGCCTGCTTTCTATAGACTTCTGAAAGAAAGAGAACTCATAACATTGAGAAGAAAAGAGGGGGAAAATAAGATTATATTCTTCCAAGGACTATTAAAGCAATAAATGTGTTCAGATTGAATTTTTTACTTCAAGGTTTATCCCATAAATAATAGATACTCAGGAGAATTACTGTTTACCCAGGCGAGCAGTAATCAATTGCTTCTTAAGGACTTTGTTCTTTGAAAACGAAGTTGTTAAATGCCTTATTTCTTACTCTGGAGATAATTGGCAAAATGCCATGGTTGAATTATGCCAATGTTGTGGGAAAGTGCGAACTAAGAAGCATGAATTTAATTTGGGGGTACTTGGCTCTTTTAAGAGCAGCCTTTGGTGGAAAAAGTCTTTACTATATTTCCTTTAATTTCCCTTTTCTGAAAGAAAAAAAAATAATATTTGAATATGATTCTTTGGTAATTCATGAATGGTAATCCATGTCATTTGTCATCCTTTTCGAAAGACTACCAAATTGCTATTTCCTTTGCCTTATGTGGCAGTAAAGAGAATCACATATAATTGTTCAGTATGATCCAAGCAGTATCATCTAACTCCTTTCATCTCCCAGTAACTTGGTTAAGACAAAGTTGAGACACCTTGTAATTGCCTTAAAAAATGAATGTTATATCAAAGCTCTGAAACAGCAATTGATTCTCTGTATATTGGAGTAGCAGAAGTTATTCAGTTGAACAAAACTGAAATTACATGTGTGGAATAAAAAATAAGCTTTAAGTCACTAAGGATTACCCCCAAAGCTCCATGTTTCTGACTAGTTAAGATTCCTCTGGAGATCAACAGGTCCCAGAGACACTTGCATCATCCCAGTCCAGCTAACCTAGCACTGAGCACTGATAAGATCAACCTTTATTAGAGCAAGACTTTTTGTTTTTCTTCTATTTCAAATGTAAAGTGTTAGTGGCACAGATTGATCTCAGAGAGGTTCATGCTGAAAAGACCCCTGAAGGCACTAAGTGAATGTTATGCTCTGGATACACTTCATTCACTGAACACTCCCCCTGGGTAGTCAACTCTGTTGCAGTCAAGCTGTCTCATTGTGTTCTTACTGACCTTTCAATATTGATGGACTGTTTTCTGCCCTAGAATTCAATATCTTCCATAAAGGAATTGTCACCTCTTTGCAGAATAATTGCCCTTACTTAATAGATGTACAGGTAGAAAAACAGGAGAGCTTTGAGTTACAATGGCTCTGAATCTGTGGTGAAAGAAATTGGCAAAGAATAGTACCATTGGAGGAGTTTGGAATAAGATAGTTTGAGTTTTAGTTCCTTGTATATCTTGTGTTTGCCAAGAGGTTGTGGCAACTCCTCCAAGCCTTTTATCTTTGTGCTGGGATTAAATCATGGTTCAAGAGATCTTTTGCCTGGCAGATTCTGAAGTTCTTCTTTATTTTGAATGACAAATGGCACAATACATTACTGTCACCACCAAAATATTGAGTTTAAAACATACTCTCCGTTTATCTCCGGTGCTAGGTGCTTTAATAGAACACTCTATCAGAGTGTGACTAGATGTAGAAATAGAAATGGTAACAAGTTTATTTTTGAGTAATTTTCTTTCTCTTTCACACACACAAAAACAACAGCTATAAATAGGGAAAGCAGAAAACCAGAAAATATAATCTTCATCAAAATATATAAGGAATTTAGGAATAAGTTTATCAAAAGCAATTCACGGTCTTGCGGAAAAATATAAAACCACAGTGAACAATTCTTTTTGAAATCCTAGAATATACCTAGGCATTGCCTGTAGAGGTTGCATAATGAACCGATTTCACTGCAACAGTACCGATGCCACAACGTGCACAGTGTGTACAGAGCGGAAGCATCTGCACACTGCCTCCTCGTGGAGTTCACATCCTTATGGGGGGCAGAGAATTAAATAAGTGGATGCTATGCCAGGGGAAGATAGGTGCTATGAAGAATTCAGCGGAGTGGAGTAATGATATGGACAGGCAATAGTGTAGATAGGGTGGGGATGAAGTCTTCTCTAAGATAAAGTGACATCAGAGCAATCACTGGAATGAAGCGGAGCAGTGAGGCATCTGCACATCGCAGGGCCAAGGGAGCGTGTGAACAGGTCTGAGATGGGAGCATGCTTACATGCAGGGTGAGTGGAGTGGGCAAGCTGAGACTTACAGAGGATGTGGTCAGGGACGTGGCTGGTGACCAAATCATCTAGGTCTTCCTAGGCCATCGTTAGCGATTAACATTTTTATTCTTTGCGATTTGGAAGCTGTTAGAGAGTTTTGAGCATAGCTGTGACATAGTCTAATGACAATTAAAGAATTAACCTAGGCCATTTGTGGAGAATAAGACGAGGTAAGTGGACAGGGTGAGGGAGTACGCTGAGCATGGGCATAGGAGGTACATTTATGCTGCAGAATTTCCAACAAGATGATAATAATAGGCTAGGAGGGTAGTGTTGAAGGTGAGAAGGAAGAAACATTTTACATTAGCGATCTACTTAACTGAAAAAATGGGTAGGAAGACTAAGTATCAAAAAAGTGTCAATTCTCTCCAGTAGTTCTAATAAGAAAAAAAAAAAAAACCTAAACTATTATGGAAAAGCAAATGGCCAGGAATATTTTGAAGAATTATATCTAGGGACAGGGAAGAACATATATCATTTATCTATATTTCATATATCATCTATCTTGGTATTCTACCATATATCAAGAGTATAAAGCTATAGAAATTGAGTCATTGTTATGGGGATAAATGGAAGACAGGTCAATATATAACAGCACCAAGACTTCAGAAAGCATCCCATACACAAATGGATGTTTCATATGTGACAGAAATGCCGAAGAATTGGGCATGTGGAAATTACCTATGAAAAAGCAAAAACATAAAATTATGTCCTTATTTCACATAAATCAATCCCACATAGATTTATGAAGAGATTTTAGGAGAATGCTTTTTGACCTTGGGATTGCTTAAAATAAACTCAAAAGGCATATATCATAAAGTCATGGTTAAATTCTACTATATGAAGTAGATGAAAAAACAGGCCATCCACTGGAAAAGATGCTGGCTTTATATATGATCACGAAGGACTGGTAACTAGAATGTATGTATTTAAAAACTAAAAAGGAGAAAAGTACAAAATATCCAATAGAAAAATGGGCAGAAGACATACATAGGCATTTCACAAGACAGGAAACCCCAAAATGGCTAATAAATGTTGTGAACATCTGCTTGGGCTCCCTAGTCATCAGATGAGTTTATTTTAAAACCACAAAGACCGAATATTTTTTTAAATCATCAAAATTAAAAAGAATAACACCAGTTGTTGGTGAGAATGTGAAACAACCTGAAGTCTTGCACACCAGTAGTATGTGTTATACATTATGTATATCTCCACACCCCTTTGGGGGCCAGTTTTGTGACCCTAAGGTCAAGGGTGTGCACTTGTCATGACCCAGCATGTACCCCTAAGTTTATGACCTAGAGCTGCACTGTCCTATACAGTAGACATTGGTCATTTGTGGCTATTAAAATTAAATTAAAATTCAATTCCTCAGTTGCATGAGCAAATTTCAAGGACTCAATAGCCACTCTGTGACTAGTGGTTAGTGGCTACTTTACAGACAGCACAATGATACTTCTATCATCATAAAAAGTTCTAATGGACAGCATTGTCCTATAGGAATTCTTGTAAAAGTGTATAAGAAGACATGGAAAAAATATTCATAATGGCATATTTGCAAGAAAGCTCTAGAAATCATTCAAATGTCAATCAGTGAAATCACTTATAAATAAAATGTGATATGTTTATATTTTGGAATACTCTAGAGGATGAAAACAAGAATTACGTTTAGAAACATGGATGAATCTCGGACACATGTTCAGAAAAAACAAGATGCAAATAAAAAGGAAAGCATAACAGTATTCACACAATAATTTTGAATGTGTAAAAGGTATTATATTTATGCAAGTATAAATATTTTAAAATGCATGAAAATGACAAACATCAAATTAGGATAGTGGTTGTCTCTTAGAGGTTGAAGAGGGGTGCCAGGTACACAGAGTGCATACCTGTGTTGGTAAGAACTGTTTATTGCTTTATTCCATATATTTCCAACATTTCAGAATAGTGCTATCTATTGCTGTGTGTGTGTTAGTCAATCAGTCGTGTCTGACTCTGCCACCTCATGGACTGTAGCCCGCCAGACTCCTCTGTCCATGGAATTCTCCAGGCAAGAATACTAGAGTGGGTTGCCATTCCCAGGGGATCTTCCCAACCCAGGGATTGAACCTGGGTCTCCTGCATTGCAGGCAGATTCTCTGCCATCTGAGCTACCAGGGGATCTCTTCAGGTAAATGAATTTATAAATTGATTAAATGTGTTTTTATTTATATATCTATACCCAAAACTAAGCCAGTTGGTTCTTCACATGTACATATGGAAGCCTCAAGATTTGTGGAAGCAAGGCTTTAAACAAATATACACGGTAACGCCTACAAGGTTTCCATTAATAATTACGTATGTAAATAAATACAATATTACTCCTTCGTTGTTTGGTTTAGTTTCTGAGTCATGTTCCACTCTTTTGCAACCTCATGGACTGTAGCTCTCTAGGCTCCTCTGTGCATGGAGTTTCTCAGGCAAGAATACTGGAATGGGTTGCTATTTGCTCCTCCAGGGGTTCTTTCCAACCCAGGGATTAAACCTGAATCTCCTGCATTGCAGGCAGATTCTTCCCCACTGATCCTAAAGACAAATAATTAAAGAAAAAATAATTACATGATCTTACCACCTTCGGTACTTCTTTTATTTTTCTTTGTTCTTTGTCAAATATTTGCATATGCAGTCATCAGTTCAGTTCAGTTCAGTTGCTCAGTCGTGTCCGAACCTTTGAGACACATGAATCGCAACACGCCAGGCCTCCTTGTCCTTCACCAACTCTCAGTTCACAAAAACTGATGTCCATCGAGTCAGTGAGGCCATCCAGCCATCTCATCCTCTGTAGTCCCCTTCTCCTCCTGCCTTCAATCCCTCCCAGCATCAGAGTCTTTTCCAATAAGTCAACTCTTTGCATGAGGTGGCCAAAGTACTGGAGTTTCAGCCTCAGCATCAAGCCCTTCCAAAGAACACCCAGGACTGATCTTCTTTAGGATGGACTGGTTGGATCTCCTTGCAGTCCAAGGGAATCTCAAGAGTCTTCTCCAACACCACAGTTCAAAAGCATCAATTCTTCGGCACTCAGCCTTCTTCACAGTCCAACTCTCACATACATACATGACCACTGGAAAAACCATAGCCTTGACTAGATGGACCTTTGTTGGCAAAGTAATATCTCTGGTTTTCAATATGCTATCTAGGTTGGTCATAACTTTCCTTCCAAGGAGTAAGTGTCTTTTAATTTCATGGCTGCAGTCACCATCTGCAGTGATTTTGGAGCCCCCAAAAATAAAGTCTGACACTGTTTCCACTGTTTCCCCATCTATTTGCCATAAAGTGGTGGGACCAGATGCCATGATCTTCGTTTTCTGAATGTTGAGCCCTTAGCCAACTCTTTCACTCTCCTCTTTCACTCTCATCAAGAGGCTTTTTAGTTCCTCTTCACTTTCTGCCATAAGCGTGGTGTCATCTACATATCTGAGGTTATTGATATTTCTCCCGGCAATCTTGATTCCAGCTTGTGCTTCTTCCAGCCCAGCATTTCTCATGATGTACTCTGCATATAAGTTAAATAAGCAAGGTGACAATATACAGCCTTGACGTACTCCTTTTCCTATTTGGAACCAGTCTGTTGTTCTATGTCCAGTTCTAACCGTTGCTTCCTGACCTGCATACAGGTTTCTCAAGAGGCAGGTCAGGTGGTCTGGTATTCCCATCTCTTTCAAAATTGTCCACAGTTTATTGTGATGCACACAGTCAAAATCTTTGGCATAGTCAATAAAGCAGAAGTAGATGTTTTTCTGGAACTCTCTTGCTTTCTCGATGATCCAGAGGATGTTGGCAATTTGATCTCTGCTTCCTCTGCCTATTCTGTGTACAACACAGTGATCCATAATTTTCAAAGGTTTTGCTTCATTTATAGCAATTATAAAACTGGCTATATTCCCTGCATTGCACAATATATCATTATAGTTTATTTATTTTATACACAGTAGTTTACAACTCTTATTCCTCTATCCCTATCTTGGTTCAGTTTGTTTTATTGCTTGTTCAAAGGCTGTACCAAGGAAACAGTGCCACTGATGTTATATGCCATTATTTTCAAACAACTTACATGCCACCATTGAGTATTATCAATTTAATTTTAGTCTTTTATTGTGATTTTTATAGGTATAAAATGGTACATTGCTGCTTTAATTTTAATTTTTTCAACAAGTGAGGTTAAACTTATGCAGGCATTGTAATTTTCTACTTATGTTCTTTGTTCATATATCTCTGATGCTTTGATCAATTGATGGCAAAAGTGAAAGTGACTCAGTCATGTCTGACTCTTTGTGACCCCATGGACTGTACAGTCCACAGAATTCTCCAGGCCAGAATACTGCAGTGGTAGCCTTTCCCTTCTCCAGGAGATCTTCCCAACTCAGGGATCCAACCCTGGTCTCCAGCAATGCAGGTGGATTCTTTACCAGCTGAGCCAACAGAAAAGCCCAAGAATACTGGAATTGGTAGCCCATCCCCTCTCCAGTGGGTCTTCCTGACCCAGGAATCAAACTGAAATCTCCCACACTGCAGGTAAATTGTTTACCAGCTGAGCTACCAGGGAAGCCCCAAGTCTAGTCATTTGGTGGTGGTGGTTGTATAATCACTAAGTCATGTAGAACTCCTTGCAACCCCATGGACTATAACCCAACAGGCTCCTCTGTCCATGGGATTTCCCAGGCGAGAATACTGGAGTGGGTTGCCATTTCCTCCTCCAAGGGGTCTTCCTGACCCAGGGATCAAACTCATGTCTCCTGTTTGGTAGGCAGACTCTTTACCACTGAGCCACCTGGGGAGCCTGCTTTTACATAAGATAAACTATAAAAAATATATGATGTGTAATTGTTGGAAATCCTTCAACAAATATTTACCAATGTTTTTCTCAAAATGTTGTTACTTTTTATAGTTTACTTATTTTCATTTTTAGTATAAAGAATTTCAATATGTATCACTGATGTTTACTTTTATAATCTCTTATATTTCTTCAAAATTCATATTATTACATCTCCAAAGAGCTCCCTATACACATTCCATAAGTGTGGAACTCTCCACCTCCAGAGACTATCCAAGAACTATTAAATTTCAGCTTAATTTATGTCATGTTGGTCTTAATTCCACTCACTGGGCCATATTAACTCCTCTCTAAACAGTCTCCTTAAACCCTTTTCTTCCACTATTAAATCCCTCTAATTCCTTTAATCTGTCTTGAGGAAAAGAAAACTCAGTTGTTCTCATCTAGATGTCCTTCTTTTGTTCATGTACCCAGGTATGTGTCATGCCCAGAACCAAACAACATATTCCAGGAGGAATCATTCTAGCAAAAGACACACTTGGTTTCGGACCTGAGACTATAAATTAGGACTCTTACTGAACATCTCTATTTTACAGAGAAGAAAAACTTTTCTCTCCCAACTCACCAACTGAGCTCTTCTTATATATTTTAAATTCATAAAAAGTTATAATGTTAAAAAGAGAACATTCATATTCAAATTATATTCTCCCATGTGTGTTTACAAAACCATCTTTCTTACAGCATATTCAGTGTTGTGTAAAATTGCATTCTATTCGGTAGTATTTCACTATTCCGTAATGAATACAGTTGCATATATTTTCTACTTCAAATTGCATTTTTCTAGTAATTTGGGCTTTTTGTCTCTACTAAATACATTTCTCACTACAGATCTTCGTGTGTCATTTTATCATCTCTCAAATATATTCCAAAGGAAGATAACTTTGTCTGTTAAGAATAAAACAGAATTGATTTTATTTTAGTGATTTGAAATATTTTAACTATGACGCAAAACCAATACAAACAGAATCGTATCACTTTGGTGTAATTCTCACTCTCATTGAGCAGAACTCCAGTAAAACACTCCATTAGGTGACAACTAACAATAAACAGAGAGTTTGAATTAACACATTTAGCTCATGTTTTTTGAATGTTAGTTTTCATTACTCTATATGTGTCATATGTCAGTCTTTACATAATTGTATCTGCCTTTATTTTTCTTCATGGAAAACTGCTTATAGTTTGACTTTTATCAAAAGTGAGCTGTTTTGCTTATCTATTACTTTATGGTTTTTTTAATTACTTTTATTAAAAGTTACTCTTCCTCCTGTTACAGTTGATAACAACCACTTTGTCATTGTTCTGAGAGAAGACAATGTTCTGTTTCACATCTTAAAGAATTTCTTTCTTTTTTCTTTTATTTTTTATATTAGAGTGTAATTGCTTTACAATGTTGTATTAGTTTCTGCTGTACAGCAAAGTGAATCAGCTATGTGTGTGTGTATATATATCTCTCCCCTCCTTTTTGAGCCTCCCTCCCAACCTCACCTCTGGGTCATCACAGGGCACCAAGTTGAGTGCCCTGTTCTATACAGCAGCTTCTCACTAGGTATCTATTTTACACATGTAGTGTATATAAGTGATATTCTCTCCATTTGTCCCACCCTCTCCTTACCCCGTATCCACAAGTCCACTATGTCTGCATCTCTATTCTCATCCTGCAAATAGGTTCCTTGGAACCACTTTTCTAGATTCCATATATATGCATTAATATATGGTATTTTATATCATCTTCCTCTTTCCAACTTACTTCACTCTGTATGACAGACTTTAGGTTCATCTACATCACTACAAATGATCCAGTTTCATCCCTTTTTATGCCTGAGCAATATTCCATTGTGTATATATGTACATATGCCATATCTTCTTTATTCTTTCATCTGTCAGTGGGCTTTTAGGTTGCCTTCATGTCCTGGCTATTATAAACAGTGCTGCAATGAACACTGAGATACACGTCTTTTTGAATTATGATATTCTCAGGTGATATGCCCAGTAGTGTGATTGCTGGGTCATATGATAGTTATATTCTTAGTTTTTTAAGGAATCTCCATACTGTTCTCTGTAGTGGCTGTATCAATTTACATTCCCACCAGTAGTAGTAGAGAGTTCCCTTTTCTCCACATCCTCTCCAGCACTTAATTTTTCTAACTTTTTTTGATGATGGCTATTCTGACTAGTGTGAGGTGATACTTCGCTGTAGTTTTGATTAGTATTTCTCTAATAATGAGTGGTGTCTAGCATCCTTTTATGTATTTGTTGGCCATCTGTATGTCCTCTTTGGAGAAATGTCTATTTATGTCTTCTGCCCATTTTTTTATTGGGTTGTTTGCCTTTTTGATATTGAGTTGCATAAGCTGCTAGTATATTTTAGAGATTAATCCGTCTTGAGTTGCTTCATTTGCAGATATTTTCTCCCCTTCTGAGGGTTGTCTTTTCATCTCATTTATGTTTTCCTTTGCTATGCAAAAGCTTTTAAGTTTAATTAGGTCCCACTTGTTTATGTTTGTTTTTCTTTCGTCACTCTAGGAGAGGGTCAAAAAGGTTCTTGCTGCAAATTATGTCAGAGTGTCTTGCTTATATTTTCCTCTGAGAGTTTTATTGTGTCTGACCTTACATTTAGGTCTTTAATCCATTCTGACTTTATTTTCATGTTTGGTGTTAGGAATTCCTGTTTTCTAATTTCATTCTTTTACATGTAGCTGTCCAGTTTTCCCAGAACCACTTATTGAAGAGGCTGTCTTTCCCCCTTTGTATATTCTTGTCTCATTTGTCAGGGACAAAGTGTCTGTAGGTGTATGGGTTTATCTCTGGACTTTCTATCTTGTTTCATTGATCTATATTTCAGTTTATATGCAAGTACCATACTGTCTGGGTTAATGTAGCTTTATAGTATAGTTTGAAGTCAGAGAGGTTGATTCCTCCAGCTCCATTTTTCTTTCTCAAGACTGCTTTGGCTATTCAAGGTCTTTTGTGTTTCCATATAAACTATAAAATTTTAAGTTCTAATTCTGTAGAAAATGTCACTGGTAATTTGATAGGTATTGCTTTGAATCTATAGAGTGCTTTGACTAATATAATCATTTTCAGAATATTAATACTTATTTCTCCATCTGTTTGTGTCATGTTTGTGTCATCTTTAATTTATATCATCAGTGTCACATGGGTTTTTAATAAAGGTTTTTTGTCCCTTTGGGTAGGTATATTCCTAGATATATTTTCTTTTTTTATAATGGTAAATTAAATTGTTTCCTTAATTTCTCTTTCTGATTTTTGTTATTAGTGTATAGGAATGCAAAAGATTGTTATGTATAATTTTTTATCCTGTGACTTTACTAAATTCATTGATTAGCTCTAGTGGTTTTCTGGTGACATCTTTCTATGTATAGTATCATGTTATCTGCAAACTGACAATTTTATTTATTTTTGAATCTGGATTTCTTTTATTTCTTTTTCTTATCTGATTGCCATAAACCTTACAGAATTTCTTTTAATTCTGCTTGTTCTAATGCAAAGGTGAGCATCATAGGGATAGGTGTGAGTATGGAAGCAATGAAGAGTGTGGAAAGTTTATTAGATGACTTTATCATCATCATCATTAATTTTATGTGCTTTATTTCCAAAACATAGAATGGCTTATACTTATTCTTTCCTTAAGAAATTATATTTGTCTGGAAAATATTAGATGTTAAATCTTATTCTGTCTTCAGTTTTTAGTAAGAGTAATTCCCCTCCTCTTCTAGATTACTTTTATTTAAATGAATTTGTTACTCCTACTGAATATACTTGAAAGCAGTATTCATGTCCCACTCATCTTAAGCTTTCAAACAGTGCAAAGGTTAGCATAGAATAGAATCCCTATTAATAATTTTATGCTCTAGATTTTTCCCAGATTTATTGAGGTATAATTGACCAAAAAATTTTAATATGCTTAAAATGTGTATCCAAGTACTGCATTTCAGACTCTTTTGTTGACCATGATGGCTACTCCATTTCTTCTGAGGGATTCCTGCCCGCAGTAGTAGATATAATGGTCATATGAGTTAAATTCACCCATTCTAGTCCATTTTAGTTCGCTGATTCCTAGAATGTCAACATTCACTCTTGCCATCTCTTGTTTGACCACTTCCAATTTGCCTTCATTCATGGACCTAACATTCCAGGTTCCTATACAATATTGCTCTTTACAGCATCGGACCTTGCTTCTATCACCAGTCACACCCACAACTGGGTATTGTTTTTGCTTTGACTCCATCCCTTCATTCTTTCTGGAGTTATTTCTCCACTGATCTCCAGTAGCATATTGGGTACCTACTGACCCGGGGAGTTCCTCTTTCAGTATCCTATCATTTTGCCTTTTCATACTGTTCATGAGGTTCTCAAGGCAGGAATACTGAAGTGGTTTGCCATTCCCTTTTCCAGTGAACTGCGTTTTGTTAGAACTCTATCATGACCCTTCTATCTTGAGTGGCCCTATACAGCATGGCTCATAGTTTCACTGATTTAGACAAGGCTGTGGTCCATGTGATCAGTTTGATTAGTTTTCTGTGATTGTGGTTTTCATTTTGTCTGTCCTTCAGGATGAGGATAAGAGGCTTATGGATGCTTCCTGATGGGAGAGACTGACTGTGGGAGAAACTGGGTCTTGTTCTGATGGTTGGGGCCATAGTCAGTAAATTTTTAATCCAAGTTTCTGTTAATGAGTGGAGTTGTGTTTGCTCCCTCCTATTTGAGCTGAGGCCAAACTATGGTGGAGGTAATGAAGATAATGGCGACCTCCTTCAACAGGTCCTGTGCACACACTGCCACATTCAGTGCCCCCATTCCTTCAGCACACCAATGCAGACCCACACCTCCACTGGAGACTCCTAGGTAAGTCTAGGTCAGCCTCTCGTGGGTTCACTGCTCCTTTCTCCTGGGCCCTGGTGCACACAAGGTTTTGTTTGTGCCCTCCAAGAGTCTGTTTCCCCAGTCTTGTGTAAATTCTGCAGTCAAATCCCACTGCCCTCCAAAGTCAAACTCTCTGGAGGTTCTCAGTCCCTTTGCCAGATCCCCAGGTTGGGAAATCTGTTGTGAGTCCTAGAACTTTCTTGACAGTGCAAGAATTTATTTGTTAAAAATTATTCTGCAGTTTGTGGATCATCTGCTCAATGGTTCTGCGGTGGGGTTAATGGTGACCTCCTCCAAGAGGGCTTATTCCACAGGCTGTGTAACCCAGGTAGCTGCACCCTGAGCCCCTTCCCCTTGTGACAGGCCACTGCTGACTCATACCTCTGCAGGAAACTCAAATACAGGTCTGGCTCAGTCTCTGTGGGGTCTCTGGGTCCTGGTGTGCACAAGATTTTGTTTGAGCCCTCCAAGAGTCTCTGGTGGGTATGGGGTTTGATTCTAAATGCAATTTTGCCCCTCCTCCCATCTTTCCGGGACTTCTCTTTTGCACTTGAACATGAGGTATCTTTTTTTAGTGGGATCCAACATTCTCCTGTCGATGGTTGTTCAGCAGTGAGTTGTAATTTTGGAGTTCTCACAGGAGAAGATGAATGCACGTCCTTCTACTCTGCCATCTTGCCTTTGCCTTGTAATGTAGCACATTACATATATGTATGTGTATATATATATATATATACACACACACACACACAAACACACATACATATAGAGACACATACAGAGAGAGAAGAAAAAGAAGAGGAGGAGGAGGTGGGAAAAGGAGGAGAAGGGAGAGGAGAAAAAGTAGAGGAAGAGAAAATGAAAAAGAAGATTTAAGTTCTACTTTATTAGCAAATTCAATTACATAACACGTTTTCAACTATAGTCACCATGCTCTATTTAGGTACTCAGACTTTTTTCATCTTATAGCTGAATGTTTATATTCCTTTACCAATTTCTCCCTATATCTCCCATTCCTTAACCCCTGGTAATTATTTTTATATTCTCTGCTTTTATGAGTTTGACGTTTTATTTTAAACTTCATATATAGGTGATCACACAGTATGTCTTTGTTTGGCTTGTTTCACTTAGTATACTGCTCATAAGGTCTATCCTTGTTGTTGTAAACTGCAGGACTGCCTTCTTTTTCATGACTGAATAATATTCATACATCAGTCAGTTCAGTTCAGTCCCTCAGTCATGTCCGACTCTTTGCAACCCCATGAATTGCGCACGCCAGGCCTCCCTGCCCATCATCAACTCCCGGAGTTCACCCAAACTCAAGTCCATCAAGTCGGTGATGCCATCCAGCCATCTCATCCTCTGTTGTCCCCTTCTCCTCCTGCCCCCAATCCCTCCCAGTATCAGGGTCTTTTCCAATGAGTCAACTCTTTGCATGAGGTGGCCAAAGTATTGGAGCTTCAGCGTTAGCATCAGTCCTTCCAATGAACACCCAGGACTGATCTCCAGTATATATACTTATGCATATATGTTTTCTATCCAGTCATCCATTGAGAGACATAAAGTTTGTTTCTACACCTTGACTATTGTGGATAATGCTGCAGTGAATAGGGGAATGCAGATATCTGAGATCCTGTTTTCATTTCCTTTGAAATCTCACTCAGAAGTGAGATTGGTGGGTCACACAATTATTTTAAATCTTTGAGAAAATGCTATACTCTTTTCCATGGAGATGGCACCAATTTACATTCCCCACAATATCAAGGGCTCCCTTTTCCCAAATTCTTGCCAAAATTTGTCTTTCTGTTGATCGCCATTATAATGGGTGTGAGGTAATTTGTTGTTCAGTCACTCAGTTGTATCTGACTCTTTGCTATCCCATGGACTGCAGCATGCCAGGCTTCCCTGTTTTTCATCTCTCCTGGAGTTTGCTCAAACTCATGTCCATTGAATCAATGATGCCATCCAACCATCTCATCCTTTGTCACCCCTTCCTCTTCTTGCCCCCAATTTTTCTCAGAAACAGGGGCTTTTCCAATGAGTGGGCTCTTCACATCAGGTGGCCAAAGTATTGGAGCATCAGCTTCTGCATCACTCCTTCACATGAATATTCAGGGTTGATTTCCTTTAGGATTGACTGCTTTGATACCCTTGCTGTCAAATGTCATTATAATATTTATTTGCAATTCTCTGATCATTAGTGATATTGGGCAATTTTCATGTATCTGTTGGACATCAATATATCTTCTTTGGAAAAATGTTCATAAAATCATCTGCCCATTTTTTAAATCAAATGTTTCTGTTTTTTGCTATTGAGTTGTGTGAATTCTTTATATTTATTTTCAATATGAACCCCTTATTATATATATGATGTGCATATATTTCTTCTCATTTCACAGGTTGCTTTTTCATTATGTTGGTAGTTTTCTTTGCAGTAAAGAAGCTTTTTAGTTTGAGGTGGCCTAACTTGGTTATTTTTCCTTTTACTGCCTTTGCTGTTGGTTTCAAGCCTCAAAAAATCATTGCCAAGAACAAGGTCAAGTAATTTTAGCCCTTTGTGTTTTTCTGGGAGTTTTACAATTTCAGGTCTTAAATATAAACCTTTAGTCCATTTTGAGTTGGTTTTTATGTATAAGATAAGGGTGGAGAAGGAAATAGCTACCCACTCCAGTATTCTTGCCTGGGAAATCCCATAGACAGAGGAGCCTGGCAGGTTAGTGTCCATGGATTGCAAGAGTCACACCCAACTTAGGAACTAAACAACATCAGTAAGATAGATGTCCAGTTTTATTCTTTTGCATGTGGCTGTCAGGTTTCCCCAAATCATTTATTGGAGACTATCATTTCCCCATGGTACATTCTTAGGTCCCTTGTTGTATCAATTGAACATATATCCATGGGTTTCTTTGTAAGCTCTCTGTTTTGTTCCATTGATCTATGAGTCTGCTATTATGCAATAAATTTAGTGTTCCCATGGGAGGAGGTGAATTCAGGAGGCTCTTATCACCTTCTTGGACCAGATTCTGTCTATAGCTGGCTTTTAACTCAGATTTTAGACTAAGGGGAAAGAAAAGAAGTTCTAACTCACATGGAGTCCAGAGAGTTGAATAAAAGTGGGTTTGAAGCCAAAACTCCAAAGGCAAATGTTTAAATATGTGCCCACCAACGTGCATAGGAACTGGGAACGGGAATGTGGGAGTTGGAGAGTAAGCCTGGGGAAATGACTGCTGCTGGATGGAAGCAGCCTGAGGGGACAGGAATGAGGAGACCTGCAACTCAGAATGCTTGTGGAGGAAACCTGGATTGCCATAGAAGCGAGACACCATTAAAACCTGAGTATATACCATAAAAAAAAAAAAAAAAACCTGAGTATCTCAATATATGCAAAAAAAAAAGCTTTTGATAAAATTCAACACCCATCTATGATAAAAACTCTTCAGAAAGTAGGCATGAGGGAAACTACCTCAACATAATAAATATCATATACAAAAACCCCACAGCAAACATTATTCTCAATGAGGAAAAAGGGAAAGCATTTTATCTGAGATCAGGAAGAAGACAAGATGTCAACTCTCACCACTATTTTTGGATATAGTTTTAGAAGTCCTAACCACAGCAACCAGAGAAGAAAAAAAATAAAAGGAATCCAAATTGGAAAAGAAGTAAAATTGTCACTATTTGTAGATAGCTTGATTCTATGCATAGAAAATCCTAAAGAAGCCACCGTAGAACTACTAGAATTTATCAATGAATTTGGGAAAATTACAGGTTAAAAAATCAATACACAGAAATCTCTTGGACTCCTATACACTAATAATGAAAAATTAGAAGTTTCTAGGAAATTAAGGAAACCATTCCATTAACCATCACAACAAAAGGAATTAAATACCTAGAAGTAAACCTACCTAAAGGGACCAAAGACCTGTACTCAGAAAACACTGATGAAAGAAATCAAAGATGACACAAACAGATGGAGAAATACACCATCTTCTTGACCTGGAAAAATAAATATTGTGAAATTGCTGGAGAGGGTGTGGAGAACACAGAACCCTCTTACACTGTTGGTGGGGACGTAAACTGATATAGCCACTAGGGAGAACAGGATGGAGGTTTCTTAAACAACTATAAATAGAACTACCATATGACCCAGAGATCCTACTCTTGAGCATATATCCAGAGAAAACCATAATTCAAAAATATACATGTACCCCAATGTTCATTGCAGTACATAGTTAAGACATGGAACCAACCTAAATGTCCAACAGAAGAATGGATAAAGAAGATATGGTACATATATAAAATGGAAGCTTCAGTTCAGTTCAGTTCAGTTCAGTCGCTCAGTCGGGTCCAACTCTTTGCGACCCCATGAATCGCAGCACGCCAGGCCTCCCTGTCCATCACCAACTCCCAGAGTTCACTCAGACTCATGTCCATCGAGTCTGTGATGCCATCCAGCCATCTCATCCTCTGTTGTCCCCTTCTCCTCCTGCCCCCAATCCCTCCCAGCATCAGAGTCATTTCCAATGAGTCAACTCTTCGCATGAGGTGGCCAAAGTACTGGAGTTTCAGCTTTAGCATCATTCCTTCCAAAGAAATCCCAGGGTTGATCTCCTTCAGAATGGACTGGTTGGATCTCCTTGCAGTCCAAGGGACTCTCAAGAGTCTTCTCCAACACCAAGTTCAAAAGCTGGCACTCAGCCTTCTTCACAGTCCAACTCTCACATCCATACATGACCACAGGAAAAACCATAGCCTTGACTAGACGGACCTTAGTCGGCAAAGTAATGTCTCTGCTTTTAAATATACTATCTAGGTTGATCATAATTTTCCTTCCAAGGAGTAAGCATCTTTTAATTTCATGGCTGCAGTCACCATCTGCAGTGATTTTGGAGCCCAAAAAATTAAAGTCTGATACTGTTTCCACTGTTTCCCCATCAATTTCCCATGAAGTGATGGGACCAGATGCCATGATCTTCGTTTTCTGAATGTTGAGCTTTAAGCCAACTTTTTCGCTCTCCTCTTTCACTTTCATCAAGAGGCTTTTTAGCTCCTCTTCACTTTCTGCCCGGAGTCCAATCAGGGTGATGTCATCTGCATATCTGAGGTTATTGATATTTCTCCCGGTACTCAGCCATATAAAGGAAAAAAAATTGTGCAATTTACAGAGACTTGGATAAACCTAGAGACTGTCATAGAAGGTGAAGTAGTCAGAAAGAGAAAAACAAATATATGGTAATATATATATGTGGAATCTAGAAAAATGGTATAGATGATCTTATTTGCAAATCAGAAATAGAGACTCGGACATGGAGAACAAATGTATGAATACCAAGGGGAAAGGGGAGTGGGATGAACTGGGAGATTGGGGTCTACGCAAGCCCACTGCTGCCTGTAAAATAGGAAGTAATGAGAACCACTGTGTAGCACAGGAAGCTCTACCCAGGGTCTGCAGTGACAGAAATGGGAAGGGAAAAAAAAGAGTATTTATGTATTTGTATGGGCTTCCCTGAAAGCTCAGTTGGAAAAGAATCTGCCTGCAATGCAGGAGACCCAGTTATATTCCTGGGGCAGGAAGATCCTCTGGAAAAGGCATAGGCTACCCACTCCAGTATTCTTGGGCTTCCCTGGTGGCTCAGCTGGCAAAGAATCCACCTGCAATGCAGGAGACCTTGGTTGTATCCCGGGTTGGGAAGATCCCCTGGAGAAGGGAAAGGCTACCCACTCTAGTATTCTGGCCTGGAGAATTCCATGGACTGTGTAGTCCATTGGGTCACAAGGAGTCGATCATGACTGAGTGACTTTCACTTTCATGTATTTGCATAACTGATTCATTTTGTTATACAGCATAAATTAACACAACATTGTAAAGCAACTACATTCCAATAAATTTTTTTAAAATTTTCCAAAAGTATTCTTGTAAAAATCAAAGTGAAAGAGACCACATTTGCTGAACACACACATAGCTCACTGCAGAACTTGCCTCCCTGTTCCCTTAGCCTCAAACTCTCTAATCTGTTCATTCAAATCAATTAAAGCTGAGCATCTACATCCATAGAAAAGCTTCTACCTTTCCAAAGATTTTTAAATACCTTACTGTCACACATGTTAAGACCTCAGGGCTCCAGAGACTGATTCTCAGGATTCACCAATCATGGGGGACAGAGCCAACCTTACCCAGCACCTACAATTTTCATTCCCAGTTTGACACGTAGAGGCAAGTGATTTTATTTTTCCTAATCTCTGGGCTAAGTGCAGCTACTACTTTGGAACCCAGGGAAGCAAACTCAGATGTCTACTGTAGGCCTTACAGCCTAAGGATGTTCACCTACAAAATAGAATTAACAGTATCGCCTACATCATAGGGCTTTTGTGAGGATGTAATGATTATTTATAAGTGTCTAGCACAGTACTAAACATAATGTATGTATGCAGTAACTGTATTTTTTCTAACAGTTATTATTATTCTCAAGCGCCAAAGAGACTGGTAGAAGAATCTCACTTCTAAATCCTTTACAAAAAGCCTTTAACTGCAGCCTAAAGCCACTAGTTTGCTGCCAATTATTCTGTTGAATTTTCTTCCCAAGAGGTATTCATTTATTCAGATCCCTCAAGTGAGAGTCAATCTTTCCCCGTTAGCAAATACATGTCATACTTTCTACAGTTCTCTTCCTGAGCCAATGACATACATTATTATTCAAACACAAAATTCTTCCTTCAGAGCCTGCAGGCAGCTGCAAAATCTAGCTCAGTAGGACTCTGAGAAGCCTTGTCTCACCCCGGATTCTCTGGAGATGAGGCAGCTGTACCACAGGGTTGTCCCATGAGGGCTTTTAATTCAGCCAAAGCCCTGCAGAGAAAGGCTTCAGGTCATCATTTCAGAAAAGTTTGGGAGACATTGCGGAACAACCTGATTTTTAATTACCAAAATTGTAAGAGGGATAGGTTTAGATTTCTTGAGATCCCTAGAAATAGCATCACAATTTCCCTTCATTTGGAACAAATGAAGGATATAAATTCTTCACACAAACTCTAAGAAAATGTTGCCAACTGCAGGCCAGTCCTACCCACTCCTCTCTGAACTGCCCCACTCACCAACTAGCTGGATCAATACAGGGTCCTAAGCTATTACCCCAACTCAAGGAAGTGCCAGCCTTTACAGGTAGCTCTTATTTAGTCTATGTCCTCAAAGATACCTGCATCTTAGTGTTATTAAAGGAGCACCCAAGACTAGTTACACCAAATTCCCTTAAATATTCTGAAAGTTGTTAAAAATCAAGAATGAGTTAGACATGAATTCACATCCCTGCCCTGTCATTTACTAACTGAAACTTGGTGAAGCTCACTTTCTAAAAAAATGGGAATGTATTCTAACAATATTGTCATATCAACAATATCTAATGTATAAGGTTGTCAAGATTACATTCTTTTATTTATAGGTTATATTTATATAATATAGTCCATGAGATTAGTGACTTTTTAACTCAGAAAAGAAAGAAAACCAAAGAAGGTTCACCATAGGACTGAATACACAATTAATCTGATTAAAATAACTGATATATGTGTGTGTGTGCTCAGTCATGTCTGACTTTTTGTGACCCCATGGGCTGTGCATCAGGTTCCTCTGTCTGTAGAATTTCCCAGGCAAGAAATACTGGAGTGGGTTGTCATTTCCTACCAATAAGTCCCAAAAGAATAAAAGAAATTGAAAATTACTCCTAAGTTTAAACAAGCTTCCATGGTTACAATGCAAACGATGAACAGCACAAGAAAAGGGTGAGAACTCCCACTTTGAAAGCACGTGCTCTACCCAGGTCCTGGTCAACATACTTGTCCGACTATTGAAAGGTTGCTGCTGTGAGCTGTGTGTTACCCCAGAATTTGTGACCTCTGGAGGAGAGGATTTTGATCCAGGGTCAGAGATGAAGCTTGACTCCTTGAATCTTTTTTGTGTTGCAAAGTTTTATTAAAGTATAATAGAGATAAAGAAAGCTTATTCTAACATAGACATCAGAAGGGGACAGAAAGAGTGCCCCCTTGCTAGTTTTTAGCAAGGTGTTTTATGTCCTTTAGAAAGCTATAAATCAGATAAGAGAGACACATCAAGGCTGAGGGAGTTTCACCAGGCCCCTCTCCCACAATATACACTTTTGAGATAGGAATGCACAAGGTGTGTCATCCCCTAGCCATAAAACAATTGACAGGGATACTGGTTTGTTGAGCCATTATCAGCCCAAAGTTTGAGAAAAGAAAAGAAGTTAGTTTTAGGTGGAACTATTTGAAGAAAGGCAAATTCCAAAGCAAATACATAGTTTCATTAACATAAGAAAAAACCAATTGGTTAACTCAAGGCAGAACCAGGTGTCCTCAACACAGAATTTTAAAAAGCCTCGTTTAGTTTTGTGAGAGTGGGAAAAAAAACATCTGCCACTTGCAGTTTATTTCCTCCTGCCACTTGGGGACCTCTGGCCTTTCTGCCTGTTACCCTCTCACTAGGATATTCTTTCGAGTGAGATGTAACATCTTTTTGGTTTCCTTTCTCTGTTGCCTTCTAGATCCTACAGCTGAGGCCTTTGTATGCCTCCCTGCTGACTATAATTTCTTGATCAATCCTAGGAGAATTGAGATATTTGAAGACATTTAGCCCAATTCTCTGGGAGGTGGCATCTAGTGAGTCTTGCTTTTTATCTAGGTCTAAGTTTTGGTTTACTTTTTCCTGAGATGTACAAGTTCCTCTCTTGTACCTAAATTCCTGTTTCATTCCTTGTAGGAGCTTCTCAGAATCTTTAGGTTTAAAACTTTTTTTTCATAGTTTTCAAATCCCCTCCCAAGGACTAGAGTCTGAATGACTGCACATAAAACTGCTCGAATCGAATACCAAACTGTCTTTTGATATGAATGAGAAAAATATTGAATTGTTAAGCTATTGAGATTTTAATGCTGTTTGCTACTGCACTTAGCCTAATACTTAAAATTTCCAGTGGAAATAGAAGGAAAGTGGTCAGCAGTTTGAAAATCAGGAAAGTACTGTGATATAGGAAAGACATTTGCAAAAATCTGTTACCAAAAATAATTTGGTAGGCTCACCTTGTGCTTACTGAATTGTAACTCTAGGAAAAGAGGTTAGAAAACAATGTTAGTATATACAAACTAGTGTTGTCCACATTTGGCAGGTTATTGGAAGTGGTCAAACAGGAGATGGCAAGAGTGAACGTCGACATTCTAGGAATCAGCGAACTAGAATGGACTGGAATGGGTGAATTTAACTCATATGACCATTATATCTACTACTGTGGGCAGGAAACCCTCAGAAGAAATGGAATAGCCATCATGGTCAACAAAAGAGTCTGAAATGCAGTACTTAGATGCAAGCTCAAAAACGACAGAATGATCTCTGTTCGTTTCCAAGGCAAACCATTCAATATCACAGTAATCCAAGTCTATGTCCCAACCAGTAATGCTGAAGAAGCTGAAGTTGAACGGTTCTATGAAGACCTTCAAGACCTTTTAGAACTAACACCCCAAAAAGATGTCCTTTTCATTATAGGGGACTGGCATGCAAAAATAGGAAGTCAAGAAACGCTGGGAGTAACAGGCAAATATGGCCTTGGAATACGAAATGAAGCAGGGCAAAGGCTAATAGAATTTTGCCAAGAGAATGCACTGGTCATAGCAAACACCCTCTTCCAACAACACAAGAGAAGACTCTACACATGGACATCGAGATGGTCAACACCGAAATCAGGTTGATTATATTCTTTGCAGCCAAAGGTGTACAAGCTCTATACAGTCAGCAAAAACAAGACCGGGAGCTGACTGTGACACAGATCATGAACTCCTTATTGCTAAATTCAGATTTAAATTGAAGAAAGTAGGGAAAACCACTAGACCATTCAGGTATGACCTAAATCAAATCCCTTATGATTATACAGTGGAAGTAAGAAATAGATTTAACGGACTAGATCTGATAGACAGAGTGCCTGATGAACTATTGACTGAGGTTTGTGACATTGTACAGGAGACAAGGATCAAGATCATCCCCATGGAAAAGAAATGCAAAAAAGCAAAATGGCTAACTGGGAAGGTCTTACAAATAGCTGTGAAAAGAAGAGAAGTGAAAAGCAAAGGAGAAAAGGAAAGATATAAGCATTGAATACAGAGTTCCAAAGAATAGCAAGGAGAGATAAGAAAGCCTTCCTCAATGATCAATGCAAAGAAATAGAGGAAAACAACAGAATGGGAAAGATTAGAGATCTTTTCAAGTAAATTAGAGATACCAAAGGGATATTTCATGCAAAGATGGACTCAATAAAGGACAGAAATAGTATGGACCTAACAGAAGCAGAAGGTATTAAGAAGAGGTGGCAAGAATACACAGAAGAACTATACAAAAAAGATCTTCATGACCAAGATAATCACGATGGTGTAATCACTCACCTAGAGCTAGACATCTTGGAATGTGAAGTCAAGTGGGCCTTAGAAAGCATCACTATGAACAAAGCTAGTGGAGGTGATGAAATTCCAGTTGAGCTGTTTCAAACACTGAAAGATGATGCTGTGAAACTGCTGCACTCAATATGCCAGCAAATCTGGAAAACTCAGCAGTGGTCACAGGAGTGGAAAAGGTCAGTTTTCATTCCAATCCCAAAGAAAGGCAATGCCGAAGAATGCTCAAACTACCGCACAATTGCACTCATCTCACATGCTAGCAAAGTAATGCTCAAAATTCTCCAAGCCAGGCTTCAGCAATACGTGAACCATGAACTACAAGGTGTTCAAGCTGGTTTTAGAAAAAGCAGAGGAACCAGAGATCAAATTGCCAACATCTGCTGGATCATGGAAAAAGCAAGAGAGTTCCAGAAAAACGTCTATTTCTGCTTTATTGACTATGCCAAAGCCTTTGAATGTGTGGATAACAACAAACTGTGGAAAATTCTGAAAGAGTTGGGAATACCAGACCACCTGACCTGCCTCTTGAGAAACCTGTATGCAGGTCAGGAAGCAACGGTTAGAACTGGACATGGAACAACAGACTGGTTCCAAATAGGAAAAGGAGTATGTCAAGGCTGTCTATTGTCACCCTGCTTATTTAACTTCTATGCAGAGTACATCATGAGAAACGCTGGACTGGAAGAAACACAAGCTGGAATCAAGATTGCCGGGAGAAATATCAATATCCTCAGATATGTAGATGACACCACCCTTATAGCAGAAAGTGAAGAGGAACTAAAAAGCCTCTTGATGAAAGTGAAAGAGGAGAGTGAAAAAGTTGGCTTAAAACTCAACATTCAGAAAACAAAGATCATGGCATCTGGTCCCATCACTTCATGGGAAATAGATGGGGAAACAGTGGAAAGTGTCAGACTTTACTACAGATGGTGACTGCAGCCATGAAATTAAAAGATGCTTGGTCCTTGGAAGAAAAGTTATGACAAACCTAGATAGCATATTCAAAAGCAGAGACATTACTTTGCCAACAAAGGTCCATCTAGTCAAGGCTATGGTTTTTCCAGTGGTCATGTATGGATGTGAGAGTTGGACTGTGAAGAAAGCTGAACGCCGAAGAATTGATGCTTTTGAACTGTGGTGTTGGAGAAGACTCTTGAGAGTCCCTTGGACTGTAAGGAGATCCAACCAGTCCATTCTAAAGGAGATCAGCCCTGGGTGTTCTTTGGAAGGAATGATGCTAAAGCTGAAACTCCAGTACTTTTGCCACCTCATGCAAAGAGTTGACTCATTGGAAAAGCCTCTGATGATGGGAGGGATTGGGAGCAGGAGGAGAAGGGGATGACAGAAGATGAGATGCCTGGATGGCATCACCAACTCGATGGACTTGAGTTTGAGTGAAATCCGGGAGATGGTGATGGACAGGGAGGCCTGGCGTGCTGTGATTCATGGGGTCGCAAAGAGTCCATGACACGACTGAATAAATGAACTGAACTGGACTCAACTGAACTTAACTGAACTGAACTACAAGAAAGAAGGGAGCTTCCCTGGTGGCTCAGAGGTTAAAGCGTCTGCCTGCAATGCGGGAGACCTGGGTTCAATCCCTGGGTTGGGAAGATCCCCTGGGGAAGGAAATGGCCACCACCTCCAGTACTCTTGCCTGTGGAATCCCATGGATGGAGGAGCCTGGTAGGCTACAGTCCACGGGGTCACAAAGAGTTGGACATGACTGAGCAACTTCACTTTCACTTTACAAGAAAGAAACCAGCTCAGGAAAAAAACTGGCCACATTATAAGTGGAAATGAGAGGCACTATAAAAAGTTTAAAAATATGGACCATCAAAGGGTTGGGAATATCTTTGTTTCTAGAGCCCAAAGACTAAGTGATGTGATTGAGAAAGGCTTTGAGTAACCAAACTTCTACTGATCAAAGTGACTTAAGTCCTGCACCAGAGACCATACATATTAATAATGATTTTTAGCCCACCATTAAATTAAGAAAAAAATAATTTGAAGGACCAAGCAGTAAAATCAAGCTGATTAGAGATTAATATCTGGAAAGCATCTTTGGGTATGGTAGCAGGCACACGGTACTGATTGCCAGCAAATAAACCTGAAACTTTGGTCATGAGGAAATTGCATGGCACATGAAACCACATGGGTGGTCAAAGGGAGCTTGTAATTAAACAACATAAAACAATCATTTGATAGACAGTGGGCTGACAAAACTCTGCAGCCCCAAGGAAGGAACAGCCCATTTCAGATGTGCCAATGAAGAGGAGGTAAGGAAGAATCTCCCACAGGATAGACTCTAACTGAATTCTGCCAAGAGAATGCACTGGTCATAGAAAATATACTTTTTCCACAACACAAGAAACAACTTTATACACGTACATCACCAAATGGTCAATACTGAAATCAAGTTGATTACATTCTTTGTAGCCGGAGTTGGAGAAGCTGTGTACAGTCAGCAAAAACAAGACCTGGAGGCGACTGTGGCTCAGATCATCAATTTCTCATAGAAAAATTCAGGCTTAAACTAAAGAAAGCAGGGAAAACCACTAGGCCAGCAAAATGAAAGTCACTCAGTTGTGTCCAACTATTTGCGACCCCATGGACTACACAGTTCACGGAATTCTCCAGGCCAGTGGGTAGCCTTTCCCTTCTCCAAAGGATCTTCTCAATCCAGGGATCGAACTGAAGTCTCCCACATTGCAAGCAGATTCTTTACCAGCAATGTACAAATTAAATCAAATCCCCTATGAATATGCAGTGGAGGTAACGAATAGATTCAAGGGATTAGATCTAGTTAACAGTGTGCCTGAAGAACTATGGAGGGAGGTCCAAAATACTGCGCAGGAGACAGCAAACAAAACCATCCCAAAGAAAAAGGAAAGGAAGAAGGCAAAGAGGTTATCTGGGGAGGTTTTACAAATAGCTCAAGAGAAAAGAGAAGGGAAAAGCAAAGAAGAAAGGGAAAGATATATCCAACTAAACACAGAGTTTCAAAGAACAACACAGAAAGACAAAAAGTCTTTCTTCAATGAACGGTATATAAAACTAGAAGAAAACAACAGAAGAGGAAAGACTAGAGGTCTCTTCAGGAAAATTGGAAACATTAAAAGAGCATTATACCCAAAGATGGGCACAATAAAAGACAGAAGCAGTAGAGATCTAGTAGAGATGATCAGAGATGATCTCTGAAGAGATCAAGAAGAGATGGAAAGAATACATGGAAGAACTGTACGGAAAGATCTTAATGAATCAGATTACTGTGATGGTGTGGTCAGTCACTCAGAGCCAGACATTCTGGAGAGTGAAGTCAAGTGGAACTTAGGAAGCGCTACTGTTAATAAAGCTAGTTGATGTGATGGAATTCCAGCAGAACTATTTAAAACCCTAAAGGATGATGCATATGCCATTCAATATGTCAGCAAATCTGGAAAACCCAGCAGTAGCCACAGGACTGGAAAAGGTCAATTCTCATCCCAGTTCCCAAGAAGGGTAGTGCTAAAGAACGTGCCAACCATAGGACGATTGTACTCATCTCCCATGCTAATAAGGTCTTGCTTAAAATCTTGCATGCTAGGCTTCAACATTATGTGAACCAAGAATTTCCAGATGTCCAAGCTGGGTTTAGAAAAGAAAGAAGAACTAGAGATCAAATTGCCAATGTTCGCTGGATCATAGAGAAATCTAGGGAATTCCAGAAAAACATCTACCTCTGTTTCATGAACTGTGCTAAAGCCTTTGACTGTGTGGATCATAACAAACTTTGGAAAGCTCTTAAAGAGATGGGAATACCAGAACATCTTACCTGTCTCCTGAGAAACCTATATGCAGGTCAAGAAGCAACAGTTAGAACCCTGTGTGGAACAACTGATTGGTTCAAGATTGAGAAAGGAGTATGACAGGGTGGTCTGCTGTCACCCTGTTTAATAACCTATATGATGAGTACATCATGAGAAATGCTGGGCTGTTTGAGCTACAAGCTGGAATCAAGATAGCTGGGAGAAACATCAACAACCTCAGATATGCAGATGATACCACTCTAATGGCAGAAAGCAAAGAGGAATTAAAGAACCTCTTGATGAGGGTGTAGGAGAAGAGTAAAAAAGCCGGCTCAAAGCTAAAAAAAAAAAAAAAAAAAAACAAAAACTAAGATCGTGACATCCAGCCCCTTTACTGCTGCTGCTGCTGCTACTGCAGCTAAGTCACTTCAGTCGTGTCTGACTCTGTGCGACCCCATAGACAGCAGCCCACCAGGCTCCTCCGTCCCTGGGATTCTCCAGGCAAGAATACTGGATTGCCATTTCCTTTTCCACCAGCCCCTTTACTTCATGACAAATAGAAAGGGAAAAGGTGGAACTAGTGATAGATTTCCTCTTCTTGGGCTCCAAAATCCCTGCGGATGGTGACTGAAGCCATGAAATTAGAAGATGATTGTTTCTTGGCAGGAAAGTGATGACAAACCTAGACAGTGTGTTGAAAAGCAGAGACTTTGCCGACGAAGGTCCATATAGTCAAGGCTATGGTCTTCACAGTGGTCACGTACATTTGTGAGAGCTGAACCATAAAGAAGGTGGAGCACCTTCTTCAAACTGGTGCTGGAGAAACTCCTGAGAGTCCCTTGGACAGCGAGGAGATCAAACCAGTCAATCTTAAGGGAAATCAATTCTGAATATTCATCGGAAGACTGATGCTTGAGCTGAAGCTCCAGTATTTTGATCATCTAATGAAAACAGCCGACTCATTGTAAAAGTCCCTGATGCTGGGAAAGATTGAGGGCAGGAGGAGAAGAGGGCATCAGAGGGTGAGAAGTCTTGATGGCATCGCCAATGCAATGGACATGAACTTGGGCAAACTTTGGCCAATGGTGGGGGACAGGGAGGCCTGCCATGCTGTAGTCCATGGGATCACAAAGAGTCAGGCATGACTGGGCAACTGAACAACAACAGACGGTGGGCTGACAAAACTCTGCAGCCCCAAGGAAGGCACAGCCCACTTCAGATGTGCCAATGAGGAGAAGAAATGAGGAAGAAAATTCCACAGGATAGAGTCAGGGGAGCACAGAGCACAATGCACAAAAGAATTCCTTCCAGACAGCTGACTTGGAGAAGAATCAAATATCTTCCCCTGCTCTCTGGGTTAGGAGCCTTCACAACACTTGCCCATCTGGACCACCCCTGATGAGTAATGGCTATGTCTCCTTGTTTTACCTTTCCAAATGGAACTATTCTTCTTGGTGAACACTAAGGATGGACACTAAGTACATAGTCACAAGTCTATGACAAACTGAATCTGACAAGTTGTAGAGGACATACCTTATCTAGATCCCACATACATTATCTATATGTGGGAAGCTGGGGGAGGATGAAAATTTGGTTACCAGAAAAAGCAAGCAAAGGTGAAAATACTAATGTTCAGCAAAATGTACATTCCCTTTTCTTAGACACATAAGAAAATGACATTTCCCAGTGTCCCTTGCAGTTAGGTGTGATCAGATAGTTGAGTTCTAGCTAATGGAATGTGGGCAGAAGTGAGGTAGTCTAATTCTAGGCATAGTCCACGTAGCATCCTGCAGTGGGGGCCTACAAAGGCCTAGAATAAAAGTAGAAAACAACAGGCCACAGGCCAAATATTGCTGTATTTTTTTCAACATATTTTTGTTAAAAGTAACTTTTTAAAAACAAAAAATAAATCATTAGAAGAGTGGCATTTTTGCCTTTTATATCTGATTTAATAGAAGACAGATGGGGTCTCTTGTCAGCTTCATTTGAACATGTTTTGGTTGAAATATAAGGAAAAGTGGACTTCATACAGCCAGGCAGTTGGAAAAGAAATTTCATGAACCTTCTGAAAGTGTTTCAGGTGCCGAAGCGTCCTCAGGCCATACTTTGAGAAAGAAAGAAAGATAGTGCTAAGTCGTGTCTGACTCTCGTGACCTGATGGACTGTAGCCTGCCAGGCTCCTCCATCCATGGGATTCTCCAGGCACTAATACTGGAGTGGGTTGCCATTTCCTTCTCCAGAGGATCTTCCTGACCCAGGAATCGAGCCCAGGTCTCCAGCATTACAGGAAGATTCTTTACCAACTGAGCTAAGCAGGAAGCCCCGATACTTAGAGCCAGTGCAATAAACTGTACTTTCTCAGTTAATGACTATATTGAATCAATTTTAGAAAGGGTGATTCCTGCTATGGGCAAGATATTTTAAAGAAATTTCAAAGAGTGGCAATTGGGAAGGAAACTTGTATTCTCCCATTAACTCAATTTAAATGATATCAATTCTCAACTCAAGTTCATAAATTTCTGTTAGCTAGCCAAGATTACATTTTTTTTTTCCAAATTTACTTTTTCAAACTAAGAAGAGAAAGCAACACATCATACAAATGTTTACATTTTACAGTGGTTTTATAGTTTATAAAGACTCTTTCTGTGTCCACGTGATGTCATTTAGCTCTTAGAAGCTGCTTTATATAAGAGGAAACCTTGGAGCAGAGAGGGGACTCGCCAAGACTGCCATCAGTAACCAGGCTTCCTTGTAACAAGCAATGTGCTCATAGGACAATTCTGCTCTGGCTCTAATGAAAAAACATCTCTCTTTCAAAAGCTGGCTTTCCAACCTAGGAACAGGGGACTTCTTATTTATGTTCACTTTTCCAAATACAAGATATAGTGAATAGACATGAGCTGGATTTCATTTGACACAGCATATAATATGGCTGCAGGAAGAGCAGACTGAAAACACACACACAAACACAGAATTCTATCTGTTTTATAATTAAGGAACAGTCCAGGTAGTGCTAGTAGTAAAGAACCCACCAACCAAGGCAGGAGACTTAGGAGACTCAGGTTCCATCCCTGGGTTGGGAAGTTCCCCTGGAGGAGGGCATGGCCACCCACTCCAGTATTCTTGCCTGGTGAATCCAATGGACAGAAAAGCCTCACAGGCTATGGTCAATAGGGTCTCAAAGAGTTAGACATGACTGAAGTGACAGCATGCACAGGGTGAATCATTAAACGAATAATGAAACAATTGAACTTGCAAGAATTCTTTTCTAGTGCCCATACTTTCGGAATTCCCACTCTCTGCCATCCAGTGGACACACCTACCATGTTCTGAGACAGCAGGAGAAGCAGTAGAAATGAAATCATGGTCCCAGATTCCCGAAGCAACAGTGCACTCTTCAGAAGTTGCAGATACCTGGTTAGCTCAACATTTTATGGAACGATCATAATGTGGTTCCTGCAGATGGCATGGTCATCAACCACAATATTTCAGGCCCCCAAAGCTACTGCATCCCACTTGTTTCACTTCAAAGCTCTTCTTGCCCATGTTGTCCATGGTGCCACTTGGGGTGTCCACATCCATCACTGCTGCCATATTGGAACCATGCCCTCTGTGGTCCTCACTGCCTTTTTTTGTTCAACCATGAAGGGAATTAAAAAAAAAAAAAACCTACTTCATTGACTACACTAAAGCCTTTGACTGTGTGGATCACAACAAACTGTGGAAAATTCTTAAAGAGATGGGACTACCAGACCACCTTACCTGCTTCCTGAAAAATCTGTGTGCAGGTCAAGAAGCAACATGTAGAATCAGACACAGAACTCAAAATTCCAATTTTGAGACTGGCTCAAAATTGAGAAAGGAGTACATCAAGGCTGTATGTTGTCACCCTGCTTATTTAAATTATATTCAGAGTACATCATGTGAAATGCCAGGATGCTTGAAGCACAAGCTGGAATCAGGATTGCTGTGAGAAATATCAATAACCTCAGATATGTAGCTGATACAACTTCAATGGCAGAAAGTGAAGAGTAACGAAAGAGCTTCTTGATGATGGTGAAAGAGGAGAGTGAAAAGCTGGGTTAAAACTCAACATTCAAAAAACAATGATCATGGCATCCAGTCCCATCACTTCATGGAAAATAGATGGGGAAAAAATTGAAACAGTGACAGATTTAATTTTCTTGGGCTCCACAATCACTGTGGATGGTGACTACAGCCACAAAATTAAAAGATGCTTGCACCTTGGAAGAAAAGCTATGACAAACCTAGACAGCATATTAAAAAGCAGAGACATCACTTTGCTGACAAAAGTCTGTATAGTCAAAGTAGTCATGTATGGATGTTGAGAGTTGGTCAATAAAGAAGGCTGAGTGCTGAAAAAATGATACTTTTGAACTGTGGTGTGGGAAGATCTTCAAAATACTTTGGACAGCAAGGATATAAAACCCAGTCAATCCTAAAGGAAATCAACACTGAATATTTATTGGAAGGACTGAGGCTGAGACAGAAACTCTAATACCATGGTCATCTGATGAGAAGAGCCAGCTCATTGGAAAAGACCCTGATGCTAGGAAAGATTGAGGGCAGGAGGAGAAGGAGGCAACAAAGGATGAGATGGTTGGATAGTACCACTGACTCAATGGACATGTGTTTGAGCAAAGTCAGTGAAATAGTGAAGGACAAGAAAGCGTGGTGTGCTGCAGTTCATGTGGTCGCAAAGAGTCAGACACAGCTTAGTGAGTGAACAACAAATGAGCTGAAATGGATTTACATTTTTAAATTATTTTTGAAAATAATAGTGATAATATTTCACAATGTTCAAAATTAAATGAAATTTAAATTCTAGTGTGCAGGTGGTGCAGTGGTAAAAGAATCCGCCTACCAATGCAGGGGGCACAAGAGACATGAGTTCAGTTCCTGGGTTGGGAAGATACCCTGGAGAAGGGAATGGCAACCCACTCCAATATTCTTGCCTGGAAAAAATCCATTCACAGAGAAGCCTGGTGGGCTAGAGTCCATGGGATCACAAGGAGTCAGACAACACCGAGCACACAGATGGCAATGGTCATAAGCAAAGTTTTAGTGGAACACATTCACATTCATTTCTGTCTTGTTTAATGCCCACTCTTATATTATAGCAGAGGTGAATCTGCAACAGAGACCATGTGTGGTGCCCTCAGTTCAAACCCAATGGCTGTCTCAATGCATTCTACATCACAATGATGCAGCTAAAACAGCACCATTTTGACAGCAATCTATATCACTGTACTGTAACTTTTTTTTTTTACTAAGTGCATATTCATCAGGTCAAAACTGATGGACTTCATATGGTGCATGTTTAAGGCATAGTGGAGTGTGGATTATTTTGTTATCAAATTAGGTGCCAAAGCATTGTGTATTTTCCCAATGACCTTTTAGTTGGGTAGGCAAAGTAATCCCCACCCCCAAACCCCAGATGTGAAGTGAAAGTCATTCAGTCATGTCTGACTCTTTGCGACCCCATGAACTATAAAGCCCATGGAATTCTCCAGGTCAGAATACTGGAGTGGGTAGCCTTTCCCTTCTCCAGGGGATCTTCCCAATCCAGGGACCCAACCCAGGTCTCCCACATTGCAGGTGAGCCATAAGGGAAGCCCAAGAATACTGGAGTGGGTAGCCTATCCATTCTCCAGTGGATCTTCTTGACCCAGGAATTGAACCAGGGTATCCTGCTTTGCAGGCAAATTCTTTACCAACTGAGCTGCCAGGGAAGTCAAACCCTGGATATCTATACCCTAATCCCTGGAATGAGTGAATTTGTTATTTACATGTCAAAAGGAATTTTGTATACATAAAATAAAAATATTAAGAAAAAAAAGGACTTTGCAGATGCAACTAATTTAAGTGTCTTGCAATAGGTAATTTAAAATTTTATCTCTATTCAAGACTTTATTTATAAATGTTCAGATTAACAGCATTTTGTACATCAAATCAAGGGCACAACAGTATGAATAGATCCTATCATAAAAACAAGACTCTTTGTAAATAAGGGAACTGTATGTTTATAAGCCAGTCTGAGTTGCATGACTGATACCTTGTATCACAATGGGTAACGTTTTTCTTTTGTTTTTGCAAATATATACACACATCAGCAAGTCAGGGTCCCTGGGGGAGTCCCTTGGGATGCAACAGTGTAAGCAAAATAGATCGCTGTTAACGCTTTAACAGAATGCACCAAACTGCTCTAGGATTCTCATTTTAAAAAGCAGAAATCACTTGCATTTCTATATAACAATGAAACTGTTGCATTTCTATTTTTCTAACAATGAGAAATCAGATAGAGAAATTAAGGAATCAATCCCATTCACCATTGCAACAAAAATAATTAAATATCTAGGAATAAACTTACCTAAGGAGACAAAAAAACTGTACACAGAAAACTATAAGACACTAATGAAAGAAATCAAAGTTGACATAAACAGATGGAGAGATATTCTATGTTCCTGGATAGGAAGAATCAATATTGTGAAAATGACTATACTACCAAATGCAATCTACAGATTCAATGCAATTCTTATCATATTACCAATGGCATTTTTCACAGAACTAGAACAAAAAAATTCACAATTCATATGGACACACAAAAGACCCAGAATAACCAAGCAGTTTTGAGAAAGAAGAATGGAGAAAGAGGAATCAACCTTTCTGATTTCAGATTATACTACAAAGCTATAGTAATCAAGACAGTAATGTACTGGCACAAAACAAAAATATAGATCAATGGAACAAGACAGAAAACCCATAAATAAACCCATGCACCTATGGGTACCTTACTTTTGACAAAGGGGGAAGAATATACAATGGGGCAAAGACAGCCTTTTCAATAAATGGTGCTGGGAAAATTGGACAGCTATGGGTAAAGAATGAAATTAGAAAATTTCCTAATACCATACACAAAGATAAACACAAAATGGATTAAAGACCTAAATGGAAGACCAGAAACTACGAAACACTTAGAGGAAAACATAGGTAGAACACTCAATGACATAAATCAAAGCAAGATCCTCTGTGACTCACCTCCTAGAGTAACAGAAATAAAAACAAAAGTAAACAAGTGGGACCTGATTAAACTTAAAAGCTTTTGCACAGCAAAGGAAACTATAAACAGAATGGGAGAAAATAATAGAGAAAATAAATGAAACAACTGACAAAGGATTAATTTCCAAAATATACAAACAGCTCATACAACTCAATGCCAAAAAACAAACTCAACCAAAAAGTGGGAAAAAGACCTAAACAGACATTTCTCCAAAGAAGACATACAGATAGCTAACAAACACATGAAAAGATGCTCAACATCGCTCATTATTAGAGAAATGCAAATCAAAACCACAATGAGATTATCACCTCACACTGGTCAGAATGGCCATCATCAAAAAGTCTACAAACAATTTAAATGCTGGGAAGAGTGTGGAGGAAAGGGAACACTCTTGCACTGTTTTTAGGAATGTAAATTGATACAGCCACTATGGAAGATGGTATGGAGATTCCTTAAAAAACTAGGAATAAAACCACCATATTACCCAGCAATCCCATCCTAGGCATATACCCTGAGGAAACAAAAATTGAAAAAGTCACATGTATCCCATTGTTTATTGCAACACTATTTATGATAGCTAGAACATGGAAGCAATCTAGATGTCCATTGACAGATGAATGGATAAAGAAGTTGTGGTACACATACACAATGGAATATTACTCAGCCAGAAAATGGGATGCATTTGAGTCAGTTCTAATGAGGTGGATGAACCTAGAATCTATTATACAGATAGAAGTAAGTCAGAAAGTGAAAGATAAATATGTATTCTAACACATATATATGGAATCTAGAAAAATGGTTCTGAAGAATTTATTTACAGGGCAGCAATGGAGAAACAGACATGGAGAATAGATTTATGGACATGGGGAGAGAGGAGGAGAGGGTGAGATGTATGGACAGAGTAACATGGAAACTTACATTACCATATGTAAAATAGATAGCCAATGGGAATTTGCTGTATGGCTCAGGAAACTCAGGGGCTCTGTATCAACCTAGAGGGTTGGGATGGGAAGGCAGATGGGAGGGAGGTTCAAAAAGGAGTGGTTATATGTATACCTATGGCTGATTCATGTTGAGGTTTGACAGAAAACAATAAAATTCTGTAAAACAATTATCCTTCAATAAAAAATAATTTTTTAAAGAAATCTAAAGGCAAAGATAGAAATGAGTCCAAAATTAATCAAATCTTATTTTCCGCATATCCCACATTTGGGTTTTATTTAACATTAACTCTACAATATCACCATATTACTATATGCATGTTTGCAACCCAGAAAGATATATTTTTTGCTTTGTTGTCTGTAAAAAGGGATTTTAAATGTATAAACACTGCAGCTGAGCTGAGTGCATTATATGCTGAGGTTTACCTGTCCTACTTCAAACAACTTCTCAATTCCCAGCCTGAAGTCAATTAGAAATCAGTGAACAGAAGCAGAGAACTTGTTAAAATATGTTTATTGTCTTAAGAAATAAGATTGCTTCCTTTGCAATACAGTATTCTCTCAGTGGCCAAATCACCTAGTACAAAGTAATAACTTACTTTGTATCAATGCAAACACTGAAACACCATTAGAAACACTTTCCTTTTTACAAAACAATTTATGCCAATTTTATGATGTAAAATAGCCTCTCATACTAAGAACACTAAAAGTATCTTAAATTATTTCCCTGTAGTGTTAAAAATGCACAGTTTAAAACCCCTTAATGGAAGACCTGCAGTAGTTCTGGCTGTCTGGTTCAGAATCTCATTATACTAAACAGACACTGAGACCATTATTATCCTAGTGGTTCTAAGGTAATCACAATGGCCCTGATTAAAGGGGAGGCAAGAAAGTCAGTCAGAGGAGGAAATGGAATGATGGAAGTAAATGTTGGAATAATGTAATTACTGGCTGAGGCCACGAGCCAGGACTCCTCTAGAGGCTGTGAAGGTCTGCCTGCAAGGCAGGAGACCCTGGATTGTAGGTCTAGGGTCTTCTGCAATCCTGCAATGTAGGTTCAATCCCTGGATCAGGAAGATCCCCTCGAGAAGGGAATGGCAACCCACTCCAGTATTCTTGCCTGGAGAATCCCATGAACAGAGGAGCCTGTGAGCTACAGTCTATGGGGTTGCAAAGATTTGGACATGATGGAAGCAATTTAGCATGCATGCATACAGAGGCTGCAAAAGGCAGAGAACTGGATTGTCCCATAGAACCTCTGGAAGGAACATAGACTTTGATTTTAGCCAGTTCAACTCACTTTGAACTTTTAATTTCCAGAACTGTAAAATAATAAATTGTGTTGTAAGTTACTAAGTTTGTGGTGTTATAGCAGCAATAGGAAGCTGATATTGTATGTCTTAATATTACCAGACAGAGTACACACTGAAATATTCCCAACTGACAGGAAAATATTGTACAGAAAAATTAGAAAGTTTAAAAACAAAATACCTTAACATAATAGAGTTCCTTCATAAAAGTAAAGAAAAAATAATTAGGTTGCAACCTAAATAAATTTTCCAATGGCTCATTTGTTAGCCAAGCAAGAAAGCTGTTTACTTATGTTGAGTTAATTAAATTGTGTTTGATTGTGGCTGAAAAAAAAAATGCATCCAGAAAAAAATAATTCAAAACCATTACCCTTTGATGAGAATAGTTGCTCAAAAAGTTAAGGATGATGGAAACTGAAGGAAAGTTACAGGGCTCTAAATAGCCTGGAGTTAAGACTCCCCACTGGGTCCTCCCCACTATTCTATACAAAACAAAGAACTCTCTCACTCAAAGGAAAAAAAAATGGACATTAATGTTGATTACATCCAACTCCCAGCGGGTCCCAGCCTTGGGCCTATCTCCAGAATTCTTTGGCCCAGCTGTTTAAGAGATAACTAACCCAAACAAGATCATGGCATCTGGTCCCATCACTTCATGGGAAATAGATGGGGAAACAGTGGAAACAGTGTCAGACTTTATTTGGGGGGGCTCCAAAATCACTGCAGATGGTGACTGCAGCCATGAAATTAAAAGACGCTTACTCCTTGGAAGGAAAGTTATGACCAACCTAGATAGCATATTCAAAAGCAGAGACATTACTTTGCCAAGGCTATGGTTTTTCCAGTGGTCATGTATGGATGTAAGAGTTGGACTGTGAAGAAAGCTGAGTGTTGAAGAATTGATGCTTTTGAACTGTGGTGTTGGAGAAGACTCTTGAGAGTCCCTTGGACTGTAAGGAGATCCAACCAGTCCATCCTAAAGGAGATCAGTCCTGGGTGTTCTTTGGAGAAATGATGCTAAAGCTGAAACTCCAGTACTTTGGCCACGTCATGCGAAGAGTTGACTCATTGGAAAAGACCCTGATGCTGGGTGGGATTGGGGGCAGGAGGAGAAGGGGATGACAGAAGAGATGCCTGGATGGCATCACAGACTCGATGGACGTGAGTCTGAGTGAACTCCGGGAGATGGTGATGGACAGGGAGGCCTGGTGTGCTGCGATTCATGGGGTCGCAAAGAGTCGGACACGACTGAGCAACTGAACTGAACTGAACCCAAACAACCTTGGAGAAGAACAGACCCCCTTAAGACAGTAGATTTCCACATATATGCCTATATATACTTACTCTTTTTTGGGGTTAGTGCAGCAGCTCACTAATCTGACTGCTGCCCCTTCCAGCCTCATTAAAGGTGATCTGTTCCTGTAAAGTGCCAGTCTCATTGTTTTTCCGAACCTTGCCTTCTCTAACTCCCTTACCCTACAGAAACAACATCAAGAGTTGACAAAAACATCAACAACGTAGATGATTTTGTGTGGTTTGTTCTTGATCCTTGATAAGTAAATACTACCTGTACTACCAGTTGCTCATTGGATGTCAAGTTTTAAGCTACTGAATCATCTGAGTACCTGTCCAGAGAAGTTGAGAAAATATTAATTCAATACAACATGGAGTGGAATCTTCTAAGATGTATTACAACTGCTGGTGGTAAAAATATGTGTGGATCAGAAAAAGGTTCTGTGGACAAATGAACAAAAATAGTGAAAAAATATTTAAAGCCTATGGTTGTTAATTGTCTTATTTATGAGCAAAGTCTTTGCAGAAAGTATTTGAATCTATTATGTGTTGTTGAAACAGAAGTATCAACAACATATCCCATTTGCTTTCATGGATTTATCCATTATCACTTCCATAAACTTTTGTCAGGAATAGAAACTGGATTTCTTACATTTCCCTACTACATTGTAGTTTAGTAGTGGATGGATGGTTTAGTAGTTTTAATATCTTACTGTCAAATTAAACAGATTCAAAATTGAAATTTTCCTGAAGAAGAAAAGCAGTGCTCAGCGACTATTGTGAAAAACTAAATTACTTTGGAAATCCACTTTTTCCACAGAATTGATGTTTACTGAATTCAACCTGGAATTTGAAGGCAAAATACCACTTAAGTATGAGACATGTACACTGTGAAGTCATTTCCATAACACCCTGATGTTTGAGCTACAAGTAATGTCAAGCTGCTTTATACACTTTCTGTGCTGTAAATTTAAAACAAAAAACCAAATCTCCATTTCCACATAAATTTTCAGTGATATACTTTTCCAGCTCAGACTCCTATAACAGCAATACTTTGGACATAGCAATGCAAGTACAAAAGTTTCCTTATTTCAAAATCCATACAATTGATCAGTTAAGGAGTTTCCTTCTAATCTTCATCAGAAGTGATTAGTTTGCAATGTAATGACAAGTTAAAAGGCAAGAGAAGAATCTAATAGAATCCTAAATCTATCTTTTAAGATATGAATATGGCCAATGATTTTAATTGGATTAAATCCATACACTCATGGATTGATATTGGTATTGGCAGATCATATCATGTGAAAAGATGAAATATGAAAAAATATCTTAATACAGAGTAGCATTACTCTACTCTGCAACCATTTTGATTATAGGGAAAGTAATTTTAAGCCTTTGCTTAAAAGAGAATATTTGCAACCATTTTGATTATAGGGAAAGTAATTTTAAGCCTCAATTAAGCAAAATTATATCCCTCAACAAAATAATCCAGTTTTTCTCACTGAGAGGCTTATATTACAAAGAACTATACCTAGTTATTATATTTTTGAATTTTATCAGAACAGTATTTGCTGAAATTTATTTTCTCTCTTGTTCAGTAAATACCTATATAGTATCTTTGATTTTTCCTCTTGACTGGCAAGGCTTAAAAATTTACTGTCTGGCCCTTCAAAGAAAATGTTTTTTACTTTGATATAGAAGAGGTTGAGCTATCAGATACCAGGAGACTAGAATGCTAATCGCTAGATGGTGAGCTGATCACTCAAGACTTAGTTGGACTGCTGAATAAGAAATTAACTTTCATTGTGGTAAGCCACCAAGGTTTGTGGGTTGTTTGTTTCAAAACCAGTGCTACTTACCATGACTAAAACAACCTTTTAATTATGATTGAAATTCACATTTAAGGAAACCTCAGAAACCATGAGAATTTCCAGGAAATACTAAGTCACTTTGGGAAAAAGCTACAGATGCATTATCTTAGCAAAGTATTAAATCAGCACAGGGAATTCATCTCTCATTAAGTCAGCTGACATTGTTCAAGGCACTGTGAGGAAGGTTATATGCAAGGTTGATTTGATATTTCTCTGTGAATTATAAATTACCACTTATTTTTGAACTGAGTAATCTAATGCATTTAAATCAGTTGATCATTAGAAGCCAAATGTAATCATTTGTTCAATGGAAATCTTCACTTAGATGAAGAAAGAACATGCTTTTTTGCTCTTCTAAATGAGGAATTTCTCATCTCTTGGAATGCTGCAAAACTTTTCCTTGCTTGCAAACTAGACAAGGATACATTTTGAGGTCTGAATAGGACATTACTTTGAAATACCCCCAGAGAGAGCACTGGGCAAACTTCTGTAATGAAATGCAGCCACCAAATTGTCAGTATTTTGTCCAATTGCATGGAGAACTAGGGAAAGCAAATCACTGAGGAAAGAATTTTTTTTTTCCATTTGGCATTGTGAAGTGAACAATTACCTGAGGTGATAAGTATTTCACTTTCTGATTCAGAATAGAGTCAGATCCATAAAACTAAATCTTATAAGCAAATCTCAATGTTTCTTTTAAAATCACATATTTTAAAACTATTTTCTAGATGTGTTTAATATGACTATGTATCCTAGGTCTCATCCTGATAATTCTAATTAATTTTCCCCCAGATGTTCCTAAGTATGAGAATCCATTGGGTAAGTGATTTTTAGTATGTCTGTTTTGGTACCCAGAAACGGATTCATTAGGTCAAGTGAAAGTCTAAGAGTCTGGGAGGTTGAAGTGGCTGTTGCATAATATGAACTGGGTTCACTCAGCCTGCATTTTGCCTTCAACTCTTACAGCTAGAGTGCTGGCTGCAAACTATCCCACTATTTAAAATGAACTTGCCAAAAATTTGGAAGGTGAAAGCAAAGTGGAAGACATCTTTCTACCCCTTTTTGGCTATTTCTGCCCTCCAGCATGGTTATGGTCATGAGTTTTCTGTTACCCGGTGTTCTGTGTGTTAAACAGTAGCAGTTTCTGAGGTAATAGTGGGGTCCCTTTTTTTCTGGCACAGTTCCAGTGTTGACTTACAGTTCTGGAATGTTACTGGAGGCCCAAACAGGAAAGTATCTGTTTGTATAACATCTAACTATTTTGTAGGCATCTAATTCTCTGCCTCATGTCAGTTCCTGCTTAAAATACCCTGAGTTGTTTTTGTTTCTTAAACTCAACTGTGACTAATAAAGAATATGACATCAATGTTAACACCATACAGCAGTGAGTTCTAGAGCAGTACAATTGTTTCTATCTCTTAAAAACATTCTTTTCTCACTGTATAGGGATGTGTGTCTGAGAAGATTCATTAATGGCATCAAGATGACCTTGAGATCCTGGGTTGACATTTGGGCAGCAAGTATGTTAGCCTGTTGATTCCCTACACCATCTCTCTTCCCAGCACACACATCAGAGGATCAAGGATCATAGCAAACTTTTTACCATTGCTTCCAGGTGGAGAGAACACCATTAGGCAGAAACCACAGACCCTTATTAGAAGAACTGAAAATTTAATAGATATGGGAAGGCCATCCAAGTATAAACTTCTTAAGGGCAGATAATTTTGACCGTTTTTTTTAATGTTAGAATCATCACACCTAGAATAGTGCCTGATAATCAATTATAATTATATAAAGCATTTAATGAACTGATGAACCATCAGGGAAGATTTGTTGAACAATGAATTAGTATGCTATGCCTTGTGTAGTCACTCATGTTCAACTCTTTGCCATCCCATGGACCATAGCCTACCAGGCACCTCTGTCCATGGGGAGTCTCCAGCTACCACAGAATCACAAAAATACTGGAATGAGTAGACTATTCCCCCTCCAGGGAATCTTCTCAACCCAGGAATCAAACCAGGATCTTCTGATTTGGATTCTTTACCAGGGAAGCCCAGTGAATTATTAGTATAGCACTAAAAGGTGTTACTACTTCTTATCAAGGTAAGAATTCCAGAGCCTTGTCTTTCTTCAAGGCTTGGATGGTATATTAGGGCTTAAAAAAAAAAAAAAAAAGGAACATTCAGGGTATAGAAACAAGCATTGGCTATAAGTAGCCTGGAATTTTATTTACCAACCTAAATCTCTGAATACTATGATTTTCACCTTTTTCCCTTGCCCACTGGGCTAGCCATTCTGTGATCCTATGTTGTGTTTCAAAGCTGCTCTGAGTTAGTATTGGTCACAGACAGTCCCTCAAGTTATGTCCTAGAAATGACTCTGGTACCTTCTATTGGAACCAAGCCTAGCTTTGCATGGTTTTAATTTTCTAAGCCCCTTACAACCAAGTAAGTGAAGTGGGTGTTGAAGTGAAAGCTGCTCTTAGTAATAGGAACTAAATCTAAATTATCAAAATCAGCATGCACATTTAGTGTCAAGTTACTATAATAAAATTAAGGCCCAGAACACTAGGCTAATGCATAAATCCCTTTTGGCTAAGATCAAGATTATCCCAAGAAACTTTCATATGGCTGAGGATTGATGGTGGACATTGAAATATAAGAGCTAAGATAAGAAGTAGGTGAGATCAACCCTGGGATTTCTTTGAAAGGAATGATGAAGCTCCAGTACTTTGGCCACCTCATGCGAAGAGTTGACTCATTGGAAAAGACTCTGATGCTGGGAGGGATTGGGGGCAGGAGGAGAAGGGGACAACAGAGGATGAGATGGCTGGATGGCATCGCTGACTCGATGGATGTGAGTCTTGAGTGAACTCAGGGAGATGGTGATAGACAGGGAGGCCTGGCGTGCTGCAATTCATGGGGTAGCAAAGAGTCGGACACGACTGAGCAACTGAACTGAACTGAACTGATACAAGTTGATATAAACTCTGCTGCAGAAAATTTTATTTTATTCATTTATATCAGTTCCATTTGCTGAGCTTTATCATCAAACATGAATTCCCAGGTTTGAATAGAGGGGAGCTCTGAGACAAGAACACCCAAGCAATATTTTGTCTTGCCAAATGATTTGAATCTTTCTGTTAGGATTCCCTCACTTCCATTATCACTGCCGTATTTACTCTTTAAAACCATGGTCCAATGAGGAGGAAAAAAACCTTCAGCACAGCTGAGCTGTATTGGCATTTAAAAAATGACCTATGATTGTAAGATAGATAAAATTAAACTTGAAGAAAATATAAACCACATATGAACTATACATTTCCCTAAGATTTGGCAACAAATCTATTCTGGTGAATATTAAAGTTGCTCTTATACAACTCAATTGGTCTTTCTGAGGTTTGGCTTCCCTGATGGCTTGGTGGATAAAGAATTCACGTATTATGCAGGAGACACAAGAGATGTGGGTTTGACCCCTGGTTGGGAAGATCCCCTGGAGAAGGGCATAGCAACCCACTACAGTATTCTTGCCTGGAAAATCCCATGAACTGAGGAACCCAGCAGGCTACAGTCCGAAGGGTGGTAAAGAGTTGGACACAATTGAGCTAGTATGCTCAATGCATGACAGTCTTTCTAAAATGGCAGCCCACTCCGGTATTGTTGCCTGGAAAATCCCATGGACAGAGGAGCCTGGTAGGCTGCAGTCCATGGGGTCGCAAAGAGTCGGACACGAACGACTGAGCGACTTCATTTTCACTTTCACTTTAGCACACATCAGAACAAAAGACTAGACTTAATTTTTGTGATTCAGTTTCCAACCACTGTTTGAACTTAGCAATCACTGTTTAAATAGCAAACATTTGTCGGAATCCTTACAGGTATCAAGCTTTATGCAAGGTTCTAAGCATACAATAATGAGAGGTCACTGCCTTTCCCATCAAAAAGTTGTCTGTGCTACCATGGACAGAACCACAAAATCAACTAAAAGGCAAGGCATGATATGACTTGAATTGGGAACTGAATTATCAAAATAATTACCAAATATGGCAGGTTTTGCGAAAATTAAGGTTTAAGATCAGAAGTAAAGAATCAGAGCATGAACTTACGGTTGCCAGAAGGAAGGATTTGGGGAAGGGATAGCCAGGGAGTTTGGGATGGACAGGTATACACTGCTATATTTAAAAAGAATAACCAACAATGACCTACTGTATAGCACAGGAATTCTGCTCAGTGTTATGTAGAAGCTTGGATGGGAGGGAGTTAGGGGGATAATTGATACTTGTACATGTATGGCTGAGTCCTTTTGCTGTCCACCTGAAACTATCACAATATTGTTAATCAGTTATACTCCAGTACAAAATTTAAAAGTTTTTTAAAAATGAAGGTTGAGATTCTTCTCATGGAACAGATCATTGGATACAGCAAATAGCCACTGGTAACATTTAAATTGCAGCAGGACTGGACTGTAATATCTGAGATAGAGCTGTTTTCTAAATCAGATCACATCAATTTTGAAAGTGGTTCTTTGGTTGTCAAAAAAAAATGTTGATTTAAAGGTTTATGTGATTTTGGCCATCTTTCTATTGTTTTATTTTAAATGACAAAAATTTCTTTTCTTTGGACAGGGATAATTAACATAGAGTCACAATTTTGACAGTGTTATAGCAATATTTTTAAACTTAATATTAATAATCCAGGGCCACAGTGACTTTAGATAATTTGCATTTAAGTTTTTTATAATCTCTTTGATTTCAAATGAGTAACCTATTGATAAAACACTGGACTATAGGTATGCAAAGTATTTGAAAGTTAAAATTTTAATAACAAATAGGTTCTACTGACCTTATTCTTTCTAAATCTCTAGAGATCAGGAATGAACAATGCAGTCAATTTGCAAATTTTTATTAAATATTCTCTGTACTATTTAGTGTTTTTCTTATTTTCAACAATAGATATATTTTCATTAAATATGTTTTCTCATATATTACATATATTTTCACTTCATTAAAAAGTTTATTTAAAGTTTCTTACAGGATGGCGTCACGTCCCGCTGCAGCCGCCATGGTTTCCCTGGCGACCGCTGTGCTCTCCGCGCCTGGGCGACGGAGATGCTGGCGAGGCGGCAGCGCGACCCACTCCAGTCCTTGCAGCGCCGCAGTCAGGAGCTGAAGCAGCAGGTACCGTCTGGTCGATGGGTTGCTTTTTGAGAGTCAACTGAAAGGAGCTCTAGAAGCAAGTAAAAGGAGAGATATGTACCAAAGATGTATCCAATTAAAACAGGCAATAGATGAAAATAAAAATGCTCTTCAAAAATTAAAAAAAGCTGATGAACCTGCACCTGTGGGAAATTACTATCAGAAGAAAGAAGAGGAGCACAATCTTTTGGATAAGCTTACCCACCAACTGCAGGAGCTTGCTGTGTCCATCAGCAGAGAAAATGTCACTGAAACTGGGGCACTCACTGAAAGAGAGGAAGAGGAGAATTCTGCTGAAGAAGATGAGGAAGAAGACGACGACGACGACGAAGAAAGTGAAGAAAGTAGGGGCGAGGATGAAGAAGCAGAAGAGGAAGAGGAAGAGAAACAGGAAGGTGAATCTCACCCAGAGGCCGCGAGCGGAGAATTCATTGCGCTGGGAGATTTTACGGCTCAGCAATTGGGGGACCTCACATTTAAAAAAGGAGAAATTCTCTGTATAATCAAAAAAAACTCTGATGGTTGGTGGATGGCTAAGAACGCCAAAGGAAACAAAGGCCTTGTTCCTAAAACCTACTTGGAGCCCTATAATAAAGAAGAAGGTCAAGAATCAAGTGAAGAAGGCAGTGAAGAGGATACAGAGTTAGGGGCTGAAACAGCAGAAGGAGCAGAGGTCAAGCAAAGAACCGATTCTCACTAGAGTGCTGTCCGGAAAGCCATCTCAGAGCAGATAAATACCGTCGATGTGCTGGCTGCAATGGGAGCTATTCCTGCCGGGTTCAGGCCTTCCACCCTCTTCCAGCTCCTGGAGGAAGGGAATCAATTTCGAGCAAGTTACTTCTTACAGCCAGAGCTCACACCTTCCCAACTGGCCTTCAGAGATCTAATGTGGGATGCAAAAACCGGCTCTATCAGGTCAAGACTGAGCCGTGTCTCCTTGATTCTGACTCTCTCTCTGGAGCTGCAAGATGATTCCTCTTCCAGGGGTGAGCATCCAAGTTCTGAGCAGACACGTGCGCCTCTGTCTGTTTGACGGCAGTGAGGTTCTGAGCAACATTCACACAGTCAGGGCCACGTGGCAACCTAAGAAGCCCCAAACATGGACCTTTTCTCCCCAGGTTACTGGCATCTTGCCCTGCCTGCTTGATGGCGACTGTTTCATCAGATCCAATTCTTCCTCTCCAGATCTTGGAATATTATTTGAACTTGGAATTTCTTATATTCACAATTCCACTGGTGAAAGAGGAGAGTTGAGCTGTGGCTGGGTGTTTCTGAAACTTTTTGACGCCACTGGAATTCCTATTCCAGCAAAGACTTACAAGCTCTTCTTGAACGGAGGCACCCCCTATGAAAAAGGCATTGAAGTGGACCCTTCAGTATCCAGAAGAGCACATGGTAGTGTTTTCCATCAGTTGATGACAATGAAGAGGCAGCCTCAACTTCTAGTCAAACTGAGATCTTTGAACAGAAGATCACGGAACACGCTAAGTCTACTACCAGAAACATTAATCGGAAGCATGTGCTGCGTTCATTTGTTGATATTTTATCGCCAGATTCTTGGAGATGTTCTCCTGAAAGACAGGATGAGCCTGAACAGTGCAGATTTAATTAGTAATCCAGTGCTGGCCACCTTCCCCAAGCTCTTGGAGGAGACAGACGTAATGGACGCACTCAGGAGTTCCTGGGCTGAGAAAGAGAGTACGTTAAAAAGATCAGAGAAGGGAGACAGGGAGCTCCTGAAGGCGGCGTTCCTGCTGGTTTACCACGACTGCGCGCTCCCCCTGCTGCACTCTGCGCTCCTGCCTCCGTCTAGATGGGCAGAGGAGGAGACTGAGGCTGCCCGGTGGAAGGGCATCGCCGACTTCCTCAAGCAAAACCAGGAAAATGAGGGCGCCCTCCAGGTTCTGCTGTCGCCGGAGGGGGTCCATGAACCTTTCGACATTTCCGAGCAGACCTATGACTTCTTGGGTGAGAAGAAAGAACCTAGCCTGACAGCAGTGGCCTTTGACCCTCAGCTTCCCGCTGAACCTGATAGACCCTCCACGGTGCCCTGCGTCACGTGGCCAAACTGGAACTAACGGCCCTGTCACTTTTCTGTACAGGCCACACTCTATAGGAAACATTTATCTGATAATTTGAACGTGTGTCACTACAGTAAAACAAATTTTTATAAGTAAAATTGTATAAGTTTAAAGAGATTTTTTTTTTTTTTTTTCAAAAAACAACTGCTACTTTTCTTTTAAAATTGAGTATAGTATATTGAGGATGAGATGGTTAGATAGCATCACTGACTGAATGGACATGATGGACTGATGGCATGCTGCCATCCGTGGGGTCGTAAAGTGTCGAACACAACTTAGTGGCAGAACAACAGCAACATGGTTGATGTGAAATATGAAAGTTTCAGGTATACAACATAGTGATGAACACTTTTTAAAAATTATGTTCTATGTAAAGCTTTATAAAATAACTGGCTATATTCCCTGTGTTGTACAATAAAAAAAAAAATAATAAAGTTTCTTACAAACTTTCCTCACTTGGGAGCTAAATATTTCCTCTGTTTCTCTAACCATGAAACCATTTCACTTGTATTTGGCAAGACAAAAGTGAAGAGTTTTGTTGCAAGTCACTGTGAGAATGCATTCAACTGTCTAAATGTTTCTGAAACTTTTAAACTTGCTGTCCACACTTACATGGCATCACTGAGTAATCCTGGGAATTTTTGAATCCTGTTTCCTCATTTTTCTTATAAGATTCAGAAAAGAGAACTGACATACATAGGACCACATACTTCCTTAGTTTATGACAACAGTGGGGATATAACCCAGAATTTTAAGACATTTTTATTATAACACAGCTGTCTCTTTAATTAGTTATGAAATAATAACAGGTATCTTTTGAAACAAAAGTTGTAATTAAAAAATTCTTTATATCCCAGAAGTTTAAATAGATCTGTGATAAAAAGTGATATAAAATCTCAATGTTCTAATTTAGGATATACTAAGAAAATTGCGTTTAACATCAGTGTTTGACTTGAGTAATAAACAAGGTAGCATCTAATCTTAAGTCAGCATAATACCCTAATAATATATTACAGTTTTTTCAATCCATGAGCATTTAAAATTAATTTTTATTTAAGTATAGTTTCTTTACAAAGTTATGTTAGTTTCTGCTGTACAACAAAGTGAATCAGCTATACATGCCCCTCCTTTTTGGATTTCCTCCCATTTAGATCACCAAAGAGCAGAGTAGGGTTCCCTATGCTATACAGTAGGTTCTCACTTTTTTACCTGTTTTATACCAAGCAGTGTGTAAATGTCAATCCCAATTTCCCAGTTTATCCCACCCCCTCCCACCCTGGTATCCATTGATCCAGTCTCTGATCTGTGTCTTTATTTCTGCTTTGCAAATAAGTTCATCTGTATTGATTTTCTAGATTCTACATATAAGCAATATAATATGATATTCGTTTTTCATTTTCTGACTTACTTCACTCTATATGACAGTCTCTGATCTATCCACATTGCTGCAAATTCTACTATTTTATTCCTTTTTATGGTTTATATCAGCAAAAACAAGACTGGGAGCTGATCATGGCTCAGATCGTGAACTCCTTATTGTAAAATTCAGGCTTAAATTGAAGAAAGTAGGGAAAAACACTAGACCATTCAGGTATGACCCAAATCGAATCCCTTATGATTGTACAGTGGAAGTGACAAGTAGATTCAAGGGATTAGATCTGATAGACAGAACCTCTGAAGAACTATGGAGAGAGGTTTGTGACATTGTACAGGAGGCAGTGATCAAGACCATCCCCAAGAAAAAGAAATGCAAAAAGGGAAAATGGTTGTCTGAGGAGGCCTGACAAATAGCTGTGAAAAGAAGAGAAGCTAAAGGAAAATGAAAAAGGAAAGATATACCCATTTGAATGCAGATTTCCAAAGAATAGCAAGGAGAGATAAGAAAGCCTTTGCAGGGATCAGTGTAAAGAAATAGAGGAAAACAATAGAATGGAAAAGACTAGAGATCTCTTCAAGAAAATTACAGATACCAAGGGAACATTTCATGCAAAGATGGGCTCAATAAAGGACAGAAATGGTATGGACCTAACAGAAACAGAAGATATTAAGAAGAGGTGGCAAAAATACGCAGAAGAACTATACAAAAAAGATCTTTCTGACCCAGATAACCACGATGGTGTGATCACTCAGCTAGAGCCAGACACCCTAGAGTCTGAAGTCAAGTGGGCCTTAGGAAGCATCACTACAAACAAAGCTAGTGGAGGTGATGGAATTCCAGTTGAGCTATTTCAAATCCTGAAAGATGATGCTGTGAAAGTGCTGCACTCAATATGCCAGCAAATTTGGAAAACTCAGCAGTGGCCACAGGACAGGAAAAGGTCAGCTTTCATTCCAATCCCAAAGAAAGGCAATGCCAAAGAATGCTCAAACTACTGCACAATTGTACTCATCTCACATGCTAGTAAGGTAATGTTCAAAATTCTCCAAGCCAGGCTTCAACAGTATGTGAGCTGCAAACTTCCAGATGTTCAAACTGAATTTAGAAAAGGCAGAGGAACCAGAGATCAAATTGCCAACATCCGTTGGATCATTGAGAAAAACATCTCCTTTTGCTTTATTAACTACACCAAAGCCTTTGACTGTGTGGAACACAACAAACAGTGGAAAATTCTTAAAAAGAGGGGAATGCCAAACCACCTGACCTGCCCCCTGGGAAATCTGTATGCAGGTCAAGAAGCAACAATTGGAACTGGACATGGAACAACAGACTGGTTTCAAATCGGGAAAGGAGTACATCAAGGCTGTGTATTGTCACCCTGCTTATCTAACTTATATGCAGAGTACATCATGAGAAATGCTGGAATGGATGAATCACAAGTTGGAATCAGGATTGCTGGAGGAAATATCAATAACCTTAGATATGCAGATGACACCACCCTTATGGCAGAAAGTGAAGAAGAACTAAAGAGCCTCTGATGAAAGTGAAAGAGGAGAGTGAAAAAGTTGGCTTAAAGCTCAACATTCAGAAAACGAAGATCATGCCATCTGGTCCCATCACTTCATGGCAAATAGATGAGGAAACAATGGAAACAGTGAGAGACTTTATTTTGGGGGGCTCCAAAATCACTGCAGATGGTGGTTGCAGCCATGAAGTTAAAAGACGCTTACTCCTTGGAAGAAAAGCTATGACTAACCTAGACAGCATATTAAAAAGCAGAGACATTACTTTACCAACAAAGGTCCATCTAGTCAAAACTAGTTTTTTCAGTACTCATGTATGGATGTGAGAGCTGGACTATAAAGAAAGTTGAGCACCGAAGAATTGAAACTTTTGAACTGTGGTGTTGGAGAAGACTCTTGAGAGTCCCTTGGACTATAAGGAGATCCAACCAGTCCATCCTAAAGGAAATCAGTCCTGAATATTCATTGGAAGTACTCATGCTGAAGCTGAAACTCCAGTACTTTGACTAACTGATGCAAAGAACCAACTCATTGGAAAAGACCTTGATGCTGGGCAAGATTGAAGGCAGAAGGAGAAGGGAACGACGGAGGATGGTGTGGTTGGATGGCATCACCAACATGATGGACATGAGTTTGAGTAGGCTCAGGAGTTGGTGATGGACAGGGAAGCCTAGTGTGCTGCAGTCCGTGGGGTTACAAAGAGTGGGACATACCTGAGAGATTGAACTGAACTGAACTGTACCACATCTTTATCCATTCTTTCCTTGATGCGCATTTGTTTCCAGGTTTGGCTATTGCAAATAGTGCTGTGATGAACACTAGGGATATGTATGTCTTTTTGAATTATGGTATTCTCAAGGTATATGCCCAATAGTGGGATTGCTGGATCATATGGTACTTGTATTTTTAGTATTTTTTGTTTGTTTCTTTTTTTAAAAAAATATTTATTTATTTATTTTACTTTACAATACTGTATTTGTTTTGCCATACATTGACATGAATCCGCCACGGGTGTACATGAGTTCCCAATCCTGAACCCCCCTCCCATCACCCTCCCCATATCGTCTCTCTGGGTCATCCCAGTGCACCAGCCCCAAGCATCCTGCATCCTGTATCGAACCTAGACTGGCAATTCGTTTCTTACATAATAGTATACATGTTTCAATGCCATTCTCCCATATTTTTAGTGTTTTGAAGAACCTCCATAATGTTCTCCATAGTGGCTATATCAATTTACATTCCCACTGATAGGGTCGGAGAAGGCAATGGCACCCCACTCCAGTACTTACTCTTGCCTAGAAAATCCCATGGACGGAAGAGCCTGGTGGGCCGCAGTCCATGGGGTTGCTAAGAGTCGGACACAACTGAGCAACTTCACTTTCACTTTTCACTTTCATGCATTGGAGAAGGAAATGGCAACCCACTCCAGTGTTCTTGCCTGGAGAATCCCAGGGATGGGGGAGCCTCATGGGCTGCCGTCTATGGGGTTGCACAGAGTCAGACACGACTGTAGCAACTTAGCAGTAGCAGCAGCAACTGATACAGTAAGAGGGTTCTGTCTGCTTTACACCCTCTCCAGAATTTATTTTTGTAGATTTTTTCATGAGGGCCATTCTGACTGATCTGAGGTGATTGCAGTTTTGATTGGCACTTCTCTAATAATTAAATATGTTGAGCATCTTTTCATGTGTTTATTAGCCAACTGTATGTCTTCTTTGGAGAAATGTCTATTTAGGTCTCCCACTCATTTTTGATTGGGTTGCTTGTTGTTTTCCTATTAAGCTGCATGAGCCATTAGAATATTTTGGAGATTAATCCCTTGTCAGTTGCTTCATTTGCAAATATTTTCTCTCATTGTGAGGGTTGTCTTTCATCTAGTTTATAATTACCTTTGCTGTGCAATAGCTCCTAAGTTTTTCTAGGTCCCATTTGCTTATTTTGTTTTCAATTTCATCACTTCAGGAGGTGGGTCAAAATAGATCTTGCTGTGATTTATGTCAAAGAGTGTTCTGCCTATGTTTTCCTCTAAGTTTTATAGTATCTAGCCTTGCATTTAGGTCTTCAATCCATTTTGAGTTTATTTTTGTGTATGGTATTAGGGAGTATTCTAATTTCATTCTTTTACATGTAGCTCTCCAGTTTTCCCAGCACCACGTATTGAAGAGGCTGCCTTTTCTCCATTGTATATTCTTGCCTCCTTTGTCATAGATTAAGTGATCACAGCCACTTAACCTATGAGATAAACCCAGACATAAGTGTGTGGGTTTATCTCTGAGCTTTCTACCCTGTTAACTTCTGTTTTTTTGCACCAGCACCATACTGTGTTAATAATTGTAACTTTGTAGTATAATGTGATGCCAAGGAGCATGATTCTTCCAGCTCCATTTTTCTTTCTCAAGATATCTTTAGCTCTTCAGGGTCTTTTGTGTTTCCAAACAAATAACAAAACTTTTTGTTCTAATTCTGTGAAAAAGGCCCTTGGTAATTTGATAGGACTTGCATTGAATTGTTTAAAGTAATATAGTCATTTCACAAAATTGATTCTTCTAACCCAGGACATAAATATGTTTTAAACATTCCTGCTTGCAGAGCACTGTCTTACTTTACAGAGAAAATGGTTGGGGGAGTTGGAGAGGATTAAATGAAAGTAAAGGACATCATGTTTTTATTTAAATAAAACCTTCAATATAGAAGTGTGAACAAATAAACTAACTTTTTTGCCAATTAAAAAAAAAATGTTTGTTATTTGCTAAGATATAGTGAGAGACAAATAACTCCCTAACTTCTCTCTTTTCCTTGCATCCCAGGTTCCATTCCAAGTATAAATAATATACCTCAGTCTTAAAAAGAGTTCCAGAGTCTGATCTCTTACTACCTCTCCCATTAGGCATCAATTTAAAGATCTGGACTCCATTTTTGGGTGTTTGACTACTTACCCTTCCCTCTCGCCCTTCTTCCTCAGTGCTTTCCCTCCTTTGGCACCAGGGGAGAGACAAACCATGTATGGGAGCCTGCAGTTCAGTCCCCCTCTGACTAGCCTAAAGCAATGTCCTTTTCCTGCTCTAAGCCATTTTTGGACCATCTTGGGACGCCTACTCAGTTCTCTCCACAAACCTTATCATATAAGTAATATACGTTTCCATGCCCCCTCTTAATGTGTGATGGTGGGGTGAAGGGGTGAGCTGATAATCACGGCTGACATCTGAAATCAGTTTTCGACAGAGGTATATCCGAAGGAGTGACCACAACACATTATAACCCTTGTTTAAGCTACCACTGCCTCTTGCCTCAAGTATTGCAATAACCTATATTATTGGCCTCCCAACCTCAGCTCTTATCCAATTTTTGTCTATTTTTCATAGGGTAACCAGGGTAATGGGCTTCTCTGGTGGCTCAGATGGTAAAGAATCTGCCTCCAACAATAGGAGACCCCAGTTTAACCCCTGGATTGGGAAGATACCCTGGGGGAGGGTATGGCAACCCACTCCAGTATTCTCAGTTCAGTTCAGTTCAGTTGCTCAGTCGTGTCTGACCCTTTATGACTCCATGGACTGCAGAACATGGAGCTTCCCTGTGCATCACCAGCTCCCACAGCTTGCTCAAACTAATGCCCATCAAGTCGGTGATGCCATCCACCATCTCATCCTCTGTTGTCCCCTTCTCCTCCTGCCTTCAGTCTTGCCCAGCATCAGGGTCTTTCCCAGTGAGTCAGCTCTTTGCATCAGGGGGCCAAAGTATTGGAGTTTCAGCTTCAGCATGAGTACTTCCAATGAATATTCAGGACTGATTTCCTTTAGGATGGACTGGTTGGATCTCCTTGCAGTCCAAGGGACTCTCAAGAGTCTTCTCCAACATTGCAGTTCAAAAGCATCAATTCTTCAGTTCTCAGCTTTCTTTATAGTCCAGCTCTCACATCCATACATGACTACTGGAAAAACTGTAGTTTTGACTAGATGGACCTTTGTTTGTAAAGTAATGTCTCTGCTTTTTAATATGCTCTCTAGGTTGCTCATACCTTTTGTTCCAGGAGCAAGCATCTTTTAACTTCATGGCTGCAATCACCATCTGCAGTGATTTTGGGCACCAAAAAAAATAAAGTCTCTCACTATTTCCATTGTTTCCCCATCTATTTCCCATGAAATGATGAGGCTGGATGCCATGATCTTAGTTTTTTGAATGTTGAGTTTTAAGCTAACCTTTTCACTCTCCTCTTTCACTTTCATCAAAAGGCTCTTTAGTTCTTCTTCACTTTCCATCATAAGGGTGGTGTCATCTGAATATCTGAGGTTATTGATATTTCTCCCAGCAATCTTGATTCCAACTTGTACTTCATCCAGCCAGGCATTTTGCATCATATAATCTGAATATAAGTTAAATTAGCAGGGTGACAATATACAGCCTTGATATACTCCTTTCCCAATTTGGAATCAGTCCATTGTTCCTTGTCCAGTTCTAACTGTTGCTTCTTGACCTGAATACAGATTTCTTAGGAGGCAAGTAAGGTGGTCTGTTATCCCCATCTCTTGAAAAATTTTCCACAGTTGTGATCAACACAAAGGCTTTGGCATAGTCAATAAAGCAAAAGGAGATGTTTTTCTGGAAGTCTCTTGTTTTTGGTTGATCTAGTGGATGTTGGCAGTTTGATCTCTTGTTCCTCTGCCTTTTTAAATCCAGCTTGAACATCTGGAAGTTCACAGTTCACATATTGTTGAAGCCTGGCTTGGAGAATTTTGAGCGTTACTTTGCCAGTGTTTGAGATGAGTGCAAAGAATGTTCAAGCCACCTCACAATTGCACTCTGGTTCCTCTGCCTTTTCTAAATCCAGCTTCAACATCTGGAAGTTCCTGGTCTTATTCTGAGCATAATTTTTGCTATGCAAGAATTTCAATTGGCTTGCCACCTCTGCAAGGAATGTAAGGCTATAATCTTCAACTGAGAGCCATGAGCTGTGTTTACATTCAGTAGATGAGAAAGGAGAATGGCTGGGATCAGTTGGTCCTATTTTACATCAGGCACTGTGGTAATTAAATAGAATGATTATTCTACCAGTTGTTTTCTGAATGCTCCTATACTTTCTTTAGATTTCTGCCCTGCAATTTTCACATGGAGGGGCTTGCAGGATGCTATTTGGGAAGCTGCAGGTTGTCTCAACTGTTTTCTTTTTGTCTTATTGAGTTGACTTCCCATGTCAGTCCTTTAAAGCTAGTGGGAACCCTGTGTTTGCATCCCTTCCAAAGAGATGCAGTCTTACTGAAAGCTCATGAGAAAGGGTATGCATCGACTCTTCCTCCAAGCAAGATGGTTTCCACAGAAAACTACATGAAGTAAGTGCTCACAGGAACTTCAAGTTTTTACAGTTTAATCTTCCACATATTTCTTTTTGTTAAATCATAATTTAAGAAATAGATTCAAATCATTTTTAAATGCAAGACTCAAGTATGTGTGATGTGCTGACTAATAGCCCCCATGGAGATATGGTATTATTACACTTTAAACTTGTGCAATCCTGACACTGGATGTGAAATAAAAACATGGCTTTCTATCACCTTGCATTTGAATTAGTGACTTTTAATTCAATTTTTCATACTTAAGATTTGCCTTTATTTGTAACTCTTTTTGTGACACTTAGCATCCTATGTCTTTATACTTTTACATCTACCATTTTTTATCATGCTATGTCTGGTATTGAAAGCTAGTCTTCCCCAGACTGTAAGCTGCTTGAAGGCAAGGAAGATATTTTTGTGTCATCTCCTTAACAGTGGGCTATATCCTTCACCAATCGAAAATTTCTCTACATGGTGTAAGTCAGCACCCAGGGCTTCTTAGCCTCCATCCCAACTTTCTCTCTATTGAAATATAGTCACTATAAACACAATAATAATCTTTAGTCAACCCCCAGATGTCAAAGTAACTCATATTAGGGGCAGAGAGGGCAATACCTCTAGCAGTAAAATTCCATACCTCATACTTACCCCTGGTTCCATCAGCTGTTTTTAGTTAGTGGGGTGAGGCCAAGTTCTCCATCAGGAGGGTCAGTGGCTGTTCTCACCATGTTATTAGATTCATATATTCTTGTGAATTTTTATTTTCTTTTTATGGACTGTCTCTCTTCATCTCTAATAATGCTCTCTTTTTTTTTTTACAGTCTTAACATCATCTGATGGTGACTTGTTTAAGTGTCTGTATTATAGATTGTTTCCCTACATTTGTCTTCAATCTTCTGTCTAAAGTATATCTATAGTAAACAGCATACACTTGCTTTTTCCTTTTATAACCAGCGAGAAAACTTGACTTATTACAACATGATGAGAATGGTGACTTTTCCCCATTCCCCTAGCTAGCTGTAATGCTACAAGTTTAGAACTTTTAATCTGTTTCACTCCCTTCTCATTTGTGTCTGTGTGTATCTGTTACTCTTTTTATGTGAAAAAATATCACTTCATAGTCTTCTGGCTTCTATCATTTCTCTGCCATATTAAAGCAGTCAAAATACATCCCTGGCTATCTAAATGCTGTTCTCTTGTCTTTGTTTTTAAACTGTTTTATTGAGATATACTTTTATGTAATTTCCTATTTATTCTGATGGGGGTTCTTGAATGAGTGGCTCAATATCTTTCATCAATTTTGGAAAATCCTTGTCTATCATCTATTTAAATATTGCATCTTGTCCATTCCCTTAGTCCTTTCCTATTGAAATTCTGTAAAATAATTATTTTCTTTAATCTGCATAGCCCCTTTAACCCTAAATTCCATTTGGAGTGACATTAATATTGCTGGTCATGCTTTCTTTTTGTTTGCAGTTGACTGGTATTTCTTTATCCATCTGTGTCCCTTTTGAATAAAAGAATTGCATGATTCTTTTATTTTATGTAGGTTACTCATAGAGCTTCCCAAGTGGTACTAGTGGTAAAGAACCTGCCTGCCCTTTCAGGAGACTTAAGAGACATGGGTTCAATCCTTGGGTCAGGAAGATCCCTTGTAGGAGGGCATGGCAACCCACTCCAGCATGCTTGCCTGGAAAATCCCATGGACAGGAGAGACATGGGACAGACAAAACCCCATGGCAGACTACAGTCCACGGGGTCTTAAAGAGTCAGACCCAACTGAAGCAACCAAGTGAGCGCACAGACACACACATGTTACTTATAAACAATGAAAAGTCAAAGTGTTAAGTGTCAAGTTGTGTCCAACTCTTTGTGACTCCATGGACTGTAGCCTGCCAGGCTCCTCTGACCATGGGATTCTCCAGGCAAGAATCCTGGAGTGGGTTGCCATTCTCTTCTCCTGGGGATCTTCCAGACTCAGGAATCAAACCCAAATCTCCTGCATTGCAGGCAGTTTCTTTAACATCTGAGCCACCAAGGAAGCCCGCACACACTGCACACACACATGTTACTTATAAACAGTAAGTAATATATAAAATATATGATGTCTAACAATTCCTGTCTTCAAACCTTTCACTGGCATGTAGTGTAATAATTGATATACTTGATTTTATTTCTTCCTTTTAATTTATTGCTTCTTTTTCTCACAATTTTCTTTTTCCTTTTAAAAACTATTGCTGTTTTATTTAGTTTGCTATTCATTCCATCTTTTGCTCCCTGTTTATTTGGAAGTTCCATTGTTCTTTTTCAGTAAGGTAGGATCAGCACTGACCTTACCCTAGCGATCCATACACAGATCTTAATCTGTATTCATCGGCTGAAGTACTAATTCTTTGGCTCCATGCCATTAAGCAATTACTTACCTAGACCACAGGAGAGGAAGCCCCTTGGGTTTTTTCTCCCAGGACCACAACAGAATTCAAGACTCCCTTCATTCCTACTTGCCAGTAACTTAGGGCAGCTGCTTCAATTTGGAACTAAACAGCTCAGAGTCGCTCAGAAGAGGAAGGAGGCTGTATTCAGGTAACCCTGTTTCTAGAATCTCAAGTGCCTCTCATATACTACCTCATTTGATCCTCCCACAGAACATCTTCACAGAATATTCATTTCCATGATGACTGCGTTAGGAGAGATAAGCCGTGCTTCACCACAGAGTGGCACACATCTGTCTTTGCAGCTGAGCTATTGGTTGCATACTACTTTTTCACGATGCACTCCTTGGGAACAATTTGGAGCCTATTCATTCCTCTCTGGAACTGTCTCTATTCCAATTAATACTCAGATAGGATTAGTTGGGAGTACTTTGTGTGTTATCTCTCTGTATTACCTAGGTTCACATCCACAAATCAGTTCCAGAGACTTCCCATTCCAAGGACTGCCATGGTTGTGCAGGACAGATATGACAGTGATAACTATTGTAGTTACAGCAATCATTACAATAATTTTGGTTACTGATTGCTCACTTTACAACACTGGGCAACTTAATATATTGTTAATCTTTGCAACTTTACAGGGCAGTGTAATTATCCTCTTACTACAGATGAGGAAATGAGGGCTTCAGAGAGTTTAAATGATTTGCTCAAATTCTTTTAGATGTTCAGTGGAAGAGCCTGGGTGCTGAGCACCTTGGTTTGCCTGTCCTTCCTTCCACTGCATCTCAGGTGCTCTAGCTGGGCTCAGACAAGCTGTTGGTTTATGCAGAGCCACCTTAGGGGAGGGGAGGACTGAAGTAGTGTAGTTACAGCACCATCCGTGTTCCCACCAATACAGCTCAGAGAGTTCTCAGAGTGAGGATGGGAAGTAGATCAGAACTGGAATGGAAGACTTTCTCAATTTCTTTGGACTTCGTTCTCTCCATTAGCACTTCCTGTGTCTGTCTGCCATGCCATATGCAATGCTAAAGCTATTTTCCTCCTTGTCAGTGTCCTTCTTTTTCTTCCTTTCTCTGTTTCCCTGCTCCAATTCGAAGCCCTGTTCTTAATTTCAGCTGCTAAAGTAGCATGTGATCGCTAGCAAAACTAAAGCTTCAGGAGACTTTCCAGATAAGTGAGAAAACCTCTTCATCTGGCAGAAGTTGGGGCAGTAACTGAGGCCTTGAGAGGCAATGGGGCTGACTGGAGTGATGTTCTGCTCATAGCTCTGCTCCCCCACACAACATACTACTTTGTTAAGGCTAGATGGGGTAGCTCCTAGGGCTTAAGGTATGTTCTCTCTCAGAGGTACTTAAGGAAAATCCCTGAAGATGGACGACCAGACAAATAGCAGGCTGACAATTGGCCATCCTATCACTCTTAAAAGGGTCTAATCTGTGCCTTGAGGAAATGAAACTCATATTCTGGTATGTCTCCATTATGTAGGGTAGAATAGACACAGCAAAGATGAAGGCTGTAAAAATTAAATGTGGTATCTGCAGGTCTACTAACAGCTGTTACTGGCTATCAGTTGATGTAATTATATTTTCATCTTTAACTACTCATTTGTACTTTAAAATTTAAATGTCTTAACAAGTAACTAGAATTTTTCCTGGAGGCTTTTCCTGGTGTGTGAGTATGTATTTTTAAGCAGATTCATGTTTATGCCCCAAAGTCATCAGTGCTGACGTGAAAATAAAATTACTGCTTTGGACTCAAGCCCTGAAAGAAATCACTATTGGTTTTCTTAAAAAATATCTTATATCCCTAGGCTATCTTTTTTTCCCCTTTTTTCCTGCATTCATCAGAAGCATCTTCTGCAACCTGTCAAGTGTCTCCCCTCCAGGCATATGTAGATACTCCCAAGACAGGAGAAAAGGTGATTTTCCCTAGCTTCTGATCGGAGCAGAGCACCATGAACTATTCGTCAAAGAAGAGTATTTCTGTTAGACTTTTGGTTGCAAGCAACAGAAATCAACTTCAGCTAACTTAAACAAAGAAAAGTTACAGGAAGGATTTGGGGAGCTCACAGAATCCTTGGAAAAAATGGAGAATCAGCCTTGAACAATACATGAGAATCAAGAAGACTTGGCATCCAGAAACACAAACTGATGGTCCCAGAGGTGAGTCCAGTTAAAGATTTTGTGCAGCCACCACCACTACTGGACCCTTTAGACTTACAACCTTCCTTCTGGAAATATGATATCAATTATCTCTGTCTTTGTCAGTTGTCTCAAGATTCAAAGTCCAAGGCGAGAGCATTTGACTGTCCAAGTCACATGTTTGTTGCTGGAGTGTGAGAAGAGGTAGTTTCTGACTCCTTGCTCTTCTCTAGTCAGGAGATCCTGCACTTAATGCACAGAGGGGCCATCCCCATAGTCAGAAGGATATTCAAATCGTTGGTAACCAAAAAATCCACTTTGGATAGTCAACAATTTCCCAGTTCATTTAGATAATTATTCCAGCTTAATTTCACACTATCTTGATGAATCCATCAGATTTCTACACTCCTAGATTAACTGGATAAATGATAGCAATCTGATGTGTCTATGTGTCTATGACCCTGGCCAAGTGGGGATAGAGGCCCTTCCTATGGGACATACACATATGAGACATCAGAGCAATGATTAGAGTACTTCCTTCTCAAAATAGTTCTATGCCTAAATGGCCTTAAAGTCTAGAAGAAAAATAAGTATTTACACCCCCAACTTTGAATTTTATGCCTCCTATATAACAAAGCCCAAGAAATGTTTTTTGAGTACATACTTATAACAGCTACTTTTTATTTGGCACTTAGCTTCATACCAGGCACTGTGAAAAGCAATTTGTATGCATTATCTAATTTAATTGCTACATTATCCTTATTTTACAAATGAGGCATCAAGTGTAATGAGGTTAAGTAACTTCTTTAGTGTTGCACACCTAATATGTGGCAGAGTCCTCAGAACCCTAGCCTGTCTAGAGTGAGCTGGGTAATGAGATACTTCCTCATTGTGTGCTCTGCTCTGAGCTCCCAAGAAATGACTACTGACATTTTATTTGGCCGTGCCAACTGGCGTAACTTACTTCCCTGATCAGTGATGGAACCTGTCCCCCTGCAGTGGAAGCTCGGAGTCTTAACCACTGGACCACCAGGGAAGTCCCACTGCTGCCATTTTAATTGCAGCTCAGCCATCTTTGGGCTCAGTTTTATTATTATCATCAATATAAATATATCATAGGATAGAACAGAACAGAAACTAGAAGTTGTTTCTGCCTCTCTCTCTGTATCTATTTTCTTATACAGTCTATCTGTATCTTTCTTTTTTTTCTCCTGGTGGGGTGGGGAGGGTTTTGAGGGGAGCAAATACTATCATTTGTGCTGTGTATGTACTAAGTCACTTCAGTCGTGTCCTATTCTTTGCGACCCTATGAACTGTAGCCCACCAGGCTCCTCTTTCCGTGGGATTACTGAAGTGGATTGTTATGCCCTCTTCCAGGGGATCTTCCTGACCCAGGGATCAAACCAGCATTTCCTGCATCTCGTGCATTGGCCAGCAGGTTCTGTACCACTCATGCCATCTGGGAAGCCCCATACTATCATCTACAAGAGAAGAAAGGACTTTGGGACACGGTTGGGATTGCTATTTCCAGGAACAGGAGGAAATGGAATTTTCCACTTGGATTTAGAGAGCTAGGATGTCCACATACATAAACCAATTCCTAGACAGAAACTTGACATAGAAAAGAATCCATGAAACCTGGAGAGCTTTAAAAAAAAAGAGAGAAAGTTGACAGTTGCTAATTGGTTAATTTAGTGCTTCACTAAAATAACTCCAAATTTGAGCACTGCCAGATGAACAGTAGGAAAAGTAAGCAGGAAACACATTTAATGCACTTAATGAAGTGAAATGCATGTGACTATTAGTCAAACAAGTAGCTGGTCTGCATTTTCTTGTCCACCCTTTACAAGGTAAGGTTTTCCTGAAGTAATATATGAAAATGCATAGAGCAAAAGGGATACTCAATAAATATTCATTCACTTTCCTCCTCCAACCCACTTTACCCCTTCATCCCATGTGTGCAAGGAAAGGATCTGAGGCCACTCCATGTGTTATCAGCAGAGAGAATTCATGCATGCATCTGGTCACTCAACAGCAATTCCTGGAGGACTGCTCTATGTCAGAGACTATGCTCAACAGGGAGGAAAAACAATAAAGCAAACAGTTCTTATTCTCGTGGAACTCTAGCCTTGCACAGCCAGAAACTTTAAATCCGTTCAGTTCCGTTCAGTTGCTTAGTGGTGTCCGACTCTCTGGGACCCCATGGACTGCAGCATGCCAGGCCTCCCTGTCCATCATCAACTCCTGCAGTTTACTCAAACTCATGCCCATTGAGTCGGTGATGCCATCCAACCATCTCATCCTCTGTTGTCTCCTTCTCCTCCCGCCTTCAATCTTTCGCATCGTCAGGGTCTTTTCAAATGAGTCAACTCTTTGCATCCCAGATGAACAGTAGAAAAAGTAAGCAGGAAACACTTTTAATGGACTTAATGAAGTGAAATGCATGTGACTGTTAGTTAAACGAGCAGCTGGTCTGCATTTTCATATCCAAGTCCTGGACTTTAAATCAGTGATTGTTTAACAACTGTCATGATGTGTGCTATGAAGACACAGAATGCAAGGAGTGGAAAGGAAGATCTAGAAATAGTCTCCCTTCCTTCTTTCCTCCTTCTTCTTTAGCTATGGATCCCACACCTGATATAATTAGGCAAGAATAGAAGAATAGAATGCTTCCCAGGTGGCACTAGTGTTAAAGAAATAAGAGATACAGGTTTGATCCTTGGGTTAAGAAGATCCCCTGGAGAAGGGCATGGCATTCCACTCTAGTATTCTTGCCTGGAGAATCCCCACGGACACGGGAACCTGGAGGATTACAGTCTGTAGGGTTTCGAAGAGTTGGACGTGACTGAGCAACTAAGCGCCCACAGAGAAGAATATAGTGCTGTCATTTGCACGTTTGCTGAGTTGTGTCCAACTCTTTGAGACCCTATAGCCCACCAAGCTCCTCTGTTCATGAGGTTTTCCAGGCAAGAATACTGGAGTGAATTGTCATTTCTTCCTTCAAGGGATCTTCCTTACCCAGAGATCAAATCTGCATGTCCTGAGTCTCCTGCATTGACAGGTAGGTTCTTTACTGCTTGAGCCACTGGGAAAGCCCAGTGTGTAGTACTGTGTGTTTGCATGAATCAGGTTGTGCCTTGCCTTCAGCTCAGGCTCAGACCAAAGCCTTGAAAAGAGTTCCACCCAGAGTCCTTAGGGAGTGTACACATGGTTGGCTACTTTGGGTTGCCTCAGTCCCCAGGGAAGCTCCTGGCAACACGGTCTGAGCCAGAATCTCAGGTGTTCTTAAAATAGGCCAGCAAATGATGTCTGAGATGGCAGATGCTCTGGTTTTAATGTCAGTGAGGATGATGAGGCTGTGTTGTTACATTATATTTTCTGTGTTCTTAAGCTTCCATGTGGCTTTATAGCTAAGGAATTGTTCTTGTCTTAGCACTGAGCTCTGAAGAATCTTTGTATCACAAGTATAGAGACATATAAGTGCTAATATGTGTGAGCATCCAAAAACTATTTCTTGACAATAATAGCTAAACTTTTACGAAACACTTACATGCTAAAAGGTTTCAGATTTGATCTCTTGGAGGCATTATTATCCTACTTCATTGAGACCATGAGGCTGTGGGAGTTTTGAAATTTAGTTCAGTTCCTAAAGTGAAAGTGTTAGTTGCTTAGTCATGTCTGGCTGTTTGTGACTCCCAAGGACTGTAACCCACCAGGCTCCTCTGTCCATGGAATTCTCCAGACAAGAATATTGGAGTGGGTTGCCATTTTCTTCTCCAGAGGAAATTCTTTCCTGACCCAGGGCAGATTCTTTACCACTTGAGCCACCAGGGAAGCCCCAATTCAGTCCCTAGGAGTGTAAATATTTCACTTTGAACATAAAACTTCAAATCATGATCTCAGAATTGTATTACTATCAGGGCAATTCTTTTTACTATGTCACCTAAGGCAAGTTATTTAGCTCCTTGGGCAATGGTTCTTAAAGTGAAGTTTCCAGGAAACAAACTCGCTCAGAAGGGCAATGCAGACAGTGGAGTGCAGTTTATTACACCAGCAGGCCCAAGGCAGAGTCTCCTCTTAGCCAAGGACCCCAACCAGCATTTGTGAAAATCTTTTATACCCTACATGTACGTGTCTGAACCCACCACTCCAAATTCCTTGAGACTTACATAAACCAAGGAAAATACAATCCCAATAACCCCATCATTCACATGCTATGTGCTCATGTGCTCAGACAGTCAAACAATTAGCCACTAATCAATAAACCTGAGGTTACACTCTGATAGATACAGAAAAATTTACCACCTGTCTGGAGGAAGGGGTGATTAGTGTATGTTTTCTCTTAGGCGATGAGTAACCTAGATATGATCTTCAAGGTTCCCCAGTCTGGAGGGGGTCTTACCCTTCTGTTGTTGTTTTCATAGGCACTAAACACAGAGTTCAGAGCCCATTGGAAAGGTGGCCGAGCATGGTCAGCATGAGCAGGCCTAAGATGGAGTCCAGGCCCTATGAATTCCTTCTTCATTCCCCTCTCTTGATGCTCTTAACTCATAATATGAGCATCATTCATAGGGATATATTGCACCCTGGCTCTCCGACTGCCAATTTGGGAGAATGATATCAACCTTCGGGTTACAAAGTTCATAATACATTGTAAAATTCAGGGTCCACAAAGCAGAACTATCAAGGCAACTACAACAGTGGTAAATATAGTTTTCCACCAACCGCCCTTCACCCAAGATAGGACCGAAGTCCAGAAAGGAATGTTTTCATTTGACATTGCTTTTACCTGGTTTTTCATGTCATCTAAAGCAGTCTATACATTGCCAGATAAGTCAGGAATGTATGCACAACATTCAACCTTAATTATAGCACAGGTCCCTCTTTGAGCAGCTGTGAGTATGTCCAAAGCCATTCTATTATGAATTACCACTTTTCTGATTTGGATTTGCTCTTCATTTAAGGCTTGGATGGCTTTTGTTCTATCCAGAAGGGCCTGTTTTGTGAAATTAGTCAAGGCCTCTACTTTAATCAATCATGATATCTGTTGTCCTTATAGAGGATACAAATAAGTCAGCAATATACTCATATCAAGGAGTATGTCAAGGCTGTATATTGTCACCCTGCTTATTTAACTTCTATGCAGAGTACATCATGAGAAACACTGGACTGGAAGAAACACAAGCTGCAATCAAGATTGCTGGGAGAAATATCAATATCCTCAGATATGCAGATGACACCACCCTTATGGCAGAAAGTGAACAGGAACTTGATGAAAGTGAAAGTGGAGAGTGAAAAAGTTGGCTTAAAGCTCAACATTCAGAAAATGAAGATCATGGCATCCGTCCCATCACTTCATGGGAAATAGATGGGGAAACAGTGGAAACAGTGTCAGACTTTATTTTGGGGGGCTCCAAAATCACTGCAGATGGTGACTGCAGCCATGAAATTAAAAGATGCTTACTCCTTGGAAGAAAAGTTATCACCAACCTAGATAGCATATTCAAAAGCAGAGACATTACTTTGCCAACTAAGGTCCATCTAGTCAAGGCTATGGTTTTTCTTGTGGTCACGTATGGATGTGAGAGTTGGACTGTGAAGAAAGCTGAGCACTGAAGAATTGATGCTTTTGAACTGTGGTGTTGGAGAAGACTCTTGAGAGTCCTTTGGAATGCAAGGAGATCCAACCAGTCCATTCTGAAGGAGATTAGCCCTGGGATTTCTTTGGAAGGAATGATGCTAAAGCTGAAACTCCAGTATTTTGGCCACCTCATGTGAAGAGTTGACTCATTGGAAAAGACTCTGATGCTGGGAGGGATTGGGAGCAGGAGGAGAAGGGGACGACAGAGGATGAGATGGCTAGATGGCATCACTGACTTGATGGACATGAGTCTGAGTGAACTCCGGGAGTTGGTGATGGACAGGGAGGCCTGGCGTGCTGTGATACATGGGTTCGCAAAGAGTCAGACACGACTGAGCGACTGAACTGAACTGATACTCATATCACTGAAACACGGATCTTGTCCACCTAGCATGTAAATAAGGTAGATTTACCGGGTAGATTTACAACAAGTAGGTTAGGCTTTTTTTACACTGGCATTTATATCAAATGTAACCCCATGACCCGAGTCTATTGACTGTAGGTCTTACACCAAGAGAGCAGGGAGAGGTTATGATTGACAAGAGAGAGGAAAGTCTCTTTTTGTCATCCCAGAAAAGAGCAAAGTGGTTTAAAATCTCCTTGGTAGAGTGGTGACACCCACCAAGGAAGTCCATCCATGACTGACAGAGGCATAGCCCTACATACCCAGCAGTTGGAAGTGTTGTGGAAGTCTGCGTAGGAATGTGCCCGTGAGATGAAAATATTGTCCTGAGTTGAAACAGAAGTTAAATTCAAAATCACATTGATGAGGCCAAGCAGCAAGAGTTGACTGTGGGGCTTCATCCTGAAGGGGCTCGTCCAGGATCTTCTTTTCCTTCTTCTTAAGGATGGTCTTAGTCTCTCGAGGGTCAGCGGGGTCCCTCTGTGCAGTCCAATCAGCGTTTTTTGGGTCTGCATGGTATGTTCTCTTCACCCTCATATGATGGATCCAAGGAACAATACCTGCAACTTTAACTGCAGTAGGGGTAGTTAGAATAACATAAGGGCCCTTTCACCAAGGGGCTAGCAAATCATGTTTCCAATCTTTGACCCATACTTGGTCACCAAGCGTAAACTCATGAATCTGTTCCCCAAGGGGGAACGGCACCCTTTTCTTGTACAAACTTAGTTACCTGATTTATTACCTTACCCAGTTCCATCTGCTGTGAAATCCTATTCCCCTTACCTGAGGCAAATTTGTTGACACCTGTTTTATTATGGGAGGGGGCCTCCCATTCACAATTTCATATGGAGAATAGCCTTGGGACTGTGGGGTCATCCTGAGTCTGAGCAGAGCCGTCGGAAGCAAGTCCACCCAGGAGCAGTCAGTCTCTATGACCCACTTGGAGAGTCTCTTTAATGTCCGGTTGGTTCATTCCACCATCTTAGAACTCTGGGCCTATATGCAGTGTGCAGTTTCCATTTGATGTTTAGAGTTTTGCTTACCTGTACTAAATCAGCTACAAAAGCTGGGTCACTGTCTGAACCAGTGCTGGTAGGAAGTCCAAATCTGGGAACTATTTCCCTAAGCAGGCACTGGGCTACTTCTGATGCTCTTTCAGTCCAGGTAGGAAAAGCTTCTACCCATCCTGAGAATGTACATACCATGACCAGCAGGTAACAGTAGTGTCGGTGAGGTTTCATTTCAGTGAAGTCCACTCCCAGGTGTTCAAAGGGCAGCATGCCTTTCCGCTAAATACCCAGAGATTTTTGTCTGAATACCTGAGAGGCAGCATTAACCTGTGAGGAGGCAGCATGGCCTAGGTGGGTCGCTTGGTGTGCTTGGCTTGCCAGATTGTGTGCCAGCTCCTCCGGTACCAATAATTTGCCACTTGGCAATTCCCACCATCCCTTTTCAGTCTTGATGGCCCCTTCCGCCCTGGCTAACCTGACAGCCGTTGTCCTTGTTTTATCAGGCTAGTGCCATCAGTATATAGGACTCAATTAGGGTCTGGACCCTTGTGTCCTTCTTAAAACAAACCCCAGATACCCTACCACCCCTTTGCAGATCTGTGCCTTCTTCTTCGACACCCAGTAACCTGCTTCCATCAGCAGCTGGAGCAGTGCTTTTGTCCCTTCCCAGCATTTTTCCTTGGTTTGGGGGCCAGCAGCAGGTCTTCCCCATGTTGAAGGAACCAACATCCATACTCTTCCGGATGGAATGAGTCCAGGTCAGAAGCTAGGGCTTCCCCAAAGATGGCTGGGGAGTTCTTAAACCCTTGTGGGGGCGTCCAGATGAGCTGTTGCTTGGTGCCCCCGACTGGATCTTCCCATTCAAAGGCAAAGATGGGCTGTGACGCTGGGGTGAGGCATACGCAGAAGAAGGCATCCTTGAGATCTAGGCGAGTATAAACTTTAGTCCTCAGTGGGAGGAGGCTAAGTAAGGTATAGGGGTTTGGAACAGTGGGGTGTAAAGTCACAGTAGCCTGGTTGACTAGCCTGAGATCCTGTACAGGCCTATAGTCCTGTCCTCCTTCCTTTTTGACTGGCAGGATCGGCATATTACAAGCCGACTGGCACTCTACTAGAATGCCCGCTTGTTTCAATCTATTGATGTGGAGCAGTGTGCCAGCCCAGGCCTCTATCAGTAGTGGGTACTGGAGCCTTCTAACCAAGATGGTGCCTGGTTTGAGTTCTATTATCACTGGAGCTAGATGTCTAGCCAGCCTGGGGGGGGAGGGGGCTTTGTCTTTCACCCAGAACTCAGGGAATAATTGAGTTAGCTCTCTCTTGCTCTTCCAGCCCACCTGGTTCTTCCTTCAGAGGCTCATGCAACCTCCACTCATCTTGGGGTGGTATTGAGAGAGAGAGCTAATAAGTCATAGTGTCCATCCAGAAGGTGGGCCTCTCCTCAGGGGAGTAAGTCACTTGTGCTCCTAGTTTGGAGAGCAAGTCTTTTCCCAACAGGGGTACTGGGCACTCAGGAATGTAGAGGAATTCATGAATCACTTGGTGCCCCCCCATCTGACATTTTCTGGGCTGGCAAAATGATTTAATTATGTCTTCTCCCAATACCCCAGTTACATCGGTAGTCTTTTTGGACAGTGGTGCCACAGGTTTTGTTACTAGCAACAGTTCAGCTTGTATCCACCATGAAGTCAGTGTTTTGGTCCCCCACTTTTAAGGTTACCATGGGCTCTTGGGGACCTGATATCTCTGAGCCCCGGCAGCCCTATTTAATTTCCAAGTCAGCAAGCCCCACAACTGCTGGAGCTTCCTCTTCCTTCCTTGCCTTAGGGCATTCATTCTTCCAGTGGCAAAGGCTCAGCACCGGGCACACTGGTTTGGCTGTAATGGGGCCCAGGGCCTCCGTTGGGACCAGTTGAATGACTGTCCTGTCCCTGGGGCAGAGGAGGTTTTTCCGGATGGCCTGAGATAGACTTTCCCAGAGCAGCAGCTAGCATTGCAAATCTCTTGTCTGTTCTCTTTCATTCCCTCTGGCTCTCTGGCAGAGCGCAGTCTCTGTTTAATTCCAACGTCTCCCTCCCCTTCTTGGCAGTACTCACCGAGAGAGAGACGGGTATAGCTTGGGCAGTTCGGCTGGAGCCAGATCCTGGAAGTACTGGCCAGAGGCTCTGTCGCCCGGATCGGAGCCTGCCGAGGTGGCGGCTCTACGACCTTGGGAAGAGCTGGCGGAGGAGCAGCGGCTGCTGCAGGACTTCACCTGGCCCTGGATTGGGCACTAAGGTGGCCTCCGATCCTGATGGAGCACTGAGGCAGGAGCATCATTATCCAGTATGGAGGAGGGGTCAGGTCGACCCGTCCAAATCCTGTAGAATTTCCTTTTTTATCATCAGTCAATTTTTGTGCCATTAATATTTTTCCCTTTCCCTTCTGGATACAGAACCTTGTCCAAGTAGGAGGGTCTTGAGCTAACCCTAGCCATGAGTCAATATATGGATATTGATCCAGGTGTCCTGGCTCTCCTCTGTATAGACTGCTTCCACTATTTTTAAGTTCATGGTGTTCTCTGGTGGCCATTCTATTCCCACAGGGGGCCATTTGACCTCACAGAGTATGTGGAGGTGGTTAGGCTTCATCTTCACCCTATAGTCTCCACCTAATCCGTTCTTAAAATTTCTAATCATGCACTCCAATACAGTTGCCTTAGATTCACTTCCCCCCATCTTGCTTACCTTCTCGGACCTTCCTCTACTTTTCCTTTCCGTTCTGTCTACGAAGTTCTCAGTACCCTATGTACTTCTGATATTTCCATTCAATGACACTTGAATTGCCATTCTGCCTCCTTCCTAATTGGGGTGAGAAGAGCCTTACCTGCCAGGTCCCAAAGGGAGAAGGGGGATTGGCATGCCTTCACCTGCCGGTCAGAACAGCCGAACCAGAAACCATGTGGTTCAAGACTGTTTCTCCCTTAAAGTCCGTTCTGCCTTGGTGGGCTTGATCAGGTGCGGATGAAAACACAGATAGGTGAAATATCCCATGTCCCAGGCCATCTCCGGGAAAGCCAATTCATACTTATGTATCCCCTTCCTTCTAGCCTAACAATTCCAAGGGGGTCAAGAATCTCACAGCAGACGGGACACCTCCTGGGGGAGGGCAGAATACGAGCATGCAAGGATCAGTTTCCTATCCTAAAAATCCCCTGGTGATTGCTGGTAATAATTTTCCCTGAGACGGCGTGGACACACCTCCTAAATGACCTTCACAAATTTCCTTCCTAAACCGTAGCACGCTTGTCGCCCTGTGTACCAAGCAATCGCTGCCGCCTGCCTATTCCAGGCCGCTGTGGGCCCGTACCCCTCCTAGTCCCTCCCAGGGGGGTGATCAGGCCCCCTCTGCCACCCTGCTGGGTGGGTTCCTCCTCACCTGAGCGCTCAGTGCCCTTGCTGCTGTTCACTACCTGCCAAAGCGAAGAAACCGGGCGTTGAAAAGCTGAATGCTCCCAGAGGGGCGAGGCACCTTCCCCCCTCTAGGAGATTCAAGCCACAAAGCCTCCGGATGGCCTCAAATGAGACCTGTCTCCTCAAAGTGAGGAGTTTCCCGGCCAATGCACCAAATGTTGTAGCCACGCGTTCCGGGAAACAAACTCACTCAGAAGGGCAATGCAGACAGTGGAGTGCAGTTTATTACACTGGTGGGCCCAAGGCAGAGTCTCCTCTTAGCCAAGGACCCCAACCAGCATTTGTGAAAACCTTTTATACCCTACATGTACGTGTCTGAACCCACCACTCCAAATTCCTTGAGACTTACATAAACCAAGGAAAATACAATCCCAATAACCCCATCATTCACATGCTATGTGCTCAAACAGTCAAACAATTAGCCAATAATCAATAAACCCAAGTTTACACTCCGGTAGATACAGAAAAATTTATGGCCTGTCTGGAGGAAGGGGTGATAGTGTATGTTTTCTCTTAGGTGATGAGTAACCTAGATATGATCTTCAAGGTTCCCCAGTCTGGAGGGGGTCTTATCCTTCTATTGTTGTTTTCATAGGCACTAAACACATAGTTCCGAGTCCATTGGAAAGATGGCTGGGCATGATCAGCATGAACAGGCCTAAGATGGAGTCCAGGCCCCATGAATTCCTTCTTCAAAGGGGTTAAACTAGATAAACTCTAAGATTCTCTCCAGTAGTGCCATCTTTTTAATTCAAACAGATGAATTCTGCCTTCTAATACATAGAAGAGAGAATGACGGTCATGAAGAGTTTTAAATCATTTGCTTTCCCTATTCAAGAGAATACATGAAAAGAAAAAGCTGACGTTAATGAAACCTAGGCTGAAGCAGTATTTAGTTTCATTTTTTTTACAAAAATATTTTCCAATTCTCCGTAGATAATCTTTATACCTGGTTAGATAGAAACTTCAAAAGTGAAACTCAAGTCTTTTCCAATGAATCTAAAATGAAATCCTAGTCAGAGTATGTTCTATTTATATACAGGTGAGAATTGGGAGGGGGGCAGCTTTCCCCTACCACATTTGTAGCAAGCTTTTGAAAAATAGCAGTTTAGATAAAGTTTGTCAGTCTTCCCACCGGGGCTAGATTTCAAACCTCTGGGAAGTTGGAAATGATTATTGTCCTTTCAACTAGAGCATAAGACCAAGTTTAATTTTCCCTGCTTTAGCCAAGATTTGGGGGCAATCATGAAAGAAAAACTATTAAAGTGCCTCTTACAAATTTTTCTGCCTCCAAAGAGAGAAAAATAAAATATTTCATGCTGCACCAGAGAACTGTATGAACTCATTCTTATTTGTAAATGTCAATCAAATAATAGGTATGGATACCTGCAAAGTATAGTTTCTCTCTAATTTGAAATTGGCCAGGTTATTGACTGACGTCTGAGTACTGATTTCCCACAGACAGAGGAGCTTGGCAGGCTACAGTCCATGGGGTCGCAAAGAGTCAGACATGGCTGAGCAACTTCACTTTCTTGCACATTTCTGAGTACTGATCACAGTTGGAGTTTGGTGTGTAATTTGATGTCATTCTTCCCTTTGCGTTAATTAGAAGCTGAGTGGGAGCTTTAGGGCTTTCAGTGGAGACAGTGCCTATAATGATTTATTTAAATTCTGGCCATGTTTTCTAATTATGTAAATATCCAATCACCTCTATTGCTGACTTGACTCTTAAGATGTTGAGGACATTTCCTATACATAACATTTGGCAAAGTTTCCAGGCTCCTATGCATTAAAAGCTATGAGAAAAGATGTGTTGCAGGGAAAAAAGAATCAAGTTGAGCGCTTTTTTTAATAATTCAGCATTCTTTTGGAGTGAAAATCCAGCAGTTCCATTTTGAAGTGCTAACCATACATCCAGCGATGTTGAAAATGCTTTTGTTCGCTTGGAAGAGCAGACCGTGTCATCAAACCCTCAGTGTCTTTGCATGCAGTAGCATGTAGGGTGGCAGCCATTCCAGGGCAGGAAGTGAACACTGGGTGTTGACTGAATTCAGTCATAAGTTTGGAATGGCCATACTTTTTAATTTCTAAAATTATTGTCTTTTATTATGTGTTAATACCGGAGCTAATTGTCACCAATCTTTGTTGCATACAAAGTAAAAATGTTACTGAGGGGAAAGTCCTGTAGAATTATTCAAACTGTAGAACAAACTCCTGGAGTTTCTGCAAGATAAATTTGGTCCAGCTTTTAAACATGTCAATTGGGCAATTAGATTTGCTTATTTATCCTACCTTCAGTAATTTTAATGACTTTAAAACTTCCACTCTAGTAAAAGAAGAAATGATTCTAGTAAAAAAAAAACAAAACATGATTTTAATTAAATTTTTGTATTTTATCATTTTTATTAAATTAACCATTCTGTGCATAAAATTTTGTTTTATGAAATCAAGTCATTACCCTTCTAAAAAATATCAGACATTTTCTTAAAGGATAAAGTTCAAATTTCTCCATGTGACAGTTAAGATCCTGTACAAGTTGGCACTGACTTGTGCTTCCTGCCTTAGTTCTCACTGTTTTGTTTTTTTTTTTCAAATAAAAATTTTATGTATTTAAGGTGTGTTATGATCTCACTGGGCCTAAAATTTGCATTTTTCTAGTGATTTTGAGCACATTTTCTTTTCTTTTTTAATAGTATATCTTTAAAGTTATTGAAATAACTATTGCAAATGAGGCATGCTGCCGCTGCTAAGTCGCTTCAGTCGTGTCCAACTCTGTGCGATCCCATAGACGGCAGCCCGCCAGGCTCCTCTGTCCCTGGGATGCTCCAGGCAAGAACACTGGAGTGGGTTGCCATTTCCTTCTCCAGTGCATGAAAGTGAAAAGTGAAAGTGAAGCCGCTCAGTCGTGTCCGACTCTTAGCGACCCCATGGACTGCAGCCCACCAGGCTCCTCCGTCCATGGGATTTTCCAGGCAAGAGTACTGGAGTGGGATGCCTTTGCCTTAAACAAAGATTAAGAATATCTTTAGGGAATGGCCACACCTTTTCATGTGCAATTCCAAGAGCAAAAACAAAGTGTTAGCAAGTTCTAGTTATTTCTTATCATTATACCCTGTTATTGCTCACTTCTTCCCGAAATTTCTGACTTGCATCTCTTAAAACTCTCTTCTCTGCTTACTGTGTGGCAGCTATGGTGGCTTTCTCGTTTTCCCAGATACCATAATGCACAGGCCAGCCACTCCCACCCCTGCCCCAAGGGCAGGCTGCTAACCTTCCAAATGCTGCCCAGCTTGCTCCCACTTCCTGCAGATCTCAAATGCCATCTTGTTAGAGACATCTTCCCTGTGCACAGGCCTCAGTCATCCCCTTTCCTGGACCCCTTCCTCGTTATCAAACTCTGTCTCTCCAAGCTGGTTTATTTTCTTCAATTGATATTATTTGACATATATTTATCTATCTTCCCTAACTTATTACACACAACCATTATCTCAAACTGACATTTTTTATTTATTGGAGTACAGTTGATTTACAATGTTGTGTTAATTACTTCTGTATAGCAAAGTGATTAAGTTGTACATATATAGACATTTTTTTATATATTCTTTCCCATTATGGTTTACCATAGGATATTGAATATGCTTCTCTGTGCTATACAAGAGGATCTTGCTGTTTATCCATTCTATATATAAAAGCTTACCTTTGCTAACACCAACCTCCACCCCTCCCTCAACCCCCATCCCCTGGCAACCACTAGTCAGACTCTGTTCTGTTTCATAGTGAGGTTCGTTTGTGTTATATTTTTGATTCCACATGTAAGTGATATCATATGGTACTTGTTTTTCTCTCAAAGATAAGTTGGCACAGCCATTGTGGAAAACAGTATGGAGGTTCCTCAGAAAACCCTTTGTTTTGTATGTTTTTTATCTCTCTCTTTCTGTTGTATTCTCAGTGCCTAGAACAATGTGACAGTCATTCAACAAGTACTTATTTATTAAATGAGTGATTGAATTATGGTTGATAAAATTTTCTTTAACTTAACAATGTCCCTATTACTTAAACAAAATAAAATAACCCAACAAAACAAAAACAAGAACAGAACAAAAATCCCACAACACCTCCCACTCAAGCCTTCAAGCCCCACAACTTTTCAGCATAACATTCCAGGCCTCCAGCACTTGGGCTCCCATCTCCTGATATAATCTTAACTTTCAGGGTATATTTGCCTCTGGCTCATGCAATATCAGCTCCACTCCTGAGGATACACCCAGCATCCTAGGTGTATTTACTCTCACTCTAGGTTTTGTTCCAGGAGTAGTATGCATTTCTTTATTTACCTGATTAAATCTTCACTTTCTGCATTCGTTTGCTAAGACTGCTATAACCAAGTATCACAAACTCAGTGGCTCAAACAACAGAACTTTGCTTTCTCACAGTTATGGAGACTGCATGTCTGAAATCATGTGTCCACAGGATCAGCTTCTTCTGAAGGCTACAAGGAAGGATCTGTTCGAGGCTCCTCTTTCTTAGTTTCTGGTGGTTTATTGTCAGCCTTTGGTATTCCTTGGCCTCTGCTACACTGCTCTGATTTCTGCCTTTATCTCCTCTGGTGTTCTCCCTGATGTATGTCAGCATCCAAATTTCCTCTTCTTGTGAGGACATCAGGCACATATATCGGGGCTTCCTTGGCTCAGTGGTAAAAGAATCCACCTGTCAAAACAGGAGGCACGGGAGCCTGGGGTTTGATACCTGAGTCAGAGAGATCCCCCGGGGAAAGTAATGGCAACGTGCTCCATTTTCTTGCCTGGAGATCCCATGGACAGAGAAGTCCATTGGGTTGCAAAGAGTTGGACAAGAATGAGTGACTGAGCACACACATAGTCATATGCATTAGGTGGGACCCATCCATCCTTCCCTGGTGGCTCAGATGGTAAAGAATTCTCCTGAAATGCGGGAGACCTGGGTTCGATCCCTGGGTTGGGAAGATCCCCTGTAGAGGGGCATGGCAACCCACTCCAGTATTCTTACCTGGAGAATCCCCATGGGCAGAGGATCCTGGTGGGCTACAGTCCATGAGATCACAAAGAGTTGGACAGAACTGAGCAACTCAGCACAGCACAGCACAGCACACATCCATCCTACTCCAGTATGACCTCATCTTAACTAATTACATCTGCAATGACTTATATCCAAATAAGGATACATTCTGAAGTATTGGGAGTTAGGACTTTAGTGTATGTATTTTTAGGGGATACACTTCAACCCATAGTACTTTCCTTCAATGCCTAGAACAAATATCACTTTCTCTAAAATGCTTTCTTGATTCTTTTAGTGAGGGTCCCTCTCCCTTCTGTGTTCCCATTATGTTTTCTTTATATCTGTATTCTTCCTTTGACAACACCTTATTTCACTAACTCATTCACTTACCATTAAATCCTTTAGGGTTTTTAGCTTGTCTCTGGGAACATGTATCAATTAAGATATGCCTTCTGCCCTCTTGAAGCTCCTAGACTAATGGGAATGAGAGTCTAAACTCTAGAAGGATGGAGATTTTAATCCCTTGGTAAAATTTGGTTGATTTCAATATTTACTCTTTAATTTAATATTGCCATGATAGATACATATAGAGAAGCAATGGGATAACAAAAGAGACTGTTTCAACAGAAGAGACCCCTACTTTTCTCTGGAAAGATCAATAGAAATTTGGCTGACCAGATGGGAAACAACAGTGATTTCAAGCAGAGGTGGCAGTAGTTTGGGGCAGGCATGAAAGAACAAGCCATGCTTGGGATGTTGCAAGAAGTCAAGGATGTTGGTAGTGTAGAAGCATGGGGAAAGGTGGGAGGAGTCATCAGAGAATCAGAGTGAGTTCTTCTGAGTCATAATTAGGAAATCAGAATGTTGACTATAATTCTTGTTCTCTACAATTTTGTCAAAAGTCTCAAAATTGAGGGCAGTTGTTAAGAGGAGCAACAGACATCTTGTGAGACCTTATTAAGGTGAGTCCAAAGCACTCTTTCTCCCCACCCCACTCCTTCCAGATTGTATAAGAGATAAAGGCAGGAAATCGTGTGCTTAGAGGAATAGTGTGCTGCATTTCTTTTCTCTCTTCATCTTCCCATACAGGAAAAAAAGCAAGACAGGTGGAGAGAGACAGCATAAATGAGCAAGAGACATTCAGGGAGGCTGGGAGTGCCAGCAAAAAGAAGCAGCCAAGGAGACACAGGCATAGAGAACAGACTTTTGGACACAGTCGGGAAGAAAGAAGTTGGGAAGATTTGAAAGAATAGCACTGAAACGTATATATTGCCCTATGGAAAGTAGATGCCAGTGGGAATTTGCTGTATGACACAGGGAACACAAAACCAGCACTCTGTGGTAACCTAGAGGGGTGAGAATGGGAGAAAGGTGGGAGGGAGGTTCAGCAGGCTGGGGACATATGTATATCTATGGCTGATTCATGTTGGTGTGTTGCAGAAACCATCACAATATTGTAAAGTAGTTAATCTTCTAATTAAAAATAAAATAAAAGTAAAAACAAAAAACAAAAACCACAAGAAGCCAGCATTTTACTGCTATGCTGATGCTTGTTCAACTACAGAAATTCTTAGGCTCTTCCCAGTGGAGGGGAAAGAATTCTTGGGAAACATACGTGGACCTACAGGCTCCATATATTGACATTTCCTGACCAGAGAACCCTGGTGATGAGAAGATGGGCAGAGCTCCACGTTCAGGCAGCAAGGCTGGGAGCAAGGAGAACATCAGGGCTGGTGTCTCACCCAGCTTCAGGGTGGTCAAAGGTGCCTCACAGATGTTCACCCAGGGAAGGGTGAGGGTGCCTCAGGGATAAGACACCGTGTGTTGAGTTGCTGGGCAAGTGTTGTCAAGCAGGTGAGTGAGGGGCATGGAAGAGTCCAAAATAGGTTCCCGAGAGAATGCTTCACCCACTATGAGGATTGTACACTATGAAGATCTCTCTGAGGAGCCCACAAAAATGCTCCACAAGAAAGCCAGCATCTGGATGCTGCTACTGGAGGGCACCACTGGTGAGGAGAGAAAGACATGCTTCCTTATGTGATTAAATAACTCTGACCTCTTGTTTTTCTCAGTCTCTTTTCACCAGCCCATAGCCTAAAGCTAGAAGCAAGAGAATGAGAGGAGGGATCTGAGAAAAATAAAAGACAGACCATGCTCCTCCATCCCTTTCCTGCTACAGGACCCCTTAACTCAAATTTTAATTCAGACTAGGTAGGCGTGTTTTTCCATCTGAACTGCAAATTGGATGTATCATCTTATTCAATCCATTGGATAAACCTGCTACGCATAGCTTATCTTACAGTGGATGCAGAGTTGCTAAAGGTTTTCGGTCAAGGAGATGTGTACTCAAGTTGTCATTGGAGAAGATAACACCGGTAAAATTCTACTGTTTTTCCACAGCCCAGTCATTACTTTGTCAGGTTAGCCTCCTCTTCCCTCACCTCAGTCAATTCTCCTGTTTCTAACATTTATCCACATAGCCGTATCTGTCTCTTTTTCAGAGAGGCATGGGCTGGTTTTGCAGTTATTATCGACATTCTTTGATAAATGCGCTCTCCCACATGCGTATGGACGGTTAATGAGGATGGAAACTGCCTGCATCTTTTCTTTTGTGCTATTTTATTTTTAGGGCCTAGCATTCCTTCCATAAAAAGAATAAATAAATAAAAAGAAAAAATACCTTGTTTTATTGTGCTTTGTCTATTGCCTGCTTCACAGATATTGAACTTTTTACAAATTGTAGGTCTGTGAAAATCTTGCATCTTCAGATGCTAATTAGTCATTTTTAACAATAAAATATTTTAAAATTAAAGTATGGAATTTTAAAGGCATAATTATATTGCACACTTAATAGGCTACACACATGAATATATGCATGCTAGTCGCTTCAGTCATGTCTGACTCTTTCTGACCCTATATACTGTAGCCCAACAGTCTCCTCTGTCCATAGCATTCTCCAGGCAAGAATACTGGAGTGAGTTGCTATACCCTTCTCCAGGGTATCTTTTGTATGCACGGGCAGACCAAAAGTTCATGTGGCTGGCTTTATTTAGATATTTGCTTTGTTGCAGTGGTCTGTAAAGTAACCTGCAGTATCTCCAAGTCTGCCTGTACATATTTGCTATGACTAAGCTGTAAATTCTCTGAAAGTGGGAACTATGCATTATTGGTGTTTATGTTACTAAAATTATCTAGAAGATTATTGCACAACTCTTTGTTGAAATTAGATTAATTTTATTAATAAATTACCTTTAGTGATTTTGAAATCCAAGGTATCTGATAATTCCTACACATTCTCTGGAGTCTCAGGATGTTCCCCTGTCTATTCTGTTCTGCTGGCCTCAGTCATGTTGCCTTATCTCCTCATGGTTTTGTTATGTCTTTGACTCCGTGTGTGACTTTGATTTGAAAAACTACTTGTAAAAAAAATTCGAGGTATGAAACAATGTATTCCTTCAGGAAATTTTTTATTTGCTCTACAGGTACCTCTAGGCATTAATATTCAGGGATCATTTTATTGCAATTTCAGAATTAGATTTTCTGAGTGATATAGATGTTTTTGTTACCAAACAAAAGATCATGTTCCTAACTTGCAGTGAATCCAAATAAACTGAAACATTAGACTTTAGAGGAGAGAACAGTTTCTTGAAGCCCCAAGCAAGGAGAACAGGTAGTTCATGCTGTGTTCAAAACCCTGAACTCCCTGGTGGTTTGGGAGGAGGAGTTTTTATAGATAAAATTTGGGATAAGGGCTGTGGGGTGTGTGGCTTTCTTCTGACTGGTTTTGTTCAGTCACTAAGTTGTATCCAACACCATGGACTGCAGGACCAAGCTCCCCTGTCCTTCATTATCTCCCAGAGCTTGCTCAAACTCATGTCCATTGAGTCGGTGATGTCATCTAACCATCTCCTTCTCTGTCACCCACTTCCCTCCTTCCCAACATTAGGGTCTTTTCCAATGAGTCAGCTCTTTGCATCAGGTGGCCAAAGTATTGGAGTTTCAGCTTTAGCATTAGTCCTTTCAATGAATATTCAAGGTTGATTTCCTTTAGGATTGACTGGTTTGATCTCTGCCATCCAAGGGACTCTCAAGAGTCTCCAGTACCACAGTTCAAAAGCATCTGTTTCTCAGTACTCAGCTTTCTTTATGGTCCAACTCTCATATTCACACATGACTACTGGAAAAACCATAGATTTGACTATACAAACCTTTGTTGGCAAAGTGATGTCTCTGCTATTTAATATGCTGTCTAGTTTTGTCATAGCTCTGTGGACATTTAAGGCAGTGAAAATTTTGTTTAGTCTTCAGCCATCTCACCAGGATCAACAAATGTTCCCAGGGCAGACCAGCCATTAGGGGTCTCTTTCTCTTGCCAGTGTTGGCCTGATATTCCTCACTCTGTTATTTCTCTGAACACTTAAGCAGCTCTCTCTCTCTTTTTTTTAATCTTGTGTCTATCTTTCCTAGCTGGTCTCAGTGACAGAACTCAGAGCTGATCCAATTGCCTTCTCGAGTCTATCATTACTGGTTGCTAAATTTTGAAGACCACAATGTTGAACTGATAATGCATTTTGCAACTTTAAAAGAGTGACCACTGGCTTTGGCAGATTTTCAATTAGCCATAGTAGGAATCTTGGATTCTTGCCTGACTACTGCGTAACATTTTGAAAGCTACCAGGAAATGTTAATAAAAATATCAGATTTCAGAGTTCAGCCAACTGCCTCCTGAACTTCAGAATTAAATAGAATAGATTTAGCTTCAGAATAGATTTAAATTTCTATGCAAGTCAGTCTTAATTCCCTATGAATCTATTTTCATCTTGGTTATGATAAAACGTGAGTAAGAATTAACACTGTGGTAATTTACATAGTTTCCACATTGACTCCACTTATTGAAACAGTAGGATATGTGAACAGGAAAAAAGAAATGGCAGAGTGATGGCCAGACTCTGTGGACAAAGCTTCTTTCTGTGGTGACTTTAAGCTTATTTATCCATTAATTCATCCAGCATTTATTAGAACTCCAAATTGTGTCAGGTATGATAAAGGATGCTGGAAATGGGAAAGAAAATTGAAAAGAAAGCCATGGTTCCTGTCCTCTCAGCAACCACTTAGTGTACAATTACTCTAAGAATATTCCAAAACTTTCTGACACTCATTCAAGAATGTTTTCTTTGTTCTCCTGCCGAAACATATTTTGAGTGGGTCCCAAAATTAGTACTTCATGGCAACAAGAGATGACCATTTGCTGAGAGCAGTGACCGGGGTGTCCTGGTCCATGCACAGGTTGGAAAAGAATTTCCAGACATGAGGCAAAATGAAAGGAGAATGAAGTGTATTAGACTGTGAGACGCTGTTAGAACAGAGGGCCAAGCTCAAGGGAGAACCGACATTGAACAGGGGTCCTTAGTCCATTTTTATACCCAGGGTACAAGGAGTGGGATAGTCTTCGTGGCTCATTTGCTGATTGGGATAGTCTTTGAGTCTTTGGGCTCATTTGCTGATTGGATGGGGCCAACACCCCATCCTAGAGTAAGGCCAATACTTTCTGCCTATGGGGTAGGGAGGGAGACAGGTTATACTGCTCAGGAGGACCTGAAATCTATTAATAGTTATAACAGGTGAGGGAAGGATGATAAGGATCTTTTTTTTTTTTTTTTTTCTGTTACTCCATTCCAAGGCCCTCTTTTTTTTTTTTTTTCTGTTCTTTCCTCCTTGGGACACCACACAGGGGAAGGAAATGAGAAAGAATTGGTAAATTGGGAGGAGAGTTTGCTGCTGTGCTGTTTGGGTTGGGATGGGCAAAGAACTTGGTCTGCAAGGTCATCCCAAGCCCTAGCTTCCACTTCACTGTTTTCTCGTTGTATTGAAGGACTATTCCCTGGATGAGAATCCCTTTCTCCTACTTCATTTCTCCTCTTGTAACAGGGAAGAACAAAATCTGACTCTAAGTTTTATCTGTTAACCTTTGCTTTTTGTTTTTGTTACTATAATCACAAAAAAGATATTCTCTATAACTGTAAGTATACATAATGGCCTGCCTTGGGGAACCCTGCCCCCCTGCCTGAATGTTAAACTAAAGTGCCTTTGTTCAGCTCAGGGGGAAATACCCTGCCCCTGCCCACTTATGAATGGCTGCAGGAAAGAAGAAATTAACACACCCACTCCCCCAGGCTAGTCAAACCAGGAGATATTCTGCAAGACTTATTGCCTTTTTACTTTATTTCCCCTCCTCTTCCACTTCTCTGTTCTATAAAAACTGGCATCCAGACCCTGATAAGATGATATTCTAGGACTCTAGTCCACCATCTTCTCAGATGCTTGGCTTTCAGAATAAAGTCACTATTCCTTGCTCAACACCTAGTCCCCCAACTATTGGTCTGTTATTTGGTGAGCAGACTTAGCTTGGACTTAGTAACCCTCTCACTGGGACCAAAGCAAAACATCACAGTGAGACTTATGCTCAGATGGGCGCATCTGTAATGAGATCTGGATGAGACACAGCACTGTTCCTGACATTTTAATAGATCAGAAGCTTTCATGAAAAGCCAGAAAGAATGGAAATTATTCAAACTCACTAATTTTGCTTACACCTTAGATTTTTTCGAGGGATTCCTGGAAAGAAAGCAACTGTTGGGCCAAGCACATTTACTAAGTTTGAAAGAGAATTTGAAAGTTAAACAGACTAGCCAAGTCCTGTGGAAATTAATCAGGCTCCTCATATTAGTTCTTCTTGCGTCTTAAAACCAGGGAAAAGGCCTGGAAGTCACAATGTCTCTTGCCTTTCTCTCTACTGTAAATAATTCAACCAAAATGACATGTCTTGGTGAAGTTCAAACATTTATCAATAAGCTGATTGAACAAACATGCCTTGAGCTTGGATGTGGAAACTGCTGCTGCTAAGTCACTTCAGTCGTGTCCTACTCTTAGCCACCCCATGGACTGCAGCCCACCAGGCTCCTCCGTCCATGGGATTTTCCAGACAAGAGTACTGGAGTGGGGTGCCATTGCCTTAGACAAATATAAATGTTGTGATTTGACAGAGGCAATCTTCCTTGTTGGCTCAGGGGATAAAGAATCTGCCCGCAGTGCGGGAGATGCAAGTTCTATCCCTGGGTCAGGAAGATGCCCCGGAGAAGGAAATGGCGGCCCATGCCAGGATTCTTGCCTGAAAAATCCCATGAACAGAGAGGCCTGGTGGGCTATCGTCCATGGGGTTGCAAAGAGTCGGACAAGACTGAGAGACTAAGCAGCAGCAACAGCAGAAAATAAGAAGTGGGAGGATTACAAACGTGAAAGATTTGAGAATTAAAGGGCTAAAATATGAAAGTAAATGCAACTGCCTTAACACCACTGTAGTCCCAAGGAAGCTAATCTGATATTGTCTTTTTTAATTGCAAAATTGTACTGTTTTGCTGTTGGTTTGCTATTATATTAGGTAGCTGATTAATTAATTAAGTAATTGAAGTGAGCTTGGTTGTCCAATTAAATTTTAATTAATACAATAATTGGAAGCAGTCAAAAAAAAACATTGCTTAGCAGCAGCCCTTTGGGACCTGCTTTTGAATAGATCAAAATTGTTTATAATTAGATGTCAATTATTTACACTGCTGAAGAGCCCGAGGACATCCTGAAAAGTTTATTCTGAAGAGGCATAAACTCTTTTTCACTCCTTTTCATTTATATTTATTATTAATTTTCTTAGAAAGATACATCCACAGAGAACAAACTAGATCTTTGTTTGTTTTAAAAAATTCTAAACTCATGGCAAGGGAATTAATAGAATGTTCTTATTTGGGGCTTCCCTCATAGCTCAGTTGGTAAATAATTTGCTGGCAATGCAGGAGACCCGAGTTCAATTCCTGGGTCAGGAAGATCCTATGGAGAAGGAAATGGCAACCCACTCCAGTGTTCTCGCCTGGAGAAGCCCATGGACAGAGGAGCCTGGTGGGCTACATTCCCTAGGGTCACAAAGAGTTAGGCATGACAGTGACTGAACATGCTCGAGCATGCATGAATGTGTCATCAACTAGACTGGCTGATTTGCTCCTTCCCTTCCCTCCTTTTTTTTTTTTTTTTTTTTTTTTCGGTCTTTCCTTCCTTCCTTCTTTCCTTCTGCTATGATTAGGCCACCCAAGATGGCTGTTCTCTTGCTTTCTGTACATCCCCTGCTCAACCAGCCCCTGCCTCACTGACATCCTACTCACATGACTGAACTTCCTTCTTGCCTTCTTGCCTTCTGCACATTTAGTGACTGTTCTAATTTTCAGATCAGAGTATCTTCACTGTGATAGTTTTACAAAGAGGTAGTAAGGTACATGCTCCTCTACTGGTTTTGCTGGTAAACACTGAGACAACCAGACATCAGTTTCCCTTATAAGTGATAACCTCCTTCTTCCCCTGATAGCAGGTGGCTGCCATGTCTTGCCTGCCCTCTGCCATCCATGATGGGGTGTTTCTTCAGGATTCTTTTTCTCCCAGTGTGTAAAATATCCTATCCAATATACTCCTGATGTGACAGATATGTCACTGTTTCTGAGCTCTTTCTTCTTTCCTGTCTTCTTCTCTTTCTTGCTACTTCCATCCCTCCATTGTTTCCTTCCTCACTGCTACTTTGTTAGAAGGTTCTGAGACTTTCTGTTTGTCTGTGTATGGGGATACACTGATTGTTTGTTGAATGTACCTTTCATCAGAGATATTTTATACTCTTGAACTTTCATGAAGTGTAAAGGAGAACTTGCATGAACATTGTCTCCTTTAATCCTCACAATTTAATGATACTTACGGAGAAGGCAATGGCACCCCACTGCAGTACTCTTGCCTGGGAAATCCCTTGGATGGAAGAGCCTGGTGGGCTACAGTCCATGGGGCCACTAAGAGTCGGACACGACTGAGCAACTTCACTTTCACTTGTCACTTTAATGCATTGGAGAAGGAAATGGCAACCCACTCCAGTGTTTTTGCCTGGAGAATCCCAGGAACAGAGGAGCCTGGTGGGCTTCTGTCTATGGGGTCGCACAGAGTCAGACATGACTTAGCAGCGGCAGCAGCAGAGAAAACATTTTTTTCCCCTCCATTTACTGATGAGAAACTAAGTTTCAGAAAAGCAAAGTATCCAACTCAAGGTCAACTGTTACTAAGTAATTGAATGTCTAACATGCTCACCAGTATTCACCAACTTTACATGCCATAAAATTACAGAGTAAAATGCCTATTAGATGTTTCATGATTATGTTACCTGAGCAGATGGCAGAGTCTGGCCTGCAAATATTCTTTCCCTCTCAGCTCATTGTTCACTTCTCTATCTTCAGTGGCTAAGAGAATACCAGCGTCATGAACTTAAAGACTCCACCAACTACAATCTCAAACAGAGAATTCTCTGAAACCCAATCAGAAAAACTCAGAATATTTTAAATGGTCTTCCAGCCCTCTAATTTTCCCTGCAAAATTAGAACATTTTTGTTCTAATGTAGATTTTCAACCCAGAGGTCAAGTTTTTTATGTCTCCTATAAGATAAGATGCAGGTCCTTATCTAATGCTTCTTCCATGAAAGTAGACAAAAGGGTCACACAATCTAAAGGTAATTTTGACTTGTGATTTTGTTAATGCATCCATGTTGAACCACTTCACCTTGCCCATTATAATTTCATATTTGTACTTGTATAAATGCCCAAACAAGCATTTTTTCATTTTAAAAAGCAAAGTCTAAAATTTAAAGCTAATTAAAAAAATCTAAATCTAAGCTTTTTAAAAAACTAAGCTATTTTTTAAATAAGCACATGATCTCTATTCTTCTTCCTCTTTCTGACAATATTAAAATTTCCTAACTTGATAAACTTGTGAATTTAAAAAATAATCAGTGGGACAGCATGTCCTCTATTAACCTGGACCAGGTTAAATCCTAAAACAAGACCCCCCAAACTTGATAATAACATTCCATGGAAAGAGTTCTGAAGAGTCAAATATGGTCACTGTTGAAAGAGCTGATAAAGAAAATGGAGATATGACTTTTAAAATACATTAGAATACATATGCATATATATATTAATGAAAAAATATATAACTTTGCATATATACATGAATATATATATACACATTAACATCAGTTCAGTTCAGTTGCTCAGTCGTGTTCGACTCTTTGTGATCCCATGGACTGCAGCACGCCAGGCTTCCCTGTCCTTCACCAACATCCAAAGCTTGCTCAAACTCATGTCCATCAAGTTGGTGATGCCATCCAACCATCTCATCCTCTGTTGTCCCCTTCTCATTCTGCCTTCAATCTTTCCCAGCATCAGGGTCTTTTCCAGTGAATCAGTCCTTTGCATCAGGTGGCCAAAGTATTGGAGCTTTAGCTTCAGCAACACCCAGGACTGATTTCCTTCACGATTGACTGGTTTAATCTCCTTGTAGTCCAAGGAACTCTCAAGAGTCTTCTCCAACACCACAGTTCAAAAGTATCAATTCTTCAGTACTCAGCATTGTTTATAGACCAACTCTTACATCCATACATAACTACTGGAAAAGCCATAGCTTTGATTAGAAAGACCTTTGTCGGCAAAATAATGTCTCTGCTTTTTAATATGCTGTTTAGGTTAGTCATAGTTTTTCTTCCAAGGGGCAAGTGTCTTTTAATTTCATGGCTGCAGTCATCATCTACAGTGATTTTGGAGCCCTCCAAAATAAAGTCTCTCATTGTTTCCTCATCTATTTGCCATAAAGTGATGGGAGTGGATGCCACGATCTTCATTTTGTGAATGTTGAATTTGGGGCTTCCCTGTAGCTCAGCTGGAAAAGAATCTGCCTGCAACATAGGTGACCTGGGTTAGATCCCTGGGTTGGGAAGATCTCTTGGAAAAGGGAAAGGCTACCCACTCCAGTATTCTGACCTGGAGAGTTCCATGGACTCTATAGTCCATGAGATCGCAAAGAGTCAGACAAAACTGAGCAACTTTCACTTCACTACACATTGACATAATACACATAAATATGCCAAGAATACTCTAAGATTCCATCATTTCCCATTAGGTAGGGGGAATATGTTGGCTGATTTACTTGGTAATAGATTAGAGGAGGGCTTCTCCAGCGGCTGAGGCATTCAGACATGACTGACCGACTGAACTGAACTGAGATTAGAATCAGATGGAATGTTTTGAATTAGGTTCCTACCTATTGCTTTATTATTATACTTACATTTAATTTCTGTTTCTACAATTGGCTAAAACCCTAATAGAAGAAATGGGCTCGGGAACTAGCAGGCATCACAGAACCCTGAAATTGCATGGGCATGCGGTGGGTACAGGCAACTGCATATATTACAATTGTTGTTCAGTTGCTCGGTCATGTCTGACTCTTTGCGACCCCATGGACTTCAGTTTGCCAGGCTTTCCTGTCCTTCCCCATCTCCTGGAGATTGCTCAAACTCATGTCCATTGAGTCAGTGATGTCATCCAGGCATCTCATCCTCTGTTGTCCCCTTTTCCTCCTGCCTTCAGTCTTTCCCAGCATCAGGGTTTTTTCTAATGAGTCAGCTCTTCGTATCAGATGGCCAAAGTATGTTCTTATTAAAAACCTTAGAAGATTGTGGCTGCAGAAGGAGGTCGTCAAGAGGACAGGACCACCAGTTGACTGACGAACTGGACGTAGCTGGGCAATCAGGGGCTCCTCACCTCGTCGCCTGGTGTTAAAGGATATATTCTGCCCACCGTTCCCACAGTGGAAGCTATTTTCAAGGATGCAGACTTTAGGGAGTAACACTTGTTGAAACTATCCTGATGGTGTATGTGACTGAATCCCATCAAGGCTTCTATATAAACCTTTAAAATTCTGGCAGCTACCTGGGTGAAAATCTACTCATCTCTTGGGTGCCCAGGGCCAGTCTCATATGTAAGCTACCCTGCTTGTCAAATCTGCCAACTCCCAATCTGGAATGGTCTGTCTCTTTCTTGGGAATCTCTTTGCATGCCATGTATGAGGACCAGTTTCAGATTTTATCTGGGAAGATTCTGACGTTTTGAACCCACAGTGGTTTGGGGGGGTGTTATCTCCTTAAAGGCTGTTGAACAAAACAACCCACAACATAAAAACTGAGTCAAGTTTATTCAGTGATTACTGACTACTATAGCCTGGGAGACAAACTTTTACAAAGCTCTGAAAAACTTTAGAAGAGGTAAGGGGGACGGTCAGTATATATGTGATTTTGGCAAAAAGGGTACATGCAACCAAGCTCACATCTCAGGAGAAGATTGCTGCTAGTTATGAGGAACAAGAATCTTAGTTAATGGTTTTAGTGTTTTTCTCAGTATGGGAAGATGCAAGAAACCAGGTTCATAAATAAATTTCCTCTGAAAATATCTATCTGAAGGCCTGTTCTGCCAGGTTTTCCAGAGTACAGAGTGCCTCATTTCTGATCTCTACCCTGATCTCTATCCTTCCCCCATTCTGCCTTCATCTAAATACTCAGAAGATGGAAGGTAAAGTAAGGAAAGATTTCCCCAGGTGGCACTAGTGGTAAAGAACCTTCCTGTCAATGCAGGAGACATAAGTTCCATCTCTGGGTTGGGAAGATTCCCTGGAGGAGGACATGGCAACCCACTCCATTATTCTTGCCTGGAGAATCTCATGGGCAGAGGAGCCTGGTGGGCTACAGTCCTTGGGGTCAAAAAAAGTCAGACACGACTGGGGCAACTGAGCACACACATACTTTCTTGTTTATAATTTAAAAATATAACTATTATAAATGAATTTCACTGGCTCTTTTACCCACTTGTAGATTCAACTCCTGCAATATTCACCCTCAAGTAGTTCTAAGAAACCCAAAGGACTGCTGTATATGTTCTCACAGATAATTAAGCCCCCTTGGGACTTTGCTATTTCTCCATTAGGTTCCAAAGATCCCTCTGGGCACAATAATCTTCTAGTAAACTCTTCCATTGCTCCCCCAGGCATCATTGCCAGTACACTCTGGTCCACAGTAAATAAAAGTGCAGGGGCTGGAATGCCTCTTCCCGTGTGTTAGAATTTGTCAGAAGGGTCCCCAAGCAGTGCTGCCTGTACACAACACTTCTAGAATTTGTATGTAAAACTGCTCCTTCAGTTTTTAGTTATCATTTTCTCTCTCTCTAGACATGCATCCGGGCTGGAGATGTATCTGAGTGACAGCCAGTATGTACTCAAAATGCTTGTTCTCTTTCAAAGACAAAGGTTTTATTGAGGTGTGTCATGCCTGCTTCCTTTTCCCCTTTTTATGAATATGTTTCCAGGAGGCTTCTCAGACCCTGTGAAGAGACGTCCATCAGGGCCATGCCCAAGTATTCTAGACTTATCAGAATGTCAGCACTAGACGTAGGTTGGACTAAAGATTAAACCCTTGCTATAGAGACAAGAACATATTGATGGACTAGTAGAACTGAAAAGCCAGTTGGTGCTCTGATGCTTAGGCAAAAAAAAAAAAAAGAAAGAAAGAAAATTAATGACAATTTGAGAAGAGAGCAACTCAATGCCTAATGTCATATTCCTTTGGGGAAAAGAATCTGAGGGAAAAACTACATAATTGTGAGCTAGCTTGGAGTTCTAAATCGACTCCTTCCTAAAATGAGGAAGATAATTCTAGATATAGAGGCCTGGTTTTGTCACTTCTTGAGTATAAAATCTCTTTTATCTTTAATTTTCTCATCTGTACAATGGAAGATCCTAATAAAATTGGAGAAAACCATGGACTTTGATGCTACACTTCTCCTCTTTGGGCAAAAGTACATAAATAATAATTTTCCAGTCCCTCCTTTCAATTAGTGAAAACATGTGCGATTTTTAGTGTCAGAATGAAAACAGTATTTTGTATAATACTCTCTGTAACATGTGAACATCAAGGGTCAGATTGGTTTAATATTTTATATTTATATCACTTTTACAAAGTCAAGATAAGACAGCCTGAGCTTGAATATAGTTTCTTTTTGACAGAAGGCCTCTGTGCCTAGCTGCAGCTTTATTCTGCTTGTTCTTCAGAATGATCTGTTGAAGGTTGCTCAGGGGCCAGGCCTGAATGAAATGGAGGCGGGGGGCAGGAAGAGAGGAGAGCATCCCTAGAGAGCTAGTGTATCTCACTGAATTCTCTGCCTTCTCTTGAGGTCTTGAATGGACTCTAGGACACTGGGGGAGACAAGTGAGAGATTATTTGCATTTTCTGAGCACCGTAAGAAATTTTGCCTTTAAGCACTAAATTTCTCAGTCTGATTAAGAAGAACTAGGAATTAAAATGAAGTTAATGGCTCTTCCCTTTGAGCTTACTGAATTCTTTCCCTAAACCCCAAAGTTTACCCCTATTACTGAGTTGCTGGGTGGATTGACTTTGTACACTCTAAAGCACTATATGAATATTTTTAGGGTAGTCAACATGCAAGATAGAATATCAGAGCTGATTTATTAAGCAGCCATGTATTGCCAAGATTTAGGACCAAAGTCCCAGTGAAGATTGATGTTATGTGCCAGAAATGCAATATCTACTATAATAGCCTGGAGCTAAAAATTAGAATCGCAACAATAGAATCAATTCTCCATTCTTAACAGGTTCCCTTAATTAAACCTGCAATGATCCAAGAGTCTTTGGGGACTGTTTCTCAGCTGCCATGTCCTGCTCTGCACTGATGAAATGATTGCTGCCATTGAGGCCAAAGATGAGTAAAGTCACCAAGACAGATGTCCTGCTCTGTGGTATCTCCATCTTGGCTGTTTGCTCTTCTGGTCAGTGGAACTCCTGGGTTTGCACTGTGCTCCAGCAAGAATTACAAATGGGAAATCCACCTTTCATGGTCCTACAAACCACACTCATCCCAGGCGACAGAGAAGGGCTGCCTTTTGCTCCCACTGTCTCTACTGTATTTCACTAAGAAACAGCTATCAGTCAGATACAGATGTTTCACTGTATATTAATGAAATAGCTCTTCAAGGTGCCTTTGGATTTTTGACATGTTCTCCTTTCCTTTGTCCTTAGGAGGGGGTTAGAAACTTTATATCCAGCCCCAAGTGGCTCTTCTCTTTTGTCACTAGCTTTTCCTTTGTCTAAACTCTGAACCTCAGTTGTCTATTCCCTTGGGTTAACATTTTTCCCCAAGGACTTTACTCTCAGTTCCCAAAGCAAGTAAACTGATGTTACATCTATTTTCATTACTCTTCCAGAAGTATTTAGTCAAGTCTGGATTCCAGAGGGAAATGAAAAGACTTACACTGCCAAATTGGGCCTCCCTGCTCTAAAAATAATATCCTAGCCACAGAGTATTGAGACTCACGTGTAGATTCTATACTTTACGACAGTTTTAGTATGTAACCAGTTGTCTGAGGTGTGTTTCTCTTTGCCTAGAAATGGAATGGGGTACAATCTGTAACTCAGTTAGTTATAAACTAAATTTTCACTGAAACTTTGGTATTTCACCCCACAAGAAAAGTTCCTTGAAGGAAAGATGTCACATCTGGAAAAGTGTCTCATCTGCACATCTTTGCTCATTTATTCAAAGACTTTTCTGTAGTATCTACTATGTGCATGTCCATCAGTGTTCTAGCTGCTGGGTAGAGCAGTGAACAAGATGACAAAGCTCTGGGCTTTATGTTTTTCAGTTGCTAAGTTGTGTCCAACTCTTTGTTACCATAGGGACTGTAGCACTCTAGGCTTCTCTGTCCTTCACTATCTCCCAGAATTTGCTCAAATTCATGTCCATCGAGTCGGTGATGCCATCCAACCATCTCATTCTCTGTCACCCCCTTCTCCTCCTGCCCTCAATCTTTCCCAGCATCAGGGTCTTTTTCAATGAGTTGGCTCTTCACATCATGTGGCCAGATTATTGGAGCTTCAGCATCAGTTCCCCAGTGAATATTCAGGGTTGATCTACTGAACAAATAAACACGATAAATCTGGATTGTGATATATGCTGTATAGGAAATTGTTTTAGTCATCTTGAGCTGTCATAACAAAATACCATGGACTGGATGACTTAAGAGGAATTTATTTCTTCGTGATTCTGGAGGCAGGAGATCTGAGATCAGAGTGCTCATCATGGTCAGTTTCACATGAGAGCTCTGTTCCTGGCTTGCAGATGGTTGCTTTTCAGCTATGACCTCACAGTGGGGACGGACTTCCCAGGCAGCTCAGTAGTAAAGAATCTGCCTGCCAATGCAGGAAACAAGGGATCAATGTGTGGGTCATGAAGACCCCCCGAGTAGGAAATGGCAACACACTCCAGTATTCTTCTCTGGGAAATCCTATAGATGGAGGAGCCTGGCCTGGCAGGCTACAGTCCATGAGGTTGCTAAAAAGTCAGACATGACTTAACAGAAACAACAAATAGCCACACATGGTGGGAAAAGAGAGAGAGCAAATTCTCTGGTGGCTTTTTAAAATAAGGGCACTAAACCAATCCTGAGGGCACCACTCTCCTGATCTTATTTAAATCTAATTGCCTTTTAAAGGCCTTGTGTCCAAATCCATCCATCACACTCGGAACTAGGGCTTCAACATATGAATTTTAGAGAGGTGCAATTCAGCCCATAGCATAGCTGAGAAAGTGACAACTCTGTGAGATGTTCAAATAGGAATTATTCTAGGCATAGGAACAGCAAATACAAAAGCCCTGAATATCTAAAGAATATAGAAGGTGAATATGACTGGAGATAAAGGAGAAAGAGATATTATCAGCTTGAGTAAGATGGTAGCTCTGGAGAGAGAAGGAAGTGTTAACAGATGAAGCAGAAATACAAAAGTATCAAGGTTAATGGATTAGAGGTGGAATATGAGGAAGAGGAGGAATCAAGGTGACTACTGAGCACTTGGATGCACCATTAACTCTAAAGGGAATTGGGAACTTATGACCCAGGAAAGCAAAAGCCACTCTTTATAAGCTGAGAAAATTGACAAACAGTTACCCCAAATGATCCCACAAAAATCCCTATATAGCTATGGGTTGATCATTCTGAAATATAATAAAGGTATCTTCAAAATATATATTTTTTTTTCCAAAATACGTCTCTGAGACTTCAAGTCTAGTAAAATGAAAACCAAAAAATGGAACTGATCAAAATCAAGTTATGGATCATGAATTCATACATATATTTGACTTGCCTTCCCTCAACTTATTTCAATTATATATATGCTCGTGCAAGAAACAAGTTATTTCTGTATTAAAATAAATCACGAATAACTATCTTAGTGGCAAAGCACTCACCTGCAATGCAGAAGACTATCTATAATGCAGGAGACTCGAGTTTGATTCTTGGGTTTGGAAGATCCACTGGAGAAGAGAAGGGCTACCCACTCCAGTATTCTTGCCTGGAGAATTCCATGGGCAAAGGAGCCTAGTGGGCTACAATGCATGGGATCGCAAGACTCAGACAGGACTTAGCAACTAAACCACCATCACCATGAATAACCATAATAACTAACATTTAGGAATGCTTTGTTCTCCTTTTTAGAGACTTTGAGCATGAATGTGATTGTGCTAAGCAGCTTCAGTCATGTCTGACTCTGTGACCCTATGGACTGTAGCCTACCAGGCCCCTCTGTCCATGGGATTCTCTAGGCAAGAATGATGGAGTGAGTTGCCATTTCCTTCTGCAGGGGATCTTCCTGACTGAGGGATCAAACCCACATCTCTCATGTCTCCTGCATTGGCAGGTGGGTTCTTTACCACTAATGCCACCTGGGAAGTCCATGTTATTAATTAAGTTAAGTGCAAATAATTGATCCTTTCAAAAGTGTTCTCATTAGGTGCACTTTACAAATGGTGAAACTGAGGCATAGTTAGCAGAAATGAACATTATAAAGTGTTACAGCTAGTAAGTGAGCAGAATCAGGATTAAGCACAGCAATCTGAAACCAGAGCTCACCTCACTCTAATGTCTCATTCTTGATTAAGAAGGCTAAAGAAGTTTGGGCAATTAATGGGTTAAATACACTTATTTGCAGACTAATGGTTCTTGAAAAAAATTGTAAACATTTGTAAAAATCATCTGTAAAAACACTTTTATATATTGTGTAGGCTCTTATAAAGCACAATTTCCAATTTATAACACAATAAGTACTTTTTCAGGGCAATCCAATGACTTGGTCTTGAGAAACTGACTCCGCTTTGTGATTTCTCTCCTGGAGTTTGAACACTGGTCGTCATCATCCTTGAGAGTTGTTTGATCCATTCAACTGACTATGACCTGTTAAATTAATTCCAATTAATAACATTTACCTGTTTGTGCAAGCTGTCAACAGATCCATTACTATAAATATGGCAATTGGACAAATCAAAGGCAAAAAATAATTTATTTCTAGAGTGCAGAACTATTGATTGATTTCCTACCATGTGCCAATTACCAAGCTTTGGGTCCTTTCACAGTTTTAATTATTACTCAGTAAGCACAAGCACTTCTCTAGTGGCTCAGACAGTAAAGAATCTGCCTGCCAATTCAGAAGACACAGATGTAGGTTCGATCCTTGGTTTGGGAAGATCCCCTGGGAAAGGAAATGGCAACCCACTCCAGTATTCTTGGCTGTAGAATCCTATGAACTGAGCAGCCTTGTGGGCTACAGTCCATGGGGTCACAAAGAGTAAGACATGATTCAGTGACTAACATTTACTTTCAAACACAAGACCTGATTTCCTGATTTTGGTATAGAGAAAGAAAATGACTGAATTTTTAATATGACAATTTTCGAACCAACAGTGGCTTTATATACAATTCATTTTTTCTCTGCATCATGATATTGTTTTCTTCTAATGAGTTATACGTGAGTGCCCCTAAAAAATGATCCAACTTTCTTCAGTGATTTTCTGAAAGAATGTTTTTCAAGGCGTCATTATTTGCAGAGAAGGAAGTACTATTAATAGTTGGTGTGCTAGTCCAGCGCTGCACTTAATGACAGAGTAACCTGAGATGAGATTTGGGACACAAACTTTTAAATGTTTCATATAATTGTAACTTGCTTTGTGTTCTGAGTGGTGCTCACTAGTTAATGCTACTGCTACTGCTACTGCTAAGTCGCTTCAGTCGTGTCTGACTCTGTGCGACCCCATAGACAGCAGCCCACCAGGCTTCCCCCATCCCTGGGATTTTCCAGGCAAGAACACTGGAGTGGGGTGCCATTGCCTTCTCCGCTAGTTAGTGCTACATGTTGTCAAAACTTTTCCAGCATCTCATTTTTATAGATAATGACCTTAGCTTGATTCTTACTGAGCAGGAGGTACCTCTGCTAGTTTTTCTCAACAGGCTGTGTGGAGGGAGAAAAATCAACAGCCTGTTAATAACCTCAGTGTGATGAACAAGTCCAGGAAGAGACTCAGTCAAGTTTTGCATCCTCCTGACAGTGAAATACATGTTTTTCTTATTTAGATGCACAGTTTACAAGCCATAATGGACAGTTTTGCAGAACTTCTCAAGGTTAGATCTTGTGGTTCTATAAGGCCTTACTGAGGGTGCTATGAGTATATCTATAACCACCCTTTCCTGCCAAGTTCAATTCCATAGAGCTTTATATCCTTGAATATGCTCAATAAATGTTAAGGCTAGCTAAGTAATTGGAAGAAAGCTTTCATCACCTGCAAAGCTGGGTGGTAGTGATTTAACAGAGAAATCTGGACAGTCTCCACGTGGAAAAAGGTACAAGATTAGAGTGATTGTGTTTTTTATTTTAAATATATGCCAAATGTATTATGAATTTTAACTTACTTAATCTTGGTGATTGTTAGAGATAGGGATGGACTTCTCTTGTGGCTCAGCTAGTAAAGAATCCTCCTGCAATGTGGGAGACCTGGGTTCGATCCCTGGGTTGGGAAGATCCCCTGGAGAAGGGAAAGGCTACCCACTCCAGTATTCTGGCCTAGAGAATTCCATAGACTATATAGTCCATGAGGTCACAAAGAGTCAGGCATGACTGAGAGAATTTCACTTCACTTCACTTCAGAGATAGGAATAATGGAGGGTTGATTTAATCAGAGCTGGAAGCCATTTTTTGCACTTGATCATAACTGATTCATCCTGGTGAGTATATGGCTACTGTTAGTTTTAAACTTAAGGCAGAATATACTAGTGGAAACTTACAATGGAGCAAAAACTGCACCTTTTATGCTGCTTATCATGAAAGATGCATCGCTGTTAAGTCATGACTCCTATACAGAAATAAGAATAGTCCTGGAATGTTATTAAAATGAACACTGTTGGAAGTAAACAGATTTGAGGAGAACCAGACTTTAGTTCATTGTGTCACTACTTACTCTTACCTTTCCAAGAAGAATGTCACCTATGTTCTTTTTCTGCCTTTTTCTCACTGACATTTCCAGAGCTGTATCACTTTAACCATATATCCACCTATTCCTGCTAACCTCCCTTTTTGCAGGTGTAATGACATAAATTTCCACTAACAATAATTTACAGAATGGTTTGCATCTCAAAAAGAATATCCATTTCATTTCTTAGTGCAGTTCTTTCAAGTAAGATCCATTTAATTCCAGATGTTCATGTGATGAAACTGAGGCTCAGGACCATTGAGGACCATTTTCCATGGCCATGTGCCAATAACCAACAGAGTGGGGAAGGCAACATGGGTGCCACAATTATGCTGCTCTGAATATTTCTGCACATGTGGGTCTGAACTACTTATATCTAAATTGTCTGAGTAGTTTTTACAAATGGTGATTTCTGGGCTGCATCCCAGAATTACTGAATCAGAATCTCTTGCAATACAGCCTATAAATCTCATTTGAAGTACTACAAGTAATTCCGATGCACACTTGGTTTAAGAATCCCTCTATCATACTAATAGTACCACTGAGCAAATCATGTACATACGATTTTGGTTTTATGTTTATTTGTTTGCTTTAACACAGTTCATCATTAGAACAAACCTGGTTGTTGTACAGAACAGGTATTAACTTTCTGCTTCTCCCTTTCCCCCAGTGTCTTTTAAGATTGATAAACTGAGACGGGGGAAAGTGATTTGCCCAAAGTCACATAGCTTGTCCCAGATTTAAAAGTATTCATGCAATTTAAAGTGCCATTACCAGAAATCATTTGAGTAAGACTGCCTTTTACTGTGAACCTATGCTCGATTTGCTATGGAGGAAAATATTGTTTTAGTAATGCTCATTTCTGTGGTGTAGTCTGTGTCTATGCAGACTTTGAAGATGGAGTGTAGATTTCTAAATTAGGAGTAATGAGCAAATCTTGACAGAGAATCCAATACTGCTCTTTGAGAGTGACTTTCTATACTAAGTTCCATTTTGTTATATTATTTGTTTAGGTCTCCAAAGGTCTAATTCAAGAAAGAGGAGGTGATAAATTCAAAGCCTCTGCTATGGGTCAGTGGGGATGTGTACCCTTTGATTGTGACTATTAGAATGAATACAATGTGGAAGACATCATCATTGACTAATGATCTTTTCTGATTTTGTTGTTCCTTTTGAGCACTTTCCTATTTGTGGCACTGTGGAAGGAAATCAGTTTGGCATTTACCTAGGATGGCATATTTTATTTTTTGCCATTAAAATTTGGGGGAAATGACATGGAAATTGCCATTGAAAAAGGCAAGTCACAGAAAAAAGAGCAAAAAGATTGTGGATGTTCTGTATTGAATTGATTGGTAACTCATTTTTCCATCACTTTCTCCTCCTCCATCTCCCAAAGATGAGTGCAATTGTACGGTTGTTTGAACATTCTTTGGCATTGTAAATTTGGAAAACTCAGCAGGGCCACAGGACTGGAAAGGGTCAGGTTTCATTCCAATCCCAAAGAAAAGCAATGCCAAGGAATGCTCAAACTACTGCATAACTGCACTCATCTCAACACTAGCAAAGTAATCCTCAAAATTCTCCGAGCCAGGCTTCAACTGTATGTGAACCACGAACTTCTAGATGTTCAAGCTGGATTTAGAAAAGACAGAGAAACCAGAGATCAAATTGCCAACATCCGTTGGATCATTGAAAAAAGCAAGAGAATTCCAGAAAAACATTTACTTCTGCTTTATTGACTGTGCCAAGCCTTTGATTGTGTGGATCACAACAAACTGTGGAAAATGCTGAAAGAGATGGGAATACCAGACCACCTGACCTGCCTCCTGAGAAATCTTTATGTAGGTCAAGAAGCAACAGTTGGAACAGGACATGGAACAACAGACTGGTTCCAAATTGGGAAAGGAGTACATCAAGGCTGTGTATTGCCACCCTGCTTATTTAACTTATATACAGAAATGCTGGGCTGGATGAAGCCCAAACTGGAATCAAGATTGTCGGGAGAAATATCAGAAACCTCAGATGTGCAGATGACACCACCATGACGGAAAATGAAGAACTAAAGGGTCTCTTAATGAAAGTGAAAGAGGAGAGTGAAAAAGTTGGCTTAAAACTCAACATTCAAAAACCTAAGATCATGGCATCCGGTCCCATCACTTCATGGGAAATAGATGGGGAAACAGTGGAAACAGTATCAGACTTTATTTTGGGGGGCTCCAAAATCACTGCAGATGGTGACTGCAGCCATGAAATTAAAAGATGCTTGGTCCTTGGGAGAAAAGCTATGACTAACCTAGACAGTATATTAAAAAGAAGAGACATTACTTTGCCAACAAAGTTTCATCTAGTCAAAGATATGGTTTTTCCAGTAGTCATGTATGGATGTGAGAGTTGGACTGTAAAGAAATCTGAGCACTGAAGAATTGATGCTTTTGAACTGTGGTGTTGGAGAAGACTCTTGAGAGTCCCTTGTATGGCAAGGAGATCAAACCAGTCAATCCTAAAGGAAATCAATCAGTCCTGAATATTCATGGAAGGACTGATGCTGAAGCTGAAACTCCAATACTTTGGCCAACTGATGCAAAGAACTGATTCATTTGAAAAGACCCTGATGCTGGGAAAGATTGAAGGTGGGAGGAGAAGGGGAAGGCAGAGGATGAGATGATTGGATGGCATCACCGACTTGATGGGCATGAGTTTGAGTAAGCTCTGGGAGTTGGTGATGAACAGGAAAGCCTGGTGTGCTGCAGTCCATGGAGTCACAAAGAGTTGGAGATGACTGAGTGAATGAACTGATTTGATTCCCCCAAAGATATGACCCCTTTGTGCAGGGTTCAAGTCCTTGTTCCAACCTTGGGCAACTCTAAAGGGCTCTCCCAGCTCAAGAGCTCCCTGTACATTGGGTAAATTTTTGTTGCCATCAAAATAAGAACCTAAGAATGGTCCAGTCACATCATTGGTTACTGATAGGCTGAGACCAGCACAAAACAGAGAGAAAGTTATAACAGCCTATATTTGCAACAAGAAAATAGAAGTAACAGATCACAATGGCAAGGAGACAGGAGTTTCCATATTCCAGAGGGATGCTGTGGCTAGTGACTGTGCTAAAGCAGTGCTGATGTGACTTCAGTAATGAAGAGCCAAGGGATATATTAATAAGTCTAGGGACAGGAGCAGAAGGAGAGTTAAAGGATGCTGGCTGATGAGTGTATACCCATGTCAGTCTCTGAACTCTGTATCAAGGGTTATTGGACTAAATGTGTGCATGAGATCTCCTGAGTGATCTTCACTGCTCATCTCTTCTATCTGAGCTCTACACTTCCAGTGTTTATTATATTTTCCCCCCTCTGATTCAACTTCCTCTCTCTTGTCTCTCCTCCTCAAATCACTTTTCTCCAACCCTAGCAAATTTTCCTTAATTTCTTAAGGAGATCAGCTTAGTTATCTGTTTGTCTTACTCCTCATCTATGACCCACATTGCCCCCCAAGTTATATAGCTCACCTGGCTGGTGTGTATGTTTTGGACCCAAAGCCAGTTAAAATATCTGTCAAAATTGCAGAAAGTTACAACTCATTTTTATTTATTATTATTTTATTTATTATTTATTTATTCAAAATTATTTGATGATGCTTTCACGAATAAAATATGAGAAAGAAAAGATTCCTTAAATTTAGAAAGTAAAGGGATCCAGTGTTATTAGTTACTCAAGACGATTTGATTGCCATAATTAGACCTTAATTTTACTGAATTAAATTTTCTGGCATTAGAGAAAAAAAAAGAAGATGGGAGATTATGATATTCTGGCAGAAGAAAATATTTAAACTAGTCAACAGAAAATTTTTTCATAAACCAAAGTCAAGCATAAATTTATTGCATGTCATTAAGTAAGAGATGATATGACTTGCAAAAGATGTATATTAATAAATGCTTTCAGAATGGACAGCCCTTAAATCGATGTTCTTTGAAGCTAGAGGGCATGGTGTTACATTGTAAGGGCAATTCTGTGGAATAGTGGAAAACACACTGGACTTGGAATCAAAGATCTGAATCTGAATTTTGTAAAACCTTTATAGAAACTCTGTTAACGTTTTTATCTCTAAAGAATACTGCTTGTTCATGAGTCTTTTTGTGGGAAATAAAATAAATTCATATATATGAAAGTGTATATATTTGCCTGGCTTAAACTAGAAGATAAATCTTTTTTAAACTTGACCTGGGAGGAAGAGGAAGATATGGGAACATATTCTTCTATCAACTGCATATATTTTTCACAGGGCATTTAACTTTATTTTTTGCATTTTACATGTATAATTTTCTTTCAGAAATATTATTCACATTTTAGAGAAAGAAAAGAGGTTCTTGATCCTGGGATGATCTTGGTACATAGAGATTCACAGATTTTCAAAAAAAATTAACAAAACAACAGTAATACCATTTTTCTTGATTGTTCTTCTAAGGATGTGCTATTAGCCTCACCTTCTAAGCCAGGGGAGTTTCACAGTGGGCTGAACCCTCTCTGCTCCTGAAACTGGAAACTAGGAGGCTTCATAGCTTGAGGGAGAACAGAGCACAGGGTCCTTCTTGGACCCAAATAGGGAACTGACAACCTTCCAGATTAGCCCACAGCAACAGAAACTGCTGTCCTCTCACTAGCACACGAGGGAGTACTACTGCTCAAGAAGTAACTAGAAGTTTTTTAAAGACTCTGTTGTAAACATATCTATGTATGGCGACAAAATATATTAACTTCTCAAAGGAAAATTAAGTGTCCTTAAAGACATTCAATTATAGCCTCTCAAAGGACTGATTTTAAACTTAAATGTTTAATAAATGAATATTAAAAAAGAATTGAAATTTTGAGAACCAAAATGCTTGAGAGAACTTAGTTTCTCAAAATACAGGGGAAACACACAGAGGTATGCAAACCATCAGGCAATATGTAAAAGACTTGGAAGACAGATTTAATAAACAGAGCATAGACTTAACGGGAATTCCAGAAAAGATAAATGAGTATATGGAAGAAAGGCTATAATTTAAATAAGAAAAGGAAGAGGAGTGAGAAGAAATTTTAACCGAGCTAAAGAATTACTTGAATCAATAGATTAGAAGGGCTTACTGAGATCCAGGAAGGAAGGATTTAAAAAAAATAATAATCACATGTACCTAGGGATATCCTGGTAAAATTTTTGAACTCTAAAAAGAAGAGGAAAACATATACAAGTTTCCAATAACAATGAAAACTCTTCAAAAGGAAAAACAACTTTGTATCAGGCTTCTCAGTAGCAGCAATAAAAGCTAGAAACAGTGGGAAAAAAAACCTTAGGACCGATGAGAAGAGATGAGTCCAACCTAGGAATTTTTGAGCATGATATTCTCCACTGTTGCTGCTGCTGCTGCTGCTGCTACGTCGCTTCAGTCGTGTCCGACCCTGAGCGACCCCATAGATGGCAGCCCACCAGACTCCTCTGTCCCTGGGATTCTCCAGGCAAGAATACTGGAGTGGGTTGCCATTTCCTTCTCCAATTCTCCACTAGTTAGGATGAAAAATTTGAGGAAATACAAATTCTAATAATATGGCATGCTACCACCCTGTCAGAGAAAAATCACTCAAGAATAGACTTAAATGGATCCAAACAGAAACTTCATGATAGGAGGTGTGTAAGAGGAAAGGCATTCGTTTTGAGCAACTAGTTCTGCACTTGCACAGTTAAATCTATATAGTTAACAATAGAGTGATTGGAGACACACAAAAGGAATACTAGATAATGATAATTAAAAAAAAGAAGGAACACCCCGCGATCGGGACAATCCCTGGGAGGTTGGGTAGCCCAGAGCACCTCAACGATGTGTGATAAGGAGAACAATAGCCTCCCAAAGATGTCCATGTTCTGATCCCCATGAATGTGCTATGTTTCATGGCAATGGGGACTTTGCAAATGTGATTAAGTGATGAACTTGAGATAGGAAAATTATTCTAGATTGTCAATCTAGGAATATGAGTCATTTCCATAGAAACTTTCCAAGATATGGACAGTGGAAAGTTTTACTACAGACAAATGGTCAAACATATGCCACATCACTGACTTTCAAGAAGGAGTAAAGGTCCATAAGCCAAGGAATTTGGGAGTCTTCTAGAAATTGGAAAAAGTATGTATCCTTCCCTAGAAGTGAAGTGAAGTCAAGTCACCCAGTGGTGACCCCATGGACTGTAATCTACCAGGCTACACTGTCCATGGGATTTTCCAGGCAAGAATATTGGAGTGGGTTGCCATTTCCTTCTCCAGGAGATCTTCCCGACCCAGGGATTGAACCCGGGTGTCCTGCATTATAGGACCGTCTGAGCCACAAGTCTCAAGAAAGAAACACAGTCCTCCTGATATCTTGCTTTTAACCCTTTGAAATCCGTGTTAGACTTCTAACCAACAGAACTGTCAGATAATAATTATGTGCTGTTTTAAGTCACCAGGTTTGTGGCAATTTGTTATAGCAGCAATAGGAAACCAAAACATGGTAGTGTCCACTCAAGTCAGCTGCCCTTAAAAGAAGACCACACTGTTACTGATAGCACTATATGGGACTAGCCGGATAAATTCTATTAGAAACAGGAATGGGGACTTCCCTGGTGGTCCAGTGGCTAAGAATGTGCCTTGCAATGCAGGGGGTATGAGTCCAATCCCTGGCTGGGGAACTAAGATCCCACATGCTGTTGAGCACTAAGCCTGTGCACCACAACTATTGGGCCTGCGTACTATCATTGGAGAATTTGTGCACCACAGCAAAATATCCGCATGATGCAACTAAGACCCGACACAGCCAAATTAATTCATTAGCTAATAAAATAAAAATAAAGACAGGAACAGTCACTTCGGTTAAAAAATATACTTAGGCGTTGTTACTTATAGGAAATACCCTTAAAACAAAGTAATATCATATTGAAAATGAAAGGACTCTAATAAACTTACAGTGGCAATATCAGTATCAGGTAAGAGAGAATTTAAGGCTAAAAGCTCTAAAGAGCAGAGATATTGCAAAATATTAAAGTACTACTTATGAAGACAACAAGGCATCATGTACAACAAACTAAGCAGCTCTTTGCAGAAGTCCCTTTGTCTTGTCACTTTGGCAAAGCTATATTTTAACTAACCTTTATGCCAGGTGACCCTGTATAATTAACCCCTGACTAACTAACCTCTGAACAAAGCACACCTTTCAGATCTTTTGATCATATGATGACTCACTTAACCTGTTGATTCTTTTCTCACATTAAAGAAGCAGAAATAAAAAATAAGTAATTAATGGATGACTAGATCACTTCCCCAACTTCCCCTTCAGTAATCTTGTGAGCAGATAGTGTGAACAGATAGCATCTAAAAAAAGATCACATGCAGTTAACAAGCCTGCACGCACTGGTAAAGAATCTGACCTCCTACCTCAAGAATTAACTGACATCATTTTCCTTTTATCCCTTTAAAATCTTCTATGGCTGAGCGGAGTCTTCAGAGTTGTTCCAGGACACAAGTTCAAAAAAAAGAAAAGCAACCTTTTCCTTTCCTACACTTGTCTCTAGAGTATTTGTTTTTGAACAGTGAGCAGTGAAACCTGAGTTTTGTAATGGTTTTACAAACATATATTTTTAAAACCCTTATTGGAAATGCAAAAAAAAGAGTGTTATTTTAAAATAGAGTCATAATATTTTAAAATGTAGTCTTAATATTTGTTTACTCTTTTTGGACTTTAAAAAAAATCAATTTTAGTAAAGGAAATTGGAGAGCTTTCTATTTTTTCCCCTAAATCTTACAATAGCTTAGGAAAAATATTGCTTTCTTTAAGAAAGAACTCCAGTTTGAATAACCTCTTGTCTCTGGTAAATTTTTAATGGTACCTCTTTAATGATTCCCCAAAATCTTCCAGAGCAATTGATCATTTACTTTACTCTTTTAAGGGATTAACTTTGAAAATTTGTATTTTACCAGGATGCTGTGCTGGGCTTAGTTGCTTAGTCCCATCCAACTCTTTGCAACTCCATAGACTGTAGCCCACCAGGCTCCTCTGTCCATGGGGATTCTCCAGGCAAAAATACTGGAGTGGGTTGCCATGCCCTCGTCCAGGGGATCTTCCCAATCCAGGTTTCAAACCCAGGTCTCCCACACTGCAGGCGGAGTCTTTACAGACATAGCTACCAGGGAAGATCAGGGAATCGAACCAGGGTCTCCGGCATTGCAGGAGGATGATTTCACCAGGATAGTTTTCTATAATTGTATCTGAATTTTTCTTAGTATTCCCTGATCATTTTTTGAAACTCTCTCTTATTGCCAGTTCTCCATGCTTGATGTTTACTCTAAATTTTCAGTTCCACCTTGCATTAATCTGCTGCATACTTCTGGCCAATCCTCAGCAAATTACAAATCCCTTCCACATCATCCTTTTCTTTGAATGTTCTCTTGGCCTTCATGCTCTGACTGAATTTAGGTTTCCTCTTAAATCATCACTTCCTTTGAAGCCCTTTCAGACAAGAGAAATGCTGTGTCCTTCTTACTCTTTACTGTTATTTCTAGACCATTTCCCCTTCTTCTGTACATCTGTAGAAATCCCAGGTGATATCCTGCAATGTTTTTTTTTTTTTTTTGGAGTCCTCTATACCCCGTCGTCATTTCATGACTACTTTAGTATTTGGCCCCCTGTTATTGCAAAGGCTACCTTTGCCATAAATATATGACCAACTGTTGAAACTAGGGAGAGTTTCTCCCTCCTAGTCCTAAATCTTGGTGATATAAGTGTTATAGATGACCTTTCCAATGCTGTGGGCCCTAGGCTGCTTAATGTCTTCTGCAATATTCTCATCTTTATCTGTGCTTGTGCCACATCTGTCTCATGGAAAATCCTAGGACATGTTAATGCTGATAACTACACAACCTTCCGTGCACATGTGTGTGCCCACTACATCACTTCAGTCATGTCCGACTTTTTGTGATCTTATGGACCGTAGCCCATTAGGATACTCTGTCCATGGAATTCTCCAGGCAAGAATTCTGGAGTGGACTGCTATGCCCTCCAGGGTATCTTCTCCACCCAGGAATGGAACCTGAGTCTCTTACATCTACTGTATTGGCAAGCGGGTTCTTTTAGCACTAGCACCACCTGAGAAGCCTGCACGACCTTGGTGATATGAATTTTAGCTCTCCTCTCTGATTATAACCTGTGCTGTGCTTAGTGGCTCAGTCATGTCTGACTCTTTGCAACCCCATGGACTGTAGCCCACCAGGCTCCTCTGTCCATGGGGATTCCCCAAGCAAGAACACTGGAGTGGGCTGCCATGCCCTCCTCCGGGGGATTTTCCCAACCCAGGGATCAAACCCAGGTCTCCCACATTGCAGGCAGATTCTTTACCATCTGAGCCACCAGGGAAGTGATTAATCTATTAATTAGTTTACTCTCTCTGTTATCTACATTTCAAAATTCTGTGATTCTATTACAGAGGCATATAATCAAATGGTCACCTTCACAGTATTTCTTATCTTTTTATGTACTCTCTTTCCTTATATGGCTACATCCCATATTCTATCTATTTTTTCTTTTTGTGTACTCTTATCTTTTGTGCCTTTTTCTTCCTGCAACATATTTGTTTGACAGAAGTCTGTTAATGCCAACTCTCTGCCTATTCAACGTCTACACAGTTTATGTTGTGGTTGGAAAACAGGAAAACTATGTTGACGTTTTCTTCTACAGTTCAAAACTAACCATTGTGTTGTCTGCCAATCTGATAGTGTTCCCCTAGCATTTCTCTCATCCTCTCAGACAAGTATGTCACAACTTATCCTCTCCCTTCAGAATTCTAGCACCTTTCATCCCCTCTTATCTAATGATGTTTTCTCTTTCATTGAGAAAAAAACCACCAAAACCTGAACCAGTAAGACCTTCCACTCCCTGGAGACCTACAAGCTCACACTGTAGCTCCCTACTCTCTAGATCTAAACACTTATGCTCTTCCCTCCCACCTGTATCCTTGGCTCTGAGTTACTCTTTTCACCTGTGCTCTAACTGCTTCAGTCTCTCATCTCTGAGAACATCTAACAATTATCCCTTTTTATCCCTTATCTTTCTCTCTCTCCTGAGTCATGCCTAGCACCATACAGCATAAAGTAATAATTTCCTTCATAACAGTTCTTCTCTGGTGCTTTCTCTCTTCCAGCTATGTCTCATTTTGCTGTTCTCCCTTTTACCAAGGGATCACCATAGAACCATAGAAACTCAATGTTTTCACTTCCTTTCTCATTCTTTCTAAAACCCCCCCTTAATCAGGTTTTATAATTCACCATTCCAATAAAATAGCTCTCATCAAGGTCACCTGTGGCCCCTACCTTGCTAAACCCAATGACCATTTTCAGTCTCCATCTTACTCAACTAATTGGCAGATTCAACACATGAATCGCTCTTTAAAAAAAAAAAAAGGTTGATTGACTGACTGACTGATTTTTACATTTTTGACTGTGGTGGGTCTTTGTTGCTGTGCAGGCTTTCTCTAGTTGCCGTGAGCAGGTGCTATTCTTCATTGTGGCGTATGGGCTACTCATTATGGTGGCTTCTCTTACTGTGGAACATAGGCTCAAGGTGCGTGGGCTTCAGCGGTTGCAGCGTGTGGGCTCGGTAGTTGCAGCTCAAGGACTTTAGAGGCTCAGTTGCTTAGCAGCATGTGGGATCTTCCTGACCTAGGGATCAAACTGGTGTCCCCTGTATTGCAAGGCAGGTTCTTAACACTAGACCACCAGGAAAGTCAAGATCACTCTTTTCTTGAAAAATTCGCATGATTTGGCTTCGGAGACATCGTCCTCTTGATTCTCATACCTCACTGGCCATTTACACTTAATCTCCTTTACTGGTTCTACCTAATCTTCTGACTTCTAAATTTCAGAGGATGCCCAGGCTCAATGTTAGAATATCTCTCTACCTTCATGTGGTGATCTCATCTCATCTCATGGCAGGAAGTATCATCTCTGTCCTCAATGCTTCTAAATTTATATCTGTCTATCCCCTGAACTACAGATTCATATTATACTTCATTTGCTAGGACCAAATCCTTGAAGTCATCTTTGACCTCTCTCTTACATCACATAAAAAATTTAATTTGTCATAAAAATCTTTTCAGATTTATTTGAAAACTACATCAAAAATTCAACCATTTCTTGTCACTCTTCCACAGCTATTTTAGTCCAAATCACCATTATCCCCCAAATGTATTTCAGTAGTCTCCTTTTCTTCCTGACTCTGCTTTTGACCCCCTAGATGCAAATGGCAGATAATGCTACTCCTTAAAATATTCTCCAAAGTCCTAATATTTTCTATTTAAAAGTGATCTGTGGACCAATAATCATTGCATCATCTACGAGCTTGTTGGAAATGCAAAATCTCAGGCCGTATCCCCACCCCAACTGGATCCAAATTTAGAGATTTAATGAGGTCTTCAGGTTGTTCATATTGCACACTGATGAAAAGAAAGGCCCTCTGAGTTCTGTCCCTCTCCCACACTCGCCATCACTTCTTGCCATGCTCCCCATTGATCCTGCCCTGGAATCACTACATCCTTCTTTGCTCATGCTGTTCTCTGAGTGCATCTGTCAGGCTTCATCTTCAAGGTCTTTGCATTGACTGTTCCTTCAGTCCGAAATGTACTTCCTCCAGATACCTGCTGTGCTAAGTCGCTTCAGTTGTGTCTGACTCTTTTCAACTCCATGGACTGTAGTCTGCCAGGCTCCTCTGTTCATGGAACTTTCCAGGCAAGAATACTGGAGTGGGTTGCCATTTCCTTCTCCAGGGGATCTTCTCGATCCAGGAATCAATCCTGCATCTCTTATATTGCCTGCATTGGCAGACAGGTTCTTTACCACTAGTGCCACCTGAGAAGCCCAGATATTTGCAGTGTTCTTTGCTCATGATTCTGCTCAAAAGTCACCCTTTCAGAGAGATCTTTGCTGACTACCTAACAGAGCAACCAAATCCCCACCCCTATATTCTTTCTCCTTTTCCCAGCTATATTTTGCACAGTTGGTGTATTATAAATTTATTTGTTTTTTATATATGTCTCCATGTTAAAATGTAAGATCTATGAAATCAGGAACTTTCTATCATCTACCACGGGAGTCTCTGGTTCTAGCAGGCCATCAATAAAATATTTGCTGAGTTAATGAATAAAATGGGCGTCTCAGCTATACCTGATTCTTTGCCATTTCCTGTTCATACTCTATCCATGTGTCTTCCCCCATTGTCTTCTATTGAAATACCATACAGACCCAAAACCTTCACTCAAACACTGTGTCTTCATTAGGCCTTGCCTAACTTCAAGAAAATTAGAGATACCAAGGGAACATTTCATGCAAAGATGGGATCAATAAAGGACAGAAATGGTATGGACCTAATAGAAGCAGAAGATATTAAGAAGAGGTGGCAAGAACACACAGAAGAACTTACAAAAAAGATCTTCATGACCCAGATAATCACGATGGTGTGATCACTCATCTAGAGCCAGACATCCTGGAATGTGAAGTCAAGCGGGCCTTAGAAAGCATCACTACGAACAAAGCTAGTGGAGGTGATGGAATTCCAGTTGAGCCATTTCAAATCCTGAAAGATGATGCTGTGAAGGTGCTGCACTCAATATGCCAGCAAATTTGGAAAACTCAGCAGTGGCCACAGGACTGGAAAAGGTCAGTTTTCATCCCAATCCCAAAGAAAGGCAATGCCAAAGAGTGCTCAAACTACTGCACAATTGCACTCATCTCACATGCTAGTAAAGTAATGCTCAAAATTCTCCAAGCCAGGCTTCAGCAATACGTGAACTGTGAACTTCCTGATGTTCAAGCTGGTTTTAGAAAAGGCAGAGGAACCAGAGATCAAATTGCCAACATCTGCTGGATAATGGAAAAAGCAAGAGAGTTCCAGAAAAACATCTATTTCTGCTTTATTGACTATGCCAAAGCCTTTGACTGTGTGGATCACAATAAACTGTGGAAAATTCTGAAAGAGATGGGAGTACCAGACGACCTGACCTTCCTCTTGAGAAATCTGTATGCAGGTCAGGAAGCAACAATTAGAACTGGACATGGAACAACAGACTGGTTTCAAATAGGAAAAGGAGTACGTCAAGGTTGTGTATTGTCACCCTGCTTATTTAACTTATATGCAGAGTACATCATGAGAAATGCTGGGCTGGAAGAAACACAAGCTGGAATCAAGATTTCCAAGAGAAATATCAAGAACCTCAGATATGCAGTTGACACCACCCTTATGGCAGAAAGTGAAGAGGAACTAAAAAGCCTGTTGACGAAAGTGAAAGTGGAGAGTGGAAAAAGTTGGCTTAAAGCTCAACATTCAGAAAACGAAGATCATGGCATCCAGTCCCATCACTTCATGGGAAATAGATGGGGAAACAGTGGAAATAGTTTCAGACTTTATTTCTTTGGGATCCAAAATCACTGCAGATGGTGATTGCAGCCATGAAATTAAAAGACGCTTACTCCTTGGAAGAAAAGTTATCACCAACCTAGATAGCATATTCAAAAGCAGAGACATTACTTTGCTGACTAAGGTCCGTCTAGTCAAGGCTATGGTTTTTCCTGTGGTCATGTATGGATGTGAGAGTTGGACTGTGATAAGGCTGAGCGCCGAAGAATTAATGCTTTTGAACTGTGGTGTTGGAGAAGACTCTTGAGAGTCCCTTGGACTGCAAGGAGATCCAACCAGTCCATTCTAAAGGAGATCAGTCCTGGGTGTTCTTTGGAAGGAATGATGCTAAAGCTGAAGCTCCCGTACTTTGGCCACCTCATGCAAAGAGTTGACTCATTGGAAAAGACTCTGATGCTGGGAGGGATTGGGGGCAGAGGAGAAGGGGACGACAGAGGATGAGATGGCTGGATGGCATCACTGACTCGATGGACATGAGTCTGAGTGAACTCTGGGAGTTGGTGATGGACAGGGAGGCCTGGAGTGCTGTGATTCATAGGGTCGCAAAGAGTCGGACATGACTGAGCGACTGAATTGAACTGAACTTCTCCAGGTGAAAATAATTTTTCTTTTCTCCTTTCATATTTAACTTTGTATTGTTATGGTAGCACCTACCACACCCTGCCTCATGCTTTGTGTATTCAAATTATCAATTATCTTTTTATCAATTTTATCGAGATAAAAATTTACATGTAATACACATGTAAAATACACACATTGTAACTGTGTAGTTTGAGGAGTTGACAAATGTGTACCCCATCCAACCACTAACTCAATCAAGATATAGATTATTTCCTTTACCGCAGGGACACCTGTTGTCCCTTTCACAGTCAGTCCCCCTTGCCCCACTGATTCCTGTATCAGGTAATGACTAATCAAATTTGTATCATTAGAGCTTACTTTGCCAATTATAGGGCTAGAATAAATCGTATAGTACAAAC